>NC_062545.1:233846464-235046464 GCF_016906955.1 Phacochoerus africanus
TTAATTTGGTCTGGTGGAAACATATTTGGGGTGGGTGTTTCCTATCAGAATTAAATAAGCAATAATGGTGGTTTAGCAGAAAGTCCAGTTTATTAAAGGAAATGTACTAATTTTCTCAATTGAGATAGAAGCTCACAGGAGGAAGCTCCCTAAACAATCTCAATGTGTGGCTTAATAGCTGTCTTTTGCAGCCACCAATATTTTTAATATAGTGGGAAAAGGTGGAAAGCAACATTGCAAAGTCTTCATTTGTCTCTTCTTTTAGCTCACTTACACACACAGACACACACACTCACACATACGCAGTAAATGTTTTAAGGATTAACTCTTCAGACTTTCATTTGAAACAGATAAAAAAATAAGAAAAGTTGTCAGAAAAAACCACAGCTCCAACTACCAAGTGGAGCAGACCTATAAAGGGCTTTTATCTCCTGCCCATCATCTCCAATTGTCTTGTTTATCCCCTGAATCCTGATCGGGCACCATTACCGCACTCAGTGTCCACAGCACTCTTGTGAAGGAAAAATTAATTCTGAATTACTGGCCCCATAACTGCCTGTTCTTCACATTATCTGTCAGGAAAATAAGCAGACAATAGCTAGCTAAGTGGATTTCTTAGCTGCCATTCAAAAAAGAAGGGACAGGTGTTCAATAGGGCTTCTTTCTTTCCTCAACTGCTATTTAACAATACATACAGGAGGAGTTTAATTGCCTGCACCCACCTGCACCCTTGTCATTTCTTGGTTTTATTGGCTTTAATGAAAATATTAAGTGCACTCTAGGAACAGCAGCTAGGTGACATTTTGATTGAAATATACAGGGAAATGTATAATGGAAGCAGGCACTATTACAATTTTAATAGAAACTGAAAGAAGTAACATCCAGAACAACATTTTTGCTATTGTTATGCATATAGCTAATCCTGAGAAGGGTAATTGGGGACTGAAAAAAATTGTTGTTTTAAAAAAAAGCCTTTCACCTTAGCTATCTGACTTTTTTTTTTCCTAGAAGAATAAACTGGCTAGGCTTTGGCATATTTCCTTCATTAGCTACCTTCTAGGTAGCATCCATGGTCAAGTATGCACTGAAATATCTTTCCTCTTCTCTGGAATCGCAACACGTTAGACTTTTAGAGAGAACTCGGATTCATGGGCAAAAGTGTGGCATGAAAAATCAATGATTCCCACCAGCTGACCAGGTACAATAGGGATTAGTGACCTTTCCCACAAGCCAGCAAAGACTTGTGTTTATTGGAACCCATCACCCAGACTTTTTTTAGAGAAAGAAAATATCAGAGTAAAAATTGTGCTGTGAATCATCCTCGGTGCACATAGTGGCTTTAATTTTTGCTGTATTTCAATCTTGTTTGTTATAAGAATAATAGCTTATTGTGTAATACACATAAAATGAAATAAAAACATCATCATTTCTACATGCATGCTCATAAAGGCAAACAAATATTCAAATTACACCTTCAAGTTTAAATTGCTAGTATTGCAAATTAAAGATCCTAGAAGTTTCCCATTTTTCAATTTAAAATTTAGAGTGTTTTTCTAGTGGGTATGGAGTGTCAGAGCAGAAGACGTGTCCTTCATGGTGAAGGTTTGTTACATTTGCCCATGTAAATGGCTAATGTGCATAATCCTTTGGTAAGAAGTTCTGTTCATCTGTGATAAAAATTAAAATTTTAAAAAAGCTTACACTATATTGCAATGCTAAAGAATAAAGTAAAAATTGAGTAAGAGTAGGACATGTGTCACATATTTGTATGTACATGTAATTAATTGTCCCAGGTATTTTTTCCCAACACATACCTAGATAAATGATCTCAGTAATTCATTTACTTATTCACTCATCTTTCCATCCATCTGTCCAACAACTTCATGAGAACAGCTTTGGGAAGAGATGTGTATGACTGGCTCCCTCAAACCAATGTGAGCTATCTCCAGTACCCCACCAGGCTGGGCCCACATTCCCTGAGCCTAAAGCCACACAATATTGAGCTAAAGTGGGATTATTTTAGAGAGAAATAAGGGAAAACTCTGGCATGTTACCTACAATGTCTGCCACATTCATTTGTTCATTCATGTAACACATAATTTTGATGCCCCTTACGTACAGATATTAAGGGTAAGTATGGGCCACCTCTGAGGGAACTGCCTTGTGTATGCTACTTTATCAGAGAATCTACTCACTCCTACAACTTGTGCTGCTTGGGCAGTGAGCAACACACTATGTGACTGTTCCTCCTCATCTCTTATTAAAACTGACCTGAAGAGAAGTATGTACAAGTTGATGACAGGGCCCTGCACAGGGAGGACCTGGACAAATCATACTTTCTCTGTGAGCCTTTTGAAGTCATTTGGCAGTATTCAGTGTTGGATTTAGGAGGTTTTGTTGAATTAAGGTGAGCTGCATTCATGCAGTACAAATAATCAATAGAATGTGGTCAAGAAAGGGAAAATGGAGAGCTAGTCAGGAAGTAAGAAAAAATAAGAGACTTGATGGAGTCAGGGAGAGATAAGAGTAATGTCAGTTCCTAGCTTTTCATTCTAATCCACCTTGAGGTCCAGCTTTATCTCACACCCTGTCCTTGAATAAAGCCCTAAAATATGTTCTTGTGGGTCACAATTTTATTTTATCCATCAATTAGAATTTTTTAAGCAGTTATTTTTATTATCTCAAATGTGTCCCCATTCCTTGCAGTCAAAACTGGAATAGGAAAAAAATATGTTCCCACTATAGCTCAATGGTTAAGGAACCCAACTGGCATCCATGAGGACATGAGTTCGATCCCTGGCCTCGCTCAGTGGGTTAAGGATCTGGTGTTGCCATGAACTGTGGTGTTGGTTGCAGACACATCTCAGATCCCACATTGCTGTGGCTGTGGCATAGGCCAGAAGCTGCAGCCCCCATCTCCAATTCAATCCCTAGCCTAGAAACCTCCATATGCCTTGAGTGCAGCCCTAAAAAGGCAAAAGACAAAACAACAACAACAACAAAAACTGGAATAGAACACAAGAGTGAGCTCGAAAGAACATTTTATTTCTTATTCATGCTATGTGCCTGTTGTGGGTTAACTGATATCTATGCTTCACGTTATCTTTACTCAAGGATGTAGGCTACGATCTTAAACCTTGTTAGTTACCTTGGAAGAGGGAAAGAGAGCTATGGAAAATCTCCATGAGCATTGATGAATGCTTCTGTAAGTGATTGCTTCCAGAATTCAAATTATTCCAACCAGCTACCAGGGCCCAGGAAGTAAAGTTCTACCCTACCCCAGGGAAAAGGAGAGAAAAAAATAGTTTTTTAAAGCACATTAATGACTATGATGCACAAATTTGGAAAATTTCTCTTGGCCAAAGCCTCTAAGTACAAGGGAAATCATACATTTTCGCTTCTTACTTTTTACTCTTCCTCCCTTTACAGAAAAAATAAAATCTAAATACTGCAAATCATATTACAGGCCATAGAGAATACAGTCAGTTCTCATTATTCACAGTAGTTAGGTAAAATTATTGGGAACACTATGGTTCATGAATAAGGAACCAGTGATCTTAGAGGAAATAAAAGGTTATATTCCTGAGAATCTAGGCACAAAATATTTGTCAACCAATCAATACATAATTTTGTTTTATTTGTGATTATGTTTAACAACATTTTATATATATATATATATATTTATGTGTGTGTGTGCATATATATATATATATGTTTGTGTATGTGTATATGTGTGTGTGTTTCATTTACGTTGAATTCATGGACTACAGTACTATATTTCATGTCTAATCAAAACTTATCTAACACTTTTCGTTTTTTCCATAAGGCACATCACAGCCTTCTTGCATTTAGGGACACTAGACAGCACTTCAGCACTATGCTTAGGGGACATTTTAAAAAGTGAAATCACAAAAAAAACCCACAGAAAGAAGAAAAATTTGGCACTAAATAGACTGTAAAAAGAGTATGCTCACACACTTATTAAAATGAACAAAATCCAGAACACCAACAATACCAAATGCTGGCAAGGATGTTGAACAACAGCAACTCTGATTCATTGTCAGTGAGAATGAAAAAGGAGTAGTCACTGTGGAAGACAGTTTGGCAGTTTCTAAACATACTCTTACCATGTGATTCAGACTTTTGTTTCTTGGTATTTACTCAAAGGAGTTGAAAACTTACATCCACACAAAAACTTGCACACAAATGTTTATATCAGCTATATTCATAGTTGCCAAAACTTGAAGAAAACCAAGATGTCTTTCAGTAAGTGAAGAGGTAAACTGTGACACATGCAGACAATGGAGTATTATTTGACACTAGAAGAAAATAAGCTATTGAACCATTAAAAGATATGGAGGAAACTTACATGTATACTAGTAAGTGGAAGAAGCTAATCTGAAAAGGTTACATGCTACATTATTTCAACTCTGTGCCATTCTGGAAAAGGGAAAATCATTGAGTCAGTAAAAAAGATCAGTAACTACCATGGGTTAGGAGAGAGCCAGAGATAAACAGATGGAGCACAGAAGATTTTCAATGCAGTGAAACCACGCTATATGATACTAAAATGATGGATATATGCTATTATAAATTTGTCTAAACTATAGAACATATAGCATCGAATGATCCCTAATGTAAAGTGTGGACTCTTGGTGATAATGATGTGTCAATGTAGATTCATTATTTGTAACAAATGTACCACTCTAGTGGAGGATGTTGATAATGTGGGAGGCTATGTGTGTAGGAGGGCAGGAGGTATATGGGAAGACTCTGTACTTTCCTTTCCAATTTGCTGGCACCCAAAAGCTACTCCAGAAAATAAATCCTATTGAAAAGAGATGTGTATACAGTATGAGAACTAAAACAAGAAGGCAGAACATCACTCTGTTCAACCTCAGCTGGGAATGTGTGTGTTAGGCAATGCGAATTCTTTGCCAATATGCACATATTTACAAATGACCACAGAAGGCTATGAGGATTGATTTGGGGGTCACAAGTAAATTTTAGGGAGTAGGCAAATTTGCCAATATGGAATCTATGAATGGTGAGAATTAACTGTATATCCAGCCTCAGTCTGAATTAGTCCTACCATGAATCTTGACTTATATTTGGCTTATAGTAGATTATATCTATCCTTCCTATAATTTCAATATGAGAACTACATTTCCTTTTACCCATAAGATCTCTGTGTTGATTTTCAGACTGATCTGCTTTCAAATACCAGTTTTACCACTTGCTAACTATGTGTCCTTGGAAGTTGATCAACCTCTTTGAACTTTAATCACTTATAGATAGGAGGAAATAATACTGAACCCTGCATAATTATTGTGAAAAGTAAAGAGATGCTGAATATAAGACAACTACCACCCTACCTGTAGGAGTTAACATATGGTAACTTCTCTAACACCTATTACAGTTGCCACCAAAGTATAATCATCCTTTGGTATCCAGGGAAGATTAGTAACAAGACCCACCCCTTATACTAAAATCTGAAGGTTTTTCAAGTCCCTTATATAAAAGGGTATAGTATTTGCAGATACCATACAAACATCTGGTCATACTTTAAATAATCTCTAGATGACTTATCACACCTAATACAGTGTAAATGCTTTGTAAATAGTTGGTACATACATTGCAGTTGCTCTGTAAATGGTTGCCAGCACACAGCAAATTTAATTTTCCTTTTTGGAAATTTTCTGATAAATTTTTTTCTGATTGTTTTTGATCTGTGATCGATTGAATCTGCAGATGTGGAACTATGGATATGGGAGGGCTGACTGTAATTAGGTCCTCTGAGTTTGACATAGGTATATATGATTCCATCTTTCAGTTATTCATTCATGCATTCACAATGTCAGTATTTACTGAATACTTACATATATTAACTAACATTGAATAAGGAGACATCTCAGCAAATCACATGAAACATAGAAACACATGTTTGGTTGAAGGCAGAACAGATTACCAAGGTTAGAGAAGGCTTCCCCAAGGAGGTGATGGCTAAGGTAAACCTTAAAGAAATATAAGAATTTACCATAGAAAGAAAATCAACAGCAGTATTTTAGGTACAGACATTTGCCTGTACAAAAGCCTTGATGTCAAAGATAATATGGCATATTTTGAGAACACCAAGAATTTTGATATCACTCAATCATAAAATTGAGGGACAAAAAGAAAGCCGACATGTATGAGGAAGGCAAATCAGTCTAGCTAAAAACTTTAAACCTTACTCTGAGGTCAGTGGAAAACCAAAGAAATGTTGGTACAGGGATTCATATAATTAAACTTGAATTTATGACAATCACTGCATCACTGATAAAGAAAACAGCTTGGAGGAGGGAAGGGAAATAATTTATGAGATTGTTATGCTAGTTCATGATAGAAGGATTGGAAACTAAACAGTGGTGTGGAAATAAATAAAGACTTACCCAAATGATAACATTCAAAGGCTTTTTATTCAAAACTTGCTATAGTAAGGAAGCCTGACCCCCTCACTTGGCTTTTGGCAGAGACTCAAAAGCAGGCAGAAGAGTGGGAAGGCTTTATAGTGGAAATGTCTCAGGCACCCTTGAATGGAGGAAATTGGTATGAAGAAGCTGCGGTAGCTAACTTAAACATAGGATATGCTATGTGATTGGTTAGGGGTAATATTTGACTTTCCCAGGTTGGTCTAAAATTGGAAATGGAGGGAAAATTAGAAAAGCTGTTAATTGTTAATAAAATCCTGGCCACTTTGAGCCAATAGTTACAGGGGTTATTGTCGGACTTACTGGACTGCTTAATAGAGATAGTAGTCAGACTTAGACTTACTATTGTAGACAGTGAGTTTCTTCATGGGCTGATTGCTGAAAATTGTAGATCAGAATTTCATTTTTGGAGTTCCCATCGTGGCGCAGTGATTAACGAATCCGACTAGGAACCATGAGGTTGCGGGTTCGGTCCCTGCCCTTGCTCAGTGGGTTAACGATCCGGCGTTGCCGTGAGCTGTGGTGGAGGTTGCAGACGCGGCTCGGATCCCGCGTTGCTGTGGCTCTGGCGTAGGCCGGTGGCCACAGCTCCGATTCGACCCCTAGCCTGGGAACCTCCATATGCCGCGGGAGCGGCCCAAGAAATAGCAACAACAACAACAACAAAAAGACAAAAAAAAAAAGAATTTCATTTTTACATATAGTCTGGCCATTCTCTGATTGTGTCTAGTTTCTAAGTGGGTAGTGCATTCTAGGAAGATTACAAGGGATCACTGCTATAGAAGAGGAAACTGGTATTCAGACAGGATGTATAATTTGTTCCTAGTCACCTATGGCAAATCTCTTAGCTCAATTTAGTGAAAATACTAATTTATAAAACTGCACCTAAACTAAGTGATAAACAGCTAGGATAAGAGGTGGGAGGATGATCAGAAAATCCCTCTTCTACTTTAAAAGCAAAAGTGAATTAGGTTAGTATATACTACCAAGTTGCAATCTTACCGTAATCTCAAAAATGGGGAGAAAAATCTCCATTACTTGCACTTCAAAATATTATTTCCTGTCCTGAAAACATGCCCCTTTTCATCAAGTGGCATGATTTTCCTACTGCTATGGACTTTGGTATATTCTGCACAAACTGGAAACTAAGAATGAAGTAGAAATTGAGAGAATGGAACAGTTTTTATTTGGATGAACTGCCTGAACCTGTATGTCTTATATCAAGACAAAATATTTTTTTTCCTTCTCTTCATGCCATTTAAAGGATTTTTTCTCACTAGATTAAAAAAAATACTGGGCAATTTAATTTGAGACATTGGATTAAATGTTAGTAAGTTTTCAAACTTGGTTCTGAGTAATATAGATAAATGTCTGAAGATTCAAATGCTGTTAGCAGAGCAGGGAAGCCTGAGAAAAAAGGACAGATGATATAGAGCTAATAAGCATATCACCTCAGTGTTCTGTGCCCACAAAAGCCGGGGAAGTAAATACTGATGACATGAAAGAGCTTTTTAAGAAAAGAAGTGGGGGAAGGGATCAAAAGAAACTCCTAGTAAATTGTTACAAAATGTCAAGAGCAAACTATTTCTTCTGCCTCAAATATAGCTAATTTCACCTAGTCCACAGCAGAGGCAAGGTGAAGAAGCTACTTACCTAGAACTAAGAGCTTTTGTACCACAGCCTCTTATTTTATTTAACTCAGCCAGACTCCTCGCATTTTACATTCAAGTTGCATCTTGGTGCACATCTTAAAATGCGTGATGATTGAAACTCTTTTACTTTATATTCCTTTGGCTTTACTTTCTGTCACTGAAAACTATTACAAGAAATAGTTTAGGACTAGAGCATTTCTTGTTTCCTCCCTTATAAACAGGGACTTTAAAGTAAAAAATAATTCAGGGAGTGGAAATTTTCCTCCCACGTTGGAGTTCATCTTCCCCCATAACACATTCTGTGCCCCAAGATCTACTTACCTAGTGTCAGAACTCATTAGGAACCATAACTAAAACCTCACTATTATCTTCAGGAGGAAAATACTAACCTACTAACCTACTAACCATAGACTGCAAATCTGCACTTGCGATCAAGTTTTACTAATTGACAATGTGAAGACAATATGCATAACCAAGTGGGCCTTCCAGCTAGTCAAAGAAGTATACTCAGCACCTCATTTCTAGGTAACTGTCTGTCCCAAAATAAGATCTGCTGAAGGTGTTGGAACTACTGACTGCAGCAAACCCTAATACTCCTGCTTCCTGGGAAGAGGGAGAAGCAGCAAGAACTCAAGCAACTGGGAGCAGGACTGTCACACTGTGTTAAACCCATCATTCAGAGTACATTTGATTAAAATTTTTCCAAAGTTCCATGCAGGGTGGAATAAGACTCACGCTCTTGGCGAGGCATGATCAGCCTTTTTATGACCTGGCCCTGCCCTTGGCTACTTCTCCAGCTTCTATTGTTATCATCCTACCCAACTTCTCCAAACTCCACTGGCCCCAGTGCACCTCTCCAGTCATTATTATGTTGCTCTTCCTTGCTTATACTTGGTCTGCTCCATCAACTTTTCCATTTCTCAAGAATTTAGACCATTACTGCTTCTTCCATGAAGCTTTATCTAACTTCCCTTCTTTTGTCCCAGAGAATTCTCTTTCCTTTGTTCTACCACCATTTCTTGTATTTACTTGATAATCTCTGCACTCTATAATGTTTACTGCAAATATGTCCTTTCTCCAAGAAGAGCCCCCCCCTTTTTTTTTGTCTTTTTGCCTTTCCTAGTGCCACTCCCACAGCATATGGAGGTTCCCAGGATAGGGGTCGAATCGGACCTGTAGCTGCTGGCCTACACCAGAGCCACAGCAACATGGGATCTGAGCTGCGTCTGCAACCAACACCACAGCTCATGGCAACGCTGGATCCTTATCCCACTGAGCAAGGCCAGGGACCGAACCTGCAACCTCATGGTTCCTAGTCAGATTTGTTAACCACTGCACCATGATGAGAACTCCCTTTTTTTTTGGTCTTTTAAGAAGAACCCCTTGAAAGCAGTAAATGCATCTTGTCGTCACTCATTTCCAGAGCTAGGTGCATTCCCTGGCATGATAGTAAATGCTTAATAATTATTTACTCAATACATAAATTAATGTTTGACAGAGACAGCCTCAAATTCTGCCTCTGACAATAAACGTAACATTTAAAAATATATGCATGCCCAAATCACTTTTGTTTCCCTTGTGAAGACATTGCAAATACATTTGTGCATATAACTAAAGCTTTTATGACATATTTTTTAGCCTCCACAAACTCTCCAGGTAATGAAATTAACATTTATTTCACACTTTGTAAATGTTTAATTCATCTCAAAAAAGTTGGATGGGAGGAATTAAGGGGATACTACCAATTCTAAAATCTGCTGTACAAGTCCAGTTCAGTTTTGTACTATTTTGCTTCTTCATGATTTTCTGGTTACACTTTATCCCTTTGGAAGACTGAAAAATCATTACTTCAAAATAGTGTATTGGTCAGGATAAGAGGAAATGACTGACACATGGGATTTAGAATTCTGGCCAGTGCTGTATCCAGGAGTTCAAATGATATCTTTAGAAATCTCATATATTCCCCATTTCTTTCCACTCTGCTTATTTTTCCAGTTAAACAATATCTATATGATGGAAAAGTTGGCCACTGGCAATTTTGGACTCCCCTGGTTTTCCAGTAAGTGACCCCATTTAAAGCCTGTATTTCTTTCCCCATAGGTTAAGCATCACTCATTGGTCTGAATTATGTCCCATCTCCCTCTTTGGATCAGCCACTGTGACATTCAACAGTAATTGGATAGAACTAGGTCATAAACAGATTTTCCCACTAGGGACGGTATCAGATTCATTCTGGTGTACCCTATGGAACTACATGGTTTAAAAAATGTAGAAAAGATGATTTCCCCAAAGAGACGCCAAACAAACAATACAAAGCAACAAAAATATTTTGGGCTAGCCCAAAGAAGCTTGTTGTCTCCACAGATGTTCTATGTATCTTGAAGTTAAAGCAATATTGAATGCTTCCAATATTTTTATTATTTTGAACAATACTTCTATTATTATGTCTTACCATTTTTCTATCTACATAGTTTCCAATTAACCAATTAACTGGTTATTTAAATAAAGTTTACTTGTATATCTTAATATGCACTTTCTTTTAATTGGCTTTTCCCCTTCAATTTCCATTTCTTCCTCTCTAAGAGTTTGGAAGTTCCATATTTTTCTATCAGTTATTTTAAATGAGCAACCTAAAAAATCTACATATATATTTTAAAGATGAATTTCAAAGTTAAATGATGTACTATCGATCACTCAGATAGATAATGTTAATATGTTAACACAAATTCAGTAACTTAAAACAACATAACAGTATTAACTTACGGTTTCTGTGGGTCTGGTGTCTGGGAACAGCTAAGCTAAAGCCTTTGTTCTGGGTCTCACAAGATTACAATCAAGATGTCTTTAACTCATTATATGTAATTGGCTGATAGCATACATATGGTTATTCTAGTAACTGTAGTCTATTAGGGCCTGAGTGTATATTAGTTATATTTTCTATATTTAACTCATCTCTTACTCCTGTTAAAGATTAGTGATTTACTTTATTGTGAACTCATATACCTTTTATGCTTATTTATGGAAATTATTTGAGACTAGGTCTTAACTATATACCTCTGAAGAGGTTTTTATTTGGTTATGATAGGTACTGCAGAGCAATCACCAACCTATATCAAATTTAAACTCAATTCAGGATTTGGGGATTTTTCACACTAGAGCTATTATAAATTCTGGCCTTAAGTTCATATTTATGCAAGTTTTACTTAGTAATTCTCAGTGTATTAATTTATTTTCTATTCATTCTACTAGAGCAAAGACATACATAGGTATGTGAAATGTGAGAGGTCCCCTTTGCCACCCTCAGTTTCAATGGTTTTTCTAAGAGGGATAACCAAGCTCAGGAAAGCTTTTTAAACTCATGGTTACAGTTTGTTATAAGATAAATATAATAGGATACAGATTAAAATCAGCAGAGGAGAGAGGCATATAGGGCAGGATCCAGGAGAGCTTTAGGCATGAGCTTCCAGTTGTGTTCTCCCAGTGGAATTATAGAGACAACATTTACTGCTCCCAGCAGTGGTGTATGCTCTTGTGCATGGAATACTGTCAGCCAGAGAAACACACAAGCACCTTGAGGTTCAGAGTCTTTACTGAAGGTCAGTCATATAGACATGGCTACTTGTCTCTGGGACTGACCTTAGTCTCTAGCCCCTCCAGGAGTCAAGTTGATTTTGCATGGCCTACAGACCCTCACCATAAATCACATTGTGTTCTCATGGACTATCTGGCATGGTCCAAGAACATCAAGTAAACAGAAACTTTTTTCAAGCAGAAAATTCCAAAGGCTTAGAGGTTACCTCAGGAGCCAAGGGCAAGGAACAATATGGTTTCTTAGGGCAAGATTAATTCTTTACTGAATAGCATGTATCCCTGCTCTCTCGCCATGTGGTTTCCCCACATGCCTTAGTTCATCCTTTAAAGTTGTTTTACTTGAAAGGACATAGGTTTATTTCAGGTTTTAGAACTGATGCTGCCCCTATTTTATCCAAGGTTTCATTTCTAGCCACCAATGAATCGTACATTAATATATCAGTTCTGGTCTACCTGGGATGGACACCATTCCCAAGACTAAAGACTGGTCCCAGATTTCCCTCACCTCTTTAAATTCATGATGCCTTGTCTTTTTTGGCTTCTGAAGAATTATACATTCTTATCCGCTCAGCCATGAACTGAATTGAAAGTAATACTTTTTAATATCAAGAATTTTTATTTATAATGGACTGCAAGTAGATTTTATAAACATTTAATCATACATATTTTTAGTAATGGAAATTATGGCAAATGGAGCTTAAATCTTAATAAACGGTTTTGTATCCTTGCATTTCGCATGGAATCAGCTGGTGAATAGTAGCTGTTTACTGTCAACCTAATCCAAAACCATCTTCTTTGGAATAAAATTTCTATTAAGATAGACCCTTAAGAAAATCCCTTTCCATGGAGCTTGAGGGCCTCCTGACCTCTATGTTTCCTCTTTATGGGAAGCAGATTAAGGGAAAAGACTTTAATTATTATGCATAAACAGCATATGCAAAAATCTCTGATTCCTTCCAGAGAGAGCCTCTCTTATTTGCAGTCAGGGAGAACATATAATGTATGTGAGTCCCCTTTTACTCATCTCTTACTTGTTTGCTTTTTTGTGGTACCTATGAAACTTGCTTATCAGAGTCATCAAAAAGGGAAAGAATATATGATTGTAAGTCACAATGGATACTTTCATTCTACATTGAGCAAAACACTCTCCAATTCAATATATTCTTGAATGTCCCACTGGGGACCTCATTACAGGCAACAAAGATATTCCTTTGCTGTCTTTTCCCATTTTAGCTCTATGACCTATCCTATAGGAGTAATGGATCTAGAAATTATTCAGGCAGCTGAATGTTTAAATATATATATATATATATATATATACACAAGTTTCATCAGTATTGTAATGTTTATACATATAAAAATACAAATATAATTGATTATATATTTGCTATTAATATTCTCAAGTTACTATTTTTTGGTTTAAAGTCTCTAAGGTAAGGGTGTAATAGAGATAATATTTCCACTGTGCTATCTGGTAGTACATAGTTACCATCTGTTACCTACAACCTTGAGTAAGATGACTTAGTTTAATATTGGAGGCTTCATTCATCTCACATCAGTGATAAGACATTAAAAATCATTATGTTTTATAAATTAAAATATATTAAACTCATAATTGTCTTAAGATAGATAGATAGACAGGCATTGAAGGTTTAAACCCAGCACTGTAATTACTAGGATATAATTAGTCTTTGATTTCATTATCTTATGACTTCAATGTCATTGCAATCAAAAGACTCAAAATATGATCTCATGGAAGGAGAAGAGGCAGCTTTAATTTGGAAGACTCCAAAATAATGTATTTTTGCCTTACTTCATTCAGTAGTCAAATGAATGGCTACTTATACTTCCTGTAATCTGTTAGTTCATCTTCTTCACTAGATATTTGACTCCCTGAAGGCAAGTATGACTTGTAATATATCATTTACTTTTTTATTGGATCCCTGTTATCTAAATATCAAAGTTCAAAATCCTAAGCCTGGTGTCTTTTACAATTTGTTGCTAATATGATTTCAAACTTCATTTCTCACTTTTCCAAGGTATCCTTACATTTAATCAACAAATTTATTCTCTGTGTATGCTGTGTTTTTCAACCTGCACAAGCCCTTTCAGAAGTCCGAGATGCTCTAATTTCCATTTTCATGTTTCAAAATCCTACTAACCCTTCAAAGGCTCTCTCAAATAACACCTTCTGTCCAGACACAGCCACCTATCCTGATCTCTCCTTTATCTGCACCTTCATCAGGGTGCTTATTCCTAATTTCCATTATTGTTCTGCATGTTCCTCACTTCCTCAACCCCAGACCAGACCAAAGATTGAAGTCTGTTTCTGATTCATGTTCTTTCAGTGTCTACACTTGTGCCTTACACTCAACAGGTATACAGTTATCTTTGTCAGAGCACATATGTATCAAACACCTATGATACTTTCTAGTCCTTTTGATAGACACTTTTCAAAACATCATTCTATTTAAATCTTACAGTCGTCCTGCATAGTTATCATCATTATTACCCTCATTTTGCAGAGGACAATCTGAGACTTCTTGTGCTGTCTATGACAGTGCTCATCAAATCTTAGGATGTATCAGTATTATCTAGAGATATTGTTATCACATAGATGACGATTTCTGATCCAGTAAATCTGAGGTGAGTCCAAGAATTTGCATTTCTATCACTTCCCAGATGGTGCTGCTGATGTTCCAGGCACTGCGTTTTGAGAACCGTTGGTCTGTTGCATTAGAGCAGTATTCCTGTCTGTTTCACTGAGTGAGGTGGAGTGAGTGCCTGGGCAATGATAATTTTTTAAATTGAAGTTTAGGTGATTTAGAATAGTATATTAATTTCAGGCATACATCATAGTGATTTAATATTTTTATAGATTATACTTGGTTTAAAGTTATTACAAAATTATAGCTATATTTCCCTGTGCTCTATAAAATATTCTTGTTGCTTATTTATTTTATACATAGTAATTTATATCTCTCACTCCTCTAACTCGTCTTACCCCCTCCCTACCCTCGACTGGAAACCACTACTTTGTTCCATAGATCTGTGAGTATATTTCTGTTTTATTTTCATTCATCCACATTGTTGCAAATGGCAGAATATCATTCTTTTTATGGCTGAATAACACATAAGTACACACCCCACATATTCTTTATCTATTCTTCTGTTGATGGACATGTTTCAATGTCTTGGTTATTGTAAACAGTGCTGCTATAAACATTGGGGTGCATGTATCTTTTCAAATTATGGTTTTTCTCTGATACATGCCCTGGAGTGGGATTTCAGCAGCATATCGTAGTTTTATTTTAGTTTTTTTGTGGAATCTCCATACTATTTTCCATAGTGACTTCACCTATTTACATTCCTACTAACAATACACAAGAGTTCCATTTTCTCCATATCCTCTCCAACATGTATTTTTTGTTGACTTTTTGATGATAGCCATTCTGACAAATATGAGTTTATACCTTGTTGTTTCAATTAACATTTCTCTGATAATTAACAATGTTGTGCATCTTTTCATGTGCTTATTAGCCATCTGTATGTCTTCTCTGGAGAAATGTCCGTTCAGGTCTTCTGCCTATTTTTTGATTGGGTTGTTTGTTTTTTGATATTGAATTATATAAACTGTATATATTTTAGGTATTAAGCCTTTGTTGATCATATCATTTGCAAATATTTTCTCCTGTTCCATAAGTTGTCTTGTTTTATTTGTTTGTTTGTTTGTTTGCTTTTTGCGATATCCACAGCACATGGTAGTTCCCAGACCAGGGATCAAATCTGAGCCTCAGCTGGCTGTAGCTACACCAGATCCTTAACCCACTGTGCCAGGCTGGGGAATCATAGCTGTGCCTCAGCACCAACCCAAGCCTCTGCAGAGATACAGCCAGGTCCTTAACCCACCGTGCCACAGTGGGAACTCCTATAAGTTTTCTTTCTGTTTTCTTGATGAGTTAATTTGCTGTACAAAATCTTTTAAGCTTATTAGATCCCATTTGTTATTTCTGCTTTTATTTCTATTGCCTTAGGAGACAGATACAAAAAATACTGCTATAATTTATGTCAAAGAGAGTTCTGCCTATGTTCTCTTCTAGGAACATTATGGTTTCAGGTCTTACATTTAGGTCTTTAATCCATTTTGATTTCATTTTTGTATATGATGTGAGAAATTGTTCTAATTTTATTCTTTTACTTTAGCTATTTTTTCCCCATACCACTTATTTAAGAGACTATCTTTTCTCCATTGTATATTCTTGCCCTTTGTGACAGATTAGTTGACCATTAATATGTGGGTTTACCTACAGACTCTTCCGATCCATTGAGCAGTGAGTCTCTTTTTATTCCAGTAACATGTTGTCTTGATTATTATATCCTTGTAGTATAATCTGAAGTCAGGAAGCATGCTACCTCCAGCTTTGTTCTTTTTCCTTAAGATTGTTTTGGCAATATGGGGTCTTCTGTGGTTTCATATAGGTTTTATGATTATTTGTTCTGATCCTGTGAAAAATGTCATGGTATTTAGATAGGGATTATATTAAATATGTAGATTGCTTCATGTAGTATAAGCATTTTCAAAATATTAATTATTCTATTCCAAGAGCACAAAATATCTTTCCATTTTTATGTATCATCTTCAGTTTCCTTCATCAGTGATTTATAGTTTTAAGAGTATAGTTCACTTCTTTGGTTAACTTTCTTCCTAGGTATTTAATTCTTTTTGAGGCAGTTTCAAAAAGGATTATTTTCTTGTTTTCTCTTTCTGTTATTTTATTATTAGTGTGTAGAGAAGCAACAGATTTCTGTATATTAAACATACTGAAATTTTACTGAAATTATCTTCGGATCTAATATTTTTGTGAAGACTTCAGGGATCTCTATATAGAGTATCATGTCATCGGCTGTAATGACGGTTTTAACTTTTCTCTTTCAATTTGGATGCCTTTTATTTATTTTTTCTTTTCTGTTTGTTATGGTTAGGACTTCCAATACTAGGTTAAATAGAAATCACAATAATGGGTACCCTTGTCTTGTTCCTCATTTTAGAGGAAAATCTTTCAGCTTTTCACTGTTGAGTATGGTGTTAGCTCTGGGTTTGTCATAAATGGTCTTTATTGATATATGTTTCTTCTGTACCAACCTTGGTGACAGTTTTTATCATAAATGAATGTTGAATTTTGTCAGATACCTTTTCTGAATCTATTGATATGATTGTGTGATTTTGATCCTTCATTTTGTTAATGTGATGTGTTACGTTGATTGATATATAGATACTGAACCATTTTTGCATCCCTGGAATAAATCCTACTTGAACCTAATTTATGATCCTTTTCATATATTGTTGAATTTGGTTTGCTAATATCTTGTTGAGGATTTTCTCACCTACATTCATGAGAGAGATTGACTGTAACTTTCTTTTTTTTGGTAGCATTTTTGTCTGGTTTTGGTATCAGGGTAATGGTGGCCAGATAGAATGAATTTGAGAGTCTTCCATCCTTTTCAATTCTTTGGAATAGGATATTTTGGATCAAATGATGCAACTGACAAGGGCTTAATCTCTAGAATATATAAGCAACTTATATAACTTAACAGCAAAAAAGCCAATCAATCAATGGAAAAATGGGCAAAAGACCTGAATAGACATTTCTCCAAAGAAGATATACAGATGGCCAACAAACACATGAAAAAATGCTCAACATCGCTGGTCATAAGAGAAATGCAAATCCAAACTACCATGAGATACGACCTCACACCAGTCAGAATGGCCGTCATTAAGAAGTCCACAAATAACAAGTGCTGGAGGGGCTGTGGAGAAAAGGGACCCCTCTTGCACTGTTGGTGGGAATGTAAGCTGGTATAGCCACTATGGAGAACAGTTTGGAGATACCTTAGAAATCTATACATAGAACTTCCATATGACCCCACAATCCCACTCTTGGGCATCTATCTGGACAAAACTCTACTTAAAAGAGACATATGCACCCGCATGTTCATTGCAGCACTATTCACAATAGCCAGGGCATGGAAACAATCCAAACGTCCATTGACAGATGATTGGATTCGGAAGAGGTGGTATATATACACAATGGAATACTACTCAGCCATAAAAAAGAATGACATCATGCCATTTGCAGCAGCATGGATGGAACCAGAGACTCTCATACTGAGTGAAATGAGCCAGAAAGACAAAGACAAATACCATATGATATCACTTATAACTGGAATCTAATATCCAGCACAAATGAACATCTCCACAGAAAAGAAAATCATAGACTTGGAGAATAGACTTGTGGCTGCCCAACGGGAGAGGGAAGGAGTGGGAGGGATCGGGAGCTTGGGGTTATCAGATATAACTTAGAATAGATTTACAAGGAGATCCTGCTGAGTAGCATTGAGAACTTTGTCTAGATACTCATGTTGCAACAGAACAAAGGGTGGGGAAAAAAATGTAATGTATACATGTAAGGATAACTTGATCCCCTTCCTGTACAGTGGGAAAATAAAATAAAATAATTAAAAAAAATAAAATAAAAATGAAAAATAGGGATTAGTTCTTCTTTATATATTTGGTCAAATTTCCTGTGAAGCCATCCAATCCCTGGACTTTTGTTTGCTGAGAGTTTTTGTTTGTTTGTTTTGTTTTGTTTGTTTTAGAAATTTAGTTTCACTGCTAGTGATCAGTCTGTTCAGATTATCTATTTTGTCCTGATTCAGTTTTGGAATGTTATATGTTCCTTTGTCAGTTTCTTCTAGGTTGTTCAATTTGTTGACATATAACTGTTCATACTATTCTCTCTCTCTCTCTCTCATTTTGGTATCTCTATTATGCCAGATGATAGGTTAGGTTGTTTGATATTCTTTCCTCATTTCTTGAGGTAGACCTTTATCACTATGAACTGCTCTCTTGAACTGCTTTTGCTGCATCCCATAGATTTTGCAAAGTTGCATTTTCATTTTCATTTGTTTAAGGGTATTATCTAGTTTCATTTTAATTTCTTCATTGACCCACTGGATTTTTAGTAGCATGTTGTTTATTCTTCACATATTTGTGTTTTTCTCATTTTTCTTCCTGTAACTATAGTTTCATACTGTTGTGGTCAGAAAAAAATGCTTGATATAATTTCTGTCCTCTTAAATTTGTTGAGACTTATTTTGTGACCCAACATGTTTTCTATCCTAGGTAACATTTCATTTGTTATCCTGGATAATGCTCCAGTGTCTTGAAAAGAATTGCGTATTCTGCTGCTCTTAAATGGAATGTCCTATAGAGATAAATCCAACTTTTTATTAAATCCAACTTTTCTATCTTGTCATTTAAAACCAATTTTGCTTTATTCACTTTCTATCTGGATGATCTGTCCATTGGTTTAAGTGGGGTGTTAGGTCCCTACTATTACTATATTATTGTCAGTTCTCCCTTTTATCAGTTAATATTGCTTTATATATTTATGTGATCCTGTATTAGGTGCATATATGTTAATGAGTATTACATCCTCTTGTATTGATCTCTTTATAATTAAATAATGCCCTTCTTTCTCTTTTATTATAGACTTTGTCTTAAAGTCTATTTTGTCTGATGTGAGTATTGCTACCCCCACTTTCTTGTCATTTCCATTTGCATGAAGTATGTTTTTGCATCCTCTCAATTTCATTCTGTGTATGTCTTTAGATCTGAAATGAGTCTCTTTCTAAGCAACATATAAATGGGTCTTTTTTAAAAATCCATTCAGACACCAATCATGTCTTGATTGAAGCATTTAGCCCATTGATATTTAAAGTGATTGATAGATATGTACTTATTTCCATTTTGTTACTTGTTTTCTGGCTGTTTTGTAGTTCTTCTCTGTTCTTTTCTTCTTCTTCTTCTTCTAGTTTCTTCCATTGTGGTTTGATCATTTTCTTTGGTAGTATACCTGTGTTCCTTTCTAGTTTTGATGTATATATCTTAGGTTTGTGATTTGTGGTTTCTATGAGGTTCATATGTATTGCCCTATAACCATATATACTTGTTTTAAACTGGCAGTCATTAAGGCTCAAACACGTTCTAAATATTCTACATTTTTAAAAATCTCCTCCCACACATTTTGTATTTCTGATGTCATATTTTACATTTTCATGCATATAAATTAATTTTATTTTATGGTGATTTTACATTGTTTGTCTTTTAATCTTTGTGCTAGCTTATTTAGGTGATTGATTCTCAGCCTTTATTATATATTTCCCTTTAGTACTAGGATTTTTTTTATAGATATTTCTTGTCACAGGCTTTTCTTTTCTACTTAGAGAGAAGACCTTTAAACTTCTTTTAGGGTAGGTTTAGTATTGATGAGCTCTTTTAGCTTTTGCTTGCCTGAGGAGTTCTTTATCTTTCTTATGATTCTAAATGATAGTCAGGCTAGGCAGAGTATCCTAGGTTGCAGGTTTTTCCCTTTGAACATCATATATCATGCCATCCCCTTCTAACCTGCCAAGTTTGTGCAAAAAAATCAACTGATAGCCTTATGGGGGTGCCAATGTAATTATCTGTTTGTTATTCTCTTGCTTACTTTAGAATTTTTTTTAACCTTTGCCTTTTTAATTATGATGTGTTTAGTGTGGGTATATTTGGGTTAATTTCTTTGGGAATTTGTGTTTCCTGTACGTGGATATCTGTTTTTCTTTAGGTTCAGGAATTTTTCAGCCACAATTTTATCAAGTACATTTTTGACTCACCTCTCCCTCTCTTGTCCCTTTGAAACCCCTATAATGCAGTGTTGGTATGCTTTATGTTTTCTCAGAGGTCCCATACACCATTTTCATTTTATAACTTGTTTTTCTTTGTGCTGTTCCAATTGAGTTGTTTCCATTATTCTCTCTTCCAGATCACCTATGCATTCTTCTGTATCACATCATCTGCTATTAACTTTTTCTAGTGTGTTTTTCATTTTATTTATTTTATTTTTTAGTCCTGACTGGTTCTTTTTTTATATTTTCTAGTTTAGTGTTAAAATTCTCATTGTGTTCATGATATCTTTTCCATAATTCTGTTATCATTCTTGTTGGTAATGCTCTGAACTCTTTGTCTGCTGAATCGTTTATTTCTGTTTTATTAGTTTTTCGGGTATTATCTCTTGTTCTTTCAATTGAAACAAATTTCTTTGCTTTCTCATTTTATTTAATTTTCTCTTTCTCTATGAAATTAGGTAAAATGGTCTTGAAGTTGTGTCCTTGTGTGGCAATATCCCTGTATAGTCTGTGTGTGCACAATGGCTTTGATGAGAGAGCTGGATCTAAAGTGAGCACGAGTTGTTTCTTTCCCTAGAGTGTGTTGGCAACTTTTCCTTTAGTAGGATGTGGGGCTAGAGATGGAGGGGATAATCCCAAAGGGTTTATTCTGGAGCAGACGCCCTAAGTGTTGTTATCTCTCAGCATGTGCTCTCCTCCCTTCTAGCACTGGAACTCTCACCCCAGGGGAGAGCAGTGCTAGAGCAAGAGGGGCCAGAAAGAGTACTTGGCATGGGTCTGGCTGCAGGTTGTGATGGCTCCAGCCTCAGAGTTCCAGACTTCTTCCAATGTGCTGCCAGTAATAGCTTTCCCTGCCCTGCTCAGATGACATTCTAGATCTGAGCTTGTTCTACGCTTCACAGTTTTTTTTTTCTCCCTTCAGCTACAGCAGCCCTCACCCTAGTTACATAACTGAGGCACAAAGCCAATGGGGCCAGAGTAGGATTTGGTTCACGATAAGAAACATAGTGTGGCAGTCACGGGAAACTGGCCAGAGTCCAGGGCATTTCAATCTATTTTCTCTGCCTTATTTTAAGTGTGTGAATCCTCTTCACACGCAGGGTCCAGGTTTCTTACAGCCCTCTTTTTAGTCCCACTGTCTTTTTCACCAGCTATGGATATTAGTCTTCCCAGCATTGGACCCCAGGGCTGGGGCACTCAGTGTGTGACTCAGACCACTCAATCCCAGGGAGTATCTCTGTCTGTGTAATCCTTATTTTCTGTATCTCCTTCCCAGGGGTACAGATCCTGACCTGATCATTTCCCTTATTCCCCAATTCTCTGTGTAGGTTTCTTATAACCTTGGTTGTATAAGAGTCTTTCTACCAGTTAGTTTTTAATGGAATTTTCACCACATGTAGATGCACCTTTGATGTGTTCATGTGGAGAGGTAAGCTCAATCCTCCTATGCTGCCATTTTGATATTTCCCCATCAATGATAGATTTCACATGATCAGTAGAAATAGTGAATACATTTAACTCCAAACTGTCTCCTCTGTAACTGATATTTAATTTAATATGTGAAATTAGCAATAATATAGAGGGAAAGGCCGCAAAGTGAAGAAAGGAAGGAAGGAAGGGGATGGAGGAATGGAAAGAGGGAGAGAGGAAGAAGTTCTATGAAGAGAGCTGTATGGTTAATGTACAGTACATTATATTCCAATGATAGTGGAAAACAATTGGGAATGTTAAATCTTCATAACTACTGCCCAGTGATAAAATTTTAGGCCAGTTGAGGAGAATATAAAATATTTATATTATTCCAACTTTATGGATGAGGCAATGGGCTTAGGGAACTTAATTGTACTTGACTCAGAAGTATGCTTTTTAATATCAAGTTGAATGAATGAAAAATTTGTCTGCCAAGAGCAAGTTTTCTGACTTCTAACCTTAATATTCTTACAAAGGGAATAGAAAAGAAGTTGCTGGAGGATTTTTCCCACACAGTTATGTTTTACTTCTTGGACTTTGTCAATGGGAAAGTTTTAATACAGATTTACTCCCTCCCTTCCTTCTTTCCTTCCTTCCTTCCTGCTTTCTCTCTTTCTTTCATTTAAAGAAATTCCTGAGAAGCAAAATAGCACAACACTTAAAAATGAAATAATATGAAAAAGTGCACACTTCCTTTGGAATTTCAGGACTGAAATTAAAGTTTCTCAAAGGTTATTTCCCATCGAGTAGGGTAAAGTGTCCCAATATGGATCTGTCTGAGATTAAAATTTATTTTAGCAAAGGTTTCTGGGAATTGGCCTGTTACTGTTTTTTGACTGTCTTCAGAGATATTATGACCTGGTGTGTGACCCTCAGCATATTAAAATTCTGAGATAATGAGTTTAAAAAGGAAACCTCCACGATGTCATTAAAAGACACAGTGTTGTAAATAAGATGATTATTTTAAAATAGACATAGAAAAAAGACATTCTTAGGAGATATTATTTGGGTCCTTATTATCTCTAGTGTATACTGCTGTCCAGTATTCTTAGCTGCCTCCTGCCTACTGACTTCCATATAAGGGAAGTTTCTAATATGATTGTATTATTTCCCATCTTAGAATTCCTCACTAATTCATTATTGTGTACAGGAAAAGTCCAAGTTTTATTTTGTATCTCAGCCATTCCACTGTCAATTTTGTCTTAAGTTGCAGTAATATTGAACCCATTGCCCTTCTCTCAAACATCACATTCTTTCTCATACCTCCTCTTCATGTTTCCCTTAGCTTTATTTTCTCTGGAAAAAAACCTTCTGTTCTAAACTCTATCTCATCCCAAGGCTATCCAGGCCTTGTACTGTTATTTCCTCCTTTGTGAGGCCTTCACTACTCAGGTTGACATGTGTGTACCTTCCTACATAGCCCCCTGTGGGAGGTTGAATAATGTCTTCTAAGGATATCCCTGTCCTGATCACTGGAACCTGTGAATTTTACTTTATATGACAGATGTGATTTTGCTGATATGATTAAGTTATTCTGGACTATCCAATTATAAAATAGAGGCAAAGGGAGAAGTCTAGGTAGTGACAAACACAGAGATGGAGTGAAGGAAGAAGGAGTCGGGAACCAAGGAGCACAGGCAGACACTAGCAGCTGGAAGAAGCAAGGGAATGAGATTCTGGAAGGAGTTCACTCTTGCTAACACTTTTGATTTTAGCCTAGTGAAACCCATTTCTGACTTCTGGTATCCAGAACTACAAAAGAATACATTTTTCATGTGTTAATCCACTAAATTTATGTAGTTTGTTACAGTAGAAAGAGGAAAATAAAACCCCTTTCCACTGTACCTTCCTCCATCTTAGCAAGTGTTTCATGTTTTAATAAAATTCATGGAGTTGACTTTCCTCTATATCAGTGGATCTCTGCTCTGTCAGATCCAACAACCTATCTTTTCATGATCCTTTCACTATCGTGAAAAAAAATTCACCTATACTCATAATTTGAACAGTCTAATAATCTATTTATAACATGTGGAGAGATGAAATGAAAGTGATTCATTTATTTTTACTTTTATTTTTTAATGATTTTTATTTTTTACATTATACTTAGTTTTATACTGTCAATTTTCTACTGGACAACAAAGTGACCCAATCACACACACACACACACACACACACACACACACACACACACACACGCACGCATTCTTTTTCTCACATTATCTTCCATCATGTTCCATCACAAGTGAGTAGATATAGTTCCCTGTACTATACAGCAAGATCTCATTGCTTATCCATTCCAAAGGCAATAGTTTGCATCTATTAACCCCATATTTCCAGTCCACCCCATTCCTCCCCTCTCCCCTTGGCAACCACAAGTCTTTTCTCCAAGTCCATGAGTTTCCTTTCTGTGGAAAGGTTCATTTGTACCATATATTATCCTCCAAATATAAGTGATATCATATGGTATTTGTCTTTCTCTTTCTGACTTACTTTGCTTAAGAGTATGAGAGTCTAGTTCTATCCATGTTGCTCCAAATGTATTTTGTTCTTTTTATGGCTGAGTAATACTCAATTGTGTATATATACCACATCTTCTTTTTTTTAATTACCTAATGAATTTTATTATATTTATAGCTGTACAACTATCATCACAACCAAATTTTGCAGCATTACCATCTCAAACCCTCAGTGCATCCCCCCACTCCCAACCTGTCTCATTTGGAAAACATAAGTTTTTCAAGTCTGTGAGTCAGTATCTGTTCTGCAAAGAAGTCCATTGTGTCCTTTTTTTTTTAGATTCCACATGTAAATGATAGCATTTGACGTTCGTGTCTCATTGTCTGACTGACTTCACTTAGCATGATAATTTCTAGGTCCATCCATGTTGCTGCAAATGCCATTATTTCTTTCCTTTTAATGGCTTAGTAATATTCCATTGTGTATATGTACCACATCTTCTTTATCTACTCCTCTGTCAATGGACATTTAGGTTATTTCCATGTCTTGGCTATTGCTGCAATGAACATTGGAGTAAATGTGTCTTTTCAAGTCATGATTTTATCTAGATAGATATGCCTATGGTATACATCACCTTCTTAATCCATTCATCTGAAAATTATTTATAATAAAATTATATTTAATTCTTTGTATTAATATTTTGGCATGATTGTGTTCAAGACAATTAAGATAGACAGTAGTTCTGTAATAGAATCATTATGAATCTGGCAGCTACATATGCAAACCAATGCAGCTGTATTTTGTTGGTGATTCAAATCCCAAAGGAGATTACTCTCCATAACATTTATTCCTTAAACCATGTAGAACTCTTGGGAAGTTTCAGAAAATAAAAATAAAATCCAAATGAAAGTATATGTTGATTTTCATGGTAGTTGAATTATTAGATAATTCACTGTAAATTAAAACCGTGAAAATTATTTGTTTGTGTTTATTGGTTGGGCTTAGATTACTTCAAAAAGGTTTTTCACCACATGTCTAGTGAGAAATTAGAAAGTCATGTTTGATAAAATGCATTTCTTCATGTGTGAAATATCCCATAACCTGTATAATGTTCAACATCTTGAGCCTCTGGCCACTAAATGCTGATAGCACTTTGTCATCATTATTGTTATAATATATTCTGATTAGAACTCCACTGAGAACCATTACTATGTATTTTCAGAATTTCTCCTTCACATATTTTGAAACATATATACATTTATGATTTATATATTTTCTAGCTATATTGACTCTTATAGTTAGGAGAGTTATGTCTTTATCTCTGATAATACTCTTTGCCCCAAAGTTTATTTTATGTAATATTATTAAATACAAGTTAGCTTTTTATATTTTCTGTTTAAATCATATTATTTCTGTCTTTACTTAAAATTTTTCTTTGTATAGAAAAGCAAGTTAGATCTTGATTTTGCATCTGTTCTTATAATCTTTTTCTTTTATTTGTAAAATTTAGTCTACTAACATTTAATGGAATTATTATTAAGTTTGGGTTTAGATCTACCATTATGTTACTTGTTTTCAGTTTGTTAACTATGTTTTCTCATCCTTTGTTTTCTTTTCCTATCTTCCTCTGAATATTTTCTAGAATCCTATTTTACTTTTTATGGATCTTTTAGTTCTAGTTCTTGGAATACATTTTTAACACCTCAATTTTTATTTAAAACCATATATACTTTAAAGAAATTGTGAGATAAAAATCTTTTATAAATAACCATGCTTTTGTAATCATTCGAATAAAACATTGATTGCCATTTTAGATGCTTTCATTCATTCCTGAAGATCTGGATTTCCCTCTGACATAATTTCTCTTCAGCCTGAAGAATTTTTTTTTTTTTTTTTTTGCAGCATTACCTTTTCAGGACAAATTCCCTTAGTGGTCCTTTGATATGTCAAGGTATAGATTCTTGGAAATGTTAATATTTACTGAAGTTTCTAAGCTTTTTGAATCTATAAATGTATATCTTTCACCAAATTGGGAAGCTTTATGTCATTATGTGCTCAAATACTTTTTATGCCCCATTTTCTCTTTCTCCTTCTTATGGGATAAATACCTGTATGTCAGAGTTTTTATAATGTCCCTAGATTCTCAGAGGCTCTATTAAGTTTTTTCATTCTTTTGCTCTCCTTCAAATGTTGTGCTTTACTTAAATGCTTTGGATTATCGGATTTGTTATATTGCCTCAAGAAATGTTGATAGTTCTGTTTTGTCAGACAGTTAATTCAGGCAGATGAAAATTGCTGATCATCACTACCTGTGGTGGACAGTGGTTCAGCTCTGAGCTGAGCTATTTAAACCTCATATCTTACTTGCTTTCATTAATCCCTGTGCAAGCCTGATTCAGGGTCAGCCAGTGATTTCCTTCTCTGCCTTTCTCCACTTTGGGGTTCCTTTACTACTCTCTAGTGGTCACGGTTGTATTTGGGCTTCTTTCTCTTATTCCTCTGAGTAAAAAGATAATTAGTTTTGTAATCATAATTTTAACCACCTCTTCAGGTATGGCTACCTCAGGGTAAGTCTGCAGCAAAACAAGGATATCACTCTATTCACCTTCTCCAAGATTTTAATTCTCCCCCATAATGTGCCTTCTTATTAGTCTCCATATACCTTAGTTTTTTTTTCCATTAGTTTTTTTTTCCTTTTTTTAACCACAAAGTGAATTTTATTGTATTTATACTTGTACAATAATCACCACAACCCAACTTTAAAGCATTTCAGTCACAAACCCCCAGCCCATCCCCCCAATCCCCAATCTGTCTCATTAGGAAACTATGTTTTTCAAAGTCTGTGAGTCAGTATCTGTTCTACAAAGAAGCTCATTGTGTCCTTTTTCTAGATTCCACATGTAAGTGATAGCATATGATGTTGGTGTCTCACTGTCTGACTGACTTCACTTAGCATGATAATTTCTAAGTCCATCCATGTTGCTAAAAATGCCTTTAGTTCTTTCTTTTTAATGGCTGAGTAATATTCCATTGTATATATGTACCACATCTTTATCCACTCCTCTGTTGATGGATATTTAGGTTGTTTCCATGTTTGGCTATTGTGTGGAGTGCTGCAATGAACATTAGAGTACCTGTATCTTTTTGAGTCTTGGTTTTCTTTGGATAGATGCCCAGGAGTGGGATTGCTGGATCAAATGATAATTCTATTTGTAGTTTCTGAGGATTCTCCATACTGTTTTCCACAGCAGTTGCACCAATTTACATTCCCACTAACAGTGTAATAGGGTTCTCTGTTCTCCAAATCTTCTCCAGCATTTATTGTTCATAAATTTTGGCCATTCTGGCCAGTGTAAGTGGTAACTCATAGTGGTTTTTATTTGCATTTCTCTAATAATTAGTGATGTTGAACATCTTTTCATGTGTATTTTGGCCATATGTATGTCTTTTGGAGAACTGTCTGTTTAGATCTTCTGCCCATTTTTTGAAGGGGTTGTTTGCTTTTTTTTGGTATTGAGCTCCAGAAGGTGTTTATAAATTTTGGAGATTAGTAACTTGTCAGTCGCTTCATTTGCAAATATTTTCTCCCATTCTGTGGACTGTCTTTTCATTTTATTAGGGTTTCCTTTGCTGAGCAGAAACTTTTAAGTTTAATTAAGTCCCATTTGTTTATTTTTCTTTTTATTGTCATTATTCTAGGAGACAGATCTGAGAAGATATTGCTGTGGTTTATGTTGGAAAATGTTTGGTCTATGTTTTCCTGTAAGATTTTTATAGAATCTGGTCTTATAGTTGGGTCTTTAATCTATTTTGAGTTTATTTTTGTATATGATGTTAAGAAGTGTTCTAATTTAATTTTTTTACATGTGGCTGCCCAGTTCTCCTAGCACCACTTATTGAAGGGACTTTCTTTGCTCCATTGTATATTTTGGCTCCTTTGTCATAGATTAGTCTACTGTAGGTGCATGGGTTTAATTCTTGGCTCTCTATCCTGTTCCACTGATCTGCCTTTGTGTGAGTACCATACGGTTTTGATGACTGTAGCTTTGCAGTATAGTCTGAAGTCAGGGAGCCCAATTCCTCCAGTTCCATCTTTCTTTCTTAGGATGTCTTTGGCTATTTTGTGTCATTCGTGCTTCCAAACAAATTTTAAAATAGTTTGTTTAGTTCTGTGAAAAATGTCCTTGGTAAGTTGATAGGAATTGCTTTGAATATGTAGATTGCCTTAGGTAGTATAGTCATTTTGACAATGTTGACTCTTCCAGTTCAAGAGCATGGTATATCTTTCCATCTGTTTGTGTCATCTTTGATTTCTTTCATCAACATCTTATAATTTTCAGATTATAGGTCTTTTTCTCTTTAGGTAGGTTTATTCCTGAGTATTTTATTCTTTTTGATGTGATGGTAAATGTGATTGTTTATCTAATTTCTCTTTCTGATCTTTCATTGTTAGTACATAGAAGTGCAGTCAATTTTTATGTATTTATTTTGTATCCTGCGACTTTGCCAAATTCGTTGATGAGCTCTAACAGTTTTCTGGTGGCATCTTTAGGATTTTCTAGGTATAGTATCATGTCATCTGCAAATAGTGATAGATTTACTTCTTCCTTTCCAATTTAGATTCCTTTATTTCTTTTTCTTCTCTGATTGCCATGGCTAGAACTTCCAAAACTATGTTGAATAGTAGTAGCAAGAGTGGACATCCTTGTCTTGTTCCTGATCTCAGCAGGAATTCTTTCAGCTTTTCACCACTGAAAATAATGTTAGCTGTGGGTTTGTCATAAATGGCCTTTATATGTTGAGGTAGCTTCCCTCTGTGCCCACCTTCTGAAGAGTTTTTATCAGAAATGAGTGTTGGATTTTGTCAAAGGCTTTTTTGCATCTATCAAGAGGAGCATATGGTGTTTATTCTTCAGTTTGTTAATGTGGTACATCACACTGATTGATTTGTGGATATTGAAGAAACCTTGCATCCCTGGGATAAATTACACTTGATCATGATGTACAATTCTTTTTTTTTTTTTGTCTTTTTGTCTTTCCTAGGGCCGCACCTGTGGCATATGGAGGTTCCCAGACTACGGGACTAACAGGAGCTGTAGCCAGCGTCCTATGCCACAGCCACAGCAATGTGGGATCCAAGCCACATCTATGACCTGCACCACAGTTCACGGCAACACCAGATCCTTAACCCAATGAGCAAGGCCAGGGATTGAACCCGCAACCTCATTGTTCCTAGTTGGATTCGTTAACCACTGAGCCACAATAGGAACTCTGATGTACAATTCTTTTAATGTATTGTTGGGTTCGGTTTGCTAGTATTTTGTTAAGGATTTTTGCATCTATGTTCAGCAGTGAAATTCGTCTGTGATTTTCTTTTTTGGTGGTATATTTGTCTAGTTTTGGTGTCAGGGTGATGAGATGGTGGCCTCACAGAATGAATTTGGGAGTGTTTCTTTCTCTGCAATTTCTTGGAATAGTTTCAGAAAGATATGTTTTGGCTCTTCTCTAAATATTTGGTAGAATTCACCTGTGAAGCCATCTATTCCTGGACTTTTGTTTGTTGGAAGTTTTTTAATCACAATTTCAATTTCAGTATTTGTGATTGGTCCATTCATCTTTTCTATTTCATCTTGGTTTAGCTTGGAAGATTGTACTTTTCTAAGAATTTCTCCATTTCTTCTAGGTTTTCCATTTTATTGGCATACAGTTGCATATAGTAATCTCTTATGATCCTTTGTATTTCTATGATGTCTGTTTCAACATCTCCTTTTTCATTTCTAATTTTACTTATTTGAGTCCTCTTTTTTTCTTGATAAGTCTGGCTAAGGGTTTATCAATTTTTTTGATCTTTCCAAAGAACCAGCTTTTTGTTTCATTGATCTTTCTATGGTTTTCTTCATTTCTATTTCATTTATTTCTGTTCTGATCTTTATGTTAACTTTAGGTCTTGTCTGTCCTTCTCTCTCTAGCTGCTCTAGATGTAAAGTTGGGTTGTTTATTTGAGCTTTTTATTGTTTCCTGAGGTGGGTTTATATTGCTATGAACTTGCCTCTTAGATGTTTTTGCTGCATCCTATAGGGTCTATCTTTTTTGTCATTTGTTTCTAAGTATTTTTCACTTTCCTCTTTGATTTCTTCAGTGATCCATTGGTTGTTTAGTAGCATGTTGTTTAGTCTCCACGTATTCGTGTTTTTTGCAGTTTTTTTCTTTTTGTTGATTTCCAGTCATATAGCGTTGTGGTCAGAAAAGATGCTTGATATGATTTCAATTTCCTTAAAATTACTGAGGCTTGATTTGTGGCCCAGAATGTGATCAATCCTAGAGAATATCCCCTGTGCACTTGAGAAGAATGTGTATTCTGCTGCATTTAGACAGAATGTCCTATAAATATCTATTGGGTCCATCTGGTCTAATGCTTCATTTAGGGCCTGTGTTTCCTTTTTATTTTCTCTCTGCATGATCTTTCCATTGCTGTAATTTGGGTGTTAAAGTCCCCCATTATTATTGTGTTATTGTCAATTTCTCCTTTTTAGGTTGTTATCAGTTGCCTTATATATTGGGGTAAGCCTATGTTGGGTCATATGTATTTACAATTGTTATATCTTCTCGGATTGATCCTTTGATCATTATGTAATGTCCTTCCTTTGTCTTTTATAATATTCTTTATTTTAAGGTCTACTCCAGCTTTCTTTTGATTCCTATTTGCATGGAATATTTTCTTCCATCCTCTCACTTTCAATTTGTATGTGTCCCTAGAAGTGAGGTGGATAGCATACATATGGATTTTGTTTTTGTATCTATTCAGCCAGCCTGTGTCTTTTGGTTGGGGCATTTAGTTCATTTTCATTAAAGGTGATTATTGATATGTATGTTTTTATTGCCATTTATTAACTTTTTTAGATTTGTTTTTGTTGCTCTTTTTTCTTCCCTTCTTCTCTGTTCTCTCCTCTTATGGTTTGATGACTATCTTTAGTGTTGTATTTGAGTTGATTTTTTTTCTTTGTGTGTGTATCAATTGTAGATTTTTGGTTTGAAGTTACCCTGAAGTTTTGATATAGGAGTCTCTCTCTATATATATACAAGATTGTTTTAAGTTGTTGGTCTCTTAATTTCAAGTGCATCTCCAGTGTCCTGCATTTGTACCCTCCTTTTCTCATGATTTCTGATTTTGGTAGCATATTTTTCTGTGGATGATTTCCTACCTTTACTGCATAAATGCCTTTACTGGTGAGCCTTGTAATTTGTGGCCTTTTCGTTTCTGCCTAGAGAAATTCCTTTAGTGTTTGTTGTAAAGCTAGTTTAGTGTTGCTGAATTCTCTTAGCTTTTGCTTATTTGTAAGGCTTTTGATTTCTCCTTCAAATCTGAATGAGAGCCTTGCTTGATAGAGTAATCTTGGTTGGGTTTTTTTTCTTTTCATCACTTTAAGTATATAATATTCTGCTCTTGGTTGCTTCTAGTGAATTTTTTATTTCAGTTAATGTATTTTGCATCTCTGCTTGCTTAAGTTTTAAATCTTGTATTTCTTTGCTTAGTGTTTGCTGTAAATTATCAATCTTTGCCTCCAGTTTATTTCCAGTGTTTCTGTTTTCCCCAGTCCTGTGAAGCTCCTGCACACAAGCCTCACTGGCCTTCAATATCAGATGCTCCAGGATCACTTTCTCCCAATGCCAGATCCCCAGATGTGGGGACCTGACATGGGGCTCAGAACTCACACTCCTGTAGGTAAATCTCTGTGATACAGTCACTTTCCAGTCTGTGGGGTGCCCACCCAGTGTGTATGAGTTTGCTTATATCATCCTTTCTACCATCCTGATGTGGCCTCCTCTTTGTCTTCTGGAACAGGATATCTTTTTGAAAATTTCCATTAATTTTGTTGAAGATTGTTCAGCATTTGGTTGTAGTTTTGTTGTTTTTATGAGAGAAAGTGAGTTCTAGTCCCTCTATTCCACCATATTCTTCATTAGGTTTTTCTGTTGTTGTTTTGCATTTTAGCCAAGGTTGATGACTGTTCTTTATGGGAGGATTTGTTTTTTAAAGTTCATTCTTCTATATCAGAAGGATGTTAACTTTCTTTTTAGAAAATAAAATTTTATGGAGGTATTAAAATAAATAATTGCTAGTTAGGCTCTATATTATTTTACATGATCTTATCAAGCACAATTTGTGATATGTGGCCTGCTTACATAGGTATTAGACTCTTTTGCTCTAGAAATATAATCGTTTCTACATCTGTAATAGTTCAGACCTCTGGATTAGAGTGTGCTTGTTTAAAGCTACTATTGTATCTCTGTTAAAAGTGGGAAGGTTCTGTGATAATTTTGCAAATGGATGAATATACCAGTGGGCTTTTTTTGAACTCACTCTGGTTGTTAATTGCCCCTATTTCTGAAGGCAGCAGGGGAGAGGGAAGTTGGCAAGGAAGAGTAAGAGCAGCCAACATTGCTTCCTCTTCTCTGTGCTCCAGTGAAAAAGGGATGAAACATCACAGAGAGATGAAAATCTTTTGGTTTGCCCTGTATCAGGCCAGCATGCTTGATGACTCAGGGAGGCATTGATGGGTACAATGTTAGAAGAAGAAAGTAACAGCAAGAGCAGGTTATGAACATATTGTTCTGCCCATAAAATAGCTACTTGCCTACTTACCCTGTAGAAAGAATGATTTATCCAGGCAAGAACACCCTGTAGGGAAGTGGATCAAAAGATAAAACCAACAGGTGAGATGAACTAGATCAGGGCTTCTCAAACTTTAATGTACATGCCATTTTCCTGGGGGGATCTTGTTCAACTCTAGATTTAGACTCAAGAGTCCTGGGTGAGCCTGAGATTTTGCATTTCTAATAAGCTCAGAGGTGATTCATATGTTTCTTTAAGTAGCAACAAGCCAGAGGCTTTCATAGAGTAGCATTTTACCTAGAGCTGACCCCGATGCCAGGTGGAGAGTTAAATGATGATTTCATTTATTTTACTGCCAAGAAAAATTCCATGAGGGAAAAAGGAAAGAAACATTTTCGCTTGGGTTGGTCAATTTTTTGTGCATATTCAGAGGATCATGTTAATTTATTACCAGGGGTAGCACTTATTAAGCTTCCACTCATTCTGGCTGCTGTGCAACAACACATCTTGTTATGTGTTGTGAGGTGTCAACAGCTGTGTTATTGATGCTAATGAATTTTCCCCACTAATAATTATTATAAACTACTATTTTAAGATTGAGAATATTTTACCCTGATATTCCTTTTGGTGTTTTTCACACTGTACTTTGAATCTTTATTTATTCCCCCCCCCCATGTTTTAGAAAATGAGCATCTATTCTTATTTGTAATTAATCATGGGCTTTTATATCTTACTCTAGTTTTTAATAGTTATGATTATTAAACATTAAATACTTTATTTTTTGCTTTGTAAATATATTCTCTGAAACATAGATTGAGACTGGTAGAAGGACAAGAGATTTCCATGCCTTTTCTTGGTATAAAAGGCAGTTTGGAGAGCAAGGATACCAAAAATATTAAAATATTAGGAACAGAGTATTATGATGGTTTAATAAGGCAGTGAAAAATGATATCAGAAAAGTAATTTCAGGAAAATTTGATAGATATGACCGGCTAATCTTTAAAATGTGATGTCAAAAATAGTCTTAGAAATTTATCTGACACTCCCCACATTTCAGCCTGGTCTTAACATTGTCCAAATAGAGCTTAATTACATTGTCTTTAGTCCCACAAGCATATTTTATCCTGAAAAATTAGATGCACATTGAGGATTTAAACTTTATTCAACAAATATTCTCTTATTTCTAGAATGCATCGTTGAGAGGGACAGATGAAGAGTTATATATATTTTTGTCATTTTAGGGCCACATCCGTAGCATAGGAGGATCCCAGGCTAGGGGTTGAATCAGAGCTGAAGCCGCTGGCCTATGCCAGAGCCACAGCAACGTGGGATCTGAGCTGTGTCTGCGACCTACACCACAGTTCAGGGCAACACCAGATCCTTAACCCACTGAGTGAGGCCAGGTATCGAACCCACAACCTCATGGTTCCTAGTCAGATTTTTTAACCACTGAGCCGTGACGGAACTCCCAGAATTATATTTTAATCCAGTAGATAAGACCTATTCTCAAAAAAGATAATTAAAATTAAGTCAATCACATAAATTAAAGACAAAATAATTTGGTGATTCAAAAGAGATGGACAAAGCCACATTTCTTTGAAAAAAATTTTTCTTCTTATTTTTTTTCTTTTTAGGCCCACTCCTGCAGGATATGGAAGTTCCTTGGCTAGGGGTTAAATTGAAACTGCAGATGTCAGCCTACACCACAGCCACAACAATGCCAGATCTGAGCCATTTCTGCAATCTATACCACAGCTCCCAACAATGCTGGATCCTTTAACCCCCTGAGCAAGGCCAGTGTCAAACCTGCATCCTCATGGGTACTAGTCGGGTTCTTAACCTACTGAGCCACAATGGGAACTCCCTCTTTGAAAAATTTAGAGAAGCTTCTAGCAAAGGAAAGTCATGGAATCTGATCTTGAAGGATCTATGGGTTTTTAATAGGCATACAGGGCTGGCCATGCTTGGAGCCAAAAGGACCTCATTGTCAGAGGCTCCATGATCATAGACTTAGAGATATGAGAGTATGTCATATTTAGTGAATAAATGCTATAAATCAGTTCTAGGTAAGCTGAGGCTCAGCCTGGTGAAATCTCAGCTTTAGTTCTTTACTCTGTTGAGGTAGAGGAATGTTAGTGTTTTCATACAGATTTAGGTTAATCCAATAGATATTTGGATTGTCTATTACTGTGAAATAAATGACCCCTTGTAACTTCAGAAAGTAACTCCACTTATTTTTTCCTCATGATTCTCTGTGTTGACTGGGAGGATTTTTTGCTAGTATCATGATGACAGTGGGAAGGGGACTGAGGCTGAAGTCACGTAAAGGCTTGGAAAGGATGCTGCAATAGCTATAACTCTCTCCCTTTTTATGTGGCATCTCTGTATGCTTTCTCCAATGTGGACTGCTCATCAGGAAAGCAGGACTTATCTTACATAGTGATTTAGGTTTCCCCAAAGTAGGCATTCTAAGAGAAAAGTAGTGAAATCTGCCTGTCCTCTTAAAGGCTAGTCTTAGAATTAGCACACCTGCCTTATTCTATTGGTGAATATGTATCACAAAGTCAGCCAGCCTAGTTTCAGTGTGGAGCTCTATAGTACAGAATATCAGAAGAGGTAGTCTATTGGGAACCATCTTTGGAGATCAGCTACCCCAGTAAGTAATATTGAATGTTTAATTTATGAAATGTTCATGGATATTTAAATAGGAAAACACCATTTTGTCTTGGTAAAACCATTTTATGGTTGCATTAAGGATGGAACTAGATACTCTCATACTGAGTGAAGTAAGTCAGAAAGAGAAAGACAAAAACCATATGACATCACTCATATCTGGTATCTAATATACAGAACAAATGAACCTTTCCACAGAAAAGAAAATCATGGACTTGGAGTATAGGCTTGTGTTTGCCTGGTGGGGAGGGGGAGGGAGTGGGATGGATTGGGAGCTTGGGGTTAACGAATACAAACTATTGCTTTTGGAATGGATTAACAATGAGATCTTCCTATGTAGCACTGAGAACTATGTCTAGATACTTACAACGGAGCATGACAATAGAAGAAAAAAATTTATGTAGACACGTGTGTGTAACTGGGTCCCCATGCTGTACAGTGGAAAAAAATTGTGTTGGGGAAATAATAATAAAAAAAAAAGACTTGCTGATCACTTTGGCTGTGGAATGTAGGAAAGAGAATATTAGGATAAAGCTAAGATTTGAGCCTTCATAGCTATAAAAAACATAGCACATTAATAACGATTGTTTAAGTGAAACAAGGACTTCAGCTAACTTATTCATAAAAAAAACAGTATCAGGGAGAAGATCTTCCCTATATGGCTGAATCTAGATTGCCATCAGAACATTCAGATGGAAAGACAATTGTGAAAGTATGCCATTCATAGTGAGTTTAGAGCAGGAGACGCCAATGTGAAAGCTATGTGGTCAGAGGTGATAGAGAATAAATGTTGTGATGCATAAAGCTGAAAAACTGGTGGGAGATTGATGTCCAAAGGTTAGATTTGGGAACTTTTTGGAAAACCTTTTTTATGATGGATAAAGGGGATGATGAGCCAGAATAGGAAGAGGTAATGATATAACATCCAAAACAAATTAGATCAATATTATAGTGGCTGAAAGGGTGTGTAACAATGCTAGCTGCTCAAAAAAGTTGGAAGAAGCTTAAGGTTGAGAAATAGTTGTTTGGATATTCATTGAAAGGACAGAAATGTAGTGATCCTTCCAAGGAATCTTGCAGCAAATTTGCTTAATCTCAAGATATGATGGGAAAACACGTATATGATATTTTTTGTTTCTTAAGGAGAAAGAAACACTAGCAACAAAGAAGGTAGAGGAATCGCTATTGAGTCCAACACTATTTGCCATACTTCAAAATCTTTATGTATTTTACTTTTTATCCTTATCTTGTTCTGGCTAAGTAAGATCTTGAATACACATTTTTTTTTAACTAAACCTGAAAGTTTCTAATATTTTACATTCAGGTATGAAATTTACTATAAGTTTTTGGAAGATAAACTTTATTGGTTAAAAGTAGTAATTAAGAAAATTCAATTAATTCTCTGTGTTACATTTTCTGCTTCTGTTGACATGATAATATGTTGTTCTTCCTTTAATTTGTTAATGTAGCAAATTATACTAATAGTTCTTAGTGTAAAACCATAATTGCACTCCCTGAAAATTACTTGAATTCCAGGGAAAAACTCAAGTTGTTTATGATTGCTATTATTGTTTGTAATACGTTGATAGACTTAATATTTTGTCTACAATTTATTTAAATTTTTAATTTGTTTAGCAAGTTTACAGTTTATTTAAAATTTAAATTAATATATTATTTGAAACTTGATTGCTGTTATCTTTTCTCATAGTATTCTTGTCAGATAATGGATAGTATTAACAGTTTAATAATGTCATAAAATGAGTTTAAAATTTTTTCCTCTGTGTCATTTTTCTTGAACTCTGCATAAGCGGAAAATTATCTGGTTGAGAGAGTTTGATGTAATCTTCATTTAAACCTTTTAGACTTAAAAAATAGTCTTCTATGCATATAAAATTGGTATTGTATACACAGATTTGTCCATCCTTCATTCTTGATTGTGGGTGAGTGTATTTCATTTCACTTATCTTTTCAAAAAACTTACCTTTAATTTTTGAAAGTTTTACATCATGTCTTTGGCAGGCAGAGTACTGGCACTTCCAATTCCAAAGACATCCATTGCCTAATGTTAGAACCTATGAGTATGTTTTATTATATGACAAGGAGCAATTTAGGTTGTAAGTAGAATTAAGGATTCTAAGCATTGTCTTCAAAACGAGCACTTTAGGGAGTGCTGGTCGTGGCTTAGTGGTTAACAAATCAGACTAGGAACCATGAGGTTGCGGGTATGATCTCTGGCCTTTCTCAGTGGGTTAAGGATCTGGCATTGCTGTGAGCTGTGGTGTAGGTCGCAGATGTGGCTTGGATCCCATGTTGCTGTGGCTTTGGTGTAGGCTGGTGGCTCCAGCTCTCATTAGACCCCTATCCTGGAAACCTCCATATACTGTGGGTGCAGCCCTAGAAAAGACAAAAAAAAAGACAAAAAAATAAGCACTTTATCTTGGATTATTTGGGTGGTTCCAATATAATCAGAAGGATTCTTAAAAGTTTCAGAGTAAAGCAGTATGAGAAATACTTGAGTGACTATTGTTGGCTTTGAAGATGAAAACTATAAGCAAGGAAGATGTTTGGCTTTTAGAAGTTGAAGTATGCAAGGAAATGGATTTTTCCCCAGAATCTCTACCAGAAATGAGCTCTGCTGACTCCTTGACTTTAGCTTATTGAAATATACTTCAAAATTTTTGTATCCCCCCCAGAATTGTAAGATAATACATTCGTATTATTTCAAGTTACTACATTTGTGATAATTCCTTATAGCATCAATAGAAATTTGCTATTTTGGTATCTGGAAGGGGGCTACCGTAACCTTAAACTGTGGAGGTCCCTTTTGAATTGGACAGTGAGCAGAGGAGGAAGAATTTTGAGGAGCCTGATAGAACAAGCCAAGATTGCCTTAAAGAGACTGCTAGTAGAAATATGGATGTGAGTAAGTCTGTTATCAAGGGCTCAAAAGGAAGTAAAGAGCCTAGAAGGGGAAAAGCATTTATTATTTTAGAGAATATCTAAATCCTCATGAACAGACTTAGTATAAATATGACATTAAAGACACTGCCAGTGAGGGTTCAGATGGAAATGAAATGAGCAAGTTATTGGAAACTGGAAGAAAATGGATCCTTATCATTAGTGGTAGAAAAATATCTGAATTGTGTCCTGCAGTTATGTGAAAAACAAAGCATTATTGATGAACTTGGATATTTAGCTTCAAGATGTCCAAGCAAAAGGTTGAAGAAATGACCCAGTTTCTTCTTGTTGTTTATGGTAAAATACAAGAAGAGTGAGTTAATCAAAAAGACAGCAGGACTTGATGATTGAGAGGTTCTCAGTCTATCCCAGATTGAAAAAGATGCTAACATTAGGATATTACTCTCAGGAAAATGTTCTCTGATGAGAAAGCCAAAACTGTATCTGGACAAACATTTGCTAGTGCCTGAGAAGGATCAAAATGTCAGAGTAATTTCAGACAGGGAACTTTTTAATCATTATGTCATGACTTTATTTATCCATAACAGTGCTTATTTCCTTACTTCTTTCTCTAGTATTATGTCTTTTGGGTAGGTTTTATGTAGAACTTCTTGCCTATCCCTTTGCATTAAAAGTGTTTAGATTTTTATTTTAGGCATCACTTTCAAAATATATATAAATTATATATTTTGAAAAAACAAATCTTTGCATCCAGTGATTTAAACTTATTTATATTTATTGTTATTGTTGACATATTTGCTTTTATGTCTACCATTTTTTATTGATCTTTTATTTGATGTGCTATTCTTTTATTTATCTTTCCTGCATTTTACGGGATTGATAGAGTTTTCTTTTTTATTATCATGTATTTCTTTCTATTGGTTTGGAAATTTTACTTTCACATCTATTGTTTTAGTATTTACTCTTAAATTTTGGCATAGGCAGTAACATAATGTCCAGGCTACTTTTCTGCATTTAAAAAATACTTTAGCACTATTCTCACTGTTATTCCACCAAATTCTACTTTTTTGTTAATTCTTGGTTATTTGAATAGTCCCAGGAATGTTCCTCTTAATACCCTCTCAGTTCCTTGACATTTTCTCCTCTAATGATCTTATTCCTTCATTCAACCACAAAAGTCATTATATTATCCTACCGTGGATTTTTTCATTACCAAAAAATGTTTTTCTTCCATAACCCCAGTTATAAGTATCCTGCTCTACAACCATTGCCTCCTCTCTTTTTTACATCATACCTTCTTCTCATGCCTGCATTGAATAGTTTAAAAAATCCTATTCAGACTTATAATTGATTGATTTTTGCTGTACTACACATCTCTTGTAGTATAGATGTGTGGTATAGATTCTTAGAGTATAGAAAAATCTCTTGGATTTTTTTAAAAAACTGAAATAAATTAATAACTTGACATTTTTAAGTTCAACTTGATATTTTTAATGGCATTCTTCTTCCTCCAAAAGATGAAGAAATAGAAAATAAGGAGAAAACAAAAGAAGTCCTAACACTAACTACAACTTTTCACATGTTTATTCTTAAAAGAAAGAGCTGATAGAAAATATTGGGAATAAGATCCTTAATGTAGTACTGGATTTGTCTATGATGAGGGAATTAAAACAACTAAATGAAAAACTCTGAATTTCCTGCAATTTTAAGTCCCATTTCACTGATTGCTCCGTTTTCTTCCATCATTTCGAATTGAAATCAACGTGAAAACTCCCACATGAAAACCATATATCTAGATATATAAAACCAGTTGTCATGTATCTTCTAAAAATTATTTGTTTGCTTATTTATGTATTTAACATGTTTATTAAGTGTATTTTTTTTTGTCAAGCACTGGAACAGAAGATGGAGTTTCATAGGTGAGTAAAAGGAGACAAAAATAATTGCCAAATATATTTATTAGAATGAGAATAATTTTTAAGGAAACGGATAGTTTGTTTTCCCTGCACATATTATTTGTTCAAAACAAAAGACATTATTATGCCTTTAGTGAACCACTTCTAAAGACATTTGTGAACAAGAGGATTAACAATAAGTTCTAAATTAAATTATTTAATTAAAGTGTACTTAGAGGCATTTTATAGAAGACAGACTAGAAAGAACAGAGGCATGAATTCAAAGGTTATACATAGATTAGCACAGCTTTCACTAAAACCCCAATATGGTTTTTCAAAAGAAATATATCTTTATCAGATTACTTTTGTCTTTCGGTCATTGTGGTTCTGTCTTACTGTACCTTCACTGTTCTGGGTTCCAAGCTGAGGAGAAACATGCTTTATCTGAGGCAAATCATTCTTGTGGGAGAGTGGAACTAGCAATGGTGAATGAACCAATGGCTCTTAAAACATCTTCATATATAACTTTTGTCCTCACATTCCACTGGCCAAAGCAAATCAGATGGCCAACGTAATGTCAATGTGTGAGAAGAAATATTTCTTTAAGAGAGGATAAAAATAATTGCAAGCAATGAGTAAATATTTGTATAATTAGAATATAACTGATTCTTTTAGAAAACAGAGTAGAAAGATTGAGGAAAACAAGATAGAACATATATTCAAAATAAATTTGTCAGTGCTTTAGAATTTGTAATTAGTATTGATCTTGTATGACTAAAGAGGAAGACTGATAAATTAATCAAGGTTAAATTGTAGACAACAGAATTCACTTTAGTTAGTCAGAAGGGAATTTTTACACTAAGAAATAGAAATGTACAATATTATTGAAAAGGCTTAGGAATAGGTTCCAGGCTAAATTTAAGGAACCATTTCTAGTCTCAGAATTGATTTACCTCTCCTGCGGTTGTTAAATTTACTTCTGCCTTTAAAGAAAACTGACAATTTAGGAACATGCTATCACCACCATTGATGGCAAAACAGACTGCTTCGGCCATGACCAGGAAAATAAGCTTAAAATTGAGAAGCTGCTAAAACAGATCTAGAGCCACATCTCAGCTGCTACATTCTGGGCCAGCAAAAGAGATATTCTACTTCCTATAGCCTTACATGACATTTTTAGAAATCAAAGTTTATACAGAGACCTGAATTGGCAAAGTATAGGTCACATTAAGAAACCTAGCTATAAGAGAATCTGAGAATGTGCTCTTTTTTGTGATAGAAAGTCTTTGTTTAATCTTTCTAACATTTATACTATTAAAGTATTCTTTTTGATTTACACTAATCTTCACAAAGAAAAAAAATTAATTAGAAATTTTATAAAATTAAACTTGTTTTATATTGTCCTTTTTCAGAACCATGGTATATTGAGTCCTCATAATTGAAGGATATTTTTCTCAAAAGCTAATAAAGAAGAACAAAATTAGCAATGATTTACATTTAATGAACTCATTTAAAGAGAGAACATACTGATTAAAATTTTACATAAAATTAAATATACTTTTGTTTACTTATTCACTTAAAAATTAGCATTTTTTTTCAGAGTCCCCAGTGTGGCTCAGCAGTTAATGAACCTGACTAGGATCCCTGAAGATACAGGTTCAATCCCTGGCCTTGCTCAGTGGGTTAGAGATCCTGCATTGCTATGAGCTGTGGTGTAGGTCACAAATGTGGGTCAGATCCTGCGTTGCTGTGGCTGTGGCATAGCCAGCAGCTGTAGCATAGCTGTGGCTGTAGCTCTAATTTGACTCCTGACCTGTGAACTTCTATGTGTTGCAGGTGTGGCCCTAAAAAAAGCAAAAAAGAAAAAAGTTAGCACTTTTTCATCAAATTTTGTTTAAAAAGAAAGAAAAGAATGCTGCAAGGAAATTGAAAGAATGATATTTGAATATCATTCATCATTTACTTATTTTATCAATTGTTCAACTACTGCCACATTTGTGTCTTATCCCTCTCTCTGTCTCACAAACATTCGCTTCACTTACGCCCTCTACACATGACATAGTTTCCGCAGAACCATTTGAAAGTAAGAGCACACATCCTGATACTTTACCCTTAAATGCAGACCGTTCTAAACTTATGATGGTTTGATTTATGATTTTTCAACTTTATGAGGGTGCAAAAGTAATACACATTCAATAGAAACTGTATTTAAGATTTTGAATTTTGATCTTTTCCCAGGCTGGCTACATGTGGTAGGATACCCTCATGATGCTAGGCAGTGGCAGCAAGCCATAGCCCCTAGTCCGCCAGTCACTAAGGTAGACAACAAATATGCCTACGCTATTCTGTACCAATACAGCCACTCTTCTCTTCACTTACAATATTCGATAAATTACATGAGATATTTAATACTTTATTATCAAATAGGTTTCATGTTAGATAATTTTGCTTAATGTAGGTTAATGTAAATGTCTGAGTAGGCTTAAGGGAGATGAGGCTAAGCCATGATGTTCAATAGGTTATGAGTATTCAATGCATTTTTGACTTATGATATTTTCAACTTACAGTGGGTTTATTAGGATGTAACCCCACTGTGAGTTGAGGAAGATCTGTAATTCAACATGAATATCCTAAGAACAAGGACGTTTTCCTACATAACCACAGTATTATTAACACATCCAAGTATTTTTAACATTGACTCAATGGAAAATGTAACTTTTGCTTTTTCTACATTAAAAATGAAGTTGGAATGGATGTTTACTAGACATAGATACATTATCTTTCATTTTAAAGGTCAAGAAATAACTTCCCTTATATAGGGATTGACTTTGATGTCTAATACTCTCACTGTCCTGTCATTACCTGAAGGTGAATTTTCTACTCAATTCCATTCAAAGTCATTTTCATTCTAGAAAGAAATTATCATAAATGTAGCAATTTATTCCTGTTATGGCCTGAGAATAAACTCAGGGTAAGTTGAACTTGCAGAGCCAAGTCAGGCTCTGACAGAACTCATCTGTTTGGTGTCAGCAGCTGGAGCTCTGACCATGGAATTCCTTTTCAAATTAATGAAACAGGGATTAAATGGGGTGTTTTTGTTTACTTGGGTGGTTTTAATGATGTCCACAAGTAATAAGACTGGAAATAAATAAAACCGTATTTATTGCCTCTTACTGCTGTAACTGGATTCTGAAGCACATTAATATAAAATAAAATTCAGAAGGAAAAGCAAAAAACAAATTCATTTTTCTTTTATAAATTCTTTAGGGTAAACACAATTCATCTGAACTCCCTTTGTGAACTATTTGCAAAGTTACTACCCAGAATCATAACTAACTACTGCCTTTTTTTATTATTAATCTCTCTCAAGAGGACCTTTATTTATTCATTTATTTTTTTATTTTTTATTTTTTGTTTTTCTTTTTAGGGCCACACCCATGGCATATAGGGGTTGGAGCTGCAACCACTGGCCTATGCCACATCCACAGCAATGTGGGATCCGAGCTATATCTGCAACCTACACCACACTCACGGCAACACCTGATCCTTAACCCACTGAGCAAGGCCAGGGTTTGAACCTGCATCCTCACGGATGCCAGTCAGGTTCGTTAACCACTGAGCCACAATGGGAACTCCTAGAGAGGACCTTTAAAAACATGTAAAATTGCTTATTAAATCATTTTAAGAGCAGTCTAAAATGCAGGGAAAGATAGAGACTTTTGGCATAGAAAGAAACTTTTCTGGGTTTATTTCCTCTTAATAACCCTGGATTCCCTTTGAAGATATTCTTAACTGTAAATCAGACTCACACAGTTTAATTTCTAAAATGACACAACTTTCCATACACCCAAGTGTGAATATTTCTAGAAAAGTTTAAAACCTATCATTCTTAGATGTTCCTTTAACTATCCCAACACCTGTAGCTTCCAAAATAATGTTGAGGAGGCTTTCATTTTATTCTTTTTTTTGTAAGAGTTTAAAGTGAATCCACATTAGATTTTCACTTTTTTCCTAGAAAGTTAAACATTCTAAGATAGGAATTTCAGAATTGTTCAAATTTGAAGATACAAAAAGTGGGTCATGGAGAAACCAGTCTCCATTGAGGTCTGAGGTATCATCTATGGTCCCCTCCATCATTTTGGAAAATGTCTACAGATTACTTGATAATATTCTTTGATGCATATAAACACTGATACAAAAAACACTAAGATACATTAAAACCTTAAGAAAATTTTATTAACTTTGAACATATAGGTCTAATAAAGAGCGAAGGCATTTGCTCAGGAGCTTAAGGGTAGTAATCATAACAGGATATATCTATCTATCTTTTTATATTTTAGCTAGTTTGGAGAACATGATATTTAAAAGACGGTCTCAAGAAATAAAAGTATATTGTGATAAACATTAGAAAGAAAAAATAACCATTTAAAAAGATGATTTAAGAATACATTTATGAGGACCTGCTATGTTCAAAGAGCTGTGTAAATCATATCTCTGTCAAATATTAAAAAAATTTCATATATGTTCTTTAGAAAGAAGGTACCAATAATCCAACTGAAACCAAAGAAATCATCTGCTAAGACCTCCATGACAAAGTTCTTTTCATTCCTGCACACCCCACCTTTCATCAGTCCACAGGTATGAATTTATCAATGTCAAAATATTAAGTGCTATATCGAGAGAGATGCTGTTCCCATTCTTATGATTTGAAGTAAAAGAAATATTTTATCTTTCCATCTTGACTTTACTCTTCATGCCTGATATCTTTGTCTAGTAATATAGCAGATATAGTGATTAGATCATGGAGCAGTATGTACACCCCATCTTTCCAGTTATATTTTTGTGGTATCCCAACATGGACCAAGTTCCTCTCCTTTAAAAGATTACCCTTATTCTTTAACATTCATATTTTCTTAGTTTATTTTCCTCCAAAACAGTATTGGGGAAAGGATTCAAGTTGGTTTGGTAGTTGCCAGAAAAATCAGTAGGAGAGTGGGAAACTCAGAGCAAAGAAGGCTGCCAATAAAGGGGTATGAATAAAGGGTTATAGAGTGACTTCTCTTGCAGGTAACTATGGCTTAAATTCCACTGTGAAAGCTCTGAGAGGAAGTGTTGATTCATCAGAGGCAAGGGAGGTAGCCATTCAGATACTAACCAGGAAGGATCAGGAAATATCCCTCGTTCTTTAGCCAGTTGTACATGTGGGAATGACATTCTGCCACTTTAGAGAAAGCACTCAAGCAAATGCATAAAAATATCAGTGATTTGAAGTTGACCACTGAAGCTGGATGACCATGGGATATAAGCATGGTGCCTCTGCCATTTGTGGCCTTGTTTATTCTTTTCCCTAATTCATTGAACCCTGTCTCCTCCTACCTTCTACTTAATCAATTTATTCTAAAGTTATCTCACATATCATCTTCTTCATGCATCCTCTAACTACCAGGTAAGTTTTGTTGTCTCATTTATTATCCCCTGTAACATTTATAGTGGTTCTTGTCTTGTGCCATTTTTTTTACTGAGAATATTTAGATGCATGTGTCATTGGCACTATTAAAAATTTGATTGGAGACTGCTATGGTAGCACCTGCATAGTCTCTTCAAAAGAGATAGAGAATGTAGAGAGGAGAAAATGGTGGAGTAATAGGATGTGAAGCTTTCTTACTCCCACAAATACTTTGAATATACATCTACATGAGGAATGATTCACACATAAAATCTGCTGAATGCTGGAAAAAGCCCTCAGGAGATTGATAGAGTAATAAAATATTCACAAAATAGGTGGAACAAAAGAAAAAAAGAAAGAGAGAAAATGAAAAAGGTAGTGGGATGGGACCTGCACTGCAAGGAGGGAACTGTAAAGATGAAAAGCTCCTGCACCCTGAGAAGTCCCCACACCAGCAGGGAGATCAGCCAGGAGAGAGGAGGAAGTTTTGAGTCTTGGAGGAGAACACAGCAATCAGTTTGAAGCCTCATTAAAATGGAAATAGTCCTTCTCAAATGGTCAGTGCTACAGCTTTGCACTTCCCAACCATCTATTGGAGTGTGCAGGAGTTAGGAACTAAAACCCAGGCATTGAAGATCAGACTCAGAGAGAGAACTGGGCTAGCTGCATGGAAAAAAATCAGAGTTGGCTACATGGAAACAGCTTGGACAGACTAGAGTCTAGAGTGATCACATTTGAGGGTGTAATCTGAGGAAACCCTGATAGGTGCCATTGTTTGGAGGTGCTGGAGGGAAGAGGTGGGATCAACCACTACAACCTTGTTCCCTGCATATTCTCTCAGGTGGAAGGAAACTGCCAGATCCAGTTCCAGGAGCCATAGCACCAGCCACTGCTACCTAGCAATGGGAGGAGCAGCCACTACCCACATCATAGCTTCACAGAGCAATCCTACCAGCTTCCTGGCAAGGGGAGGGCCATGGGAACAGCCCCCAGTCTTGGGGCTACAGGGAGCTCTCCTGAAAACTGCCTAGCAAAGGGAGGGACCACAGGAGTGGTGCCCACCCTTACAATAATAGAGAGCATTCCTGAAAGCCTCCCTGGCAAAGGGTAGGGAAAACAGCAGGAGCAGCTACTAATATTGCCAGTTAGAGGAAATGGGCCTGAGATCTGCCTGGTAGTAGGAGGGCTCATGGGAGCAGATGCTGTCTACCCACCCCCACTCTGAGTATTCCCATGAACTGTGAACCATTCCACTTCCTTCACAGATCCCATTCCTAGCAGCCACTGGCTCCAGAGAGGTAGCATGATACTTCTACTCCCATCACATGCTCTGAGTATATATGAACTGCTACAACCCCTGAGAACTCTGGGACTGGGCACATGTTGCTGCATCTACTTACCTACTCTCAAGGGGACAATAAACAGAAAGGTAGACAATATATGAGACCACAAAGAAGTAGATTTCAGACACAGGAAAAGAAAAAAAAACACAAAAAGACAACTAAATGATGAAGAGATAGGCAATCTACCCAAAGAAGAATTCAGAGTGGTTGTCGTAAAGATGATCCAAGATATTGGAAAAAGAATGGAAGATCAGATAGAGAAGTTACAAGAAATGTTTTACAAAGAGCTAGAAGATTTAAAAAAACAGGGAAACTAAGCTGAATACCAAAATATCTGAAATGAAAAATATACCAGATAGAATCAATAGCAGGATAACAGAAGCAGAAGAATGAATAAGTGAGGTGGATGACAGAGTGGTGGAAATCACTGCAACAGAAAAGAATAAAGAAAAAAGAATGAAAAGAACTGAGGAGAGTCTAATAGGTTTCTGGGACAGCATTAAAGGGGTCCCAGAAGGAGAAGAAAAAGAAAGGTCCAGAGAAAGTATTTGAAAAGATTATAGCTGAAAACTTCCCTATATGGGAGAGGAAACACTCGAGGAAGCACAGAGAATCCCATTCAGGATAAACCCAAGGAGAAACCCAGCAAGACACATACTAATAAAACTGACAAATATTAAATACAAAGAAAAAATGTTAAAAGCAGCAAGGGAAAGGCAACAGATAACATGCAAAGGAACCATCAAAAGGATAGCAGATTGTTTTTCAGCATAAACTCTGAAAGCTAGAAGGAAGTGGCAAGGTGTATTTAAGGTGATGAAAGGGAGGAACCTAGAACAAAGACTACTCTATCCAGCAAAGTTCTCATTCAGATTTGATAGAGCAGTCAAAAGCCTTTTAGACAAGCAAATATAAGGGAATGCACCACCAAACCAGCTTTACAACAACTACTAAAGTAACTTCTCTAGGCAGAAAAGAAAAGGCCACAATTAGAAAAAATAAGATGACAAATAAGAAAATTCACTAGTAAAGGCAAAAACAAAATACAGTAGGAAATCATCCATTGACAAATATGATATCAAAACTAGCAAGCATGGGAAGAGGAGAGAAGGCAAATGCAGAACATGAAATGCATTTGAAATGGAGAGACCAGAAACCAAAACCAATTCTGTACATATACAGATTAATAGATCAAAATCTAATGGAAACTGCAAACCAAAAATCTACAATAGACACACACATAAAAATAGAAAGAAGTCAACCTAATACAATGCTAAAGATAGTCAGCAAATCACGAGACGAGAACAAAAGAGGAAGGGAAGAAAAAAGACCTAAAACAATAAATCCAAAACAATTAAGAAAATGGTAATAAGTACATACATATCCATAATTACATTGAATGTAAATGGAGTAAATGCTCTAACGAAAAGACACAGACTGGATGATTGGATACAAAAATAAAACCTGTATATATGCAGTGTACAAAAGACCCACTTCAGACCTAAGGACACATACAGACTGAAAGTGGAGGGGTGGAAGAATAGCCATAAAAGGAGAAATTGACAATGATACAATAATAGTGGGGACTTTAATACCCCACTTATGTCAATGGACATATCATCCAGACAGAAAATCAACAACATGACTCTGCTACCCAAGGCAATCTACAGATTCAGTGCAAGCCTTATTAAGTTACCAATGACATTTTTCACAGAACTAAAAAAAAAAAAAAGTTTTAAAATTTGGGTGGAAACACAAAAGTCCCTGAATAGACAAAGCAATTCTGAGAAAGAAAATGGATCTGGAAGAATCAGGCTCCCTGACTTCAGACTATACTACAAAGCTCCACCCATCAAAGCAGTATGGTACTGGCATTAAAACAGAAATATAACTCAGTCGAACAGGATAGAAAGTCCAGAAATAAACCCACACAGCTATGGTCAACTAATCTATGACAAAGGAAGCAAAATACACAATTATGGAGATGGTTTCTTCAATAAGTGGTGCTGGGAATACTGTATTGGTATATATAAAAGATGAAAATTAGAACATTCTCTTGCACCACGCACAAAAATAAACTAAAAATTAATTAAATACCTAAATGTAAGACCTGATGCAATTAAACTCCTAGAGGAAAACATAAGCTGAGCACTCCCTGACATAAATCACAGCAATATTTTGTTTGATTCACCTTCTAGAATAATGACAATAAAAACAAAAACAAATTAATGGCATCTGAATTAAACTTAAAAACTTTTTGCATGGCAAAGTAAACCATAAAAAATTGAAAAGACAAACCAAAGGATGGAAGAAAATCTTTGCAAATGAAGTAACTGACGAGGGATTGATCTTCAAAAATCTGTAAACATCTCATGAAGTTTCATGTCCAAAAAAACCCAAAAAAATCCAATAAAAATGGGCAGAAGATCTTAACAGACATTTCTCCAAAGACATATAGATGGCCAAAGAACACATGAAAAAAATGCTCAAGAAATTAATTATCAGAGACTTAGAATCAAAACTACAGTGAGGTACCACCTCATACCAGTCAGCAAGGCCATCATCAAAAAGTCTACAAAAATAGATGCTGGAGAGGGTGTGCAGAAATTGGAAACCTACACTGTTGGGGGAATGTAAATTGGTGCAACCACTATGGAGGACAGTATGGAGATTCCTTAAAAACTAAATATAGAACTTCCATATAATCCAACAATCCCATTCCTGGGCATATATCCAGAGGAAACTCTAATTTGAAAATATACATGTACCCCAGTGTTGATTGCAGCATTATTTACAATAGCCAAGACATGGAAGCAACAAAAATGTCCATCAACAGAAGAATGGATAAAAAACATGTGGTACATATACACAAAGTAATATTATTCAGCCATGAAAAAGAATGAAATAATGCCATTTGCAGCAATGTGAATGGACCTAGAGATAATCATACTAAGTGAAGTAAGTCAGAGAAAGACAAACATCATATGATATTATTTACATGTGTAATTTAATAAAAATCACATAAAATAATTTATTTAAAAAACAGAGACAAAGTCACAGATTTCAAAATCAATTTTATGATTACTGTTGGTAAAACCATTCAGGAGAAGAATTGGGATGGTGAGAGTAACACATACACACTACTGGATAAAAGAGATGATTAATGAGAACATATTATATAGCACAGGAAAATCTACTCTATGGTTTTTAACAACCTATATGGAAAAAAGAATGGAAATATTTATATGTATGACTGTTTCATTCTTCTGTACACCTGAAGCTAACATTGTAAGTAAAAAAAATGATCAGCAAAAACAGAGACTTTGTAAATTTATATCTCCTTTAGTGTTTAGCTATGAGTTTTACACACAATTGATATCCCCAAAAAACTTGTTGACTGAATTTACTGAATTGAAGATGCCCTGGAAACTAAGTATCATGCAGAAATAAAATTCTAGTATGATCTAGGAAAATATAAATAACATCTACTATAAAAATACATTTTATTCATAGTACCAAATGAAGCAAGGATTTTTAAAGAAAAATTGAAAACACAAAATGATTTGATATATATTCTTTTCAACTGATTGTGGTAAATTTTCTTTAGCTCTTTCTGTCAACTTTTTGTTATCCAGTTTCAAGTCCTCAAAGGTCCACTTGTTAAATGCATTTTTAGTATATTTACAAAGTTATTATAAATCCCATAGCATTGAAATCACTGCAGTTTAATCTTCCATTATTCTCATAGCAGGTAGTATCTGTTTATCTTTTTCATTCTCTTTTTCCTAACACCCAGAAAATATTTCTCTTGCTCTGTATGCCTTTTTAGTGAGTGCATCAGAGGTCATTGTCTTTTTTTTTCAATTTTTCTTCATGCACCATTACCCTAGGCTCTCCCTTGTTTATAGTCTTTTTTCAAATGTTGAACGCAATCTGCATATAGTTTATTAAAATTATTTAAAATCATAGCATATTTGTAAATAGGTTTTTTGCAATAGAAATGGGGAAAAGCTCTTGGTAATCAATTATGTTTGGACTGATGGAAAGAGAAAAAAAATAAAGAAGGGGAAATTGGAATTTATTGGTTAGTTTTCATTCAAAGGTTGTTTTTCTTCTAGCATTGTTTGAAAGATAGACATTTTATTCCATTCATAAAAATATGCTCCATTATTTAGAAAGCTTTTCAATGATCTATGTCTGATGCTGCCTTTATAGTTATGATCATTTATAAATGGTAATTCATGAGCACACATGGATAAAAATATATCCAGGGATTATTGATTTACAATTAGATCATTAGATTATGATGACCATGTGAAAGACAATGCCTAAACACAAATGGATCTATGTATTATAAATAATGCTATTTTATGAATTCATAGACAAATAACACTATCATAATATGCAAATATTTGGCTAAATTTACTACTATAGACAAAACATTCAAGAAGACTACCAGTGGTTTTAGTTATTAGTATGGGATAAATTAATATGTACTCATTTTCCTCTTGAGTTAAAGCTCAAAACATAATGTTTGTAATATTCTTTCCTAAATGTATGCATAGTACCAAATTTAATCTCTAGGGATAGTGAGAGATAAGGCCCAGAAATAAGGTAAAATCAACTATAATAATTAAAACATTTCTACTAAAACACTCTGCCATGATATTTTATGCGGAATTTTTTTATGTTCATATAATAAACACAACATTTCCAAATTTATAATTATAGAAATGAAATAACATGTAAAGTTGATCTCTACAGTGTCTCAATGAAGAAAGCTCAGATTAGAGCTATTTAAATATATGAAATGGCAATTTTCTTATAAAGCAAACCATTTTTGGAAAGATATTCCATGTTCCTGGATTGGGAAAATCAATATTGTAAAAATGGCCATACTACCCAAAGCAATCTACAGATTCCAGGCAATCCCTATCAGATTACCCAGGACATTTTTCACAGAACTAGAACAAACAATCCAAACATTTATATGGAGCCACAAAAGACCCAGAATCACCAAAGCAATCCTGAGAAACAAAAACCAAGCAGGAGGCATAACTCTCCCAGACTTCAAGAAATACTACAAAGCCACAGCCATCAAAACAGTGTGGTACTGGTATCAAAACAGACAGACAGACCAATGGAACAGAATAGAGAATCCGGAAATAAACCCTGACACCTTTGGTCAATTAATCTTTGACAAGGGAGGCAAGAACATAAAATGGGAAAAAGAAAGTCTATTCAGCAAGCATTGCTGGGAAACCTGGACAGCTGCATGCAAAGCAATGAAACTAGAACACACCCTCACACCATGCACAAAAATAAACTCCAAATGACTGAAAGGCTTAAACATACGACAGGACACCATCAAACTCCTAGAAGAAAACATAGGCAAAACACTCTCTGACATCAACATCATGAATATTTTCTCAGGTCAGTCTCCCAAAGCAATAGAAATGAGAGCAAAAATAAACCCATGGGACCTCATCCAACTGAAAAGCTTTTGCACAGCAAAGGAAACCCAAAAGAAAACAAAAAGAAAACTTATAGAATGGGAGAAAATAGTTTCAAATGATGCAACGGACAAGGGCTTCATCTCTAGAATATAGAAACAACTTATACAACCCAACAGCAAAAAAGCCAATCAATCAATGGGAAAATGGGCAAAAGACCTGAATAGACATTTCTCCAAAGAAGATATACAGATGGCCAACAAACACATGAAAAAATGCTCAGCATCGCTGGTTATAAGAGAAATGCACATCAAAACTACCATGAGATATCACCTCACACCAGTCAGAATGGCCATCATTAAGAAGTCCACAAATAACAAGTGCTGGAGGGGCTGTGGAGAAAAGGGAAGCCTCCTGCACTGTTGGTGGGAATGTAAACTGGTACAGCCACTATGGAGAACAGTCTGGAGATACCTTAGAAATCTATCCATAGAACTTCCATATGACCCCACAATCCCACTCTTGGGCATCTATCCGGACAAAACTCTACTCAAAAGAGACACATGCACCCGCATGTTCATTGCAGCACTATTCACAATAGCCAGGACATGGAAACAACCCAAATGTCCATCGACAGAGGATTGGATTCGGAAGAGGTGGTATATATACACAATGGAATACTACTCAGCCATAAAAAAGAATGACATAATGCCATTTGCAGCAACATGGATGGAGCTAGAGAATCTCATGTTGAGTGAAATGAGCCAGAAAGACAAAGACAAATACCATATGATATCATTTATATCTGGAATCAAATATCCAGCACAAATGAACATCTCCACAGAAAAGAAAATCATGGACTTGGAGAAGAGACTTGTGGCTGCCTGATGGGAGGGGGAGGGAGTGGGAGGGATCGGGAGCTTGGGCTTATCAGACACAACTTAGAATAGATTTACAAGGAGATCCTGCTGAATAGCATTGAGAACTTTGTCTAGAGACTCATGTTGCAACAGAAGAAAGGGTGGGGGGAAAAATGTAATTGTAATGTATACATGTAAGGATAACCTGACCCCCTTGCTGTACAGTGGGAAAATAAAATTAAAAAAAAAACATTTTCTAAAAAATTCTGGGCTTATTTGAAAAGATGAGATTTAAGTTGTTACTTCTATCATTCATTGCCTGTTTGATTTTGGCTAAATTACAAAAACTTCCTGAGGTTTTTATTTCTGTTTTGAAAAAGAGTAATAATTAAATGAGATACAGTACTTGAAAATACTTTACAGTATTTTATGCTATGCTGTAGAATTCTTTATTATACAATTTATATTTTAGATATTAAAATTGAAAATCACCTTGAGAGGAAAAAGTTACCTTTGATTTGTCATTTAATTTTCCTTCACAGCTTTTGTTGTTTTCAAAATTAAAACAGTCTTTTTCTGTCCCATCTAAGTCCCAGTTGTTGCCTGATAATCTCAGGAGAGAACATCTTCTAACATATGAGTTGTTTCAGACAAGCAAATAAGCACATATATCTGAAGTCCACTAATTCTAGGATGGAGATTATTCCTAGTGGATAGCATCCAATTCAGCCAAACAAATAAATTTTCAAAGCCTTATGTTGTTGAGTGAAAACAAACCACCCTGTGACTTTAGTTATGAAGAAATGCTGTAAAATCAATAAAACAGCAGGTTTTTCCTAACCCAACATCTTTTCTGTCAATAAAAGTATACAATTATATGATGGAAAAATATGACATTTAGGGAGATTTCAGTAACGACTATATTCCACTTGATATATTCAGAGACAATTTGTAGGCAACATGTTTAAACTTGCCTCTAAAGAGTATTAATTTTTTATGACTGAAAGGAAACAGTTGGGACCAAGGACTGAATTGAGATCACAGCTGGGTAAACAGCAGCTTTTCACCCCCAAGAAGGGTATGTCTGGTCAGATCCACCATACCTGCCACTGCTGTTTTAGCCACCCCGGAATACTCCCCAAGATAAATTCTTCCTGAACTATATTCCCCATATTCCCAAGTGTCTGATATGTTGTCAGTTCTGAGAAGAGGAGATGTTTAGAGTACTAATATTCTGGGAATATTTCTACTCCCCTCAGTATTGACCCAGTGTTGGAGAAACTCAAAGAAATTTCTTGAGAATATTGCCTGGAAAAATCATTACTATTTCTGTGATAGTGGGAAGGGGCAAAGACTAACAATGTAGCTGAATATGAAGGAAGAGTTGACAGTTCCTCTACTTCCCCTATGTCTTAGAAGATAACATGCCTAAATATATGCTGATTTCTTCTTTGGGCTGTGTCTGTGATTTTTTTTAACCACATTTTGAATGAAATGTGTTTCTCTTGTTTATTTTTAGGTATAAAGACTATTCCTTATTTTTTATTATTTTTCTTTATTTTATTGTAATAAAATTCACATTATATGACAGTCCCTATATTAACTATTTTAAAGTGTACAATTCATTAGTTTTTTATCATATTCATAGTGTGCTACAATGCTCATCACCATCTAATTCCAGAACATGTGCATCACCCTATAAAGAAATCTCATATCCCTTAAGCATTCACTCTCCATCTAACCCTCATTCCAGCTACTGGAAATCAGCATTCTACTTTCTGCTTCTATTTGGACCAGTGGAGTTTCTGGGTCATATGGTAACTGACTATAGGCCAGAATATTTTCCACAGTGGATGCATAGCTTTACATTCCCACCAGTAACATAATTTCTCCACATTCTTTTTGTCTTCTCCACATTCTTACAAATATTTGCAATATTTTGGGTTTTAAAATCTTCTTTAAACTATAACTGTCCTCATGGGTGTGAGTTATATCTCACTGTGGTCTCAATTTGCATTTCTTCAATGACCAGTGGTGTTCAACATTTTTAGTGTGCTTATTGGCCATATACAAATATACATATTTGGTAAAATATCTATTCAAGTCCTTTGTCCACTTATTTTCTTTCATTATTGAATTATAAGAGTTTTAAAAAAATATATTCTTGATACTAGAACCTTATCAGATATATGATTTGCAAAGATTTTCTACCATTCTATGGATTGTCATTTTGTTTTCTTAATAATGTTCTATAAAGCACAAATTTTTTAATTTTGACAATATTCACTATATTTAACTTTTGTTCCATACGTTTTTGGTGTTATATTTCAGACACTATTAGCTAATTAAAAGTCACAGGAGTTCCTGTCATGGCACAACAGAAATGAATCCGACTAGGAACCATGAGGTTGCAGGTTCAATCCCTTGCCTTGCTCAGTGGGTTAAGGATCAGGCATTGCCATGAGCTGTGGTGTAGGTTGCAGATGTGGCTCGGATCCCATATTGCTTTTGCTGTCGCTGCGGCATAGGCAGGCAGCTGTAGCTTTGATTAGACTCCTAGCCTGGGAACTTCCACATGCCACAGGTGTAGCCCTATAAAAAGTAAAAAAAAATTTAAAGTCACAAAGACCTGTACCTATGTTTTCTTTTAAGTGTTTTATAGTTTAGCATCACATACAGTTTTTGATCGAGTTTTATAACAGTCTTTGTATATGGTGTGATGTTAGGGTCAGTGTTCTTTCTTTTCCATGTGGATATCTCATTGTTTCAGCAGCATTTATCAATGACTATTCTTTCCTCAATGAATGGTCTTGACAGCTTTGTTAAAAATCAAATGTTCATTGATATATTGGTTTATTTCTGGATTCTTAATTGTATTTCATTGACTATTATATATGTGTTCATGCCAATACCACACTACTTTGATTACTGTAGCTTTGTATTAAGTTTTGAAATAGGAACCTGTGAGTCCTGAATGTTTTGAATTTCTTTTTCAAAATTATTTGGCTATTATGTGCCCTTGTCATTCTATATTCATTTTAGGATCAACTTATTCTTTTCTGGAAAAAGGAAGTTAATTTTTAAAGAGATTGCATTGAATCTGATGATAAATTTAGGGAGCATTGCCATGTTAACAATATTAAGTCTTCTAATTAGTGAACCTGATATTTCCCTATTTAGATCTTCAGATTTTATCAACAATGTTGTATAGTTTTCTACATACTTTACCCAAAAAATTTTAATATTTAATGCTATTGTGAGGGAATTGTTTTCTTAATTTCACTTGCAGATTATTCATTGCCTGTATATAGAAATACAAGTATTTTTATGTTTATATTTTAAAGCTTTGCTGAGCTAGTGTATTAGTTTTAATAGTTGTAAAGGTGGATTCTCATTTTTTGCTTTTTAGAGGTGCACCTGTAGCATATGGAGGTTCCCAGGCCAGAGCTCGAATTGGAGCCGCAGCTGCCTGCCTATACCACAGCCAGAGCAATGTAGGATCTGAGCCACGTCTGTGACCTGCACCACAGCTCATAGTAATGCCAGATCCTTAATCCACTGAGCGAGGTCAGGGATTGAACCTACAACCTCATGGTTACTAGTCAGATTCTTTTCCACTGTGCCACAAAAGGAACTCCCTAAAGGGGAATTCTTAAGGCTTTTCTACATACAAAGACTATGCCATCTACATGATTCCTGATAGATTACTTATTCATAGTTACTTAGTCACAGCAGATAGTTTTACTTCAAATGAGATGCCTTTTTGTATTTTTTTCTTGCTTAGTTGCCTTGGTATGAACTTCCAATACAATGCTAATTAGAAGAGTTGAAGATGGATAACTTTGTCTTGGTCTTGATCTTAAAGGAAAAACTTTCAGGTTTTCCACCACTAATTATGATGTTGGCTATTGGTTTTTCATATATACTGTTTAGCAAGTTGAGAATATTCCCTATCCCTCCCTCTCTCCCTCTGTTGGCTGCACCCATGGCATGCAGAAGTTCCTGGGTTAGGGATCAAACTCATGCCCTAGCAGTAGCAATGCCAAATCCTTAACTGCTAGGCCACCAGAGAACTATAAGAATGTTCCCTTTTATTCTTAGTTTGTTGATTATTTTCATTATGAGACAGTGTTGTATTTTGTCAAGAGATTTTTCTGTGTCCATTGAATGATCATGTGGGGTTTTATTTCCTCTTCATTCTATTAATATGGTATGTTATATTGATTGATTGTTGAACTATTCTTTCATTGCTGACATAAATCTTTCTTAGTTATGATGTTTAATCTCTTTAACATACTGAGGTATTTGGTTTGCTAGTGTTGTGCTGATGATTTTCTTTTTATATTCATGAAAAATAGTAGTCTGCATTTTTCTTGCCTTGTGCTATCTTTGTCTGCTTTGGTAATAATGGCCCCAATGAATGAGTTAGGTATTCCTTCTTCTTGTGTTTTTGAAAGATTTTGGAAATAATTGACATCAATTAATTTTTAAACATTTGGTAGAATTCACCAGTGAAGACATCCTGTTCTAGACTTTTATGATTAATGACTCATTTCTTTACTTTTTGTGAGTCTGGTTAGATTTTATATTTTATTTTCTTCTTGAGTCACCTTCGTTGAGATTTTGAAATATTTGTTCATTTCTTCTAGGGTATCTAGTTTGTTGGTTATACAGTTATTCATGCTATTTCCTAGTAATCTTTTAATTTCTGTAAGGACAGTAGTAATACCTCCACTTGAATTACTGATATTATTGATTTTCATTTTCTCTCATTTTTGTTTCTCAGGCTAGCTAAACACTTGTAAATTTTGGGGATATTTTCAAAGAACTGACTTTGATTTTGTTTACCCTCTCTGTTGCTTTTTGATTCTGTAGTTTATTTATCTTTGCTCTATTGTTTACTGTTTTCTTTCTTCTTCTTGCTTTGAGCTACATTTGTTCTTTTTCTAGTTTTAAGGTGGAAGACTAAGTATTTTTTCTAAGGCTAAATTTTAACTTGACATTTTTCTTCTTTTTTAATGTAGATGTTGAGAACTTAGTTTCTTTCAGAGCACTGCTTTCTCTACATCCTATAAATTTTGGTATATTTTGTTGTCATTCATGCATCTCAAAATATTTCTAATTTTCCTAGAATTCCTTCTTTGTCTCATTGCATATTTAAGAGAGTTTAATATACATGTATTTATGAGTTCCTCAATTTTCCTTTTTTCTTCAGTTCCAAATAATTATTTTATTTTTTCCTGCTGTATAGCATGGGGGTCAAGTTATTCTTACATGTATACATTTTCCCCCCACCCTTTGTTCTGTTGCAACATGAGTATCTAGACATAGTTCTCAATGCTACTCAGAAGGATCTCCTTGTAAATCTATTCTAAGTTGTATCTGATAATCCCAAGCTCCCGATCCCTCCCACTCCTTCCCTCTCCCGTCAGGCAGCCACAAGTCTCTTCTCCAAGTCCATGATTTTCTTTTCTGTGGAGATGTTCATTTGTGCTGGATATTTGATTCCAGATATAAATGATATCATATGGTATTTGTCTTTGTCTTTCTGGCTCATTTCACTCAACATGAGATTCTCTAGCTCCATCCATGTTGCTGCAAATGGCATTATGTCATTCTTTTTTATGGCTGAGTAGTATTCCATTGTGTATATATACCACCTCTTCCGAATCCAATCCTCTGTCGATGGACATTTGGGTTGTTTCCATGTCCTGGCTATTGTGAATAGTGCTGCAATGAACATGCGGGTGCATGTGTCTCTTTTGAGTAGAGTTTTGTCCGGATAGATGCCCAAGAGTGGGATTGTGGGGTCATATGGAAGTTCTATGGATAGATTTCTAAGGTATCTCCAGACTGTTCTCCATAGTGGCTGTACCAGTTTACATTCCCACCAACAGTGCAGGAGGCTTCCCTTTTCTCCACAGCCCCTCCAGCACTTGTTATTTGTGGACTTCTTAATGATGGCCATTCTGACTGGTGTGAGGTGATATCTCATGGTAGTTTTGATGTGCATTTCTCTTATAACCAGCGATGCTGAGCATTTTTTCATGTGTTTGTTGGCCATCTGTATATCTTCTTTGGAGAAATGTCTATTCAGGTCTTTTGCCCATTTTTCCATTGATTGATTGGCTTTTTTGCTGTTAAGTTATATAAGTTGTTTCTATATTCTAGAGATGAAGCCCTTGTCCGTTGCATTATTTGAAACTATTTTCTCCCATTCTATAAGTTTTCTTTTTGTTTTCTTTTGGGTTTCCTTTGCTGTGCAAAAGCTTTTGAATTTCCTTTTGTTATTGATTTATAATTTTTTCCATTGTAGTTGGAGAACATACTTTGTATGTTTACAGTATTTTAAAATGTATTAGATTTATTCTGTGGCTCAACATATGGTCTATTCTGGAGAATGTTCTAGTGCACTTGAGAAGAATATGTATTTTGCTGTTGTTGAGAGAAGTGTTTTAGGTTTGTTAGGTCTAAGTGTTATAATGTTGTTCAAATCATGTATTTCTTTGCTGATTTTGACTACTTGGTTTATTCATTATTGAAAGTGGTTTATTGAAGTGTGTGATTGTAATTTTTGAACTAGCTCTTTCTCCCTTCAATTCTGTCAGTTTTTGCTTCATATTTTTTGGATCTCTTGTCATGTTTATATGTATTTATAATTGCTATATCATCTTGATGGACTGACCTTTTATATCACATTTGTCTCTCAAATCAATGTTTGTCTCACAATCTATTTTCCCTGATATTGGTTATATTCAATTGAACTGTTTTTTGTTACTATTTGCATGGAATGTCTTTTTCAATCCTTTTGATTTCAAATAATTTATCTGTCTGGATTCAAAGTAAGTTTCTTATACACATTTTATAGTTAGATCATGTGCTTTTAAAAAAAATCCATTCTGGAGCTGTACCTGTTAATTAGAATTTTAATTTATTGTTAATCACAATATTGTTAATGTGATGACAAATAAAGAAGAACTTATTTCTGCCATTTTACTATTTTCTATGCATCTCATATCTCTTTTTTTTAACTCAGTTCTTCCATTACTTCCTTCTTTGGTTAAATAATTTCTTGTGCATTATTTTAATTCGCTTTAATTTCTTTTACCATATATTGTTGAGTTATTTTTAAGGTTGTCCTGGTGATTACAGTGAATATGTTAATTTGTAACTATTTCAGATTAATAAAAACTTAAATTTAATACTGTACATAAACTTTGTTCCCATATAGCCTTTACATCTCCTTTATGTAGATATAGTCACAGATTACATTAATGAACTCATTAGTGTAGATTTAATATTGTTTTATGCAGCTTTTTTAAAGAACACATAAAAAGGAGTTACAAATGAAAATACGTAAATATTGTCTTTTATATTTCCCTCTGTAGTTACATTTATCAGTGTTTATTTCTTTTTGAAGATTTGAGTTACTGCCTATTGTTCTTTAATTCCAGCCTGAATTAGTCCCTTTATCATTTTTTTACAGGGCAGGTCTACTAGCAACAATTCCTCGATTTTTGTTTATATTAAAATGTATTAATTTCTTATTTACTTTTGAAGATGTTTTCACTAGATATATAATTTTTAGTTGACAGTTTTGTTTTGTTTTGTTTTGTTTTTAGTATTTAAATATGCCATCCCACTGGCTTGTGTCCTTAACGGTTTCTGATAAGTAGTTGCTGATCTTATTGATGCTCCTTTGTATATAACAAATACTTTTCTCCTGCTGCTTTCAGTTTCTCTCTTCATCTTTACCTTTGACAGTTTAATTATGATGTATATTGATGTGGATTTTTTTTAGTTTATCCTACTCGGAAAATTGGAAGCTTCTGGGTGGGTAGATTAATGTTTTTTATCAAATCTGACAATTTTTTTGGCCATTATGTATTTCAGTATTATCTCCCCTTCTCCTTTCATTTTCTTCATTTTTTTTCTTTTTCTGCTTCTCTGTATAATCTCAAAGACTTATCATCTTCAGGTTCACCGATTCTTTCTTCTGCCTTCTCAAATCTACTGTTGAACAATTTTAGTGAAATTTTTTATTTATTGTAGATATCAACTAGAGACTTTCATTTTTTCTTTTAAAATTTGTCTTTCTATTGATATTCTCTGTTTAATGTGACACATTTGTGTGGTTTATTTTTATTCTTTTTCCATTGTATCCCTTAATCTTGATCATATTTTTTACAGTTGCTTTAAATTGTTTTTCTCATATCCAGTGTCTGGGTTTTCTCAGACAGTTCATGTTTAATACTTTGGTTCCTAAGTATGAAGCATAGTTTCTAATTTGGTCCAAAGCACATTTTATTTTTAATATTAGCTTAAACAATGGTAGCTATGTATCATAGCTACTGGGTGTTCACTTTGTGAAGTACCCAGTACTTCAATGTCTACTGGGTGTTCACTTTGTGAAGTACCATGAGAATGAGATAGGAGTTTTCTCTTGTCCTTGTGTCTGGTTCTGTAACCCACTAAAATGGTAAAAATACAAAAAAGTATACATATTTCTGCATTTCCAGTGCCTAATACTTGAGTATATAACAACTACCAATATAATTCTTAAGATCCCACTGTTCCCCCAATCAAGTACAGGCACATTCTTTGTTATTTGTATAATTTCAGTCCTTTGAATGGATGTCAGAATATTATTGGTAGGTGGCAGAATTTTCTCTCTGCCTCTGAAACTGGAAGAATATATACCTGGCTTTGTTGCTTGGCATGGAATAGATAGTGAAGAGAGGTGAAATAATTTCTTACCCTATTTATTTTCTGTTTCATAAAACACTGCTTGTAAAGCCATAAGTGTATTTTTCTTAATGTAGCATGAAGAACTGTGTAGCAATTAGAAATTCCAGACTTAAGTAATAGGTTTTCTATCAGTCTTTATTTTTGGAAGGTGTGAATTTTCATCTTGTTCTGTTTCTTCATAGGTATTTTAGTGATAAATTGGAGAGGCTACAGCAGTAGTTCCCAGCCAGATGCACTTTAAGCTGGAAGAAGAAAGTGTGTGCTTTGTGTTCACACCTGTCCTCCAGCCAAAGTGTGCTATCATATTCCTTTGGATTTTATTTAAAACAATTTTATTTCTCCCAGAAAGACCAACTCTAACTCAAAATCTTTAAAACTGATGGACCGTAAGGTGATCAGATTCACTTAACACTGTGCAAAGCACAAAGACTTTCTGTTTCATTATTTGTGCTGGATTTAATGAGCCATATGAGAAGAATAAAATTAATACCTCATCGTTGTGGGATGTTTAACACAAAGAAAATTATCAGTACAGGAAAATTTCAACATAAAGTGAAGTTCTAGAATCCTTTCAGGGTTAATTTTGTTGTTCACTGTGCCTCCCAGGAGTTGTGGACTGAAATTTCTATCTGGTTTGGTCCTGGTTTTAGCTGAAACCTAGAGCATGAAGAATAAGAAGGGAAAATACCCTGGATATATTCTGTCATGTTGCCTACATAAAAGGCATTTTCCTCTTAGGTTATGATTCCTTTTATATACTTTAAAAGAATGGGGGCTGCAATTCTAAATAAATGAGTCACCAAGTGAAAGGTACTTCATCAGCACAGCACATCTGTGGGGCTAATGTGGTAAATTAGCAGGAGAACCACAAGGACTCCTGACAGGGACTATTCATTTCAATTCCATCAGAAAGGAGGACATTAGTCTTTAAATACATAGATGCACATGTACATACACATATGGGTTGTCATTGGTTTCATCCATGTCTGCTCCAAAACTATGTTACCTTAAGCAGAAGCTTGAAGTCTAATGGTTTAGTCTGATTAAACTTCATTCTGAAGGACATCTGAGAGCACATGTGTAGCCAACCTAATTCTAAGATTGAATACTTATTAGAAGTAATAAGAAATGCATCCATGGCAATGGTTCAACTAGAAGTAGAGAAATATATTGGACTGAAATGACTTTATTTTATTTAAGGCTGTGATGTTGCTTTACTTTACAAAAACACATTCCTGTACTTGGCTTGATAGCCTTCAGTCGTGTGGTTCATCCTTGTACTTGCTCACTCCTTGTGCTTCTGTACCGAAATTATCTTTCCTTCCTTCTTTTCCCCTCTAGATCAGTTCTGTCCAAAAAACTTTCTACAATTACAGAAATGTTCTACTTACGGTTTATCTAAAAAAGTAGCCAATAGCTACACATGACTCTTGAACTCACAAAATGTGGTTAGTGCAACTGAAGACAGAATTTAACATTATGATATTTTAATTAATTTAAATTAAAATTTAAATAGCCTCATGTGGCTAGTAGCTACTATATTGGAAAACATAACTCCAAATTCTCTCTATTTAAAGTTTTGACCCTACACTATGAGCATAATTTAGGAACGTTTAGATGTTCAGAATCTTGGACGCTAGACTAGACATACTGAATCTGAATCTGCAGTTTAATAAGACTACATATGATTTTAATGTTCTAAAAAGTTTGGGAAACACTGCTCTAGACAACTATTCATTCTTCAGAATTCAAGTCAAAAGTCATTCCTTGAGGTAGCCAGGACCAACTTATCAGCAGTAGACACAGTGAAGAGAACCCACATTTCTTTTAGGGACCCTTGAAAATTTTTAAATTTCTTTTAAAATCAGAAGAAAAATGTGAACTTTTTAGGTCAAAGAAAATATTTTAATATAATATTAATGTATTCACATGTTTACATACAGTCATAAGTTACATTATATATATGTAATGATCTACATATATGTATGAAGGAAGGGACTCATGAAGGCATGCCTAAAACCCATGAAAGTCCTAATGTGTTCCGTTGGTAGCATCTTTGCCTTCTAAGTCTGACTCAGTACCAGCTCTTCCTCCCTCTCATGGCTTGATCATTCTCATCACACTGTGATATAATTATGTGCTTGTATGCCCACTTCCTTTTATTCTCTAAGCCCCTTAAAGGCAAGAACAATGCTTCCCATGCATCTGTAGCACCACACCTGTGTCACATCACACATCTGATGTTTGATAAATGCACAAAAGAAGGCAGGACTAGATATTGATGAAATTTAGTATTTTATTCCACTAGAGAAAGTACATACTTAAAATCATGTCCCCCAAGCTGGTTTTCAGAAGGTGAAAAATGAAATCTAACTATCAAAGTAATTATAAGCTAACTTCTCATTAAAAGGCATTAGGAGGTTCCTGTGTTTCCTGCCAGGAAATCATGACGAATGTGCTCTGGTGACAAGCATTATTCTTAGGCTGAGGACAGCTGAGTTTTCCTTTGTTGTGGCACTGCTTCTACATTTGGAAAGGTCATATTACTTTTGATATCTCAGTTTTCCCTTGGTAAAATAGGATAATGAAGAGCCAAATCTTACTGAATCTTTACTGAGTCAGTGAGTTTTCTAACAAATTTTAGTAATAAATTTACTTTTCATAATCTCATTGATATCTCATTTTACAGATGAGGAAACCAAGGCACAAAGAGCTTTACTGTCTTGCCCAATATCACCCAGCAAAGAACTAGTGGAGGCAGTATTGAAAGTCAGGCTGTCTGACCTCACAGTCTAAGTTCAACTATTATTTTATCTCATAAGAGATAAATTACTGCATCTCATATTGTGTTATGGACAGTCATATTCTTCCTGTGTACACCACTTGCCAGATTCATATGTTGAGCTCTTAACACTCATTATATCCGGGAATTTGTGCATGCTGTGGGCATGGCCAAAAAAAAAAAGAAGAAGAGGAAAGAATCTCAAGAGCGTTTTTCTCATTTATTTGCCTTTTTCTGCTGTCACTGACAGCATTCATGCAATAAAAGAACAGGCATATTTACCTAAGTATAAATAAATGTATTTGTAATAAGGAAAACTAAAGTATATGTATTTGGTTAAAAATACAATGACAAACATTCATACCTTGAAAAAAGATTCAACATTATATCTTTTAGTTAATTTCCTGAATTAAATATAAATGTTTCAAAATCTATGGCTATATTTTAACTAGCTTGTTTTTGAGTGATGGAGAGGAAGAATAATTGAAAATAAAATCAAGAATTGTTTTATCTTTTCTCTTGATCCCATTTTTAAGAGAATCATTCATTTTCATTTAAAATTCTGGGCAAATTTCGAAGTGATACTTTGAGTTGTCTGTTAATACAGTATGGAAAGGTCTGAAACTTTAAAAAATGTTTTGACATGTTTATTCATTTTACTCTTCAATCTATTACTTTAATGCCATCAGAAAATGGGTGAAAATCTAAGGATTTTAAATGACTGAAAAGGTAATACGTACAAATGATCTATTGCCAGAAGTTTTTAAAAATACATCTTAAATGTGCATGCTAACACTGTGTGTGTTGGTGGCTATGGGGCAGGTGTAGGAGCTGAGGGTGAGATTGTGGAGGAGTGGATGACAGTGGAACGAAGGAGAGTCATGTTAATGCTGGTCTGTGATGTTATATTATTTTGAGTGGTGGCTCATCTTTCTTTCCCTCCCTCCATCCCTTCTTCCTTTTATTCCCTTTTCCCCTCTTCCCTTCCTTTCTTCTGTCACTGGAGAAATAAAACAATTTCCTGTCAGTTTGAGAATGAGAGGTGGGTCAGTGTGGAATGGGGAAACCTGGTCAATCGTAGGCACATATATAATTTAGGAGAATCCTGAAGTCCGTCTAGAATCTGCCAACAGTCCTTTCTAAAAAGGCCTTGTTTATCACATATGGAGGCCATGTGCAAGTAAGTAGTTGGCTATATCTATATGTATAATATATTGGAAATCAGGAGTTTCGGTTGTGGCTCAGTTGTAATGAACCCGACTAGTATTCATGAGAATGTGGATTTGATCCCTGACCTTGCTCAGTGGGCTAAGGATCTGGCATTTCCATGAGCTGTGGTATTGGCTGTAAACACAGCTCAGATCTGGTGTTGGCTGTAGCTATGGCATAGGCCAGCAGCTGTAGCTCCAGTTCAACCCCTAGCCTGGGAACTTTCATATGCCATAGGTGAGGCCCTACAAAGACAAGGAAAAAACGAAAAATACAGTAGACATCAGAGTTGACCCATGCATTTCTTCTTTTTCGCTAAGTGGTAGTCAACCAAGGGCCAAAAGTGATTCAGAGGAAACTTTCTGTTTGCTTATCTTAGAGAGACCCATTTGGCATGCTGTCTTTTCTCCTTCAATGCTCTGAGATACATATCTTCTCTTGGGGAACCAATTGGGCCTCCAGAGTCAATCAATAGAAGAATCGCTTTTAATTCATACCAAGACATCAAGTTGACTGAGTGAAGCTTCATTTAAAAAGATTTTTTTAATGTATTATGCTAATATTTAGTCAATTAACCAATGGATCAACCAGCTCCACCACTTCACAGTCCCCTGGAGATGATTGCCCCACCTCCTTATTCTCAAAGAATACAGACATCATCAGCCAGGGACCACCCCCAGTTTCCCTCCCTGTCCTGAGGGTCCATTCTCTCCACAGTCACTCTCTCCACAGTCATTCTTGACTTCTCGGATCCTATGTCAGAGAATGAGATTGATGTGCATTTTGGATTCTGTGTCCTCCAAAGGTACCTTGTTCCATGAATTTTTCTCTGATACCCACCCCCACCTGCAACAACCACACCTTACCCTCAACTTTATCTGTTGAAAAAATGGCTCTTGCCTTTAGCCAATAAAATATGCTTTCCTACAAAAAAGCAATAAAACAAAGGCAAGTTAGAGTTATTTTTACCTCTAATTACCATCCCATTCCTCTCCTCACAGTTCATCTTATTGAAAAAACAGGCATCTAACATCTACTCCTCTGTCTAATACTATCTAGTTTCCTTTATCCCTTTTCTTTTGCATCCACTTTTGCTAAAATCAACCATTCATATTAAATTTGTCACTTTCTAACCATTGTCTAAGTGGCCTCTGTGTAATTTCATTCCTTTCCTCACTCAGTCTTCTTAGAGCCATTATTTTGCTTCACATCCTGGCAACTATTACCTTTGATTTTCCTCCAACATCTCTTCTATGTATTTCCCTCTGCCTGTTACTTATTTAAGGAGAAGGCTCCAGGGCACCACCAAGATCACCCTTCCTGGTGAGCACCGTTCCCCTTGCAGTTGATACTTCTGCCAAAAGTTGGCCCTTGGCTGCCAGCCCTCTTTGGTGGCAAATGACTGCTTACCCTGAGATCACACTTTACCAACCAAGAGCCTACAAGCAAACACTAATCAACACAGAGGCACTGAGACCCTTCAGTTCCCATCCAAAGAATCATTCCAGATCTCTGGAGTTTGAGTTAATGACTCAGCTGGGCTCTAATGCTGTCAGCTTTACCCTCAATCACTCATACTTCCTCTTTCTTCCTTCTATAGGTATGCACACTACAAGAACTTCCTAATAAATACCCTGCCTCCTAATCTCCATATTTAGGTTGCTTCCTGATGAACTCAATCTGCAGTACCCCTGAAATGTTGGGCTACGTGGACCACTAAATGATTACAATTAAATTTAAGTAATTTTAATGAATATTCTGAAAATTATTGACTGAGTTTTTAGAAATGTGGAGCTGTTCTTAAAGTTTCCACATGCAAACACTTTTCAACCTAAGGAAGAGAAATAGAAAATACTTTTCAAAGTAGCTCAGATGTCAGAAAAATAAAAATCAAAATTTTGCATAGGGCTATGTCATTATTTATTTTAATAAACTATTAAAGAGATTAATAAAATTAATATTTGGAGGCATTAGGGTATTTTAGCCCTCAAATTCCTTTTTAAACTAACAAGAGAGACACAGTTAATAAAGATGCCAAAAAAATAGCTAAAATATGTCAGAATGAGAAGTTATAATAACAGAACATGCAGGTTATAACGAACTTTCATGGGCATTATCTGATTTGGTCATTAAACCAATGCCTGAAGTAAGGTTATTAGCACAAATTTATGAGTGAAAAAAGCAGCTATGAGAGTTTAAGTGATCTGGTTGGGGCCACACAGCTAGGAAACAGAGCTTATTCAGGTGGAGAGGAAATGAGAGCAGTGACAATCCTAGCTGCTTTTGTCATCTGTCCATCCCCTGTTATGACACAGGATTGATGTGGCCAAGAAAGTCATAGGCTCCTGACTATAATTAGCCTTTGTCTCATCTCTCCTTTGGCAGTAGTTTATAAGAAGAGAAAAAGATCCTCAGCCAGTGTCCTGTCCAACCTCAAAGTCTAATAACCTTAGTATTCTATCTTTCAAGATTTCAGTCTAGGTTCTGTTTTGGTTTTATTTTTATCATTTTATCATTGTTTATCTCTTTGTTAACAGTGTCTTCTCTTTTACTTGTGCTTTTAAGCCAGCCCTTTTTTTTCTTGTCTTTGTAGGGCCTCACCTATGGCATATGAAAGTTCCCAGGCTAGGGGTTGAACTGGAGCTATAGCTGCTGGCCTATGCCATAGCTACAGCCAACACCAGATCTGAGCTGTGTTTACAACCAATACCATAGCTCATGGCAATGCCAGATTCTTAACCCACTCAAGAATGTTTTGCAATGATGGAAATGTTTTATATCTACATCAAACAATATGGAAGCCACTAACCACTGTGGCTAATGAGAATGTGAAATGTGATTAGTGGACTAAGTAACTAACTTTTTAATTTCCTTTAACTTTAATTGATTTAAATTTACATAACTACATATGGTTAGTGGTTACTATATTAGACCATATAGTCTACTACTTTCTCTGGTGCCAAAACTCAGCTACATCTCACCTCTCCTGGTTTCCTTCTTCCATCCTAATTTGTTGCCTATGAAGAGGCTGTAGTTATCCCCTTTTTCTCTTTATCCACTCTTTGCCTCTCCAGCCCTGATGCCAAATGCCATTTTCTACTGTGTACTTCAGAAGGCAAAAAGATGCTCTAAAGATGAGTACACCAGCAAATGTTACTGCAGTGGGGACTGTGCCCAAAGAGACATCTTGGTCTTCATATGGAACTTTATTCTAAAATATTATAGACATATTTTTGTTCATTTGTTTGTTTTTGTATTTTTAATGCCACACCCAAGGTATATGGAAGTTCCCAGGCTAGGGGTCGAATCAGAGCTGTAGCTTCCAGCCTGCATCTGCAACCTACAGCCACAGCCACAGCCATTCAGGATCCAGCCTGCATCTGCAACCTACACCACAGCTCATGGCAACTCTGGATCCTTAACTGACTGAGCAAACCCAAGGATCCAACCTGCATCCTCAAGAATACTAGTCTGGTTCATTACTACTGAGCCATGACAAGAACTCCTATAGAAGTATTCTGAAAGTAATCTTGGTTTGCTTTTTATGGTATTAAAAAAAAAAAAGCTAACTTTAAACCTTCCCTGGTTTGTACAGATTTTATATATGACTGGTTAATTCACCATCACTCCACATTCATGATTTCCTTTTTTATTTTTTTCCTTTTTAAAGCCACACCCATGGCATATGGAGGTTCCCAGGCTAGGGTTCGAACTTGAGCACAGCTGCCAGCCTATGCTACCACTACAGGAACATCAGATCCGAACCAGGTCTGCAACCTATACCACAGCTCATGGCAACGCTGGATCCTTAACCCACTGAGTTAGGCCAGTGATCGAACCTGCAACCTAATGCTTCCTAGGTGGATTCCTTTCCACTGCACCACAACAGGAACTCCCAAATGCAGGATTTTATACCTCTGAAGCTCATAATGCCTTTTCTGCCTTGTAATGCCCCTTCTCATTTGTCCATCTCTGTACTCAAAATGTCCTTTTTGCCTAATGTCTCTCAGGTAAAATTAATGATTCACTTTTGTGTGTCTTCTTCACTCTCTATTGGCTCACTTATTATAGCCTGAACCAGATTAAGAGAATTTGTGTTTTTTTGTCTCCTCTACTGAATAATGGATTCTTTAAGGATAGGCTCATGTTGCATGCATCTTGGTATTTCGGTGCTAAACAGAGAGCCCAGCACATAGTAGGATCTCAACAACCTTTCATAGAATTAACAAACCTAGTGGGCTCTGAAATTCAAACCTTCTCTTCACTAAACTCTTTACTTCGTATTCCTGAGGACCCACTCACAGAAAATCATGTTCTGAGATAAGAATTTTTTTCACACATGAGTGTAATTTCCCTCTTACTGGGGCCAGTGTAGATTCTGTTTAAATATGGGTCCTAGAATATTTTTTATGGACTTATGACTCTGTGTATATGTGTTATTGTTGCATTTTGTTTACTTCTGATATATATGTTATGTATTTTTTTATTTCTTGTAAATAACAGTAAAAGCAACATTATCTATTAAACATTTCCAATAGTTGAAAGCATTATTATATGGCTTGAATTATCTTGACAGTCTTTGTGTGTCTCATCTTGCCTCCACCTCTTCTATTTTCATCACTATTCTTTTTTTTTTTTTCTTTTAGGGCCTCACCCATGGCATATGGAGGTTCCCAGGCTAGGGGTGAATCAGAGCTGTAGCTGCTGGCCTTCACCACAGCCACAGCAATGCCAGATCTGAGCCACATCTGCGACCTACACCACAGCTCATGGCAATGCCAGATCATTAAGCCACTATGCGAGGCCAGGGGTCAAACCTGTATCCTCATGGATGCTAGTCAGATTCATTTCTGCTGAGCCACAATGGGAACTCCTTCATCACTATTCTTAATTATGGCGGTAAGTACCACGATGGGGCTGCCCCAGTTGTACATTCTCCATAAATGCCAGATGCATTTAAGTCACAAAAGCTCAGTATGCACTTGACAGGTTATTAAATAATAAACCAAAATGTACTTTAACATCTATGCATGTGAACTGCTACAATAAATAAAAGTTTCTGGTGATGAAAGGTACTTATCCTATTTGATAATTTCAATTAAATTATTTCAGATGTTGAATTTGAAGTGTTCATTTTTCCAACCCTATATGCCTTCCCTTGGTAGTTTGAATATGACTCTTGGATCCCTTTGGCTTATTACATGATGCCATATTGAATATTTTTCTAACTGCAAATTTGATTTTCAGTCATATTCAGGCTATGTCATTGTGCATTGTTTATTTATTTACTTTGCTTTGATAATTTTATTTTATTTTTTTAATTTATTAACAATGAGATCCTGCTGTGTAGCACTGAGAACTATGTCTAGATACTTACAACAGAGCATGACAATGGGAGAAAAAGGTATATATACCTGTATGTGTAGCTGGGTCCCATGCTGTACAGTGGAAAAAAGAATTGTGTTGTGCGTTATTTATTATACCTGTCAGCAGAGTATTCCTACAACTGCTCCTTCAGAACTTGGATGCATTTGGTGATATGCAGGAGTGACATTAAAAATATCTTCACAAGAATATGTGTCTATTGAAAAAAAATGCACATCTGCATCACAAGAGTTGTGAGTTGTTTTATTTGTGACAAGGGGAGGGGGGGAGGCTAAAGCCCAGCCTAGGTTTTAACCCTTTAGCTAAAGGAGAGTTCTTGTAAGTATCTAAGGTGAGATGTCAAAGCAATCAAAGCAATGGTAGGGGATGACAATCAGAGTCAGGGTGGTAGCTTTTACTCACTGGTATGGGGTAGTTCAAGATCAGTACATACTTGGTAAATATTAGCCTTGATGATATGTCTATTTAGGAGTCACTCAAAAAGAAAATAGTTGTTTAGGTGTTTAGGATGTATGTTAGAAGCGCTAATGCTCATCAACCTCTAGACATTCATGGTTTGCATAACTACATTTGTCATTAAACAGTTACAAAGAGGATATGTTCTTCGTGGAGCCTAATTCATCCTGTTGCTGAGGGAGAGATTTAATGTGTTATCTGGCAGGTGAGAAACCTAAACACACAGACTTACCCTTCATAACCCTGATAGGAGTTGGGGGGACTTTTCCTAACTGACCCATCTTCCTTAGTCCAAATGAAAAATAGGAATAAACTCAGCATGTGGCCTGGGGGGAATGGAGGGAAGAGCATTCCAGGAAGAGGCAGTATTATGGTGAAAATGCACAGAAGGGAGAAGAATCATGCCATGCCAACTTTAGACAACTTTAGAAGGCTAGAATTGGTGAAGGGGTGGTGAGAGGCATGCTCCCAGGCAGGGTTGATAAGACAAGGCTGCAGGGGTGTACAGGAGCTGGGTATAAAAAGGTTATAAAGAGAAAAAAATTATACATTCCAAAACAAGAGTGATCAAATGATTTGGAACAAAAAGAAAGAAATTTGCCTCAATACAGAAGAAGTGGGGCTCAAAGAGCCTCCCATATGGGCCAAAACAGGAATCACCTCTTTTCATTTGTAAAATCAGAAATTTCTACAACTTTTATTACAGGAAGTTTCCTACATAAGCTTTTTATCAGCACTGAATGGCCCTGGGGAAGTACTGGTGTGAAGCTTTATGGTTGAGTCAAATCATATTTATTGTTTAAAAAAAGAAAAAAAAAGTCTTTAGGCATGAGGCCAAGATGTTGAAGGCTATCACACAGTCCTAAAAAGATTTATTTGATCACCTCTATCTGAGTCATAACCCAGGCCGCTAATGACATGAAAATTCTCTCCCAGCATGACTTTCTCCTTCCAGCAAGACTCAGTCAGAAGCAGCCAGCCCATTGCCCAGTGATCAGAACCCATTTGCAACTGGAGCTCTATGTGTGTAACACTGCAGGCATGAGGTACAGAGGCCTGCTTCATGATCAGATTAACAAGGAGTTTATCCTCTTCTCTCTAGCTTCTAGCATTAACACCTCTGATGATAACTTGGAGATGCTGAGCCCTTGAAGGGAAAGAAACGTTCCCTGAGGATGTTATGTGTAAACCAATTAGCTTACCAATGCAAACTTACCAGAAATACTGCTTTGTTTCCTAAATGCTAGTAGGTTTGAGATGATCATTGTAAAAATCTAGTAATTATATTCATAGCTCACTTTTGACTATTTTGAAAACTTTTTAACTGGAATAATTATTTGTGTCACTAGAATGAAGCAAATTAAGAGTTAATTAAAACAGTCTATTCATTGCATTGCCTAAAAAATTTAGACTACCTTTTAAAAATAATTGTATTGTACTCAGCCTCCACAAATACTTAACACAAGGATTAGTGGAAGAAGTCTTAGTTTCTACAGGTGAAATGGTCTCAAGGTCATCAGTGATATTCAGCTATTTACCTCCTCAACCATCCATTCTAGATTCCCTCACTTCAGTCTGAGTTGTTTGCCTGGTAGGATGAGCCGTATCTTCATTCCTGAAAGATTTGAGCCTTTAAATTCTTCACCATTGTTTGGCTATGTTTGCTACAATTATTTTCTCATTGCTACAAGAAATGAAAATAAGACTTACCCCAGTGAAGAGTTCCAGACAGCCTCTGTCAACCCCTATTTTGTAGCAACCCTCGGATCCTCTTGACATTCTCTGTTAATTATACCCAAGAGTAACTCCTATTGTTGTTATATGGTTTTTTGGCAACTGGTTTACCAGCATGAGTTCCTCGAAATGACTGGGTAATAGTTGCCACTCCAGGTTTAACTGAATCCTTACTGAGTCTTCTGATAGAAACAGTTAGAAGATCCTAAGGTGTTGGAACAGGAAGTAGTAATTCCTCAGTGGGTCATAGAGAGCTGTGGTAAAGTAGGCAACTTCCACTCTTTGAAGGCTGGATTCATGTAGTCCAGGCTTTGGGGCCAAGGTGCAGCTTATTGGCTGTTGGCCTTGTGAAGTACTGCCTCTGGAAGGCAGAACCAACACCGCACACTCTTTCCCTCAAGTTGCATCTTGGTCATCATTATGTTATAGATCAGCCCTTTCTCATGATGCAGTATAGAGCAGGGCTAGAGGATCCTGTTATCAATTGCCCAGTATCTCACCTTCTTTGCCATAAAATAGTTCCCTTACCTTAAGGTGATATTATGTAAGATGACTCTGTTGGGTGAGCCATCCTGTCCATTTTCTGCAGTGGGCCATCTGTGCTGAGCACTAACATGAAACACAATGATCCACATATTTTATGGCCTCACCAGCAGGTCCATATGGAAATATTTTTCCTACCATGGCCAGGGTCAGAGATGAGGCCGAAAGGAATGTGAGGAGGACACCATAGGCATCTGACACAATGCTGTACGAAATTACCTGTTCATTTTACTACATTGATCTGTAGGTGATAGTGTCATTAAAGGAAGAGTCTGCATTCATCCTGGTATAGCTGTCACTTAGCCTGGTGTTTGGGATTTAGTGATCACTTGTGTCATTTCATTTTTAAATGTGAAGCATGCATGCAAATGTGCTTTGTGATCTTTACGGTCATCTTCCCTCATGAATGGGGAGAGAAACAAAGGCCAATAATGGGAAGGGTATTGGTTAAGTTCCTACATCCACTTGGTAGCAAAGGCAGGGGTAACTTACCAGTCTGACCCCAAGGCACAAATCTTCATTGCACCATGATGATTTCTAGAGTAGAATCTTCTTGTGGTGACTAGATATATTTTTTAACAACCTGAGACAATCAAAGAAATATTAACTTCTGAGCATAACATCAGGTTATAAAATTACTATAAAGGATTATAAAATTAATCTGTTCTGATACATAAAGAACACAGTCATATTATATATTCTTTCATTACAAGATAAAAACTTGAAGTCTAGGCTACTGAAGGACAATTCCCTGATGACCAAATTGATTTGGAAAATTATCACTTCTCCATGTGTTCTCACCAACTTTACTCCATCCTCCTTTGTTACCCCTTGATAGAACTTACACTGAAACCAACTAAGGACTGGCATTACTAGAGTCGTACATTGAAAGAAAATGAGAAAATTGAGTTGAGGGAATATTTCAGAGGAAGGACGCGTAGACTTATGATGAACAACAAAATGTTATTCTGTAAAAAAATCTGGCACTTTTAATTAAATTAAGTATTCTTAGTATTCTTAAAATCATGGCCCATAACTCCTATTCTTGGGTATGTAGCTTAGATAAAACACATAGAGATTCATAAGAGAAATGTGTGAAGATGTTACACAGCATTATTAATATGATGGTGGGAATCTAGCGCAAACTCAGTCTTTCACCAGAGAATGGGTTAATGTATTGGTTTGAATACCAGTACAACTGCACTAAGAAAAGCCAAATTAATGGTGGCTTAAACATGAAAAAATGTATAAATTTCCATCTAAGTTTCAGTAGTGCAAGGCTAGTATGGCAGTGCTATGGTATCTGTGGCAAACTTTCCTTCTGTTTTGATTCTCTCCCAACCAAAAACATAAAATGCCTTGTGGTCTAAAGTAATTTCCCCGGTTCTGGCCAGTGGAGAGCCAGAAAAGTAAAAATGGAAGGTATATTGATTCTATTTAGAAGAACAACCCAGAAGTCTGACGTTAATAACACTTACATGTAATTATTCATAACATAGTTCATGTGGCCAGATCTAGCTTCAAGAAACTCTGGGAAGTAACGCTTCTAGTTGAACAGTCATATTCTCAGCTCTCCACTGCTACTCAAGGCAGAAGGAAGAATGGATATTGGAGAAGAATTAGCCCTCTCTGACATTGTATAAGGTTATGATAAAAATAACTTTTTAAATATGGAGTTTTCTCAAAAAAACTAAAATTAAAATTACCATATGACCAAGCAATTCTACTTCTAGGTTTATCTGAAAAAAAAAAAAATGAAAACCCTAATTTGAAAAGATACACACACTCCAGTGTTCATAGCATAATTATTTACAATTACCAAGATACGGAAACAACCTTCACTGTCCATCAATAGATGAATGGATAAAGAAGCTGTGGTGTATATATACAATGGAATACTACTCAGCTGTAAAAAATAATAAAAGTTTTCCATTTGCAACAACATGGCTGGACCTAGAAGGTTTTATGCTTAGCGAAGTAAGTTAAAGACAAATACTATATGTCACTTATATGTGGAAGCTAAAAAATAAAATGAATAAATATGACAAAGTAGAAACAGAATCACAGATATAGAAAATAAACTAGTAGTTATCAGTAAGGAGAGTGAACTGTGGAAGGGCAAGATAGGGGTAATCAAACCAGTATGTATAAAATAAGCAACAAGAATATATTGTACAGCATAGGAAATAGAGCCAATATTTTATAATAACTGTAATGGGAGTATAACCTTTAAACAGTGTGAATCACTGTGTCATACACCTTAAACTTATATTGTATATCAGCTATACTTCATTAAAATTTTTTTAAATAAATTTTTGAATAAAAATGTGGCGACAGCATCAGTGACATATGTATTCTAGCAACATGGATAATTGTTTAAAAAAGGAATGCTGAGTGAAAAAAAAGAGAGTGGGGGATTGAGAATGGGCTAAAAGAAAATACATTAATAAATATAAATAAATATTTAAATAATTCCTATAAACAAGTATGGGGCCTTGAAAGGACAAATGATAATATTGTGCTAAGAAATAAAGGTTTAGACAGCCAAATCTACATACTAAATCTCATTCTGCCATATGGTCTATTGGAAGTTACATAAATGCTCCAAGGTCTATTTTTTTCTGATCTGAAAATAGTAATTATAATATACTCATCTAAAGGTAAGATGAACTTGTATATTTAAAGTGCTTGACATATTACATTCTCAGTAAAATTAGTTGTTATTACTATTTCTTTATTGTTAGAGAAATTGCAAGAATATGTGAGATCAGGACTTAGTAAATGTTGGTTGAATGCATGATAAAAGAACAAAGAGTATATTGATCACAATTGTTATAGAGGAATGAGCTGGGAAGTACACAGTCATATGCTTAATATTTATTGTTTTGTATGTGTTAGGCCCATAGGATACAAATGTAAGTTAAAAACTAGTGAAAACAATTAATAAAAAATTATGCAAATACATGGAAAATTCCAACTGCCACAAATACAGTGAGAGACATATTCGTGTGTGTGTGTGTGTGTGTGTGTGTGTGTGTGTATAAAACTAAAGAGAGACATATTCTTGTGTGTGTGTGTATAAAACTAAAGAGAGACATATTCTTGTGTGTGTGTGTATAAAACTAAAGAGAGACATATTCTTGTGTGTGTGTGTATAAAACTATCTTATCTATATAGGGAGAATTGATCTACTGAGTAAAGTAAAAATCTTTCTGAGAATGTGATGCTTGACTTGACATAGATTAGGAAATAACTAGGAAAAAATGAAAGGAAAGAGTATTTCAAGGCAGAAAAGGCATGGAAAAATATAGTGGACTGAAAGGAAAACAGTGGGCTTGGAGCAGAACAAAACCCCATGTGTGATAAGAGTTGACATGGGAGAGTAGGTAGAAGTGATTTTATGTAGGGGACATAGGCTTTTTGAAAGGATTCTCTCTTTACCTCATAGGAAAGGACACTGTGCTAGTTTCCTATTGCTGTTGTAAAAAACTACCACAAACTTTGTGACTTAAAATGTATATATTTTTTCCCTTACTGTTCTGGAGGTTGGAAGTCCAAAATTAGTTTTCCTGGGCTGAAGTCACGGTGTTGGCAGGTCTGGTTTTTTCTGGAGGCTCTTAGGGAGAATCTGTTTCCTTGCATTTTTAGGTTCTAGTGGCTTGTGTCTACTATTCCTTGGCTTGTGTCCCTTTCTCCATTTTCAAAATGCATCACTCCAATCTCACTTCATTCTCTGTTTTTGCCATCACATCACCTTCTGCTCTGACCCTGAACTCTCATGCATCACTTTTATAAGGACCACCCAAATACTCCAGGATAATTTACCTATTTCAAGATCCACACTTAAATGCTCGCATTTGTTTGCAAAGTTCTTTTTGTCATGTAGGGCAACATTCACAGCCTTGGATAACTGAGAGAAGGACAGGATTGGGGGCCACTATTCAGCCTACTAGAGAAGTCTTTGAATTTTTTTAAGCAGAAAAAAAATGGCATGCTGGAGTTCCCGTCGTGGCGCAGTGGTTAACGAATCCGACTAGGAACCATGAGGTTGCGGGTTCGGTCCCTGCCCTTGCTCAGTGGGTTAACGATCCGGCGTTGCCGTGAGCTGTGGTGTAGGTTGCAGACGCGGCTCGGATCCCACGTTGCTGTGGCTCTGGCGTAGGCCGGTGGCTACAGCTCCGATTCAACCCCTGGCCTGGGAACCTCCATATGCCGCGGGAGCGGCCCAAGAAATAGCAACAACAACAACAACAACAACAACAAAAGACAAAAGACAAAAGACAAAAAAAAATGGCATGCTCTATCTTTAAAAAGTCACCCTAGCTATCTTGTGGAGGACAAGTAGGAAGAAGGCCAGATACACTGGTGAATCAATTGGGAGACAAGAGCAGTGGTCTTGGCAAGGAGAGAAGGAAAATAATTTCATCCTGGAGATGTGAGCTATAACACTTTGGCTAAAAGAGTCCTAGACCATTAGAGTTAGCATGAATCTTAGAATACACTTATCAGTATTGCACTGGGTCTAGCTTGTACTTCTTGTCTAGGGCTGATACGTGCCTCTAGTCTAACTCTACTCTCAGTGATACAGTGTTAGCTTGCAGTCAGCCATGTAGTATTTATACCATGGAAATTGGCAAACACTGTAAGTCAGGACTCCCCCAACTCCCCCAGGGTCCACTTTACCACCAGCACATGTAACCTACAAATTGGGCTAAGTGGTCTCCCTGTCTCTTCAAACTCTACTTCCAGTAACAGTGAGTTCGTTCCTCTTCTTGCTATTGCCCTGTCCTGATTCTTACTTCTTTGTGGAGAGAGAAAAATGGTATCAGAAGCTGATTTTTCAGAATGGGGTCTCTTCCTCCCAATTCACTATTTTCTCTGAGTTTCACATTAAACATGCAGTGTTTTTATAATTATAAAAAATTAAAATCAACTTTACTTTTTAAATGTGAACTTTAAAAATAGATGTGAATGAGGACACAACAACATTTGATTTATGATGTAGATTGCTAAGCTGTGACCTATTCATTACAAAAAATTATTCCTAGCCTCAATTATTTACAACTCATCCTCTGAGTCTTTCATGGAATTTGTTACAGGACTTGTTCTCTTGATTTGTTCAACACAGGAAGACTATAGAAGTGATGAAAATAAGAACAGTAACAAATACTTAAAAGTAGCAGGCAAACTTATGAAATTATAGAATATAAAACATCATGAAAGAGTTGCAAAGGAATTTCACCTTGCCATTATACTTATACATGGTCTTGAGGCAATAGGAAGTAACCAAAGGCATGGTCTCTGATGGAGGTCTTCCTGGGTTCAAATCCCAGCATGAAAGCTTTTTTTCTGTGCTCTCTGGGATAGAGCTAAAACTCCCTTAGCCTCAATTTCTTCATTTCATTTGTGAAATGGGGGTAATTATATCCTCTCAGGACATTAGGTGTTTGTGAAATTTAAATTAGTTACTCCACATGAACCCCTCAGAAGAGTGCCTGGTACACAATGAGCCCATAAGAAGTATCAGCTATTATTTGTTGATATTCAGTCACAAATATCCTCATTTATTTATTTCAACATAGATTTTCCTATAATAAAAGCAATTTAAAGATTTAATATGATTATAGCCCTCTACCACCTTCTCTCCTCACCTGATCCATCCAACTGAGAAAACAAGTGATTTAATCCAATAAAACTGATGTAAAAATTTTTGAAATGTATTAGATATTTGTTTTTTTCACATTTATATATTGAACTTAAGTCTATCTCCATATGCTTCACTTGTGATTTATGAGTACTCTTGCTAATCTGGCTATTAAATCCCCAAAGAATGTTACTACAGCAACTTGGTTCAGGTATTTCTTTCTCTACATTTCCTCCCTCCCCTACTGAATACACACACCCATCACTCCTCTTTGCTTCTGGCAACTTTTCTGAGGTGTGTACCAAGTTCTTGAAGAGCTGAATATCATCCTGCCTTGAGTTAAACAGGAGCCAGCTGGCACCATTTATCTCTTCAAATTACAAGAAAATGTGAGAAACAACAGGGTGTCTATATGGGGTTGGGCAGAGCCCTAAAGGGCAGCCATGTGTGAAAGATTTTATCATGGCAATGAGCTTGAGAATTAGGTGTAATCCTGGAAGGTTCAGACTTGACAAGACTTATCTCAATGTAGTTTCATGATCAGATTTTTAAATTTTTTTCCCCACCCTATCTAGCTGCATCTTCAAAAGTTAGACATTTACATGAGGATAATAGTGGTAGGAATAAAATCATTTTCTTATTTTGTGCTAGAATCAATACACAGGGTTTATTTTTGTTGTTGTTGTTTGTTTGTTTGTTTTGATGGCACCCCCAAATCCCAGAAGATAAAAAATATTTAAAATTTCTATTTACTCTTTATTTTTGGTAAGTTCTGTCATATCATGTTTTGATGCAGGGTTGGTTTTATAATGCATGACTTTGACTTTGAAAAGAAACAAACACTCCTTTGTAAGCACTTTATGTCCCATATGAGTTTAATATCAGTGAAAATTCATAAAGCATTTTTATTCTAGTCAAAATGTTATAAAGTAATCTATTTGAAATTACATACAGAAAGATTAGCCAAGATGAATGTATGCATGATATTTTTAGAAGGCAGAAATAAGTAGAAATCTTTCTTAGCACTTCTTTTTGTGTATATGCCTTAGTGAAAGAAGAAGTTACATAAGAAAAACCATACATTTAAAATCTGGATTATTAGGAAGAAAGCATAAAGTTTCATCCTAGAATAGACTTTTTCACATATTCAGTCTTGTTACTACATTTAAGAAAACATAAGATCACAAGGACAGGATAATTCATTTTAAAATGTGCATAATTGTAGAATGTAAGGAAGCTAGTTGAAATGGGTATAACGTTGAGAAAGGTGTGCATATTTAAACTAAATGAAAGAAAAAATTGGACATTATAAAAGTTGCCCTATTGCATGTACAGATATTATATATTTCAGAGACTAATTTAGGAATTAGTATTTTTAAAAGAGGAAAAAAAAACTACTATCTACTACCACTGAATTCTTTAAGAGCCTGAATGAAGAAAATGTGTATGCATCCTTACTTTTTATAAGGCCCAAATCTTATACTTGTAGAGAAAACAATTTAACCTTGATAGGCAGTCAGATTCTAGAACTGATCATCAGGTAGTTTGTAATTTCCTATAAAAGCATAATATTTGGCATCACAACCAACATCGCTTTCTAGAAAGTAGGTTTTTGGCAACAGTGTTCAAGTATGATAAAAATGTATTTCAGGATATACTACAAAACTAAAAATATACAATGAAAGTGTACATGCAATCTTTAGAATTTTGAATCTGTCCTATAGGCCATTCTTCATCACACATAAGGACTTACTGTGGACCAGCATACTGTTAGAACAGCAATTCTCAAACTTTTTGTTTGGAGACCCTTTTATAGTCTTAAAAATTATTGAAGAGCCTAAAGAGATTTTCTTTATGTGGGAACATATCTATCAATATTTACTGAATTAGAATTGAAAAATGAAAATTTTAAAGCATAAGCATATACAAATACACATTTGATTGGTCATGGATTGACAATACCATGTCAGAGAGTCTCTAGAAAGCTCCACTGGACACTCAAGAGAGAATAAGAGTGAAAAGGTAAATAAGTTTCCAGTATTACTAAGAAAACAGTTTTGGTCTCAGAAACATCTGGGTCTCAGGGGTCTCCAGCGGCCCCTGGAACACACTTTGAGAACTGCTGTGCTTCAAGGTTGATAACTGGAGGATTATCAGAGTATTCACACAGGAACTCTAGGGGACCCAAGGGCAAAAATTATCAAATAGCATCCCTTAGAGTGTAAATTCTGACTGAAAGTTCATATTTCTATTAAATTTCCATGGGTAATGTCTTCAAGCATATTATTTTTATTCAAGGAATAAAATGATGTTATTAAAAAGGTAAGGGATGGGGCCTTTATTTTATGCATATTTATTGGGCACCCAAGTCATATGGGAGGCTCTGGAGAGGCAAACGTGATAAAGACATGATGCTTTCCCCTGACATGTTCATAATTAAGGAAAAGAGATAAAAGAGGTGCTCAAATAGAGATAAGAACACTCTCAGGCAGTCCACAGGAGGGAATGATTTCCAACAAACTGTTTTTTTGGGAAATCTCCGTAGGAGAGGTGATGTTCATGACTAGGCATCCATAGGACTACACATGATAATTAGCAGTGCCCAAGGCAATTAGTTCAGAGAAGAGCACTGCCAGCAGAGGGCGACTCTACATAGAAAGCACTGGAAGGCACGGCTTCAAGGAAGTGTGATTCTTTCAGCAACTGGAACATCCATGTGGGCAGAAGGGGATGGGATAAGCAGGATTAGGGGAGAAGGTAAGTCAGATTGCAAAAAGATTGAACATTGGGAAGTGCTGAAGTATTTTTTAAGGAGAGGGATGATATGTTCAGAATTATATTTCAGCAAGTCAGCTTTGTGCCTTTGTGGAGGGTAGAAGGGATGAGCATGAAACTGGAGTTCTGAAGAGTGCTTTGGAGCCAAAAGAAAGCCATGTTATATAGGCTCTAGAACCCATCTACCTAGTTTCAAACATTGATTTCTCCCTTGGTTTGGAGACCTCCAATAATTGCCTAATTTCCACATGCCTTAATTTCCTCATCTATAAAGAAGAAGAGACTGGTAACTACTTTACTGTTACTTTAGGGTTGTAGTAATGATGGAATGATTTGGTGCAATAAAATAAAATAATGTAGAATTAAATAAAATGGCATTACAATATTATACCTTGCAACAAATTATATGTGTATGAAATAATACAGAGGAGAGCAAAGGAAACAGATTCTAGAGATATTTAGGAATTAAGAATCACAGGATTTTTGTGGCATTCTTGGATGGTGGTGTAAGATAGTCGAATTATTTCAAAGGTTTAGATTGAAGAGAATCCAGGAGCGGATTGGATGATAGGTGATGAAGGAAGGGGAAAAAGGGCACAGAGAGATGAGAAAATAAGACCAATTTCACACAAATTTTTTTTTATAAAAATGGTGGGAAGTGCTTACCACAGTTACCGCACGCAATATGAAGGTGTAGTGGGTATGACTAATGGTGAAAGAGGTCCAAGAAGTTTTAAGAAATGAGAAGAATTCACTTGAGCAACTCTCTCAGATAAAATCTGGGGATGAACACAGTAACTAAGCATCCCACAAAAATAAGTTATTTCCCATTAAAATCAAATGCTCTCCTTGACAACTGGAGGATGCTGCATGACCTTAAGAAAGAATAAGTACATGGCATATGCACACTGTGGTATATGGAATGGCTGGCTAACAGGAACCTGCTGTAAAGCACAGGGAACTCTACCCAGTATTCTGTGATAATCTATATGGGAAAAGAATCTGCAAAAGAATGGATGTATGTATGTGTATAACTGAATCACAGCAGAAATTATCACAACATTGTAAATCAACTATACTTCAACAAAATTTTAAAAAATAAAAGCAAAAAAGAGTACGTACAAATTAAGAGAGAAAATGGGAGTGAAACCTTGACGTGGCAAAAAAAAAAAAGACTAAGAAACTATCAATGTATTACAAGAATGGAGTAGTTTAATCAAGCCAGCCAGAAGGCCCAGCTATGCAAATTTCTGTTATAACAGGTCAGATTTGGAGTCATAAAAGGTATTAGGTAAAGAGTAGGTTTTTTTTTTTACTCAGGTGAGTTTAGTGCTAATTTAAAAGAAACACAAATTCTCAGAGTTCCCATTGTGGCTCAGCAGATTAAGAACCCGACCAGTATCCATCCGGTTGTGGGTTCCATCCCTGGCCTCACTCAGTGGCTTGGGGACCCAGCATTGCCACAAGCTGTGGCATAGGTCGAAGACATGGCTCAGATTTAGCATTGCTATTGCTGTGGCTAGGCCAGCAGTAGCTGTAGCTCTGATTCAGCCTCTAGCCTGGGAATTTGCATATGCTGCAGGTTAGGCCCTAAAAAGTACGAGAAAAGAAACACAAATTCTCTAAAATATGTGCAAACTTTGTCATAGACCTATGGGCAGTTTAAAAGGAGTGACTAAAAACTAGAACTAAATAGCACCTTCTCAAATGCCCAGTCAAGTAAAACATTCAAGATATCAGAGAAACTGATTAGAAATGTCCTAATTTCAGTATGAAGTAGAGCAAAAGATAAACAGATTAAATGGAGGGATATATATTACAGTGATCTATCCTGGATTGTTTGTTTCTCAGAAGGGAGAGGAAGGAGGTGGGGAGGTGTCCTCTTTGAAATCAGCATAGTTTATAGAAGAACTTAGCCAATTAACCCCATGCTTAGCATTATTAAAATCTCTGCCAATTCACGCACTCTTTCCATTCAGATGCAGGTCATGTTTTATTACAGTCACATGGGAATTCACAAAAGGTGAGACATTTTGTTTTTGCAATTCAATAGAATAATTGTTCTACTTCCACTGCTAGAATGTACTGCTTGGCTTCAGAGAGAATTGCTTAGTTTCCTTGAATGGATGAGGATCTAAATAATAGTACTATCAAATCAGAAGCTTCTCTTAGAGCTTAAAGTTGATCTCTGGGTATGTCTAGAAAAGCATATTCTTCTATTCTCCTACTATTCTTTTATTGAAATACCACTGATCAGTGCTTAAAAATGGGAATGTGGCTTTGTAACTGCCTTGGTGCATGAAAGGATGCCATACATCGTGCTAGTTTCCTACCCCAGGATGAGAATTCACAGTCTCCAGAATAGATGTAGCACCTTACACTTGTTCCTCTCTCTGTCCCCCAATACTCAGACTCCCTTCTTGCTGGTAAGCCCTCGTTGGGGTTATAAAATGGATGAGATCTTTCTGAGATCTAAATATACAGGAACACAATTTTAACATATTGTGTCATTAAGAAGTTTAGGAGCTTTTAGACACAATCTGGAGGTAGTGGAAAATTAGATGCAGTGTTGCATTAGACATGTTTTTAGTATTTTCTTCTTTTTGTAAAAGCTGTAATTTTCAGAGTTTAGAACCAATTTAATGTCCCTGGAGTTACAGCTTTTTTGTATCCATTGTCCATTAGGTGAATTACTAAGCCAAGAATGGAATCCATTTATAATGTATAAAATACTGTGAAATGTCTTAAAAACAGTCTTTGCAGGGGGAAAAAAGCACTGGGAGTCCATTAAATTTGAAGACAGTGAGTTCTGAGGTTCTTCTTATAATCATATAATGTTTTTTGTGTGCTTTGATAATATGATGCATTAGATATTGGAAGATTTATTTAAAAGTTTGAATTCAATGAAAATTTATAAAGAACTAATGCAAAATGTATTATGTTTGACATTCCAGACAGCTTTCAAAACTGAGTGTATTGTTAAAAAAAAACTTTAATAATATTTATTATTTTGATACAAATTAAAAAATATACAATTCTACTAAATGTCTTATCAATGATAGCATCACTATTTACTGGCACTTAATAAGCTTAGAATATTTAGCTTTAAAATTCTTCCTTTGAAGAAATTCTAGTGTGACCAATAATTAAAATAATTTGGTTTAATGAGAAGCTTTATAAGATGTACATGATATATTTATGTGTGTATAAGTGTATGTGAATGATGTGTTTAAACATCCAAACACATCTCCAATTATCAAATTTTAGTCAATAATAGATGGAAGATTTGTGTGCACTATATTGGGTGCCAGGAGATCCCAAAACATAATTAATCCCTTAATGTATAAGAGCAAAATTTCAGGAAACAAGCACATTTAAAATTTTTAGTTTATTCAATAGCAAACAGACAGACAAATAAATACATAAAATGTGGAATTGTTATCCCAAATTGTGTCCTGGGATCCACACAGCTGCTGACGAATTTCAGAAACTTCTTACACCTCTAGTGATGGGGCTGTATTATTATGTTGATCCTAATGAAATTGTAATTTATGATGGTCAAAACCAGGTGTCTTGCAGCTAGTTCTGAATGTTTGACCTACTAGTGATTTTTGGTGCACAGAGAGATGAGCATCTGGTACTAAATTATAGTTGAAGTGTCATTTAAAAAGTTAAATCATGCGTTCCATATATACTGACATTTGCATTCACAGAGAAATGTGACATATTTAAAATAAACTCTAACAATGAATGCTACAAAAGCACTTTTCCTGTCATTGATAGGATTTTTTATGACTGAAAATCTTACTACCAAGGTCCTAATAATTTCTTGTGTGTATCTACATATATATTTATGTTTGCTGCTATATTGGTTCAGATTTTTTTTCAGCTGTTACAGAAAACCCAGCAGGCATGGCCTGAGGAAATGCGGGTTGGTTTTTCTCATTTAACCAAAGTCTTGAGGTAGAAAGCTCAGGGCAGGTATGATGACACCACGATGATGTGATCATGGACCCAACTGCTTTCTGTACTCCTGATCAGCATGTGTAACCTTTTAGCCAGCTCACAGCTACAGCATAAAACCTAAGACAGGAAGAAGAGAGAAGGGACAGTGTGGTACCAGCCTCATCCACACCTTTTATTAGAACAAATATCTTTCCAAAAACTCTGGCTTATATTGTATATGTCAGAAAAAAATGTCATATGACTATACTTGACTTTGGCTGAAAAGATATGTTCTCTTTTCCAAACTCTAGGAAGTGTGAGAGAGCAGAGGTGGAGAAATACTGGGAAAGGGTTGGATTACCAACCAACTGATCAATGTTTGCCAAATTTCACTTGTTTCTTTTTCTTTTCTAATCTTTCTCATGCTGGCCAACCTATACATTGTCAGTATTGTGTTAGACTGAACTATATAAAGTTCTACTTTATATATACTTCTAACATCTCTACATTTTTAGTTTATAAAAATGGCAGTTTTATATTACTTAATCTAATGCTACACTGAAAGCTATTGATAAAGGCACTCTCTTATTATTGAGTACTCAGAAAGTAATCTATAAAGCATTAATATCTAATACTCCATAGTCCCCTTTAATTTTATGATATCTTTGGAAAAATCCGCATTTGAGTCCATGTGGTAAATAGTAAATTAATAACCAAGTTATTGAATTTAATAAAGGCCTGAATTGCCATGCATTTAGTTCTGAGGTCATGCTGAATGTGTTATACTGGGCCTATTTGTTAATGTGCAACCAATGTGCTAAACAAGACTGATACGTGGATTTTGATCAAAATACAATTTAAAGTTTATGCTTTACCATATTTTTAAGCTTTATTCACTGGGAGTGATTTTCCCTTGTCCATAGGTGAAATGCAGGCAATGATTCTTATATATGAGATGCTTCTACAGTCATGTTAAGTCATAAGCACAGTCTCAATTCAGAAATTTACATGTTGAAATCTACAGATATTTTGAATTTTTCTTCCTCAGTTGGTGCCTGCTTCAGGCCAAAAATCTGCCTGTGGGAGAGAGGGTCTGTCAGTAATCCCCTGCCCCATAACAAACCTAGTGACTTGAAACAATAATCATTATTTGTTCACAAGTCTGTGGATCAGCAATCTGGATGAGGTTCAGTGATGTGGTTCTTTTACTGGTCTAAGCTGAACTCATTCGTAACTCATTCATGTGTCAGTGGTCAGCTGGCAGTCAGTAACCTCACATACATATCTGGTCATTGGCTAGCTATTGGCTGGGCCACTGGTATACATATTTCTCATCCCCCAACAGACTGACCTAGGCTCATTCACAGGCTGGTGGTCACAAGCTTTCCAAAACCAGTAAGAGCAGGCAAGCCACAAGTGTGCAAATGTTTTAAGTATCTTTTGGATTTGGCCAAAGCAAGTCAACCTTAAAGGTGTGGAGAAATAGACTCCATCCTTTGATGAAACAATTTGTTATACTGCATTTCAAGAGGGAGAATATGTGGCCAGTTTTGCAATCTTCCACAAAGAATTTGAACTTCTTTTTAATACTTTTTGCTCACTCATGCTGTCCCTGTCTCTGGCTACGTAGTCACTTTCTGCCAGGATCAAACAAGGAGGAAGTAAGAGAGATGAGGGGATGGTGTTTCCTCAGCTGAGTGGCTTTTGTTTCTGTGGACTTCCCACACAAGTTGATTCTTGTGTGGGACACATTGATGCTTTCCTCTGTGGTTCTTTTCACTAGAGATTTCTGTTATTCTTGACCTTTGCCAGATGTACTTGTAGTCTGAGTGCTTGCTTATGACTTCTGCCTTGGCCTCAGGAGTCCAGTTTTAGACCTCCAGCCTCTTGAATAGAAACCAAGACAACCTGATGCCTGCTCTCTTGGTTCTGTGGTTCACATCTGGTCAATAGAGTACACTCTCATGTCTTTGTCCTGACACATTCCAGAACCACAGGACAGTTTCAACACAGCACCATCCTAGATCTGCCATCAAAACCGTTCAACAGTTTTTCTCTTGCCCTCTAGGGTTCATGGGTGGAAATCAGATCTGGGTTCTGAATCTGTGTTAGCTTTATTGGTCATAAAAATAGCACTCAGTCTCTGTTTCTCTCATGTGAACAAATTTCAGAGTTTTCAGTGTGTCCCTACAGGCTTTGGGTTAGGGAGTGGCACTCTCATGCACTCCTCTCCTAAAGGAAGGACCAGGGATGTCCAGCTCAGAGAGATTCTCTCCAAAGAAATCACTTTACCAGTCTGTTCTCTTTAATTTTTTTTTTCCTGATCTCTGTTTACAGCTTTGATCTGGCTGAGGGGTGCAGGAGTCATGGAACAGATTCCATTTGTAAATTCTGCATATGGTGTGTGTATTGGCAGAGAATACTGATTCCCTTTGTAAATTCTGCATATGGTATGTGTGTGTGGTGGGGGCGGGGGTGGTGGTGGATCATATTGATGTCTAAATGAAAATGACTGGGGCAGCAAGAATTAATAAGGACAGAGGTAGGGAGGCAGGCAGGAAGGGAGAAAAGAGGGGGAGGAAGCAAGGAAGGAGGAAAGGAAGGAATGGAAAGAAGAAGGAAAGGAGAAAGGAAAAAGATGAAGGGAGGGAAGAAGGGAGGAAGGGAAAATGGAAATTCACTTTTTCATTATCTTATTTTAGAGTCTACTCATCTTTATCTTGTAGATGTTGACTTCAGTACACAGAGCAAGCAAGATGATTACACACATATATTTTATAGACTGCCATCTTCAGTACTGAAATCTTTATTTTATTTTCTAAGATGAGATATATCCTGGCTTCTTTTTATGGGATACTAAAATCCCCAGAACCAACAACACAGACTGGAAAGTTCCTTCGTTTGAACAGCTCATGGGTCTTAACTTGCAGGGTTTTGAGAGAAAGGGCTATTTAGGGATACCCAACCATGCAGGCAGACTTGAGGAACAATTGCTTGGAAACTCATGTGAAGTTAAATTGGCAATCAGCTCTAGCATTTCTTATGGCAGAGCTGCCTATTGGGTAAATAATATGAATTTTATAAAAACATTCATAAATGTAAATTCACACAAGAGACTGAAATGGCTCCTTAGGGTTAGATGAAATACATATTAACAACACTTATGAATAGTAAATAGCATGTGCTTTTAAAATGTGCTCAATGTGTATTTACATAATAGCCTATAAGAGTTCCACTGTCAAGTAAATAATACTGTAGTTGCCCTTAAAAGTCTTTAATTACCTACAGTATTTGCAAAGTACACCAAAATGGATTTCTGGTTTGTGTTAGCACTCCACTCTCTTCTCAGATTTGCTCCTTTTCTTTTCTTCCCTGGTTTCAAATGCATATGTATTTATGAAAATAATTTTAAATTGGCATTGAAAGAAACCACCTATCTAGGTAGAATGGCCTTGAATGGTTTCACTTATGCAAGAAGGAATCTTTTAAAGTGAGATGGCAATATCGTGCTGACAGCACACCCATAAAGAACATCTTATAAAAGAAAACAAGTAAACAAAAAGAGAGCACCTGAGGATGATGGAGCAGTCAGCTGTGAGCAGACTGCTCTGCTGGCCTGGAGCCAGTGTTTTAGCCCTCTTCTGTGTCATGAGGGGCCTCGTAGCACTCAGATCCACCTCCTGTTCTTTTACTCCATCATAGGGATTTACCACCTGCACACTAGGCTTCCCAGGCCCTATCACCAACTAGTTTGCTCCTTTAGAGCAATGGGAAGTACTGACTGGAGGCTGGAAACAATGAAGGTTTCTTCCTTTTACTCTCTGCTTCAGGCATACAGCCAAAGATGGTTATGGCACCAACCTTCCTTCCAGCCTACCCCACAGGTGTTCTGTGGTTCCGTGTCCACTGTGACTCAGACTCCTGGGCTCTAGTTACATTGCTTCCTCTGTCCAGTCCTCAAAGTGCTAGAGATTCCCTACAGTTGCTAATCTCTGTGTTGCCACATCTTCTCTTGGTTGACCTTCCAGTCCTTCTGACCTCTAGTAACCAATAGTCCAGCTTAAGTGATCACTACTGAATTACCTGGTGTGTGAAGTTTTGTTTTCTTGGGTGGTCTCTGACAGATAAAACTGGTGTATGGAAGTTCTCTTCTCTAAAGAAGTTGTCTAGGTGCAGTCAAAGATATAATTGTCTTCTTTCCTAGTCCCTGTCTCTTGTGACTTCACATCAGACCTCTTAGAACCAACCTGATAATAGTGCCTTTTTAGGAAGGAGGAGGAAAATTTAGAAGTTACACTAGACAGAACAGAGATTAGTCTAGATATTCAAAGCCAACTCCTTAAAAAGATAGCACTGCTCCAGGAAGCTCATTAACATTTCATTAATGAAAAAATAGGTTGTATTGGACCATTTTTGGTCTTTCCTTACTGCTTTAACATCTCTAGCTTTCAGAGATTTCGCAGCTGTAAGATTTTACTTCTTGCTTATTTACCATAGCAGTGAAAACCATTGAAAGGATGAGGGAGGAGATCTTGGTAAACTGATGTGCCGTGACTAAATGCATTCAATTTTTGTTTTTTTTGACTAACTCTGTATGAGCACATAAAATACAGTTGTTGCTAAATCTGACCCTTTGAGACTTTTTCAGATAACTCCTTCATCTGGCAAGAATCACTCACCTGCTTTTCTTCCATAGTCACATTCCTTCTCTGCCACCCTTCCCATGGCCACATCAGTCATATTCTTGCCTTGGATTTCACGGATTCATGGGTCTTACCCAACCCTCATCCCTAGTCAGTTAATACCCTACAACCCATGTGTCCTATGTTCAATCTTAACCACACTCATTTTTCCACAATTCCTGTTTTTCCCATCCTGTCTTGAGAAATGTATGGTATTTGAAAATAACCTATTAGACATTGAATATTTTGAAAGTTTATCATAGTTAAATTTTTTCCTCTCATTTTATTAAAGTGCTTTCAACTACTCCACATCTTATATTTTTGTCACATGTCACCATTGCCAGGTAAGGAAAAATGGGAAAAACATGGAGTGCTTACTGTGAGCTGGGTACTGTTTTAGGTGTTTCAATTCATTCCATCTCATATGACTCTCACTCCACATTCTTCTTCTCTGTCATTGTAGCTGAGAACAGCACCCCCAGGAGAAAGAGGTTTAATTTAGAATAGGCAGGGGCTGGGGACAGGTGAGCACAAACACTAAAAATACCTCCCTTAGCTAATGATATTGCCTGGAGCTGAGAGTTATCCCAGTTAGAGATATATGGGCACCCCAATTGCTGAGAGTTATCCTAGTTAGAGATATGTGGGTACCCCAATTGTGATGGCTCTAGACAATCACCATGTCCAGTGTCCTCTATTTATTCACATTTGTTAAGAACCTCCTTGCCACTCATAATTGTTCTACATACTGGGAATAAGCTGATGAGAAAGATATACAAAATTCTTTCCCTTATGGAAACTGTGATTCTATAAGTAGAGGTTGTGGATGGAAATTAAACAAAGAAACAATTACACACATACACACACACACACACACACACACACACACACTCAAATCATTTTGGAAAGTAGAGTTAGTAAAATGAGATGCTATAAGACAAAAAATGAGCAAAGCATGTTGCAATACTGGATTGGGTGATAAGGTAGAGCCTCTAAGAAGGTAGTATTTAAATAATGAGAAGTCTGCCCTATAAAGCTCTGAGGGTGGGTAGTTCCAGACAAGTCTGGCTCATTTGCCAAAAGGAAAGAAGGCCAGTGTGGCTGGGATCACAGAAAAGAGGGGGATAGGAACAGATTTTAAAATTAGACCATCAAGTGATAAATTGGGTGGTAGTTTTGCAGGACAGGAAAGTTGTTAGAATTTCATTCCAGGTACATATAAACCAGATGCCAAAGCTCCAAGAGGTGAAGTGACTTGCTGGGTTTTACATGATTTGGTAGTTGTAGATACGAAAACTTCATTCAGTGTTCACTGTCTGTATTATTTCCACAATATTCATTTTGATCTATTTGCTTGCTTTAAAATAATGATTACCATGGGCAAGAATCTATTGACCCTTTTTATAACGGTTTCTTGGCTGCAAAAATCCTTTAGTGTCACTTGATCTGATCTTGTGCCAGTTGACAGAGCAGAGTCTTGGCGGTCCTTAGGCACAGGAGCTCTAGGAAAAACGCAGGGGCTGTTGGGAGCACGGAGCACACGTAAATCAGTAAGTGGTGTTTAGGTGTCATTCTCACCTGGAGTTTGTTCAGGGTGCTAAGTGGAGCTGTCCTCTGAAGATGCCAACTTATACTAGAGCTGTAAACCTGAGACCATGCTTGCTTGTGATTATTAAATATCCCCTGGAAATTTTGCAAGAGCTGAGGTGTTAATTCCAATGCCCTGGCTCAAATCCAACCCAGGAAATTACTTTTTGCCTACCTAAATTACACTTAGATTTCCAATTGGAAATTAATTCTCAAGTTCTTTCCTGAAAAACATTACTATTGCAGTGCTACAAGGAATCTGAATGTGCTCAAGAATTTCTTCCTCCTAGCCATCTCCCCAGCCTTGGAACCATTAGACCTATCTCAGTATGCTTTTTTATTCTTATTTAGATCCTTTTACGTAAGAAGCCAGGATACACAAGTAATGCCTTTTCTCCTGGATTCTATATTCTATTCTCTCTCCCTCTCTCTCACACACACAGATCAGAACTCCTTATTCCTCTTTTCTTCGCTGTCAATTTATTTTTGCCAAAGTGCTTCTTGTCATCTAACATGTAGTTCATTCCTCATTTACCTCCCAACTCACCTTAGAATATAAACACTATGAAAGAAGGGATTTTTAAAAAAACTTATTTTGTTTACTGTCCATGTTCTAGTACTAAAAAAGTGTGTCTGGGGAGTTCCCTGGTGGCCTAGTGTTTAAGAATTCAGCATTGTCACTGCTGTGACATGGGTTCAATTTCTACTTAGGTATGCTGTGGGTACAACCAAAAAAAAAATACAGCACCTGGCATATAGTAGGTGCTTAATAAATACTTGTTAAATAAAGGAACTGTTAAATAACTACCCTGAGCCTAGTTCTTTCGTTAACAGCTGAAGCATGCAATTGAATAGACACTCAAAGTGCGGTTTGTTCAATTAATCATTCATTATTCATTCATTCTGTTGATGAACACCTATTAGCACCTACTGTATCCAGGAAAGTGCCATATTAGGAAGATGGACAGATATATTCTGATTCTCTCAGAGCTCACAATCTAACTAAGGAGAAACACATGTGAAAAACTAGGGACCTGGCTATAAACCAGTGAGATAAGAACCGCTCTCCTGATTAGTCAGAGGGTGGTAAAGGCTATAGAATTATGACTCAGTTCTGGTCATGGATACCTCTGGTTGAGAAATTACTCTTAGCATTTAATATCAGGGGAAAAAATCCCCTTCTTAAAGAGACTGAAGTTTCTTTTAATCAGTAAAGAACAGTGTCTATTATGTTCCCCCTTTCACTTTATTGGCTAGTCGGTGAAAATCTAAATGTAGTAACCCATTGCAGTCAAAACTCTATGCAAGTATCTCATAGATTTGTCTGTTCTTCCCTGCTTTATATGATTTCTGATTTTTTCTATCTATATGTTAATTGTTGTGTTGTAAGTGTATATATACACAAACACGTGTCTGTGTGTTTTCTGTCACTTAACCTTCTTTAAATTCTATATAGTATCTGTAGGGCATAAATAATACATAAGGCTTCATAGATACAGATGCTAGATGTGAAATAGTTGTTTCTGCTGACCCACAATATCACATTAAATAGGTAAAAATCTAATGTGCTTTGACCACAATCCAGAACCCAGACTCCTATTAATTAGCCATGGTTCAGGATTCCAGTCTTTTACATATTCACTTCTCAGGCCATGATAAACCTTTATGCTACCTCTTTCCCTACAGCAACTCTTGATGTTTATTTTAAACCAGTTTATGCACATACAAGTTGGAGAGAGGGACAGTGTAATGTAATTTACTCTACGCAACATCCCAGGATTGACTTTGTGTCCTAACCTCTGCAAAGAACCCTTGTGTTTCTACCCTACTAGTGTGGACTTTTTTGTGTTAGCTTCATCTCTGCCAACATTTCACTTAGTTTTAATTTTTTCTCTCTCTTTTCAAAATGTTTACTTTAAATCAATCTTACAATATTTTAATGTGTTCTGAAACTTCAAATTCTTTCTGAAACATAGTAGAAAACAAGCAGACAAATAAAGCTTTGTAAAATCATGGCTTTAAAACCATATATGCATATTGAGATACATAGTAAAAACAGAGTGTTCAAGATAGCATCCTAGACCTATGTATTCAATAACCAGTTCTGGAAGTCTATTTCCAGATGTAAGAGATATATGACATATGGACATAGTCCTAGTCTATTAGCTGCTGTAAGGATAATATAGCCTGGGTTGCTATAAAATCAAAAATTTCTCACAGTCTAGAGGCTAAGCAATCCAAGAGTGAGGTGCCATGAAATTTGGTGTCTAGTGAAGTCCTGTTTTCTTGTTCATTGACAGCTCTCTTTTCATTGTGTCCTCACATGGTAGAAGGGGAAAGGGAGCTCTCTAGAGTCTCTCTAATCTCATTCATGAGGGCTCCCTAATCATAACCTAATCACCTCCCAAAGACTCCACCTCCTAATATCATTATATTAAGGATTAAGTTTCAACATATGAATTTGGAAGAGAAACATTTAGTCCATAGCATTCCTCCTCTGGTCCTCTGAAATCCTTCTGACATGCAAAACACATTCATTACATCCTAACATCTACAAAAGTCTTAATTTGTCCCAGCATCAACACTAAAGTCTAAAATCCAAACTCTCATCTAAATATCATCTAAATCAGATATGGATGAGTTTCAAGGTATGATTCATCCTGAGACAAGTTATTCTCCAGCTGTGAACCTATGAAGCCATATAAGGTATGTACTTCCAAAATTCAGCGTTGAGATAGACACAGTATGGGCATTTCTATTCCAAAAGGGAAACATAGGAAAGAAGAACGGTGTACAGGCACGTTGGAGATATAGCAGGTTTGGTTCCAGACCACCACAATAAAGTGAACATCACAATAAAATGAGTCATATGAAATGTTTTGGTTTCCAAATATATATAAAAGTTGAATTTACACTATTCTGTGTTCTATTAAGTGTGCAAGAGGATTGTGTCTTGAAAAACTATGTACATTCCTTAATTAAAAATATTAATTGCCAAAAAATGCTAACCACATCTGAGCCTTCAGGGAGTTGTAATCTCTTTGCTGGTAGGGGGTCTTGCGTCAATGTTAATGGCTGCTGAACTATCAAGACAGTGGTTGCTGAAGGCTGAGGTGGCTGTAACAATTTCCTAAAATAAGATAATGATGAAGTTTGTTGCCTCATTTGACCCTTCCTTTCATGAACAGTTTATCTGTAGCATGCCGTGCTGTTTGATAGCCTTTTACCCATAGTGGAATTTCTTTCATAATTAGATTCAGTCCTCTCAAACCCTGCCACTGCCTTATCAACTAAGTTTATGTGCTATTCTAAATCATTTGTTGTCATTTTTACAATCTTCACAGCATCTTTACCAGGAGTAGCTTTCATCTTAAGAAACCACTTTCTTTTCTCAGCCATAGAAGCAACTCCTCACCCATTTAAGTTTTATCATGAAATTTCATCAAAGCAGTCATATCTTCAGGCTCAATTTCTAATTCTAGTTATCTTGCGAATTCTACCATATCTGGAATTTTCTTCTCCACTGAAGCCTTGCACCCTTCAAAGTCATCCATGAGTCATCAACTTCTTCCAAATTCCTGTTGATATTGGTATCTCTTCTCATAAATCATGAAAGCCCTTCATGGCATCTAGAACAATGATCCTTTCCAGAAGGTTTTTGTTCGACTTTGCCCAGATCCATCAGAGGAATCACTTTCTATGGCAGCTATAGCCTTATGAAATGAATTTCTTAAATAATAAGACTTGAAAGTCAAAATTACTCCTAGATCCATAGGCTAGAGGATGAATGTCACATTAACAGGCATGAAAACAAGATTAATCTCTTTGTATATCTCCACCAGAGCTCTTGGGTGACCAGGTGCATTGTCAATGAGTAGTAGTGTTTTGAAAGGAATATTTATTTCTGATCAGGAGTTCTCCACGGTGGACTTAAAACTTTCAGTAAATCTTGCTGTAAACAATTGTGCTATTATCTAGGCCTTGTTGTTCATTTCTAGAGCCCAGGGAAAGTAGATTTTACATAATTCTAAGGGCCCTAGGATTTTTAAAGTGGTAACTGAGCACTGGCTTCAACTTCAGGTCACCACCTGAATCAGCCCCTAACACAAGTGTCAGCCCTAACTTTGAAGCTTTGAAACCAGGCATTGTCTTTTCCTCCTTAGCTATGAAAGTCCTAGGTGGCATCTTCTTTCAATAGAAGACTGTTTCCTCTACACTGACAATGTGTTGTTTAGTGTAGCCACCTTCATTACCTATCTTAGATCTTCTTGATTTGGAGAGTTCTCAACCTTTCCATGTTAGAAACTATGAGAAAGTATGGTTGGAGGAGGACACCAAGGGTTTGGCTGAGTGAACACTGATAAGGAGTTAGTGTGGATTAACCACCTCAATCAACCAAAACCAGGAGCTCTTTTCCAGGACAATGGAAAAATGACCTCAAAGGGAATTTGGAGGTCATCAGGGTTGTCTCTGTGGTTATACTTCTAACACAATGTTAAATACGATTTCCTGAATTCAAGGAAATACCCCATTGAAAACTAGTATTTACCCATTTAGAGCTGAACTCTAAACCTCTTGTCTATCTTTATCTATCTATGAATATAATTATAGATATAGATAGATTAATCATGTTATAATAATATTGACAATTCCTATTTTTAGTGAGTTTTTTCCCCATAGAGAATTATGGTTGAATTTTGTTAAACTTTTGATGAGCATCTAAACCTAATGAGCTCTCTCTTTGGGCTATGAATATGGGAGATATACCATAGGATTTTCTGTTTTTGAACTATACTTGCAAGAAAAATACACATGTTCAGTGTGGTGTTGGGTTCCATTTCATAATATTTTATTTAGGATTTCCCATCATGGCTCAGTGGAAATGAATCTGACTAGTATTCATGAGGATGCAGGTTCCATCTCTGACCTCGCTCAGTGGGTTAAGGATCTGGTGTTGCTGTGAGCTGTGGTGTAGGTCACAGATGTGGCTTGGGTCCCACATCACTGCAGCTGTGGCATAGGCCAGCAGCTGCAACTGTTTCAACCCCTAATCTGGGAACCTCCATATGCCGCAGGTGCAACCCTAAAAAGACAAAATAAAATTATTTAAAATTTTTGCATTTATTTATGTGTCTAAGATTGTTTTACAGATTGTGTGTGTGTAAACTAACTTTATCAGTTCTAAAGCCAGTATCTAATTTAATGGGGAAACATTAGAAATATTTTCCTGAAAGTCAAGAAAAAGGCAAGAATACTGACTACCTTTACAACTGTATAGGAAATTAGAGGTGTGAGAACTGGAAAAGAAGTAAAACTGTATCTATTTTTGTGGTGACAGTATACTTGGGAAAACCATAAGAATAAATGTCAATGTTAGCAGAAACAATGAACAAATCACTAAAATTTTAAAAAATCAGAAGCCTCACTATGAATAAACTAAGATTGTTTGGAAGACATAACAAAAGAATAACTCCATATATAATAGCGACAAAATTCTTGTAATAAATTTAACATGAAATAGACAAAATCTACAAGAGATTAACTTCAAAATTCTTTGAAGAACACAAAACTATCCTTGAATGGAGAGAAAGACTTGTCTTGTTCTTGGTGGGTATCTCACCATTGTAAAGATGGTAGTTCTCCCCAAGTTAATATATAAATGTAATGCAATTCCAATTAAACACAAACAGTATTGCTTTGTTTGGTTTGGTTTTATTTTGGAGTTAGAGAATTAATTGTAAAGTTGATGTGGAAAATAAACTTGAAGCAATGATATATATACAAATACTAATAAAAGTATCTATAGCCTAGGAAATGTACAACAAATTGGCTCTGAGGTATTAGAATTTGTTTTCTGAAAAAAGAGAAAGAATTTCCCCATCTCATCTGCATCTGTGCTTTTGTAGTTCAGAGAGCTATCTCCCAGGAAGGGAACAAGAAAAATAAATATTTTCAAGTAACTTTCACTTTTAAAAGATTTTTCTCCCATATAGATTGTTGTGTTTCATCATCTTAGCTTAGTTGTTTTAGCTCAGCAGAGCAGAAAATGTAATGATGAAGATCTGATCAAACTCATGCCTTATCGGACCTTTATTGGGTTCAGTTCCAGACACTTTCCCAGGCCTTTATATTATCTCATTATTCCTCTCAGCAAACCTATAAAGTAGGTGCCGTTTTCCCATTTTATGCATGAAGAAACTGAGGATTAAAGAGGTTAAGAATTGTGCCTTAGGTCACACAGCTGCTAACTAGCAGAGCCAGAATTTGGATCTCAAATGCCATGCTCCTTTTGCACTGCTTCTCACTGAGCTGTGACCAGAATGCCAGGCTCCGATTCCCAATCCTGTATTTTCTCTACATCACGCTGACTCCCTGCAGTGCTAAGATAATGCTCTTAGAAACATCTTTAATGGTTGTTTTGACACCTCGTTAAACAGAATTTTGTTCAGACTAAACATTCTTGGCAAGCCACTGGTTCACCCAAGTGCTTTGTTAATTTTAAAGAGCAATATAAGCGGAAGCCCTTATTATAGGAGATAGTGCAGTGTGCTGTGGAAAGAGAACTTGGCACCGTCAGTTTGGCTTCAGAATTCCCACTTTTGCTAACTTATTTGTAATGACAAAAGGTGCATTTAATAGTTAATCTTAACTGACCTGCGTATCTGTCTGGCTACTTCACGCATCTGCCACCCCCACCTTCCCAGAGTTGTGAGTGTAATTGATGTGATGAATGGTCTTGATTACATAGGATGCATAGGAAAGAGTTTTATTTTTCTTCCATCACTACCTTCATGCTTAATATTTTGTATTTCTCTTTCATATCACTTGATAACATCCAGAGCATGTTCCAAAAAGAACCGGTCACCCTTGGCATAAGAACCATCTCACTTTGATATTTTTTTCCTTTTGCTTTTGAGGGCCACACCTGGGACATATGGAAGTTCCCAGGCTAGGGGTCGAATTGGAGCCACAGCCATAGCAACGTGGGATCCATGCCGCATCTGCAACCTACATCGGCGCTCACAGCAATGTCAGATCCTTAACCCACCGAGCGAGGCCAGAGATTGAACTCGCATCCTCATGGATACTAGTCAGGTTCATAACCTGCTCAGCCACAAAGGGAACTCCTCACCTTGATATTTTTAAAGTATGAAAAAGCACCAGTCCAGACTTAAAACTTCCATCTGGTATCGAGTTCAAGGCTTTTCTCTTCTATGCGCCTTGAATGCTCTGCCTCTTTCTTCTTTCTGCCTGCCCCTGAATTTGGGGTTACATAGTAAGGATTGAAGCAAAGACCCAAAACCTTTTGCTCCCTGATGCCCTCTTTGGGCAATGTTGGCTCCCCCTGGGCAGCTGTGTGAGTTTTTCAGAATGGTTGCCTGTTTTATAGGACTGTGTTGTGAATATGTTACACACCTGACTTCTTCAGCCTCCCTCTTCAGCTCCCAGTCACTGAGAAACTCCCTACACTCAGTTTGTACTGTTGGAACCCTCCTGAGTGGGGCATCGGTAAGGTGGCACAAAGTGGGCCACTTTGTGGCCACTAGGGCCCCTGGGAAACTCCCATGTCTTGTCAGAGGTGAGAGTGGAGTTTGTTCTTCCCCTTACCTCTCACTTCACTCTGCAGTCTTATCCCCAATTTCTATTTACTCTCTCTCTTTTCTCTCTATCTCATAATGCTGAAGGCAGCACAGAAATTCCACTGCTTAAGCAGACATGTATCAGGTAATGAGATGCCAGTTTTAGCTTCTTACAGACATCGATCTCTTTGAATAATTCTCTTGCAGACCTCTCCTTGGTGAGTTTGAGGGGGTGGACCCTCCTCCCCCTGAAAGTATTCATGCCCTAGTTGTCTGACTCAAGACTTTAATATTCCCTCAAATTCTCTGTATATGTCACTTGAAAGAGACTTGGAGGGTATAGTCAGTAATGGTCATAGTATCAGAGTTCCTGCTTTTTTAAGAACTATAAGGATGTTTAGTTGTTCTTTTTAAAAGGAGGAGGTACTTGGTATCTGTCAGTCTCCATTTAGAAAATTTGACTCAGTTATAAGACAATGAAAGAGTCCCATTTAACGTCTTCTTACATTAGGATCAATAGACCAGGTTGTTTTTTGTTTCTGTTGTTGTTTTTATAAAACAAGAGTAAAATTGCAGGTGATTGCCACCAGAAATCATTTCTATTTCTTGTCACCCCAAAGAGGTTTGTTCAATGAACATTGATGCTTTAAGCACTGCACTAGGCATTGACCATAAAAAGATGAATACAGTCTTATTGTTACTCTCCAGGATCCTGCATAGACTATTTTAGGAAACCAGTAAAAAAATAAAAATTAACTTTCCTGAAATGACTCTAGAAATCTACTTAGTTTATGTAATAGCAGAGAGGAATTTTTAATGGTATCACCAAGGAAAACGATTTTGAGAAATATTAGTGCTGGAGTTCCCATTGTGGCTCAGCAGTAATGAACCTGACTAATATTCATGAAGATGTGGCTTTGATCCCTGGCTTGCTTGGTGGGTTAAGGGTATGGTGTTACCATGAGCTATGGCATAAGTCACAGATGTTGCTAAGATCCCACGTTGCTGTTGCCATCATTGTGGCGTAGGCAGGCAGCTGCAGCACTGATTTAACTCCTAGCCTGGGAACTTCCATATGCCACAGTTGTGACCCTAAAAAGCAAAACAAACAAACAAACAAAAAACCCAAAGAAATATTATACTGCTTCAACCAATGATGATAAAGATAATAATAATTCTAACACTCAGTTAGTTACCAGTTATTGAATACTAGCCATGACCAAGAGTAAGTGATGTTTTTATATAGGCACCAAAATCATTCTATATGAGGTAGATACTCTAACTATCCCCATTTACAAGAGAAAACAGAAAACTAGGGCTTAGTTAAAAGTGAGAGGCATTTTCAATGTGTCGCATCTGCTTTCCTACTATCTCTGCTTTCTTAACCATGCATTCTTAGCCATTAGGAACACTGTCTTCTTGAAACCAGGGTTTGCAGGAATATGGTGAGGAAGAATACATGCTTTTTGATAGCAATAATATTCTAATATACAGTACTTAAAAAACATTTTATGTATAGTAAAAGTTTTAATGAGAGGTCTAACAGATGACCTGGACGGAAAAGAATGATTAGAACTGGGTCTTCACCCCTTCAACATGTCATAGTCCTCATTTGAATCTGCTCTGCACAGGCAAGTAGGATTTGGCTTCCAGAAATTTGCCTTCTATTGTCTGTTTCCTGTTCATTCTAACTGGCTGACAGAGTGGCAGATTCGGAAGCTGAGTTTCTGCTCTTCTTGAACTTTACAAAATGTAAGGTTGCCAGTTACTCTAAGTTGAAAATAGCACCAGTATTTAGCCAAGAGTTTTCAGAAATGAAAAAAAAAAAAAAGACTTTTGGGGGCTTTTTAAGAGCAAATGAAAAGAGGTAGAATTTTCAATAGTGCCTAATAGTAAATAGAACTGAAGAAATGAGACTAATATTTCAAAATGCACACATTCAGAGGATGTTAAATTGTGCGAATAGTCCCTGTTTTCTTAACTAACTAAAAATAATTTCCCAGAACCTCTGAAAGAGAAAATAGGTACTAAATCTGACTTCCTCAAAATCCTTTACACTTGAGATTTTTATGAAAGTGCTTTATGCAACACTGAACAAGTTGAGTCTTCTAAAAGGGTAGGTTCCGTAGCAGAAGGAATACTGTCAGAGTTGCAAATGGTGGATGGTTAAAAGCTATCACTGCCAAAAATCTAATCTAACAATTTAAACTCGCACAGCCCCAAAGGCCAAACATGGAAGGAAATCAGGCTGTGAATCCTGTCTCCTGGAAGAAATGCTTTTGTAGATTTGCAGAATGCTAAAATTTCAAAGGAATTCAGGATTCCACTACCTTAATCTTTGGCATTACAGATGAGGAAACTGAGTTACAGAGAAGCACCTGAATGACCCAAAGACAACTTGTTTGTGACAGAACCATGAAAAGAACCAAGATCTCCTAATTCCTAGTACATCTTCAACCCAGAAGATAGCTCTGTCTCCACTTTATAAGTGTTGACATATATGAACATCATGTTATACTATTGCTATGATACAAATATATTTTGTTCTAGCAATATAGAGGGTTAAAGTTTTTCTCAGGACTAAGTACATGAAGAAGGGAAAATAATACATCTTTCTCTTTTTTCTTATTTTTTTGTTTAAATATTTGGCATAATTAATAAAAAAAATAGCCGACCAAGAGTTATCAGTATAAAGTTGAAAATTTTGCTTTAAAATCAACTACTCTTAAAACTACTCTCCATGATGCTGTACTGGTGGACAATTGTCCATGTACAGTTTCCAAAGCTGTAGAATTTGCAAACTGCAGGCTTTGAGTGATAATTTTGGTTCAATCTGGGTTCATCAATTCTATCAAATATACCACTCTGGTGGGGGGATGTTTATATTGGGGGAGGCTGTACATCTATAGATGCAGGGGCATCTAATGTACCTTCTGCTCAATTTTGCTGTGAGTCTAAAACTGCTCTAAAAATAGAGTCTGTTAAAAAAGGGTTTTTTTTTAAGTCTGTTATTTTGAAATAATGTAGCGATATCTGAAGTGAAAATATCAGTCACAAATGGTGTTCTTTTGAATGTAATTGCAGTGGCTTTACCATGACAGGGCTTATACTTTGGTAACAAAAAGTTTGATAGCAAACAGCTTATGGCTGGCACACTAATCCTATGTCATTTACATGTTCTTATCTTGATCTTTCTTATCCATCATCTGTAGTGTGTGGCTGTCATTTCCATGATCATCTCAGCATCATGGGATCACAGCCTCACCTTTAGTCTCATATCTGCATTCCAGGCAGGTAGGAAGAGAAAACAGTAAAGAACAGGAGACAAGACATTATTTTAGAAAAGTAAAACTTGCCTTGAAATTGCCTTTATATTTCTGCTTTTACTTTTTTTTTCATTTTAAAGTTTTATTGAAGTATATAGTTGATTCACAATTGTTGGGATAATTTCTGCTGTACCACAAAGTGATTCAGCTATACATATACACACATCCATTCTTTTCAAATTCTTTTCACATATAGATTGTCGGCCAGAACTATGTCTTATTAATAGATTTACATATGAGGGAAACTAAGAAATGTAGATTTATGACTGAGCATATCACTGCTTCTCTTTCCCCAATAATATAGTTTACTTAAAAAGAAGAGGTGAATGGGTGTTTGGTAGATAATTTACTGAAAAAAAGAGAAGTGAATATGGTACTAAGGTAGAGTTAAAGAGATTTGTATAATAATTGCCCAATAATCTCAGATTTAAATTTTCTTGCTTTATATCCTTGGACTCATTGTTGGACCTCCTTACGTATTTTTTTTTCTTTTTCTTTTTTTTTTTTGCTTTTATTTATTTATTTATTTATTTATTTATTTATTTTGCTTTTTAGGGCTGCACCTGCAGCAAATTGGAGGTTCCCAGGCTAGATGTCTAATTGGAGCTATAGCTGCCAGCCTATGCCACAGCCACAGCAACACCAGATCCGAACTGCATCTGTGATCTATACCACAGCTCATGGCAATGCCGGATCCTTAACCCACTGAGCAAGGTTAAGGGATCAGGGATTGAACCCACAGCCTCATGGTTCCTAGTCGGATTTGTTTCCACTGTGCCATGACAGAAACTCCCTTTATTTCACTTTTAAAGTATAAAATTAGGTTAATAATGATTTTAAGGTAGCTTCAAGGGCTAAAATTCAGATATCTATTACAAAGTGCTTTTATGACCCAATAAAATAACCACTAGCCACACATAGTTATGAAAAGTTGTCAAGTCTGAATTGAGATGCTGTGTGGGTGACACTTACACACTTGATTTTGAAGAGTTAGTATGAAAAAAGAATAGCAAATATCTGATTAATTATTTTTACACTGATTACATGTTGAAATTATATATACACAATAACTTATATATACCCATGCATATATATTTGCTTTTCAGGGCTCCACCTTTGGCATATGGAAATTCCCAGGCTAGAGGTCCAATCAGAACTGCAGGTGCCAGACTACACCACAGCCACAGCAATGCAGGATCTGAGTCATGTCTATGAACTATACCATAGTTCATGGCAACACCAGATCCTGAACCCACTGAGTGAGACCAGGGATCAAACCTGCATCTTCATAGATACTAGTTGGGTTCATAACCCACTGAGCCACAATGAGAACTCTGAAATTATCATACTTTAAATATGTTGAGTTAAGTAAAATATATTATTAAAATTAATTTTGGAGTTCCTGTCATGGCTCAATGGTTAACAAATCTGACTAGGAATCATGAGGTTGTGGGTTCCATCCCTGGCCTTGTTCAGTGGGTTAAAGATAACAGCGTTGCTGTGAGCTGTGGTGTAGGTTGCAGACATGGCTAGGATCCCGCATTGCTGTGGATCTGGTGTAGGCCAGCAGCTACAGCTCCAATTCGACCCCTATCCTGGGAACCTCCATATGCCATGGGAGTGGCCCAAGAAAATGTCAAAAATAAATAAATAAATAAATAAATAAATAAATAAATAAATAATTTCTTCTCTTTTCTTACTTTTTTGGGGAGGTGGCTATTAGAAAACTAAAATTACATATGTAGCTCACACTTGTGGCTTGTATGAGATTTCTCTTGAACATTGTTGGTGTAGAAGAAAATGTGTTTTAACTTTCAGAAAAATTTTCTCAACTTAGGACGTTCTATATCTCCTTGCAAATTACCTTGATATGACTGAGTAATTAATTCAGTCATAAATCTAATCTTGTGAACGTCTAGGAAAAATACCTGAGAGTTAAGTGCTCAGGAGTAGCCTCAACAGATAATTGATGAAAGGTGGTATCTTCTTAGCCCATTGGCAGGCTCTCTGTGAGCATGCATTTTAAAAAAAATCATAGACTTTCTCCAGTGGAATGATATTCTATATACTCCTAATAGGGCTCTCTTGATAACATGCTATGTATTGACTATTTCTATTACCTTCTCACTTTATCCCTCCCTACTAATCTACAGAAAGTGTGTTAGTAATCACCTAGGGCTAGGGCAGAAGAGGGGTGTTATTGTTAAGGGGGACAGGTTTTCTGGGAGAGTGCTAGAAGTGTTCTAAAATTTGATTGTGGTGATGGTTGCACGATTCTGTGAAAATGCTAAATGCTCTTGAATTGTATATTTTAAATGGGTGAATTTTATATGAATTATATTTCTGTAAAACTGTTGGGGAAAAAGAATTACATGCATGGAGGAAAAGGTTGTAGTAGCAAAAGCAATTTAAGTCTAAACAATCATGAATATTATTGTTACAGAAAAGGACAAGATTATAATAAATCTTGACAATAAGAAAATATTGAAAGGGTCCCAAATAATGGAGTAGAGAGAGGAGTAAGAGGTAGATTATGTGTGCTAATGTCCTTATTTTACATAGCAAAAAGTAATTTGACTCTGTCTAAAAATATGTGGTGAAATATTCATGATGACTTTATCCTCAGTGTTTCTCATAATCACTTTTCTTAAATTTATAGGAATGTTTTTGGAAACTTGTATTTGTAATGGTAAAGAAATATTTTTGAGAATTTCACTATTACTTCAGTTTCAATTTTGTTATTTTCCTCTGTTATGTTCAAGTAAAATTAAATTTGATGTTTACTCTTAAAATACTATGTAAAGGATGACTTCATTTTTTGTGGAATTATATCTTTCTATTTCTTTATCCTCTAATTCATCTTTACCTAGAATCACATGGGCATATATTGAGAATGAATTTCATTTAGCATTAAGTATAATAATTGCCAAGAGAATAGATTATTTGTAAATTCCTTTTCTTTATGCCTTGTCATTGTCTGCATTCTCTAAATTTATTATTATAAGTATGCATAATTGTCACAAAACTAAACTATTTATATTAAAAAGCTTTGTGTGGATAACCACATGTAATGTGCTTTGGAAAAATGACAGTCATTATTTCCTGGCATTGTGACTGTCATGATCTTGTAACTTTGGACCAGAGATTAAAGGTAGCAATGTTGAATGAGAAACCATACTCGATAGTGTTCCCACCAGGAGTGGGAGTCCAGTGTGGGTGTACCTGCAGAGGACAGATGCTTAGAATATTACAGTTGCTATGCTGGAAGGTATATTATCCAAACAGAGAACAGAGTCTACTAGAGGTTCCTAGGAGGTCATGGGTAAAGTGGTATTCATAGACCACAAACACTCTTTGGGACAAAAAAAAGAATATTTGTCAGTCTTAAGTGACAGGAAACAATCAAAAGAAAGCAACAAACCAAAAAGACAGCACCTTCTCGATTCCGTCCTCCTTCATCCCACCTTCTGAACAATTTCTCCCCCCTTTGTTCCCCTCTATTTTCATCCTCTGGCTTTCATCACTCTTCTGTTTCCTCTACTCACCCCAGTAGAGCTTCTCTCTTTCTCCCTTGACACCCCCCATGTACTATATGATTGTTTTGTTTTGCCTTTTCTGTAGAGAGTAAAACCCAGGAGTCAACACCATCTTGTCTCCAACTGTGGCTATGTCTCATTTGTGATTTCCCTGAGTTTCACTCTTCATTCTCCTTCTTCCCTGAAAGGAAAAGAAAATCTAAAATTAGGTCAAGACAACAGTTAGTATGTACAACACACCAAGGTTTTTATTTGATTGACCCCAAGTTTAACTTGTCCTTCAAGGAGAAGTAAAATGGTGATAACTTGTACCTGAGATAGCACAAATATGTAGTGAAAAAGCACTTGAAATGTTGAAAAATAGCAATTCACAAGATAATATAGGTCCTATGATATCAATTATAGAAAATAGGTGAATGGAGAAGACAAGTAGATCATATGCAAAATGTTTAAAGCACTTATATCAAGGTGTCAAAATTATAGTTGCTAGCTCTCAACTTTTTGCAGTGTTGCAGTGAAGGAAAGGAAGGAGGGAAGAATGAAGAGAGGGAAAGGGAAGGAGGGAAAGAAGGAGGGAAGGAAAAGGGAGAAAGAAAAAAAGAGAGGGAGAAAGAAAGAGAGGGAGAAAGAAAAAAGAGAAAAAGAAGGAAAGAAAAGAAAGAAGACGTAACGATGGAGTATGGAGATTAAAGACTTTAGAGTCAGCTTAAACTGGTTTCATATCTCATATTACTTGTTCTAACTGTTGCCTTCAGCACAAAAGCTGGTTTAGTTTCTCTGAGCTTCAGTTCATCTTCTGTAAACCAGGAATATTGACAAATATATTGCATGGCTCTTGTCAGGATAAGAAGTTGAGATAACATATCACCTGTGCCTAGAACATATGAAGTGTCTAATAAATACAAACTTATTGGCATTCCAATTATTTTAAAAGCTTTCTACCATGCATATATGAAAAAAGAAAACATACAAAATGTTTGACCTGGTTATCTCATGTGTGATCTGTCCAGACAGAAAAGTTTTCTACCAAAACTCCATTAGTGGCCAAGAAGAAACTTGTGGTGGTGTTAAGAATTCAGACAGAATCTGAAAAGGGTTCCTTTTTCCACGAAATCTGCAAAAACGTACTGAGCGCAGCTACATAACAAGCATGTACTCAATGGCATATGGCATGCTAAGATAGATAAAGCACAGCCCCTGGCTTCCAATAGTTCCCTGTCTAGTGGAGCATGCACGTTTGTTCACAAATAACTGCAGGACAAAGAAGAAAATGATTACAAAGGAGAACTATCATTTACTGACCTTTTCCTTTATGCCAAGCATTATTTTAAACATTGCATAGAGTAGATATTAATATCTTCAGTTTACCAAGGCCCAAAAAAGGCTAAGTTAAATTCTCTGAGGTCACACATGTAGAGAATAATGATGCTGAGAGACAGATCCAGTGAAACTGGTGGCCCAAAAATGACTTCTTTGATAGGAGGAGTGGAGAGTGGAAAAAATAATTCACTCTAGGTAGACTGAGTAGGGAAGAGAGAACCAGGGAGAGAAGAAGACTTTTAGTTGGGTCTTTGAAGAAGGGGTAGGATTTTGAAAATAATGATGGGGGAAGTGCATCGCAAATGGAAGAAATGGGAGTTCCCTTCGTGGCTCAGCGGTTAATGAATCCAACTAGGACCCATGAGGATGCGGGTTCGATCCCTGGCCTCGTTCAGTGGGTTAAGGATCCGGCTTTGCTTTGAGCTATGGTGTAGGTCGCAGACATGGCTCAGTTCCCATGTTGTTGTGGCTGTGGTGTAGGCTGGCAGCTGTAGCTCCAATTTGACCCCTAGCCTGGGAACTTCCATATGCCATGGGTGTGGCCTTAAAAAAAAAGGAAGAAACAGCATAATAGCCAGAATCTGGTGTCCCTTGATTTCCAGAGAATGGTATAGAGGTGAAACAAGCCCCATCAATTCTAAGCTCTAGCTTAAGTCAGTTCATACATTTTATTTCTGAAGGAATAATCAAAATTAATGGGACAGCTTAGGAACATTCTAAATCTTTATTTCACAACTGAAACAAAATTTAGAAATCCAATCTGTAGAAGGACAAGATATAAAGAAATCCAGAAAGTTTCTTTTTAGCTGTAAAGAGAAAAAACAAACAAACATGTATTTAAAACAATCTTATATAAGGACATTTACTGTGAACTCTTCAAAACAGAAACCCACATACTAGAAAGTTACATTTATTTCTTGGTGAGTATAGGGGGTTCAGTAGTGTCTTCCCAAAATCCATGCCCCTAGAAACCTCAAAATATGACCTTATGTGGAAATAAGGGCTTTGCAGCTGGAATTAAATGAAGTCATAATGGGTTAGGGTGGGCCCTAGATCCATTGACTGGTATCCTTATAAGACGGCCATGTGAAGACTCAGAAATACACCCGGAGGGAAAATGGACATGTAAAGACAGAAGCAGAAATTGAAATGGATGCATCAACCTGCCAGGGAATATCAGGATTGCTGGCAATAAGTAGAAACTAAGAAGAGGCAAGGAAGAAATCTTCCCGAGTATATTCACAGGAAATATGGTCCTGCTGAAAACTTAATTTCAGACTTCTAGTCTCTGGAACCATGAGAAAAGATGTTTCCATTGTTTTCAGCCACTTGGTTTGTGATACTTTATTATAGCACCTCGAGCATCTCTAATATAATGGGCAACTGAAAATCTCAAATAATTCATAACAAAGTAAATTTGGCCATAATATGGCAATGATAGTCAAAATTAAATAGGAATTAGAAACCTTAGGAACATCAAAAACTTTATCAAGATAGGACCTGCAATGTTCCAAGCAGCACAGAAAAGTGCATTCAATAAAGTTTTCTCATTTCTTTGTATTCTAGATCTTTCCTGTGTGTTCTCTAATAGCAAGTTCTAAGATCACCCAAAAGTAAGACAAAGTATGGTTACCTCTCTCTCTCAGTCTCTTTCCCCATTCATCCATCCAAGCGTCCATTCATCTGTTCATCTACATAATACAGAAGTAAAGTAGAATATGTCAGAGACACTGAATTGACAGGTAAAATAAGAACTAATACTGTCAGTGGCTAGAAAAAAGAATAAATCACTTTAAAGATAGACTTCAACCAATCAGAAGTTAGACACTTTTATCTTACATAGGGTCCCCTGCTGAGAAAGTTTATGTGTTGCTCTAACTGATGAAATTAGAGCCATGTCTCAGTGAAAAGGGGCCCCAGGGAGGGAATAGCAGCAACCCAGGCATTTGGTAATGAGAACGGTGCCAAGCAGAAGAACTTCAAAGTCCTGTGAAACTCTGAAACTCTCTTGGGCTGGAATTCTACTTCTCACCAACTTTTTCGCTTCATCTGCCAGTCCGTCTTCTCTCCCAGCTATGAATTCACAGTCAGGCAGCGTCAGTATCTGCGGTGTGTTGCAGTGAAAATGCAAACACATTTTCTATAATGAACATATGGGAGACTCCAGTTGAAAAGAGTTCCGATTCTATCCCAAGCATGTTACTGGCTATGACTGCAGAGAAGCAGGCAGCAGACGGAATCAGGAAGCGTGGAGGCAAGAAAGGAAGGATGTGTATTTGACTGCTGTTTCAAGATCCTGAGTCTTGCCATGCCATGCTGCAGCCTCTTTCAAAAAGCAAACTGGTTTGGCTGGGTGCTTTCCTGATTTGAATACTTGTCTTTCATTCTCTAGTCCATGGCTTTATATAAGGGGGAAACAAATCTTAAGGCAAATTGTTTGTGTCTTAAAATTTTAATACTGATGTTAGTCCTTTAAATGTTTTAATTATAAAAAATGTTAAGCATTCAAAAAATTAAAATAAATATACAAGTAACTCCTGTATATCTGTAAAGAGGCTTAACAGTTGTTAATACTTTCTATTTTTTCTTCATACATATGCATTCTGTAGGTGCACAAATATAACATGTGCATATGTATATAAAGCCATCTTAATAATATATCCTTAGAAGCAAGGACATTCTTATACATAGCCTCTATATAAGACATAGATGTTTTTGAAGAACTTTATCTTGCCTTGCTATCAATTTTCACTAGGATGATACAGATTCAAAATGACAATAAATTAAAATTATTTCTCTTCCCCAAATCAAATTACTTGTTTAAATGTCAACTCAAGAGTGTTTTCTGTCAAGATTCATCTTTTCATTCTGATATGAAGGAAGACGTATATCCATACAGATCTGTCAATGGTGAACACAGCTATGGGATATGTTGAGAGTCAAAGAAATAGCATTACTGTTGACTGCACCGAGAAAACTAAAGGTCATAGAAGCAGCTGTCGGGTCGGTACATCAGAAAATTGCAACCGTCTACTTAGTCAAGGATACTACCACCCACATAGAATCGTACTTGCTGATCATGTAATAATTCCTCCTCCAGCAATGAGGTTTCCAGCAGTGTAATATGATGCTTGGAATAGATGTCTAAGCTTATCACCCTCAGTCTCTCTTAGATTTGTAGGGAATTTCTTTATTTGTGTTAAATGAGATCTGTTTTTGTTTTTTAGTTTATGATGAAAATGAGGTTGTGTGTGAAGAGTGAGAAAGATTATAGTAAAGTGCAGGACACTGTGTAAGATAACATCAAAATATGGGGTATGTTTCTCCATATTTTATAGGAATGGGAAGCTACTCAGTTGCCTCACTGAAGTAGAAGTGGTGATCTTTACGTTTCTTACTGAATGTCTCAAAGGACATTACTGAATGTCTGCCTGTCCTGTCCCATTGACTATTTCTTTGTAGTAACTTTGCTCAAATGCCTACTTCACTGGATTATTAAATACGTTGAGAGTCATTTCCAAGGGAACAAAAGAAAACTTCTTTTAGGAATCCTTCTACTTCCTTTAGATGCAGGATTTCAAAATTTCTTAGTGACACGGTAAACCAGTTAAGTAGTGGTCCTATGCCACAAGCTAGAGACTTTGTCCTTCTAAGACCTTTACACTCTCTGCTGGCCTATTTTAGTTCCACGGGTAAATCTGAGTGGATCAGGTATCAGGAAAGAGTGCTTTCCTTGGGCCTGTGGAAAAGGAAAATTTTAAGGACCAACGTAAAAATTTGCCATGTTCACATCTTTTATAATTTTCTCCATCTTATCTTTCTCCATTTCCATTTAGTCTTTGGACTCTTAAACCGTATTTCAGGTATTTACCTCACAGTTTTATGAAAAAAAGGTCTATGTTATAAATAGGTGCCTCTCAGAAGGGTTAAATTATATTTACATAACTATCTCTGCAGCATATTTTTTTTTACCCTAAATGATAAAATTTACTTTTAGAACTCTTTTCTATCTACAAAATGGTCTCAACTGGCATCATTACAGGACTTACCGTGAAACATCATACCTGCTTATGCAATTTCAAAGTCAGAAAATTTACAGTGAATATAACAGAGCATTAGCATTCAAATTGACCATTCACAACCCTGATTGTCCCTGCAGAACACTGAAGGTCCATGATATAGACTAACTGATCATTTTGCTGTGGCAAGAAATTAAATTGATATAGACTGAAGTGTTAGTTTTTGTGAAAGTCACTTTGCTACTTAAAGCAACGGAGCATCACACAGCATCTGCATCTCAACAAAATTTTGTGTCCTTGACTTAATTTCATATATGTAATAACACAAATATCCTTTTTTGAGAAAATGTTAAGTCAGATGAAAAAAATCTTTAATAAAAGTTGACAATGCCATTACTTTGTCATATAAGGATATGTGGTGATAGCCAGGATATTCTGTAATTGGTTGGCTTGGTAACTTGACCCAACTAATGGTGTGTACACCATTGATACCCTCAGTAGTTGGAACTGTGGAAATAAACCTCCATGTGCCTTCAAAAACCTGATATCAAAGAACAAAGGTTTTTATACTGAGTTACTCTATTTGGGGGAAAAAATGTCTGTTTTATAAGTTTAAGCTGTCAGAATCTGCTGTTAGGCCTTAACTTGCTTTTCCCAAGCTGATAGAGATCTGGGGGGAAAAAGACCCAGGCCAACTCTTAATTTTATTTGAAAGGAAGGATAGTAATGGAATATGAAACCTAAGGGAGGAGTCAAAAGGAAAACCATAAGCTATCAGATAGTAAATAGAATGCTCAGAATTGCATCCATCAGCAGTGAATAAGCTTTTTTTTTTCTCTTTATGGCCACACTCGTAACACATGGAAGTTCCCAGGCTAGGGACTGAATCTGAGCTACAGCTATGACCAGAGCCACAGCTATGGCAATGCAGGATACTCTAACCTGTGCCAGGCTGAAGATTAAACTCTCACTTCTGTAGAAACCCAGACCATTGCAGTCTGAGTCTTAAACCACCGTGCCATGTTGGGAACTTCGGCTTAATTTTTCTTTTAAATAGAAGAAAGCACTTATGACAAAAGGTCTTTAGAAATAAAAAGAACAAAAAAAAAAAAGGAGTATAGCACAGGAGAGAAAAATAAAGAATTTAGCTGAGTGTATATCTCAGAAAGCAAAAGAAAATTGTGGATAACAAATGCATTTCTCACAGAAGTAAAAGAGAACCTAGACTCTGCTAGGAGACCAGAGCAGATAAGGAAGATATCATATATGAGATTCTCTAACAGCAAAATGAAATGAAAAGAAAACTGGGAGAGTTAAGAAAAAGACAATGTGATTTAATCCTTTCAGGGAGCTATAAAATCATACCATAGGACTGGGTGACGTATAAAGAGCAGAAATTTATTTCTCTCAGTTCTGGAGGATGGGAAGTCCAAGATCAAGGTGCCAGCAGATTTGGTATCTGATGAGAAACTACTACCTAATTCATAGCCAGTGGCTGTCTTCTCACTATGTCCTCACAGGGTGGAAGAGTGGAGAGAGCTCTCTGGGACCTCTTTTTTAGGAACACTGATCTCATCCATAAGGGCTCTACCTTCATGACCTAATCAGTTCCCAAAGGCTCCACCTCCCAGCACCATACCATTGGAAGGTAGCACTTCAATATAATGTATTTTCAGTCTATAGCAGTGACAGCAGAAGGAAATCTTCCATTGATAAGAATAGCAAGAAAATACCTAGACAACAAACTAAATGTTAAACATGCAGCCCCATTTTGAAGAAAATGTAACACTCTACTGAGGGACAGAGAGGAAAAATTTTTCATTAGAGGGACTCTCATTCTTCCTCTTTTCTTATTTTCAGTATTTCACACAATAAGCATAAATCCATTTTAAATAGAAAAATACAATATTTGAGTTTGTGTGATTTACTTAATTATGTACTAAGACATGGCTGAAGGGAGTATGGTGTGTGTGTGTTTAGTGCAGAAAAATGTTGAGCACCACTGAGGCAAACTTTCAACTTTTCAGACAACTTGCTATACACAAAAACTTGTTGCCTAATTCCTGTTGAGTCGTGATTTCACTAGTTATTTGTATCATAGCATGCACATGCAAATTTGATGATATGCATAATGTGAGTGTTTGCACATAGTTTTAGAAAAAAAGCTTACAAGCCTTATAAGAAATTAAGATTCACAACTGCTTTTGTTAGGTTTGTCAAGAATTTATACTTCTGAGACGTCTAAGGACTACTTAATATAACATTAGGCACATGTTATAGGCACATGGGCTTTCAGAATATCCCCATGTGACTAATAATAGTGATCTGGAAAGAGGAGGGACAACAGGAAGAAATCTAGCAAGAGATGCCAGGGGCTGGTGGAAAAAAATTGGATAAATGTATAAATATGTGTTAGTTATTAATAAAAAACAATAAGATTCTTTTACCTCCTAAAACTCCTCCAAAGTCAAATAAAACCAAAAGAAAATTTAAATACTGTTATTTTAATATGACAAGAATATTTCCAAATTAACCTGGAAGCATAAATGTATAATAGCTGGAAACTTTAAAGAAAAGTAACAAGTAAAGACTAGTGCTACCATATAATAAAATGGATTATAAAGCCCCAACACTTAAAACAGCATGATACAAATGCAAATATTTGGAAGTGTATATTAGAGTTTAGAATAAGAAACGACTAACACTTGCCACTGATTTATATAGCCAGTAAAAGATGGAAATGTATTTCCAGAGTGTCTTCAGATCTTTTTACATAATAAGAGATTATCCCTTCAATATAAATTTATGCTGTCAATCTCTCCATCCTCAGAAATCTAGAAATACTGTGCTGAACCACTTCATAGTCAATGTAATGTATATCTCAAATCTGTATTTGCTGTCAGTTGCTACTGTAACAAATCACCACAGAGTTAATAGCAACTTATCCTCTTAGAGTTCTGGAGGTCAAAATCTAGAATGAGTCTAATGGAGGTAAAATCAAGGTATTAGCATCAATGTTCCTTCTGGAAACTACAAGGGAGAATCTATTCCTTGCTTCTTCTAGCTTCTGGCCCCACTTTCTTATGGCTTTTTTTTTCACCTTTCTTCTTCTTTATTTTCTTGGGGGGGTGGTGCCCACGGCATGTGTAAGTTCCCAGTCCAGGGATCAAAACTATGCCACAGCAGTGACCTAAGCCACTGTGCCACAAAGGAACTCCATCCTGCTACTCTCATCGCATCACCTTCTCTCTGCGACTTTGAACCCCCTGCCTGAATCTCATTCATACCCTTGTGATTGTATTGGGCCCACTTATGAAATACAAGATAATCTCCTCATTTCAAGATCTCTAGTTTAATCACATAGAGTCCCCTCTACCATGTAAAACAACAGAGACAGAAATTCCAGAGATTAGGATATTGACAGCTTTGGGGGAGGGGAGCATTATTCAGTTGACAACACCCTCCATTTTTATCCTAATTATTAGTAATAAAAAGGCTGAAAAAACTGATGCCATCCCCATATGCACATGTATTTGTGACAGTGGAGCAATGAAGAAAAATTTTCTGGATGCTGAATCTTATATGGTTTATTAGCTTCTTCAGTTGAACTCTGTCTTTTAAGAAAGTAGTAGACAATTAGAAAAACTAACTTGCTCATTAACAAATGAGAAAGGTATGAAATACTTTTCTCATTTTGCATTCATTCAGTCATTTCATACTTATGCATTGAATACCTAATAATTATAATAACTATTATTAGAATAATAGTAGCTGCCATTTATTATGTGCTTTCTATGGGTCAGTCATTGTACTAAATTGCATGAATTATCTTATTTATTCTTAATGATCCTATGCCCAGGGTATTATTATTTTCCACAATTTACAGATGAAGAAACTAAGACTAAAAGAGCTTATAAGAGTTGTCCAAAGTCATCCAGCTAGCAGGTGTGAAAAACAATATTTGAACTCAGTGACTCTAAGGACCCCACCTTGACAGTCATTAGCTTTGTTCCCAGGTCTGTGCAAAGCACTAGGCAACGGGATAAATGAAGTGACTTTTGCTCTAAGCTTCTGTTCCATGGGAGACGCAGGCTAATAGGCAAGAACAAAAGAGTGAAATATGGCTATGATGGGGAAGACTTGGATGTAACAGGAGCACATGGGTGAGCATTTAACTCTGACAAAGATGAAGTTCATTTTTCTAGGAGGAAGCTGAGGAATGAAGAACTGGTAGAAGGGTAGGTTGAAGAGCAGACTGATTTAGAAGAATGAGCAAATGCCTGGAGGCAAGAGAGCATAGAGAGCTTAAGGGATTAAAAGAAATTCATTATGGCTGGATGATAAATGTCAAGGAGAGGATAGCAAATGGCTGGGGATGGGAGCATGGGCCAAATTATGCAAGACTTTATAAATCATGTTGAGGAGTTTGATCTTCATTAGAACTTCATCAAATGGCCCCTTTAAAAGTTATAAGCAAAGGAATGACTTGATCACATTTGCACTTGAGGATGTTATGAAGCGTGGTTTGGATATGACAGTGCTGGAAAACGGGGAGGCCAGCCACTGAGCTGCTGGAGGACTTTAATTATTACAGAGATGTTACAATGCTAATTTTTTAAAAAAAGTATTTTATTAAAGAAGAGTTGATTTACAATGTGTTAATTTCTGCTGTACAGCAAATCGTGTGTGTGTGTGTGTGTGTGTGTGTGTGTGTGTGTATACATGTATCTCCACAAAGCTAATATTTTTGGATTAAAACATACATGGAAATTGTGCATGTTGGAATGCAAAATTCGCATGATTTTTAATACAAACCACCCAACTTCAGGGAAATTTCCTACTTGCAGCACAGTACTCAAATCTTTTCCTCCACCCCCTCAGGACATCTCCCTTCTTTTCCACCTGACCCCCTACCTCACACCACCCCTACCCCAAGTATATTCTGCTCCGCTCTAAGGAGTATGCCTGTAGACAAAGCTGCAGCAAAGAAACACAGGTGTTCTGTATGATACAGTAGCCTTGCTATCACCCTGAAGCAGAACATGGGATAGAAGCTTGCATGAAGACAGTTTATTTTAGAGCAATCTCAAGGAGCAGGAGTAAGGGATAGGCAAGTGAAACAGAGAAGGAAAGCACATACAAGGATGTATTTTCAATGTGGTGAAACCTCTTGAAGTGTCTAATAAAATGCATCTCAGAACTTTCCTTTATGGAGATGAAAAAGGCAACACATTTGTCATCCATTACCCATTGCTCAGGGTGGCAATTCTGTGAATGAGTGTCTGGCAGGTTCCCAGAGACATCCAAACTGAGAAGCTCTAAGCCAGACATCAGACACAGGAGAGGCACCAGCAAGCTGTGCTTGAGTAAAAGTGGCTGAAACTTGCATAGACTCCATTGACGCAGTCATAGCCAGAATCACATGTGGAGCTGCGACTTATAATAATACTCGCTGCTATCTGAAGTTATTTTTTTTTGTTGTTGGATTTGACAGGGGTATATTGACTCTCTTACCCTTTAGGTTGCAAGATCAAATTCTTTTTTCATTGCCCATCACTTCAGCCCTAGAACACCACCTGCCTCATACTGGGCACTTAAACATTTTAAAGTTGATGAATGAATATGAAGTCCCAAGTATCTGAAATATAGAAAGTTGCCTTTTAAAAGACAGTGGTCCCAACTAGATTTGGGAGGATTTCCCTACTTTTACTGCTTTGATTCACCTAGTGCGCTGACTGGGAGATAGTCTAGCTTTAGCACATTGGACAGGAGACCATTGCAAGGGCTGGAAGGTTTATCTATATACAGATCAAAAGAAACTCCAGCCACCATTAAGTATCTTATTCAAAAGAGTTACTCCATGCTGAATAATTCCAAAATAATCAATTAAATCCTATTATTTGGAAATTATCCTTCAAGGAAAACAGAGGAAAGGGGTTTCACTTAGCACCACATTTCTCAATGGATGCTTGGGATGTCTGGCTACTTCTGTCCATCTCAGAGATAGGAACTCTGAAGCCAGAAGTAGGTGTGCTGGTGACAAAGACAGTGGCACTGTGGCAAACCCTCCACCACCACTACTCTCTGTCCTCAGTAAGACCACCAACAGGCTTGCTACAAATTGATTCTTACCAAGAGTGAAAGTTTGTATTCTGTTCACAGAGATCAATAGAGATCACATCCTAATATTGAGTTACAAACCAATTCCTGAGCAAATTTAAATTCTAGAATTAGGAGATTTATAAATAACTTTGGTTTAGTGTCTTTCTCCACCCCTACTGTTCCCAGTATTTGGCCAAGAAGAAATTAAGACCCAGAAAAGTGAAGTGACTGCTCTGAGTTACCCAGCTGTTTTGTGACAAAAACAAAATAAGAGGTATTCTATGTGGTATAGTTTTTGTTTTTGTTTTTTGTTTTTTGTTTTTTTCTGAGAGCAGTTTAGTAGAGTGTGGGTTACTGATAATGCTAAAGTGGCAGGTTTGATTTTTGTGTATAAGCCACAGTTTCTTCCCTCCTTCCACCAACCTCCCTAAAACACATAAACAAGCCTGAAAATGTCTTGAGGGTTAGAAATGTGTCTTTTATCCAGTCCCTGGCATGTTGTAGGATCTCAAAAAATATTTGTTGTAAAATGAATTTCTATGGCTGTGGTATTAGTCATCCTGAAGGAGGATAATAACCTTTTTCCCCAAAATACATTTTTCTCCACTGTCCTGGTTACTTTTGTCTGTCTTTGTTTATAGTCAATCAATATCACTATTAAGGTGCCTCCAGCCTGGTTGTATTTGGGTCTGGAGCCTTGTCTGTTGGACACCCAGACTTACCACAGAGATACCAAACACCCTTTCAAAATCTATTACTGGGTCAAGCCTCGACTCTACTACTTTAAAAATCATTTCTTCAAGGTTTACTTTGAAGTTTTCTTTCTCTCCATGTCAGCAGGACAGCTGTGAATTTCTTATTTTCAGCAGGCCCTTCTTTGAGTAATGGTGACCCAGTAAGAGGGATTTTCACATACGCTTTCAAAATTTTTCTGTCTGAGGTTTAAGATTCTCCCATTAATCTAGTGGGAAAATGAACTCCTTTTTTTTTTTGGCTCAGTTTCTGTAATTGTCATTATTGTTCTGACTAATGTTGATTTTAAAGTGTAGATCCGGCCATTCAAAGGGAGACAAAACTAAACAGAAAATTTCACTGCAAGATAAAACATTGCGTTTCTTTAAAACTTCTTTTCTTGTAGAGGATAACCTGCAGCATTAGGTTCTGCAGAAAATAGATTAACAAGGAATATGTTTAATAGTATAATTTTAAAATGACACCTTTGATGGGCATGACTCTGAATTTAGAGTTTGTACTTTGTCTTAACATGTTGATTTGTTTGTTTCCCCCTGGTATTTCTAGAAAATAAAGCTATATATCCCTCTTTGAAAAGTATGGGAAGTAAAGCTTTCCCAAGTTTGTCAGTTCATTGGGAAAAAATGTATTGGGGAGCTTAAGAGAATGTAGGGTATTGGGACTAAGAGAACTGTGACAGAAAAGGAGCTATTCCCCAAAATTCTAGTTGGGAGGAACCAGGGCCATCCTTGGGGAAAAAATAGTGCCATCGAATATAAGGACTGAAACAAGAATACAGAGAGAACACAGTTGATGCTGAAGAACTCATAAGCTAAATAAGATAAGCTATAACTAACAGAGCCAATAAAAAGATTATTATTACCCAACCAGTATATTAATTTATACCAAAGGCCAGTCTCTATTGCCAATAGCAATGTCATATCTATCTATGTATTCGGTGAACAGATAGCTTTCTTGTAAATATTTTTCCATTTGTGCCAGTGAGTAGGATGTCTAAACAATTGCTCTTGAATGGCAAATGACACTATTTGAGTTGTTAAACTAAGCTTTGTTGAGAGACTACCATGAATTGGCACTAGGTCAGGTACCGTGCTGGTAGAAAGATGTTAGAGATGGTCATTGCCTCTGAGAACATATAACTATAAAGAGAGGAAAGTAGAAACATGACTATTACTGAGTATTTCATCAAGAAGCATTGTTTTAATATTAATAATCTTAATATAATATATAAATAATATCAAGTATTATACAGAAGGATATTAAAAGAGATCAGTGGGGTGGGATGGATTTTGAAACTATATGGTGATGAGTATTAACTAGACTTTTTGTGATGATCATTTTGCAATGTATACAAATGTCAAATTATTATTTGTATTAATTCTGTCAATAATATCTCAATTTAAAAAAGAAGATTAGAGTAGACCACAACTGTCTACATGATTAGTCAAGAAGATATAGGCTTGAAAATATCGGTAGAATTTCCAGAGATGGAAATGTTCCATGGATGAGATGTTCCACTCAAGCAAATAGTCTAGGGTACCTGGAGGGATAAGCTGAATATCATCTGTGACTTGGCACAGATGTATTTTAGAGAGCAGGGGTTGGTGCATCAACTTCAGTACAGGGCGAAGAGTTTGGTTTTTATGTGTATGCACTGGGGAACTACTGAAGGTTGTTGAGTGCATATTCATATGATAAAAACAGGTTAATCTAGAAAATGGAGAAAAGCTGGAAGAGTATCATTTAGGAAGCCATTCAATAGCTCAAGACCACACACACACACACACACACACACATACACACAAGGACAATGTAAGGGGAAAAAGAAGAGAGATTCCAAAAGACAGTGCTGCTTTAAGATGTAGATAACCCAGTTACTTATCTCTGCTAAAGGTCCCATTGTGATGCAATTTGTTGCAATAACTGACATATCTGAGGAGATGCTCCAAGCATAACTGAGGAGGCACTTTGGCCATTATAGTTAAGGCAGTTATGCTTCCAGAGTTCTTTTATAAAACAGACCTGCCTAAGGGTAAGCTGTGATCTAAGCTGTGAATTTTACAGACAAAATTCGCAGGTTTATGACCAGAATGCTTATAGAAGTCATTCTTCAAGTTGAGGAGAGCCATTTGTTCTGGAGCAACAACAACAAAAAAACTGATAACATTAACGCAGTATTTTGAAATTTTTGTATGTGATTCATAGCTTAGTGAAACCTTAATGTCTAATAGATAAGGCCAAAACATGCCTTGTGAAAGAAAGAGCATTTCTAAAAACTGAAGAGGCGTTCCCATCATGGTGCAGCAGAAACGAATCTGACTAGGAACCATGAGGTTGTGGGTTTGATCCCTGGCCTTGCTCAGTGGGTTAAGGATCTGGCATTGCCGTGAGCTGCAGTGTAGATTGCAGACACGGCTTGGATCTGGTATTGCTGTGGTTCTGGGGTGGGCCAGCAGCAACAGTTCTGATTAGACCCCTAACCTGGGAACCTCCATATGCCACAAGCGCAACCTTGAAAGGACAAAAGACAAAAGACAAAAAAAAATGGAGGATATTGTGCAATTTTTGGTTTCTACAGTAGAATTTTGTTTTTTTTTTAACGCCCTCTCCTTTTCTCAATAACCCAGAAAGGGGCAGTCTTCCTGCTGCATGGCAAGGGAATGGAGAGAAAAAACAGTGCATGTGGAGGGTAGGTACAAGGGTACCTAACTCAAGACAACTTCTACAGGCAGTCAATTCAGTGAGTGTTCCTATTCCTCAGGATCAGATTTCCTCCAGTCAGTTATGGCAATGTATAGAACAGATAATACCAAGATGCAAAACAACCACCTGGTTCAAATAGCTTATATGTGCCAGACCCAGCATTTGGCAGCATTTTTGTTCCTCAAAAAACTAAAAATAGAACTACCATATGATCTAGCAATTCCATTCCTGACTATATATCTTGAAAAAACAAAAATACTAATTGGAAAAGATACATGCACCCTAATGTTCAGAGTTACACCATTTATAATAGCCAAGATATGGAAGCAACCCAATTGTCCATCAACAGACAAATGAATAAAGAAGAAATTATAAGTGTTATCAGGTATTTGCATATGTCCGAACTCAGGAAATTGTATGTATTATATGTATGCAGTTTTTTATATATCAGAAATACCTCAGAGCTGTAAAAAAATGTGAAGACATCAACTTTTATAAGATAAACCATGTATTTGTTATGCTAACATCTCGGTCATAAGCAATCATTAAGAATGTGTTCCTTTACCTGAGCAGATCTTACAAAGTTTTCAGCTGCTTGGTATAATCTGGTAGTACCCTTCCTGTCCTGATTTTCTGTCTGTGACTCTGTGCCTACCTTACTACTTCTTTCTGGTTTTCTCAATAGAATGGCACCCAAGGAAAATATTGCTTCTTTTGTCTGCCGCTGGCTTGTTCACAGTGGGGCTCTTGTTTTGAACAAACCTGAAGATGTCAGGCTGTATAAACACTCAGGGAAAGATACGTTCACAAAAGTTCCTACTCTAGAAAATTATACACTGCTATCAAAATGCTTTGCCACATTTAAAAGTGTAATTATACCCTTCTTCCTAATGACTGACGTGATGTATGTTTACATGTGTTTTAGCTGACTTATGACAGTATACAGTAGTGTGTTATACTTGTGGTGGCAACATCTAAAATTTTATGGGAGAAACATCTGAAGCTGTCTCTTGCTGCCCATGTGTTTTAGGGTAAATAATGCAACTTGCAGATTTCACAATATTTTTTAATCATTGCATAGTAAATTATCATTTTCCTTTGTTGCCTGTAAGAACAATTTGCTCAACCACTCTGATCACTTCGAACTTCCTTGTTTTTCTGCAGTTATTGCTATTTTAGTTGGATTTTGTTGGGCAGTACAGTCCAACAGAACTTAGTGTAATGATAAAAAAATGTTCTATATCTGCGTTATTCAATACGGTAACCGCTAGCCACGCGCACATGAAAATTGGCTGCTGCAAAAGAGGAATTGAAATTTTAATTTTATTTAATGTTAAATAAAGTAACTTTGAATAGTCACATGAGTCAAGTAACACTGCCCCACAGAAATATATTGTGAGATTTTTACATTTTTCTAAGACTTACATTAAAAGAAACCTAAAAAGAAAGCAAAATTAAATTTTTAAAATATATCTTATTTAACTCAATAACCCCAAAATAGTATCATTTAACCTAGAGTAGTCAATTCATAGAGCTAGAAAGAAGAATGGTGATTGCTAAGGATTTTGGTGGTGGTGAGGATGGATGGGGGTATGGATACAGTTTCAATTTTGCAAAATGAAGAGTTCTTTGAATGGATGACAGTAATGGTTGTGCAACAACACAAACGTACTTAATGCCACTAAACTGTACACTTAAAGTGGTTAATATGGTACATTTTATGTTATACATATTTTATCACAGTTTTAAAAAATAGAAATAATAATTTACCATTTCAATAATTACCCAAAACAATATATTACTAATGTGACACTTTGTGTTCTTATTTTCTTACGAAGTGTTCAATATCTGACGTTGATTTCACACAGACTAGCTTATATGTCATACTATTTAATAGCCAGAAGTGACTTGTGACCATTATATAGGGCAGAACTGGTATATATAGAAAAAAAATAATCAAGAATATTATTAATTAACTTTCTGCAACACTCCACTTAGAACCTAAAGGATATAGATTTATCAACTATAACAAATGTACCACTCTAATGGGAGATGTTGATTGTAGAGGAAGCTATGTGTGTCAGGGAGTGGGTGGGGGAGGCAGAGAGTATACAGGAATCATTTATTTTCTGTGCAGCTTTTCTATGAACTCAGAATTGCTCTAAAAAATAAAGTCTGTTTTTTAAAAAAGGAAAGAAGTAAAAAGAAAGGAAATTCTGATGCACAGATAAATCTTGAAGACATTAGGCTAAGTGAAAAATACCAATCGCAAAAGGATAAATATAGGAGACCACTTATATAAGATCATATTCATAGAGACGGGGAGTAGAATTATAGTTTCTGGGGGCTACAGGGAAAGGGGAGTGGGGAGTTATTTTTTTAATGAGGATGGATTTTCAGTTTGGGAAGATGAAAAAGTTATGGAGATGGATGATGGTGATTATTTAACAAAAGCGCTTAGTGCACTGAACTCTGCACTAAAATGGTTAAAATAGTAAATTTATGTTATGTATGCTTCACCAGAATAAAAAAAAAATGTTTAAAAGGGAAAAAATGGTAACCAGTGGTCTTTCCCCAAACCTTCCCTTCCCTCATCATCTTCCCCAAAGAGCACATGGACAACCTACGTTAATCTTAACAAACCAACAAAATATCCACTGTTGATCCATCTCTTCCACTCATTTCCATCTGCAATCCCCAAGAGAAAATCCCTCAATTCTTTTTTTTTTGTCTTTTTGTCTTTTTGCCTTTTCTAGGGCCACACCCATGGCATATGGAGGTTCCCAGGCTAGGGGTCTAATTGGAGCTGTAGCTGCCAAGCGTACGCCAGAGCCACAGCAACTCGGAATCCGAGCTGAGTCTGTGACCTACACCACAGCTCACGGCAACGCCGGATCCTTAACCTACCGAGCAAGGCCAGGGATCGAACCCGCAACCTCATGGTTCTTAGTCGGATTCGTTAACCACTGAGCCACGACGGGAACTCCGGAAATCCCTCAATTCTAATTCCAAAACAGAGCCTCATTTTGTCCACATCTCTATCATTATCATCACTCACATTGACTTCTATCTTGGGACTTGGTACCTAGTATTCTCTCAACTCAGTAGACTCTTCACTGACTTCTTGACATCTGTACCTTCCAGACACTTCTCAGAAAGATTTTTCCTAAACACTTTCTAAAGGATCCCCTCAGTTTCAGTGTTTTGCAGCATACTTATAACTTTCTGTATGCATTCCTTTGTTTTCTCTTTCCCTCCACTATCATATAAATTCCACAGGTTCAAGGACCTTTTAGATCTTAGTTATTGCTCTTTCTCCCCATATAGTTCAGTGCCTGGTACACTTTTGGCACTCAACACACCGTTTTTATTTTTTATTATTATTATTATTATTATTATTATTATTATTATTATTATTGCTTTCTAGGGCTGCACCTGTGACATATGAAAGTTCCCAGGCTAGGGGTCAAATCAGAGCTATGGCTGCCAGGCCTATACCACAGCCCCAGAAAGGCCAAAAACATGCTGTGTCTGTGGCCTATACCATAGCTCAAGGCAACTCAGGATCCTTAGCCCACTGAGGGAGGCCAGGGATTGAACCTGCCTCCTCATGGATACTAGTCAGATTTGTTTCTGCTGAGCCACAAGGGGAACTCAGTCAACACACAGTTTTTAAATAAACAAATGAATGAAACTGCCTGAATGCTAGTTTCCTCTCTGTCAAAGTATGTTATTATAATATCAATAGCATAGGTTGGTTTTGAGCATTAAAAAAAATAATAATAATGCCTGTTAAAGTTCTTGGGACAATGCCTAAAGCATGGGCAGCACAGAACAAAGGTTAACTGTTATTGCCATTATTTTTAATATCATCCCTAGGCAAATTATAGGGTGATCCCCGTGCCTTGGGTCATTGCTATTCCTAGTTATTACTTGGGAAGCAGAGAAGTGACAGCTAAAGGAGAACCTCCTTGACCTATAGAAGGTAATAGAATATTTCTTGTAAGAAAATTGGTGCTTGAATATTCAAGTCAGCTGCATGAAAATTTTATTGGCTGAGGGTAATTGGTTCGACAGGGAGGAGGTATATTTTTGTTACATAAAATTTCATAAGCAAGTATCTGGATATCAATCACGGATCAACAGAATGCTTCGAAGCTTAAAATACATTGTATGTGCATTATCTGACTCCCCTCCCCCTCTCAATAATGCTGTGAAGAAGCCAAGATAGATATTAATAGTCCCTTCTAAAGAAGCACCATGAATGATTAAGGGCATATAGAAAGTAGGCCAAAGTCAAAACTTGAATCTAGATTGTGCACTTCTAGTCTTTAATATCATTAATATCAAAATAATATGTCATTTTTAATAGGAAACCTTGAAACACTCAGATTTCTATACAGTTTGGGTATAATGATTTGGTATTCTCTCAAGACAGATTAATTTTAAAAAATAAGATATCAAAATTCAATTTCATCTAGTTTTAAAAAGAAATCATACAGAATTCCTAATATTCAAACTTGTCCATATAAAGTTTGAAAGATTTCAGAATGCTATTTGGGGCTAAAAAATCCTCTTCCTCATATTGAGCCAAAAAATCCTCATGTAAAAATATCAGTTACCCAAGCTCTACTTGTTATACAAGAAGGTTTTTTTCCTCTCCCTTGGGATATCTTACAAAGTTGCTCATCTTCTCTTGAAAAGAACAAAATCCTGGATTACATCAGTTCACCTTGGCAAAAAGAAAAATGAGAAGTTTCATAATGTTAACAGAAATAAAATCTTTCACTCCATTTATAAAGATACTTCATAAAGATACAGCACTTTCAAAATTTAAGATGTTGCAGAGTTAAAAAAAAATAGAAACATGAATGAAGTAATTTTCTCTTTAGTTTGTTAAAATAATTTAATTTTAAAGAAAAACATGTGGTTGATAATTTGGTTTTAAGATAATATACCATTCCATAATGATAACTGCTGAAAAGATAGGTGGGAAAGAAGGGATGAAAATCAGAGTAGCAAATAACAAGGATAATCTAGACAGTCTGGCTATCCAGGAGGGGGATTGCCTTAGGTAATTGTGGAATAACTGAATAGAGAGGCAAGTCAAATAGAGATGGACAGTCTTAGCTGAGAGGGACAATAACTTGAACATAACAGAGACAATAAGGAATTAAAGGTAGAAGGTAACCAATTATGTAATGGGAGGAGCAAAGAACAGTTTAAGCAAGAAGGCACATAACAAGTGACGGTATTACAGGGATTCAGGAGCTCACGTGTGTGAAGAAGGCATGTAGTGGTCCATATACTTCTAGTATTGGTAAAAATATCATACTATGCTAGCCTGCATTCAATTTGATTATGAGAAAAAATATTCTCCATATTTGTAGAAAAACTGTATTCCCATTTCCATTATTTAATAATGTGATAAAGTGTTGCACCCTAAGTTACTTAGTAGCAAGATAATTATGTGCATATATTTTTATTAATTTATTTTTTAGCTATAAAAGTGATACCTCTTCACTATATAGAACTTAGAAATTTTTTAAAAATTAAAGGGAAAATAAATGCTATATAAACCTCAGTATTCAGAAAAAGATGATCTTAACGAACTGCTGAGAAATATGCATAGAAATATATGTATAGTTACACTAACTTTTTGTGGAAACATAAATTATTTGATTTTTAATAAAAATTTAATAGTAGGAGGTCCTGTCGTGGCTCAGCAGAAACAAATCTGACTAGGAACCATGAGGTTGTAGGTTCGATCCCTAGCCTCACTCAGTGGGTTAAGGATCCAGTGCTGCCACGAGCTGTGGTGTAGGTCGCAGATGCGACTTGGATCTAGCATTGTTGTTGCTCTGGTGTAGGCCGGTGGCTACAGCTCCAATTAGACCCCTAGCCTGGGAACCTCCATATGCCACAACTGTGGCCCTAAAAAGCAAAAAAATAAAAATAATAAAAAATTTAATAGTATAATATGTAACTTTATGTATAATTGATAATTATTCAAAAGGATGATTTTAAAGGCTGCATAATATTCTACTAAAATATTTTGGACTTTATACTATTTTCATTTTTTGGCATTTAATTTATTTATTTTATAAGTAAATGTCTATCTGTAAATGAAATTATTGGGTTAAGCTTTTTGAAGTTCCTTGACATAATTAAATTGGCTTTCAGAAAATTATACACATATTCAGTATTTTGAAACTTGAGAACAGAATAAATTTGAGTAATGAATATCCTTTGTTATCTGAACACTATCAGAATTTGGTAATTAGAAAAGAATTCTTGCATATATAATTTCAGAAATTTGGAATTACATTGTAGATATGGTTTTATATCTTGATTCTTTGTACTATTATACAGCAAAGTGACAATTACAATGACAACAGATTTTTATTGGCAACAATAGATACCAGAAAACAATGAAGTAATATCTTCAAAGTATTGAGGAAAAATAAACTGTGAAGTTAGACTCAGATATTCAGCTAAGTTTTCATTCAAGTGTGAAGGCAAAATAATGACCATTTGTTTGTTATACTTAGAAGAATAAAATTTCCTAAGAACCCTGAAACTATTCTAAAATAATTAATACACATTTGTAAAAAAGAATAATAGAAAAGAAAGCTTTTATTAGATAATATTAAAAAGAACCTAAATTATGAAACAATTACATATTCCAGATAAATGTAGCAAACATTTTTTAAATGCATAGTAGAATACATAAATAGAAATACTCTATGAGGGCCAAAACCAAAATAGAAGTAAGAGCCTGAAGATAAATAAAATATTTTAGAAGCAATGAAGAGAAGCAGGGTACTGTTTCTGAAGACTTAATTATGTACAGAAAGGGGCAGGAGATGAGGTCTTGGTCAGAAAAAAATGGAAAATTTGAATGGAAAACTCACATAAATCTAGGAGATAAACTCTCAATAAAAAAAGAAAGTCTAAGCAATTCTACCCATTTTTGTCTCAGAAAGACATTGAAAAAGTTTGGCTGTCCTGCTAAGGTTCTAAGTAGGGGGAAGAAAATACGATTTTATAACCAAGGATATACCATCATGTGATTTTGAGATTAAAAACTTAATGTGGAATCCAAAGTCTAAGAATTTAACTTACAAAAAGTGGGAGCCCAGGAGTTCCCGTTGTGGCTCAGTGGTTAGTGAATCCGACTAGGAACCATGAGGTTGAAGGTTCAATCCCTGGCCTTGCTCAGTGGGTTAAGGATCCGGCATTGCCTTGAGCTGTGGTGTAGGTTGCAGACACGGCTCGGATCCCACATTGCTGTGGCTCTGGCATAGGCCTGCAGCTACAGTTCCGATTAGACCCCTATCCTGGGAACCTCCATATGCCATGGGAGCAGCCCTAGAAAAGGCAAAAAGACCAAAAAAAGTGAGAGCCTCTGTGATCCTTTCAGGGTATCTAGGAGTCAAAAGTACTTTTATAATAGTTAATAAGACCTCATTTGTCTTTTTGTCTGTATAGATGTTGGCATTGCAGTGTAAAAACAATGAAAGGCAAAATTGCTAATGACAACACAAATCAAAGCAGAATCATCAAAATGTATTGTGGTTACTGCATTCCTCACCACCAGGCACTTGGAGTTAAAAAAGGAAAAACTAGTTTTACCAAAGAATGAACTTGATAAATCAGTGAAAAGTATTACATTTCTTAAATCTTGACTCCTGAGCATACATCTTTTTAATATTCTGTGTGATAAAATTGCAATTAAGCATGAAGTATTTCTGCTGTATGTTGAAGAACAAAGAACAACACGTGTGGTTGAATTATGAGCAGAAATAGCTGTTTTTATTTATGGAATATACAGGTATTCAGGAGCATATCTGACAGTCAATTTCCTGGAGGTGAATTTCAACAAAGTGAGTTTGTTGATTCAAAGTAAACAATGGATAATATTTGTGCAATGATAAAATTCAAGTTTCTAAGCAAAAATTAGAATTTTGGAAAACTTGTATTAGCTACCATGAGCTTTAAAACCTTTTCTGATGAGACTGGTGTTCATTACGAATTATATATCTATTAAATTATAAAACTCAAAATTCCTGATAGTAACTGCTACTGAAGAGGGGAAGAAAAGGAAGTTATGAATGAAGGATTTCAAATTAAAATATTTTATGTACGTGGAAAAATGAAAAGGGTTTTACAGAAGGACTTTTTCTTATTTTCTGTAGGGCATATTTAAATATATTCTATTGTATTTTTCTTTTTTAGTAGTTTACACTATTATAAAGCCACAAATGATTTAATATCAATCTTTATTGCAGCTGTCATTATGGTCTTAGCATAAATTCCTCATTTAGGAAGTATTGTGGGTTTGTCTATGATTCTTGACATATTTTATCCAATACAAAGCTTATATAAATATAGAACAAGTAATACACTAAGATATAATAATACACTAAGGTAATATAAGTCAGCTTCTAGGCACACCTGCCAAGTCTGTATGTTTTTAAAAATTTCTTGCCAGTTTCATGGGAAAAAGTGGCATGATTGTTTTAATTATCATTTTGGCGATTGGTAGTGAAGTCTAGGAATGAGAAAAACACAAATGATGAAAGTAGGATTATCCCTGCTTTAAAAACCAGGAAACCCAGTCAGGTTACTATGGCCTGTCTCTGGAGAATTCACTCCATGGTTGTTCAATGGTAAGAGCAAAGAAAGAACTATAATCCCATCCTCTTGAGTCTCCAGAGCACTGGGAGGAGTTGTTTTCATGGTTTCCTTGTCCACCATTTCTCACTTGCAGTGTTGGAGAAAACTGGCTTTGCAACTTCATAATTATTTAATCATCTCAGTGTCTGCAAGCAAGGTAACAAAGATGGGAAACCAAAAAGTTCCCAAATATATATATTTGGATTCTATATCTAACCAAAAATCATCTACTTCATATGTTCCCATCCCTTAATTCCTCCAGGTTTCTACCAATAACTTCCTTTGGAGAGATCTTACCTAATAGGTTTGTGGGTTTTTTCTACTGTAGGATCCTTTCAATAGCTATCATTATAACATGGGGAAGAATTTTTAGTGACCTAGCCTTCCTTTGGCACCTCTGAAGTTCTTTGTGGTGATGACTCTCAGCTAGTTGATATTCTGGTAGATTATATAATATCCTCTCTGATCAACACTATGCTGAAAGCCAGCAATGCCTTTTAAGTTCTCATTTCTCGATGCTTCTATACAGAGTGAAACATACATTTGTTTCCCATGATCCTTGTCCTTCTGATGGTAGCTTTTGACAGAAGCCTGTTTTAGTTCTTTGTACTTATTCTTTTTCAGAACAAAAAAATCATATTAATTTCATATATCAATCTGTCACTTCAATTTTATTTCCTTTTTCACATTTTGACCAATTTTTACTGCATCTTACATTCTTTTCCTCCTGATAGATGGATAGATAGACAGACAGACAGACATCTCACAGGAATCTTGAACCAAATTAATTTGTCAAATTTTTGGCATGTTGTAAATTTCCTCTAAGTTTCTTTATGATCTTCATTTTGCATTCAGTTTAAACTTTATGTATAGACATATCAGCTTTTAAATGTGTGGTGTCTTCCATTGCTTTATTTTTTTCCCCTTGAAAACCTACTTAAGGTTTGCCTGTATCTTCTAATTTTCTTTGTTTTGATTTTTATATTTGACTCCTCACACTCATGCAGAACTGACGTAGTGTATCTTGTAAGGTATGAACCTGTCTTCATTTATTTTTTTTATATTATTCTGACCAGTTTTGCCAGAACAAATAAATCAGAGGGAAAAAGAAGATAGATGTTTTCACTCAATTATAATACCACCTGCATCATATATTTAATTACATGGAAATCACTTGGATTTGTGGCTTTTTATCCTGATGACTGGCATCTCTGTGAACTCCTGCATAACTCATATAGTGTTCTGATAATTGGACTTCTATGTTTCATTATTTGTAGGCATATTCCTTCTGTTCTCCTTTTTTTTTTCCAGAAAATTTCTTTCCTAATCTTACTTGTATATTTTTCTCAATGTACCTCTGAATATCTTCTATAAAACATTCTGGGATTTTAACTGGAGTTGGATTGACAAAAAGTTAATTTGACTATATTTAGTAAAATTACTATTTCTGTTCAGGAACTAAGCCTATCTCAATAATTTTCTTATTTCTTACCTAGTAGAGTTACTTCATAATTCTTGTCAATAAAACTCCTACCTTGTCATTGCTGTTAATGTGAGAGGACATTTTGACCAGTATTTTCTAACTGGAATGTATATAAGCTATTAATTATTGTACACTTATTTTGCATTAAACCCATATTAAAATATTTTGTTCTAATAGTTTTCCCCTCATGATTCTTCTGGCTTCTCTAGATAGATAATTTTATTATCTAAAGATAATTATGCAATTAAAGCTGTATCTATTTATTTGTACCGTCAAAAATTTTGAAAATAATTTTAAATAGAGGGTATATTGCTTGTAGTTTTAATAGCTTTTTTCTCTCTCTAGAGTAATGTCATAAACCCAAAATTCTAATGCTGGTATCCCCTTCTCATGGCCATGGCAGACATCACTATCATTGCATTTTGTATTTCAAGTTTTCTTAGTAACTAGAGAACAATATGAGTTTGGTAATTTTTATTTGCACTGAGTGCCTCTCCTTTACATATATAATTCAAATTATGTTATTCCTATTTTCTCTGTTACATCATCCCATTATATTTTTTCTAAGCACTACTCCAGTAATTTACATATGTTTACTTTGTTTAGTGTCTTTTCCTTCTCATTTTGAACTAGAACCTCATTTGCTTTTATATCCTTGGTACCTAGAACACTGCTTGGCCCACAAAGGTATTCAACACATATTCCTTAATAAATGACTCTCATCAATCAAAGACTATGCCCTCAACTGTCCCTAGATGTCTTTCCATCTCTACTTTTTTTTTTTTAAGGTCCACATCTGCAGCATGTGGAGGCTCCCAGGCCAGGGGTCCAGTCGGAGCCACAGCTGCTGGCCTACACTATAGCAATGCAGGATCCAAGCTATGTCTGCAGCCTACACCACAGTTCAAGGCAATGCCAGATCTAACTCGCTGAGCAAGGTCAGGGATTGAACCCACATCCTCATGGATACTAGCCAGGTTTGTTACCACTGAGCCACAATGGGAACTCCGGCATTTGCACTTTCAGTAATTGAATGATACCTTATAATATATGCTGAGGTATTATGAATATCTAAATTTTACAAAGATTTGATTTATAATTCAGGGAATATAAGAATGTCTATACACTTACAGCCAGAAATTAAAAAAAACAAAAAGATTTTAGGTTTTCTATCTAAAATATTTATATTTTTATCTACTTGCTCTGATTTTCTGTTCTCAGTACTAGCATTGTGTGAATACCATCAAGGGAAACAGAAAATGTACACACACACACACAAACACACACATGGAGTTGATTCTTGTAATTTGCCATAGTTATGTTCTATTAAGTCATTGTGAACACTGAGTTAATAAATGCTGAATCATTGCTTCCAAGGAAAGAAGAACGCTGGGTTCCTATGAGCCTTTGGCCACTTTTCGTTACCTGATCAATGCATAACCTTGTTTTATGTGTGTTTCTGTTTAAAGACATCTTATTTAATTGACGTTGTTGATTCATTACCCTTGTACTCAAGGCCAATAACAATGTAACTCATACCTGGACAAATCGTATGTAGCACATTCATTTTTTTTCATAAGGCATATCACAACTTTATTGCACTTAGAACACTAGACAGCATTTCATTACTACATTTGGGGAGCATTTTCAGTGGAGAAATCACCAACAAAAGCCCTCAAATGCAAAACAATATAGCAAAAATGCCAAAAAAAATGTGGCATTAAATATACCACTAAATGGACACTTGCTCACAGTGTCAGAGCTGAAAACAGGAAGGCAGAATATTGCCTTGTTCAGCCTCAGCTGGGAATGTATATATTGAGCAACTGAATTTTTTATCACTGTGCAAGTACTTGTCCTTGAATGACTGTGAAGGCACAGTGAATATTGTTTTTAGAGATACAAATAAATTTTAGCAAGTAGGCAAATTTGCAAGTGGGGAATCCACAAATTATGAGGATCAATTGCATGCACTACACACATACATAATGCACACATACATATGCATGCATACACATATCACGAGCCCCTATTAATACGTCTGATTTCCAGTCCAAAGTACTGCAAAGTTCATTCTAGCTTTGCCTCTTTCTTTATTTGTAACTTCCCTTTCTGACAATGAGAAATCTGGCTCTCATTATCTACAATATATCTACTAATTTGTTCAACTCTAATATACAAACAAGGTAGTTTCATAATTCATAACCCACATCCCTGTGAGAAATAAATTTAAAAACTCAAGTACCATATTGGTACAGGATTTTTAAAATCTTTAACCCTGTAGTATCAAAGTGCTATTTTCCGTCTCCTTTCTTCTCCATGCCCAATGTATGATTATATGATTCATATGTAATACACTTAATGCATTTGTCACAGTCTGCAGCCCATCTTTCCTCTGTATTCTGGTTGATTTTTTAAACTTACATAAAATAAAATTTCCTTTTTGGGGTATGTGCTCTGTGAGTTTTGATGAATACATAGAGTAATATGTCTACTGCTCTTCAGTATAGAATATTTCCATCACTCCAAAAATTGCTTCATAATGCTTTCATAATGCTTTTGGGGGGGGGTTTGTTTTGTTTTGTTTTTTGTTTTTTGGGGTTTTTTTTTGGTTTATATATATATTTACACATATATATATACATACACATATACACATTTTTGTACACATTTTTTCCCTCTGTACAGCATGGGGACCAAGCTACGCATATATATATATATATATATATATATATATACACACACACACACACATACACACACACGTATACACATACACATATGTGTATATATATGTACACATATACATATACACATATATATACACATTTTTTTCCCTCTGTACAGCATGGGGACCAAGTTACGCATACATGTATACATACTTTTGTTTTTTATTTTGTTTTGGTTTTATTTTTTGTTTTGTTTTGTTTTTGTTTTGTTTTATCTGTTTAGGGCTGCATGCCACAGCATATGGAGGTTCCCAGGCTAGGGGTCAAATTAGAGCTTCAGCCACCAGCCTATGCCACAACCACAGCAGTGCAGGATCTGATCTGACTCTGAGACCTACACCACAGCTCAGAGCAACACTGAATCTTTAACCCATTGGGTGAAGCCAGGGATCGAACCTGCATGCTCATAGATACTAGTCAGATTCATTTCTGCTGAGCCATGACAGAAACTCTCATAATGCTCCTTTATTAAAAAGAAAAAAAAACTAACAACCTGTCCCACTCTTACTCCCTTCCTTTTCATTCCTCAAATTTTGCCTTTTTTGGAGCCATATGAATGGAACTATGTAATATATAGACTTCAGGTACTGACTTCTTTATAGAGAAAGTGGTTTTTAAGATTCATCTATTTTATTGCATGAATCTATAGTTTATTCCCTTTTCATGCTGAGTTATATTACAAAATAAGAATGCATCAATTGTTTAATCCATTCATCAGTTGAAGAACATCTTGGTTGTTTTTAGTTTTGGGTGATTATTAATAGAACTCCTACAAGCATTTAGGTACAGATTTTTGTATGAACATAAGTTTTTAATTCTCATTGGTATACAGAGAAAAGTGAAATTGCTGGTTTATGACTTAATATCCTGCTAGGTTTATTTTATTAGTACCTTGATGAGGTTTTTTGTATCTATTCCTAAGGGATACTGGATTATTATTTTCTTATCTTCTGATTCCTTTTTCTGTATTTGGTATCAGGGTAATACTGGCCTATAAAGTGAGTTATGAAGTGTTCCCATTTCTTCTGTTTTTTGGAAGAGTTTGAATTTGTCAATTCTTCTTTAAATATTTGGCAGAATTTACTACTAGTGCAGTGTGGTCCTGGGATTTTCTTTGTTGGAAATGCTATGATTACTAACTCAGTCTCATTTCTTCTTATAAGTGTATTCAGATTTTTAATTTCTCTTGGGTCAGTTTAGGTAATTTGTATATTTTTTGGAATTTATTAATTTTATCTAGGCTATCTAGTTTGTTGGCATACAGTTATTTACAATAATTTGTTTTAATTTTTTTTTGGTCTGGAAGATTGGTAATTATGTCCCTCTTTTAGTCCAGATTTTAGTGATAGTAGTTTCTCTCTTTTTCTCTAGATGAGCCTACCTAAAATTTTGGCAATTATTTTAGCGTTTTCATAGAACACACATTTGAGTTAATTGACTCTCTCTATTCTTCTGCTATACTCTATTTTGTTTGTCTCATTTCTAATATTTTTATTTCCTTGCTTCTTCTTATTTTGCATTATTTTTCTCTTCTTTTCCTAATATCTTTAGTTAGAAGTTTAGGTTATTGATTTGACTCCTTAATTATTTTTAAAATGAGCATTTATTTATAGTTATAAATTTCCCTCTGAGCATTGCTCTTACTATATCTCATCTTAGTATGTTTTATTTTAGTTTTCATTTATCCCAAATATTTTCTAAATCCCCTTGTAATTTTTTTTCTTTTTGAGTGTGTTAACATATTTCTAAGTTTTTCAATTTTTTTTTTCTGCTATTGATTTATAATTTTTTTCCTTGTGGTCAAAGAATATATTTGTATTATTCCAGTCTTTTTAAATGTATTGAGACTTGTTATGTAGCCTAACATACGGTCTACATTGAGAATATTTCACATGCACTTGAGAAGAATGTTTATTCGTTGTTGGCTGGAGTATAAATGTAATTGTCTGTTATGTCTACTGAGTTAATAATGTTATTCAAGTCTTCTCCTGCATTGTTGATCTTCTGTCTGGTTGTTTTATCCATTTCTTTTTTTTTTGTCTTTTGTCTTTGTTGTTGTTGCTATTTCTTGGGCAGCTCCCACGGCATATGGAGGTTCCCAGGCTAGGGGTTGAATCGGAGCTGTAGCCACCGGCCTACGCCAGAGCGACAGCAACGCGGGATCCGAGCCGCGTCTGCAACCTACACCACAGCTCACGGCAACGCCGGATCGTTAACCCACTGAGCAAGGGCAGGGACCGAACCCGCAACCTCATGGTTCCTAGTCGGATTCGTTAACCACTGCGCCACGACGGGAACTCCTGTTTCATCCATTTCTGAAAGTGGCATGTTGACATATCTACCTATTATTATTGAATTGTTTATTTTTCCCCTTCTGTTCTGTTAGTCTTTCTCCATGTATTTTAGGGCTCTCTTGTTAGGTGTGTATATGTTAATAATTGTTATGTGAAGGATTAACCCTTTTATCATTTTCTATATCCTCTGTCTCTTATAATTGTTCTTGACTTAAAGTGTATTTTGTCTAATATTAATATCCACTCCTACTTACTTTTGATTATTGTTTGCATGAAATGTCTTTTTCCATATTTTCACTTAAAACTTATTTATGTCTTTGGATATAATGTGTCTTAGAAAAAAATGTACAGATGGATGATTTTTTAAAAAATCCATTATATCAATTGCTGCCTTTTGTTTGGAGAGTTTAATACACTTGTATCTAAAATAATTACTGATAAAGGATTTCCTTCTCCCACTTTGCTGTTTGTTTTCTGTATCTCATATCTTTTCTGTTTCTAATTACTTCACTATTGTTTGTGTGAAATATATATTTTCTAGTGTGTTTTTTTTTTCTTTTCTTTTTTTTTTTCTTTCTAAGGGCTACATCTGTGGCATATGGAGGTTCCCAGGCTAGGGGTCAAATTGGAGCTGTAGCCACCGATTTATACCACAACCACAGCAATGCCAGATCCAAGCCACATCTGTGACCTACACCATAGCTCATGGCAACACTGGATCCTTAACCCACTTATTGAGGCCAAGGGTCAAACCTGTGTCATCATGGATATTAGATTCATTTTCACTGAGCCACAATGGAAACTCTTCTAGTGTGCTTTTTAATTACCTTATTATTTCTTTTACTGCATTTTAGAGTTATTAATCATTGCCATGAGAATTGCAATTAACAACTTAGTTTATAACATTTAGATTCATAGTTCAGATTAATACCAAAATAATTTTGTTGGTATCCAATATATGATATACCTTATGACTCTTATAACTCTTATAACTCCAATATATAATATACCTTATAACTCTTTTCTTTCCCCCTCTTTTTTTGAGCTGTTATCATCACAAATTATATCTTTACATATTGTATGCCCATCGCTATAGGTTTATAATTGTATTCTGCTATTGCCTTTTAAATAATGTGGGGGGGAAGGAGTTACAAATAAAATGCATTAATACTGCCTTTTATATTACAGAGATAGTTATCTTTATTGGTATTCTTTATTCAAATAAAGTTACCTTTTATTTCAGCATATAGGACTCATTTTAGCAATTCATATGGGACAGTTGTGCAGATAATAAACTCTCATTTTTTGTTTATCTGATAATGCCTAGATTTCTTCATTTTTAAAGTGTACTCTGCTGAATGTAGAATTTTTCATTGACAATATTTTCTTTCTTCACTTTGAATATGTCATCCCACTGCCTTCTGTACACAGTTTCTGATGAGAAATAAATTGTTACTTTTATTGAAGATACTTTATCTTAATTCTTGTCACATCTCTGTCACTGCTTTCAAGATTCTCTTTTTTGTCTTTGGCTTTGACTTTGATTACGATATGTCTTGTTGTGGGTCTTTGAGTTTATATAACTTTTTGAGCTCCTTGGTTTGAGTACTATTTTTTCAACAAATTGGTAAGTTTTCAGCCCTTAAGTTTTAAAATATTCTTTCTGCCCTTTTACCTCTCTTCTCTCCTTCTGGACTTCCATTTTACATATTTTTAAGTGTTTGATAGGCTGTTAGGCTTTTAGACTCTGTTCACTTCTCTTCATTCTTTTTTCTTTCTGTTTCTCATGCTGAGTGATGTCAACTGAAATTTCTTCAAGCTAATCGACTGTTCTGACTACTTAAGTCTGTTTCTGAGTCCCTCTAGTACATTTTTTAAAATTTCACTTATTTTACATTTTGTATCTATAATGTTTGTTTCCTCTTATAATTTCTTTTTTTATATATAATGATTTTTTTCCATTATAGCTGGTTTACATTTTTTTCATTATAGCTGTCAATTTTCTACTGTACAGCATGGTGACCTAGTTACACATACATGTATACATTCTTTTTTCTCACATTGTCACGCTCCATCATAAGTGACTAGATATAGTTCTCAGTGCTACACAACAGGATCTCATTGCTAATCCATTCCAAAGGCAATAGTTTGCATCTACTAACTTCTGACTCTTTATTGGCATTCTTCATTTGTGAGACACTATTCTAGAAGATTTTCTCTAGTTCTTTAGACATGATTTTCTTTAGTTCTTTGAACATATTTAAAATAGCTGATTTTAAATCTTTGTCTAGTAAATCCAATATGTGATTTTTCTCAGGGATACCTTTATTGATTGTTTATATTTCTATATATGACCCATATTTTCTTGTTTCTTTTCATGCCTAATGTTTTGTTATTCTTGTAATTGTTGTTTAAAATTAGAAGTTTATAATAATTTAAAATAGAAGGTCTAGAAATTAGATGGTCTCCCACCCCATGATTTTTTTTGTTCCTGAATGTTGTAGTTTTGTTTATTTGTTTGTTTGGTGGCTTTTCTAAACTACTTTTGTGAACTTTATGTTGTTTTTTGTGGGCATGGCCACTGAAGTTCCACTACCTTGTTGTCATCTAATTCTTGAATATAGATATCCTGAAATGTCTGGAACCAAAATGAAGAAACAAACAAAAGATCACCCAGTGTTTCCAAGGGATTCTCTGTGTTTGAGTATCTTTAGCACTCAATTTGGTGGTTTAAATCATTTTATTAGCCTTGCTTCTGCTTTGGCAGAAGCCTCAAAGTCAACTAGAGGTGAGATCTTAAGACTTTCTCAGGTACTTTTTAAACATATGAACAGACTTGGGAATGCTTGTGGTCATCTAGATTCCTGGGGATATGTCAGAGTTTTTGAAGTACTCCTCCCAAAACCTCTCATCCCCCAGTCTTTCTTCACAAGTTTCTTTGTTAGTCTATTATATGTTCCAAAAGCTATCCACTGCCTCAAGAAACAGCCACTAAAATATGGCCCTATAGTTTTGACAAATGTCCAAATGGCAGTGAATTAGCTGGGAAAGTTCAAAGTTAGCAAAAATAAAGAAAAGTCATTTGAGAAAGTCTTCTAGCGAGTTATCAGACATGTCTATTTTGGGCAAGTTTTTGCAAATACTTCCTCAGGAACAAGTATCAAGAAAGTGAGCTGTAATTTTAAAGACTACCACTGACTGAGGTGCCAAGTGGGGCTTGGACTAGAGTAAGTGGAATGGGACAAAACTTGCTCTTCTTAATGAGATTCAGCCATATTTCATAATAAAGCTCTGCCTGGGTTGCTGTAAGTTTCTAGTTAATTTCTAGAGCTCTGAAAAAGTTGACACTTAAAATTTGTGCCAGTCTTTTTTTTTAATTGCTTTTATGAAGAGGTAGACTTTTAGAATGACTTCTATCACTGTTTTCTTTGATTTTTATCCCCTTTGTATAATTTTTTTAAATAGCTATAGTTGAGTTTTGAACTGTACAGCTTTGTACTGCATGGATTCATTTATATGCATTTTTTTTCCAATAAATACATACCACAATGCTACACTATGTGTGGTTGATTGAATTCTTGGAAGTGGAATTACAGATATGGAAGGCCAAATAAAGTTATCTTCAGATTTTCAACTTCCCCCTAATCCCTGCATTGTTCAAGGATCAGCTGTATTTCTGTGTTTCCAGTAGACTTACATCATTGACTACCATATATTTTTCCAGAAGGAAAAAAGATCTTAAGTGAAAAATGTTGTAAGCTGTTTAAAAGTTTGCTCAAAGTTCCCTAGGCTGATGTATTATTTTTTTAATTATAGTAATAATAAAAATAAGAATATCTGTCTTCCCTGAAACAATTATCATGTGGTAGGCATTGGCTATATGCTTTATATGCATTATCTCAATTAATCCATTCAACAATTTTATGCTGTAGTGAATTTTATTATCTTCATTTTATACCTGATAAAAATGAAATTTAAGAGATCAAATTAAAGGTCATAAGAGTAGTAAGAGGCAGAGATATGATTCACATGAGTGTCAGTTTGATTCCAGAATGTTGTTTTAACCAGGAGAGGAAGCAATTCAGAATTTCATAATATCTGACTTTGATGTGTAGGTCTTTTGGTGTTACCATTACTATTAAAATGTTTATGTTAGATATTAATATATTGGGTGAAAACTAGGATATTGACCCAAGTACACCAATCAAGAAGTGTTTACTGACTACTTCTCAGATGTCAGTTTTGTGCTAGACATTTCTTCGATAAAAGGTGATTATTGTCTTCAAGAATCCAATTATCTACCAAGGAAGTGAGAATAACTATGTGAGAAATAATTAAGCTTCAAACTATAAGATACTAAGAATAAATTCAATAGGAGTTTAGAGAAAAAGGGTCATTGGTCACAGGTTGCAGTGCAAAGAAGGGCTTCATAAACCATGGAAATAAACTTGAAAAATAAAAAGGATCAAACACAGCTTAGAAACTTTTAGAATCATAGTTTAATTTGACATTTCCATTAATTTTTTTTTTCTAATGTAAAATCTATTCAAAGCTTTGGAACTATAAAAGATGAAGTTCTAGGAGTTCCTATTGTGGTACAGTGGAAATGAATCCGACTAGGAACCATCAGGTTGCAGTTCGATCCCTGGCCTCTCTCAGTGGGTTAAGGATCCGGCATTACCTTGAGCTGTGGTGTAGGTTGCAGACACAGCTTGGATCCTGTGTTGCTGTGGTTGTGGTTGTGGTCAGCAGCTGTAGCTCTGATTAGACCTCCTAACCTGAGAAACTTCATATACCACGAGTGTGGCCCTAAAAGGCCGAAAAATTAAAAAAAAAAAAAAAAAAGATGAAACCCTAGACCCCACCCTTAAGGAATTCAAAAAGGTCGTTTTTTGTTCTTGTTTGTTTGTTTGTTTCTGTTTTTATTTTTGTCTTTTTACGACCACACCTACGGCATATGGAGGTTCAAGGCTAGGGATCCAATCAGAGCTGTAGATGCAGGCCTAAACCACAGCCATAGCAACGCAGGATCCATGCTGTGTCTGTGACCTACACCACAGCTTGGGCAATGCCAGATCTCTAACCCACTGAACTAGGGTAGGGTTTGAACCTGCGTTCTTGTGGATACTAGTCAGAATTGTTTCAGCTGAGCCATGACAGGAATTCCAAAAAGGGTTTTTTTAAGTATATAATGAAAAATATTATGTTGTGAGTTTGTACAAAGTGCTACAGATGAATATAATTAGATAATTTTTAAAATTCCAGAGAGCTTTCAACCCGGCCCTAAAGGATGAAGTAGTAGCAGTTGATTCTGCTACACTCTGCTGGGCAGACCCAGCCTTCCTGGGCATTGCTAAGGGGATGTGAAAAGCTTGCTCTCATTTCTCCTACTAGAAGAGAAAGCTTTTCCCTGCCCCATCCATACTCTCTTTCATGCAGAAGAGGTAAGACAGAGAGGATGGACAACTACAGAATTTATTGCCTGTATGAAATCAGTGAGAGTCAGAGAAAGAACTTAAAAGTGTTAAATACTCAAGAAGTTCTTGGATTTACATAATAAAAAATTTTTAAATAAAACATGTATCCCTTGTTTGTTTTCTTTCCTTCATCTAGATACCTAAGTCTTCCTTTAGTCAGAGTTAGAATATCACAAACAATGTTAGGGCTTTACTTCTTCAAATTCTTCATAAGATAGTAAGGGGTTTGCTGTCTTGGACAACCTTATTTGGAACCTGCATACTCCTTCCATGAAGGTAGCACTTGATTTTCTTAAAGCTGGTTGGTTTCCTTCCAAGTGCACCACAAACCGTATTATTAATCTTGTAAATGCCAGTTTGGGCTAAGCTAACTTCACTTTTTTTTTTTTTTTCTTCACTGTCCTAGTACTTTGGATTCAGCTTATTTGACAAGGCTGGTTTTTCTTTCCTTATGTCTATTTCTAATGCACTAATAGAATACTTAAATTTTGTCTTTTACATTCCATCAGCAATTCTCCAGGAGCACAGGTTTTTGAAATATCAGTCCAGGTAGAAAGATAAGTAAAGGCTCATGGTTTGGAAGGATCTGTCCACAGAACATGAGTTTTAAAGAGTGGGGCAGATAGAAGCCTGTTAGGAACCAGAGATCAGGTGAGAAAGTCATTAATGTTCAGGTTATACATAAAGCCAAGACATTTGGACTTTATTCTGTTGAATAAATGGAATAGCGACTGATGTGTGAATCATAAGATCACTCCTTTAGCAGAATAGAGGATGACTTAGGACGAGGCAAATGGCAGTAGTGTTAAGGGTGCTGGTGTTATTAAAATAGTTACCAGGGATTAATCTAAATCTATTTGTATTCTGATGTGGTAGTGACTTTTTTTTTTTTAGTAGTTGCAATTGGACAAAAAAAAAAAAAGAAGTGGTTTAGGAATAGAGAGAAATATTGGTCTAATTACAAATAATCATAATTTACTTTTTATAATTATTGGTATGACTAATGGAATTATATATTTGTTATGAAAAGTTAAAGTAAAGGTTGCATCCTGGAGTTCCTGTCATGGCTCAGCAGAAATGAATCTGACTAGTATCCATGAAGATGCAGGTTTGATCCCTGGCTTCTCTCAGTAGGTGAAGGATCCGGCTTTGTCATGAGATGTGGCATTGCTGTGGCTGTGGTGTAGGTCAGTGGCTACAGCTCTGATTCAACCCCTAGCATGAACTTCCATATGCCATGGGTGTGGCCCTAAAAAGACCAAAAAAAAAACATAAAATAAAGGTAGAGTCCTTATACATTTTTCTAGCATTAAAATGTCAACATGAAAATATTTTTATTGACATACTGAGAAAAAAGATATTCATTGAATACAATTTAAGATTATAGCCTAACTTTTGATCTCATTTTTTCCCTCCATGAATATTGCTACTTTTCCCTCCCCTAAGATGGTAAATTCAGGAAATCAATTATCAAATTTTTATAGGAAATAGGAATTGAATTGTACTGTATGAGCTACTCCCGTCTTTTTGCATCATTTATTTTTCTGACTAGAAGCAGTTTTTACTTCTCTCACAACTTTCCTTTGAGAACCCTAAAATACTTTGAAGAATAATAGATTAAATAGTACCCCAATTCCCTACTGTATTGGCAATCTGGTATTCGGTCAGATTTATCTGCATCTTATCACAGATTCTGCTGTTGCTATTTTATAGATTAATTTTAATATAACATCTTTTATATCCAGAATATGTGCTGAATATTTTACCTATAATTACTCACAAAACCTTGAAAGGATTGTAAGTGAATTATACCTCAAAAAAATTAAAAAAAAAACCTAAGACACAAGGAACTGCTTATCACTAGAGTTCATAAATGCACAAATTGAAATTCATAAAATTACTGTTTACACAGGAATTTTTAAAAAATTTTAAAAACTTAATAAGTGATAATTAAGAATCTCATTTAACAACACACAAAGCCATGTTATCTCACTCATAATTTCTTCCCTATCTGTATTTTTAATAGATTGGTTGCTATCCAAAGTGCAGCTATTTGGCTTGGGAAAGGATCTAGGATATTCCTGTGTCTAATATATGTATAAAGTAATGTCACAAATCAATAGGGGAAAATGATTATTCAATAAACAATTACTGAAAAATTTGTGATGTATTTAGGGAAAAAAAAAAAGAATTATCTGAGTACATACCTCACAGGATGCATAAAAAGTTATAGTTTAGAGAGTAAAAAATAAAGTATTAAAAAGAAGCTATAATGAAAAGGCAGTGATTTTTTGTTGTAGTTCTGGAAATGTGGAGAACTTTCCAAGTTTAAAATCATTGGAGGACATCTCAAAGGAATATGTTGATAGAATTACCTATGTAATTAATAGCTTCTATTTGATATTTTAAAAAACCCAAATAAAACAATAAACCACATACCTAGACACAACATCATTTTAATAAAATATAAAAATAAACCTAAATAAGCCACAGCAGAGTGTGGATTGAAGGCATTATAATTCACCCAGTTAATGGAATATTGTAGATATGACAAGTGATGTTTATAAAGAATCAATAATGACACACAAAGGCTATATGTTTTAATATGAAAAAAAGGTGGATTAAAAAACCTGTATTTACCAAATGAATACCAACATGTAAGATTACTTCTGATATTTTTAATTAAAAAAACACAGTAGCAACCATTTCAGCACTTTGTTTTTTTCCAACTCCTATTTAGGGATGTTATCTCTCATCAAAATCTTCTTATTGTTTTAGGTTAATCTGTCCATATTTGTTTGTTCATTTTTAACTTGAAATCACCAAGGTTTTTAAACTCAAACTTTGAAATTACTTAAACTTTCTAAACCAGGTATTAGAAACAAAGGGTAAATGAGTGACATGGTTTAAAATTCAGGAAACCTAAATTTTTATCTCCTAGATTCTTGGTTATAACCCTGGAGGGAAATCATTTTACATTTATTGGCCACATGGTATTATTTCTTTTCTTCAACTTGGCATATTGTTCTGGCCCTTATCCATGTGCTGGTGAAGTCTATCAGTCTCCTGTAACAATGTGTGATTCTAAATAGGATAGATGCTGACCCAGGAGACACCACCTCCAGGGAGACCTTAGAACTCAAGGAGCAGAAGACATTAACTCTAGAGATGCTGTGAACATCAAAACTTCTCTAGTCCTAGAGCAAGATGCTTTTTTACTACACAGCCAAGACAGGTTTTTACGTTAGGCCCAGCATTTAAAACAAATGTACATGAAAGAAAAACAAACAAACAAAATACCATCGCAGACAATGGAAATTCACGTAAAATTAATATACATTCCTTCTTACTTTGGTACTTAATTATTTCTAATTTAAAAAAAGGTATTTGCATTTTTGTCTAGTTGGGCATTATTACGTCTACTCTCATCTGTATCATATGTAACTATTCCTTGGGCTTCTGGGTTTCCGCCCTGACCCTGTAAACCTCTCTCTCTCTACTATGAATAATTCTAACTCCACAATGCAGTATTAACTCTGTTGGCTTTCTCTTGTCCTGTTATATACATATCTTATGGAGCAGCAGGTTAAGGACCCAGTGTTGTGTACATGTATATACACACATATATACATGTATACAATATGTAATATATACTATATTTTATTACCATTTAATATATATTCTATTTCTAATCCCCCATGTCATAACCAGTAGTATCTTAGTCTCATCATTTTTGGCAGCAAAGACTAATGATTTTTCAGCTATGCTCACAGAGGGCAAAATAGGTTTGAGGATTTCTCTAAAATGTCCCACTTTTTTCTTTGTTCCCCATCCCCATTCCTCCTCCACCGCCCCCACCACGTTATGTCATAACTTCCTTGCTTTTCACATTCTCTCAGGCATTTTAGTATTTTTTTGGGGGGTCCATTTAATATCTTGGAACATTTTAGTGTTTAATGTAAGCCTTAAGATAATTCCTTCTTTTTTTTTCCACAACCTACTGCATGTTCATTTACTATATGTTGCTGCCTTAATTTTTCAATATTTATCTTTACTTGATAGAACATAATGGGTGAAGTCCAGATAATTTTATTTATCCCAAATTGAAGTCAGGAGATATATATATATATATATATATATATATATATATATATATATAATCTTTTCTAGGGCCAAACTTGTGGCATATGTAGGTTCCCAGGTTAGGGGTCTAATTGGAGCTGTAGCTGCTGGCCTACGCCAGAACCACAGCAACGCAGGATCCAAGCCATGTCTGCGACCTACACCACAGCTCATGGCAACACCGGACCCTTAACCTACTGAGCGAGGCCAGGGATTGAACCTGCAACCTCATGATTCCTAGTCAGATTCGTTAACCACTGCACCATGACGGGAACTCCAGGAATATTTTCTTAAGGTGCTTGCTTTGACATTTTATTTCACCTACCTAACTACCTACAAACATGCACACACACACAACTTTTTCTTCTTTCTTTCCTCCTTTTTTCTGAGCTTCTCCTTGCCATGTACAGCCTCTTTCCTTGTTAAAATATTTCATACTCCATTTGCATACCCATGTTACTAGAAGAAGTATTCACAATAGCCATAAGGTGGAAGCAAGCCAAATATCCATTGATGGAGTTGATGAACAAAATGTGGACTGTACATGCAATCAGATATTGCTTACTCTTAAAAAGAAAGGAAATCCTGTCATAGGCTACAGCATGGATGAATCTTGAGGACATTGTGCTAATTGAAATAAGCAAGTTACAAAAGACACACATAGTATGGTTCCACATATATGAGGTATTTAAAGTAGTCACATTCATAGAAACCAAAATAGAATGGTGGTTACCAGGGCCTGGTGGGGAAAGGGGGAGAAAGGGAGTTGTTTAATGAGTATAGAGTTTGAGATTTGCAAGATACAAAAATTCTAGAGATGGGTTTACAACAATGTGAATATACTTAAGACCACTGCACTGTACACCTAAAATGGTTAAGATGATTGAAGCTATGGACAGACTATGCCCCTCAGAATTCATATGTTGAAATCCTAACCTCCAATATAATGACATTAGGACGTGGGGCCTTTGGAAATTGATAAAATTGTGAGAGCAAAGCCCTCATGACTAGGAATATTGCCCTTAGAAAAGAAACTGCCAGAGCTCCCCCATCCCTTCTGCCGAGGACACAGTGAGAAGTGGGCTATCTCTAATCTTGGAGAAGACCCTCATCAGAACCCAGGCTTCCAGCCTCAAGTTGTGAGAAATAGATTTCTTTGGTCTATAAGCCACCCAGTCTATGGTATTTTTGTCACAACAGCCAAAATTGACTGAGAGAGATGGTAAGTTGTTTTTTGGGTTTTTTTGGGTTTTTTTTTTTAACCCTGGTGGGTTTTTGTTTTATTTTGTTCTGTTTTATTTTGTTTTGTTTTTGTTGGTTTTGTTTTTTGGGGGTTTTTTCTTGCCACACTAAAAAACAATAAAAGAAGAAAAAAAAAATATATATATATATGATCCTTGACATAGATGTGCTGGCTTCTATGTCACTCCTCATTGAACCCAATTATTGAGCAGTTTAGTTATGACAGCCAACAAATTGCCATATAATTGACATAACAACTTTTGCTTTAAACAAGAGCTTTCCCATTTCTGTCTCCTAACAGTGCTTTGGTTGTATTTTCCTTGGGGCACTTAGCCTGTTGTATTTATAACTGTCTACTCCCCTATCCCCAGTTGTGGCCAGCTAATACTGTGCCTTACTCAATGGTGTATCCTAGAAGGCTGGGCATGTAGCAGGTACTTAGTAAATATTTGAAGGAGTCATTGCTGTAAGGGAAAGAGCATTGGCCCCAGCATTCAGGACCTTAGTTCCAGTCCCATTCCTACCACTCTCTGCCTTCCTCAGATATTGGTTTATTGATCTTTCAAAAAGGAAGTTTGGACTAAGTGTCTCCAAAGTCTATCCTGTCCCATCTTTCAATTTCTCTTATATCAGTGGTTCTGAAAGCAAAGTGATGACCCAGCCATGCATTTGAACAGTTACCTTTGGAATCTAAACCTAGAAGACCTAGAGTAGCTTTGAAGAAGTAACATAATCCTTAAATGGGCAATAAAACAAAATTCAAGGGAAGACCAAAATACATTTGCTAATTATCACACTACATGGGGGGAAAGAGGGAAATGACCATCTTCTGTAGGTATTTAAATAAAATAATTACATTGCATTCCATGAAACTCTTTATGATCGTCTTGAAGAAATTAATTTCCCCACTTGCTACTCTTTTAGTACCAGATAACTTTTGGGGTAAACTGAAAAGATGATTCTGTTGTGTAAATACCACTTTCTTACTTTTCCTTTTCCTTAAGAAAGGTCTGTGGTCATCCATCATATAATGTCAAGTTTGCCAAGGTGGTAGGCTTCATGACGTGAGACAATTGTATTAATTACTTTTCTTGAAAGTGTCTGGCGCTTTACATCATATTCTGGGATTTGGTATTTTCTCCTAATCTGAAAACTAAGTCTAATGCATAAATATATGCAGAGATTTCCAGTCCCTTGAATCTCCAGGGTGTTGGAAAATGCCTGAAATCTCTTTAAAGAGCATATTAACATGTATCCAAAAAGTTAGACTGTAATACTATTTAACTGCTTGATTTTTCCATTATGGGTCTGTCAGCAGGAATATGTTGCCCTATAGTACATGACAAGTGAAAACGCTGGTAACATTGTTTTTCATAGACAGAAAAAATACCAAAGAAGCAATTTCTTAGCTAAAATGTCACCTGTTAGATGTATAGGGCTCACTGTATTTTGTTGCCCTGGTAACGGATGGTGTAAAATGACTCCTTTGCACCGCTCCATCAGAGTGATTGCATCCTGTTTTTTCCATCATTTTACAAGAGGCTGTTTTCATTCTCCCTTCCTGACCATATTAAGTGTAAAGAGATTGAATTACTGTGCTGTACCCTCTCCATCTGATGTGGATTTAAGAGTTGATATTGATGTACTGAGAACTGTGCGCTTCTTCAAGAAAAAAAAAAAAGCTACAAATTATAATGAATTTGACTTTTATGTATCGACCATTCAAGAGTCGAAGTAGGGTTTCTGCACCCAAGGGATAGACATGGCCTGATCAGCATTTTTCACTCGAACGAATCCAATTGATAAAGCAATATACTCAGTGTCACTTTGCTTGATCTCCAGGTTTAACAATAGTCATGCTAAAAGTAGACACATTACTCTATAAATTTTACCCATAAAAAAAAAAAATGTGCTAGCCATAGCTTTCTACAGCTGCACTCCTTCCAACTTTTAACTGAGCAGGGCAAAAAGGAGACCCATTCCAAAATTGTGCTGAGACCGTACAAGTGTGGGCAAAGTGTATTCAGGTAACGGACGCATAACAACCAGTAGCCAGACACCACTTTACTTCCTTGATCCAAACCACTGAATCAGAAAGCAGTTCCTGTGAAAACTGGCTCCTTGCTCCATTTTAAATGGAAAATTACTCTCCGCAGTGACACAGTGCTTTATAATTATCCAACTGTTTCACTCTGTCACTACAAACAACTTAATGCCTCAAAAACAATTTGGCTGAAAATTTCATTTGTCCCAGGTTTGAAATAAGAGAATGATTTTCTTCAAGCAAGGTTTTCATTAATGTACTTTGAGTAATTTAATTTTTGACCATTGCTACATAATACTTGTCATTCCACTACATGCTTTTTTTTAAAACTTAGAATTACATAGATGAGACAAATGAGAGTATGAGGGAAAACAAAGAGTATATTTCAAAAAAAATGGGAAATTCTTTCTGTCCTGCCCAGGGGTTGGGGGGGGGAGAGAACAATAGGATTATCTATTTTATCTATTTAAATCTTAGATAATAGGAAAAAAGACCTCTAGTTAATTGCATTTCTTAAATGGTAATTCCCTTTCAGAATTTTATATAAAATGCTGTTTTGAAGTCCTAGTGCTTGGTCATAATTTAGAGAGGCAAGAGGTTCTTCCTGCACTGCTAATTTGGAGAACTGTGTGTTTAGACTTTTTAAGTGACTTCAGCCATGATGATAAATGACCATTTCCTTTCATATGGGGAAACACTGCAAACATTTAAATAGCTAACTAATGACATTTTATTGTTTGATTATTCTTAATATGTATACAACAGGAAAGTGTGGTATTGATTTGCTCTTCTAGTCTTCTCTGAGAAGTTGGCTATCAACAGTTCTTGGCTTTGAATCAAACAGTCTCTCTCTGTGTGTTTCTTTCTCTGTCTCTTTGTCTTTACTTCTTTCTGTCTCTCTCTCTCCTCTACTGTCATCTACCTCTTGCTGTTTCTTAATCCAATTCCCTGAATATACCAGAAATTCACTAATGTGAGGTTTATAAAATGTCCTCAAAGAAAATCCAGCTCAGCTTTTATTTATTTATTTTTTATTTTTCCATTATAGCTGGTTTACAATGTTCTGTCAATTTTCTACTGTACAGCAAAGTGACCCAGTCACACACACACACACACACACACACACACACACACATCTATATACATATATATACATACGCACATTCTTTTTTTTCACATTATCCTCCATCATGCTCCATCACAAGTGATCAGATCTAGTTCCATGTGCTATACAGCAGGATCTCATTGCTTATCCATTCCAAATGCAATAGTTTGCATCTATTAACCCCGGATTCCCAGTCCATCTCACTCCTTCCCCTTCCCCCTCACCAACTCAGCTTGTGAACATCCATCTTTGTGGACTTCTTCCTGTCGCTGTCATTATATGTCTCCATCCCCATGAATGTCTGTCATGTAGTTAACACCCTATCGCAGTGGTCCTCTAAATATGGTTCCTGGACCAGTAGCATCAGCATCACTTGGGAACTAGTTAGAAATGCAAGTTCTCAATAAATAAATATATATATAAATTATAAATATTTATAAATTTATTTATTATATATAAATTATATATATATATGAAATTTAAAAAAAGAACTGCAAGTTCTCAGGGGTTAGCTCCAACTCCAGAGCTATAGGACCAGGAACTCTGAAGATGAGATCAAGTGATTTGTAGTTTAAGTCCTCCAGGTGATTCTGATATTTGCTGTTTGGACCACTCTTCTAAACATCAGTTTGTTCATGGCCCCTTTCTGGGGATTGAAGCTGTGTTATATCTACCATCCTGTGTGAAACCAATTGATGTAAATTCACAAAGCCACAGCTATGACTAGTGGCTTTAGAGGTCTGTGTACGGCCCGCTCCCCCTGCCAGTTTACTCATTCTTATGAATCTCACAGAGTTTGGGAAGAATACCTTAAGGTACCTTTAAGCAAGACCAACCAGGCCATGTTAGAGGGACAGAGGAGAAAATATTATGAGTCAGTTTTGAGGCTGGATTTTACCCTTAGCTTGCTGCTGACTCTGTATGTTCTTCAGGAGCTAACATAGCCTCTGTCTCTTTATTTGCAAGTGGGAATAAAAACATCTAAGTCACGAAGTCTCCATAAAAGATCAGATGATAGCTAAGGATATGCTTTTTAAATTAAAAAGAGCTATACAAATATAAGAAGATACCATTAATAATATAATCACTTTTTATCTTTAACGACAGCTTTAGAGTAATTACAGAGGATTTAGATAATGAACTACTGCTGACACCAAATGTCTTTTTTCCTCTGTATGTTCCCGGAGAAATCAGAGATTTTTTTTGGTGAAGAGTTTCTCTCTCTCTCTCTCTCTCTCTCTCTCTATTTGGGCTCTGGACTCACTGTATAAATAGCCTGGCGCATAATACCACCTGCTTGGAAGATGGCGTGAAAGAGCAGCTCTCATTTTGTGCTCAATCACAGAACCAGTCCCTCACCCATATTTTAAAAAAGATAAGAGAGCTGCCAGGCCTAAGTGCCTTGTAAATATATTTCTTTTGCAGGATTACAGGACATGGAGGAACTGACAATCATAGATAGTCCTTTCTGGAATGTGTCACATATTTCTGGGCTGGGGGTAATCGAGTGAGAAGTTTGGGGGCGATTAGGACACTAAGATCAAAGAATTTTACGTATGTGAAAGGGAACTCACAGCCCCTCCTCTGAAATTCACCACCCTCCCCTCCTCAACCACATAAACATATCAGAGACTGAAATATTTTGAAGAGCACTGTCCAATATAAATAATGCTAGTCACACATGTCATCTAAATTTTTTCAGAGCTGCCTTAAGTACTTAAAAAGCAGGTGAAATTAATTTTAAGAATGTTTTATTTAACCCATCATATCTTAACTATAATCATGTTAGTATTGAGCAATGTGAACATTAATGCGGTTGTTCACATTCCCTTTATCAGATGAAATTTTTGAAATCTCACATGTATTTTATATTGAAGGGCATTTCTCCATTTGGACTAGCACAGTTTCAAGGGCCCAGCAGCCACATGGGCTGAGTGTAGCTACTGTATTCAACAAAGGAGGACTAGAGAATCTTAATTTTACAATGCAAATTGGTGAAATGTCAGTAGTCTTACAGAAAAGTCGAAACCCATTTGAGCAGCCCCTTCTGCTGCTTGTGAACCCTTTACTTTTCCCTCCACCGTGTTCTTCCCCTGCCTGGACCCGCACACGCATGAGGCGTGCACGCACACACGCGCACGCACGCGTATGCTCACTCATTCCCACACACTCCCACTCTCCCACACAGACATACATTCACTGTACTTCTGTGACTCACACTTACGTGGCCGAAATCCTCTTTTCCTTTCCCCTTCCGGATGCTGTTGCTTTGTCTTTCTGGCTGAGCCAGGCCTCTGCACCTTCAGAACAGTAAAGTCCAGGCTCAGATGCAACCTCGGCTTATTGGGTGCACTGCGTTCACACCCAGTTGTGCCTCTGTTCTCTTCCAAAGCAAAAGACTGCAAGTTTGCCTTTTTACAGGCTTGAGGTCATTTCTACCTATTTACCATTTCCCTGATCTTGTTAAGGCAAGAGAGAGAGAATGAGAAAAGTGGTTCTGAGAAATAGACGTCTTCCCACAACGTCCCTGAACTTTAGAGGAACAGAGACTCTGCTTATAGGGGCAAGCCTAGTCCTTCAGCCTTCCTAAACATAAATAATGTTAGTGTTTTGGAAAAAATGAATTTTTCTAGGAAAGCATGGTAAAATAAAAAAGTGATTAAAACCAAATCAACTTAAAACTACTCCAAACTTTACGAGCCTTTAAAATTCGGTATGTGTTAATTTTACAAGAAAATGTGTAAAAGTACCTATGCTGCCTATAGAATGCTTTTTTTTTTTAAGAATATTTAACTTTTGAGAAGTGGAATCCCTTTGGGGACAGATAATCAGATAATAACCATCTTGGGTAAGCACTCCAGCACCATTTCAGCCCACTATCTCTTCACCTCGATTCCCTGTCCAGGAAACATTTTCCTAATTTCCCCTGACAAGATGACCTGGTCTGGTTATCAGTTCTGCCACCCTCATCTTCATGTACTCATGTGGTGCTCCGCACAGGACGTGCTGACTAATTTAGCCCTGCTAATTTGATGCAACCGGATAAAATTTATGGCACACTGTAATTGTAAACATGCCTCTTCTCATTCACAGCCTGGGAAGGCTGAAGGGCCATTACGTCTTAATTGGGTAATTTGTTTTTTCAGATCTCCAAAGTCAGGATTCCTATATCAAAGGCACCTCAGAGCAGGGCCTCTGGTGCCAGCTGGTGTTAAAATGCTGACATCCAAAAGGACCTGGGACCTCATTCATAGCCTGAGTCTTTTAGGACTTTAAAACGATTTTACTTAACTTGTTTTAGAACACAGCTTTAGATCTATTATGCCAACCTGTTGGGAGAAGGAAATATTTACTTTAAAAGGTCTTTTTTGTTCCCATTTTATGTCTTATTTTTGTCCTTTTGTATGCACACTGTACCTTTAGAGATTTTAATAAACTTCAAAACCATATGATGATACACCAAATGAATTTGTTCTAGTTCATTTGCAATTTGTAAAATGTATTTGAACATACATATAAATATAAACACACTCACACTTTAAGCTCAAAGGAAATGGGTCAGTTCTTTGAGTCCACAAATTGCACCAACTAATTGTGCCATAGGCTGCTGCATTTTTGCCAAGAAACAATAAAACAAAGTGAAATGAGGTATATTTCACTTTGAATAAGAATCTCTGATGCAAAAATATAAAAGAAGTTGTCCTTGCCCAAAGCATTAAGAATCAAACCAAAACAGAAGAAAAGGAATAAAGGAACTATTACCAGGAAGAGAGGGAGGTAGACAGAGGTAGGAAATAGCAGTGAATGTGCAGACGCCGTTCCCACCACTACAGAATCCGCGCAGCAAATTGCTGTGCTTTAAGGAGAGGTAGCAATCAGCACCGATTGAAATATCCCTGAATGCAGTTATAATGACATTCCTCTTCTCCCTCTTGTGTCTGGCGTGATAGGCCATCATCAGAAATGTGCACCATCACTCAGGGTACACTTTCTAAAGTCAGGAAGACCCCTGGATATGATCCAAGACCAAGAGCCTTCTGTGTATCTGAGGCATGCATCCGGTGTGACACAGGGTCTGGTGCTCAGAAGGGCTTCAGGCTTGATTAAATGTTCTGATGTCACCATCCTGAACTTGAAATTCTTAATAATTTTGAACAAGTGGTTGTGCATTTTCATCTTACGCTAGGCCCTACAAATTATGTCCTAGATGGACAAAATATAGCTCTTCAGCTAGAGAATGTCCAATTGAAAAAAAAATTTCAACCACAGCTTCCTTGACTAGGTAATGAGGAGCAGGGAAAATGAAAAGAACAAACAGAACAATGTCACATTTTATGAGAATATGCCCACCCCTGCCCTAGTTGGTTACCAAAAGAACTGTCAAAAAGCAGTCAGCAGCAGTGCTAGACCCCAGCTTTGTATCAAAGACCTACCAGGGCTGTTCTTGATTCCTCTATTGATTGGGTTGAATTACATGGCACCCCATGTCATGTCACATCAAATGTGACTTGATATGACAAGACATAACATGACCTGGTGCAAAACAGAAGACTTGGAGGAAAGCATCTTTTTGTTTAAAATGCCAAGGAGGATCTGAAACAAACCTAGGAAAGCAGAGGTGATCATAATAAAATAATGCTGCTAAATTATACATGACACTCTGTGCCTCTCTGACCATTTTCATTCATGGCTTTCAAGGCATCACAGATCTGGTTAGGCTGTCTTGTAATTTATTTGCGAATCCTCATGGCAACATGCTTTGGTGTGAGCGTGTCATGGCTGAGTCTCCCTCATTTAAAAATGAGATGTCATGGGCAGTGGGATCCTGCTGTATGTAGCAAGGGAACTATATCTAAGTCACTTGTGCTGGAACATGATGGAGGATAATGTGAGAAAAAGAATGTAGATGTATAGGTATGACTGGGTCACTTTACTGTACAGCAGAAATTGACAGAACATTGTAAACCAACTATAATAGAAAAAAATAAAAATCTTAATTTTTTTTTTTTGTCATTTCTAGGGCTGCTCCCATGGCATATGGAGGTTCCCAGGCTAGGGGTTGAATCGGAGCTGTAGCCACCAGCCTATGCCAAAGCCACAGCAACGCGGGATCCGAGCCACATCTGTGATCTACCCCACAGCTCATGGCAACGCCAGATCCTTAACCCACTGAGCAAGGCCAGGGATTGAACCCACGACCTCAGGGTTCCTAGTCGGATTCGTTTCCACTAAGCCATGATGGGAACTCCAAAAATCTTAAAAAAGAAAAACTTTTTAAATGAGATGCCAATCCCAAGCCCCCAATCCCTCCATCGCCCCCCAACCTTTCCCCTTTTGTAACCATAAGTTTGTTTGATATGAAATAGATAGTAAGTGGGGACCTGCTATAGAGCACAAGGAACTCAACTAAATATTCTGTGATAACCTGTATGGGAAAAAATTCTGAATGGGAACGGATGTGTGTACGTGTAAACCGAATCACTTTGTTACACAGCAGAAATTATCCCAGCATTAGAAATCAACTCTACTTGAATAAAACTTTTAAAAATGGGGGGAAAAAATGACAGACCTGTCCACCCTTGGTAGGTAGCTGTGTCTTCTCAAAAGATGTGAAGAATCTTCTCAAAGGATGTGAAGAAGATTGTTGTCGAAGGTACACGTATGCCAAAGACCATCAGAAGTTTCCTTGTTGATGAGTGAAGGAAAAAAATTAAAAGGAGTTCTATTTGGAAAACAGTTGTCACTAGTGTCTAACAAGGAGCAGGTGACTTGGGGGAGGGAAAGTCACCTCACATTTAAAGGGAACTTCTGCTGCCACAGTTTGTCAGTGTTCTAATGTGATCACATATAGGGAAAAAGGGCACTGAGGGTGGCATATTCTTTTAAGAGGAACTGCTCAGGACACCTGGGACGTCCTGTGCCAGCATCCAGAAGCTCAGGACTCAATTTCCTCTCAATCAGGCAAGGGTATCAGTGATCTGTAATCACATTAGAATCTATGGAAAGGGAAGATTTGAAAGAACTATAGAACCCATCATCCTGGATTCCTAGTAGGGTTAGAAAGGCTCTGCCTGGCAGGCCAGGAAAATTATCCCATGGGAAGGTGCTGACAAGGCTTTCAGGAAGAAGTGCCAAGAACTATGGCTCGAGGGTATGCTGAGATCAGACACCTTCCTGCCATACAAGGAGGACTGAAGTTAGCTCAATACCTGCTTTTCCCTAGATCAGAGATCTCTCTAATAGCCTGAATTCACCCTCTGTGCTCCATGGATGCTTACAAGCATAGAAGAGTGTTGCAAGTAGAGGTTTGAGAGTCCAGTTACCTGGATTCAAATCCCAGCCTGACCTTTACTTAAATGGGATTACTCTAAGTGATTTAACTCCTCTGTGACTCAGTTTCATTATGTATAAGATAGGGCTGATGATATAACCTTTCATAGTATTGTTGCCAAAATGCAATAGAAACAAATATATGTCAAGCACTTAGAACAATGCTTGGCATATGTAAGCAATTAATAAAAGCGTTTAATAACTCTTAGTTCCTCCCTTTTCAAACCAGTGTTAGAAACACTGATTTTTCCAATCACAAAATCAAACGAATGACATGGTCAACAGTTTTATTTTTGTAAGGTAACGCAGGGAATCTCTTCTTTCAGCCACTATTTCCTCATTAAGTATGACACTGGTTAGAGTCCCTGCCTTCACTGGAAGCATCTTATCAAAGCATGGACATTAACAAGTCTCACCTTTTACTCATGAAGTAAGGTGGCAGAATGCAAAGGTTGCCAGTGGACAGTGTACTGATCAGAAAACCTTGATTAAGTAACTGGGTTCGTAATCTGCTCTTGTCATAGTCAGGTTTGTTTTGCCTTTGGTCACAATGTAGATGATTATTTTTTTCAAGTTCACACAAATTATCTAAATGTTTTCAAGCTCTTCCTTCTCTCTTGGTTACAAAAAAACCAGACCCTCCAGATCCATGAAATCAAGGAAACTAATGAAGAATGCAACTCAGTTCTTTCCACATGAAAAAAAAAAGGGGGGGGAGAAGCAAATGGAATTTTAAACTCCTATAAACCCTTAGAATGCCCCCTGCATTATATTACCAATGATACTTCTAGTGTTTACAAGAAAAGAGGTAAGTGGAGAGTAAATACTTTTGACAGTGGTGCTGAGAAAATAGCAATTTTTTTTTATTTTTTATTTTTTTGGCTGTCACAATTGTGAAAGAGCCTACCCCACACTACTGAAAGGTGGCCTTAGCTTCAGGTGTGCTCTCACATTTCAAAGCGTATTGTCTCTACGGCTTTCCCATGAAATTTAAGAGAAGTAAGTCTAATAATTTTTTGAATTAATTTAAAAATTAAACACTGTTGGATTTAATTGTCCACATTAAGTTAATCATAGAGGTAACTTGCGAAGAGCAGAAAGGCCACTTGACACTGGAGTCCAAAAGACTGTCCTGCTTGCCTAGCAAGGGCCTTTGGATGAGAAATTTCACTGCCCCAAGCCTTCTTTTCTTCGGCTAAAGATTAAAACTCTTGGGGATATTGTGAAGATTGGAAACAACACATACTACGTGTGATACAAAAATGCACAGTCCCAGAGTTCCTGTTGTGACTCAGCAGGTTAATAACTTGACTAGTAACCATGAGAATGTGGGTTTGCTCCCTGGCCTCGCTCAGTGGTTTAAGGATTCAGCATTGCTGTGAGCTATTGTGTAGGTTACAGACTCCGCTTGGATCTTGCGTTGCTGTGACTGTGGCTTAGGCCGGCAGCTGCAGCTCCAATTTGACCCCTAGCCTGGGAACTTCCATATGCTGGAGGTATGGACCTAAAAAAAAAGCAAAAAAAAAAAACCTCAAATGCATTGTCCTCATGCCTGAACACCAGGAGTAGGTACTCAATACACACTTAGGTATTATTATTACTGTCACTACCACTACTGCTATTATTATTATTGATCATTATTATCTTCATTGTTGCCATCACTATTACCTGCCTGTGTTGGTCACTCACTCTACAACATCTTAGGTAATTTGGTTACTATTTTTGAGGGCTAGTCTTCTGAAATAATATCAATACAATAAGTATATGCAATATATTAGTAGTGGCACTCTTTATCTGAAGTATTTCCATTAGGAAAGAGGGGAGGAGGAAGCCTTGAGCCTGCCTGGCATATGTGTTCACTTAGGCTAAGTGCTAATGCACTGACATTGGCAGCAGGAGTGGTGAACCTGCCAACCTTGTGGGGTTTCTAAAAGGGAGAGTCGGCACAGGGGGAATTCAGATAGAGCAAGGATGCAAATAACCTTACAGCAAGCATTGTGGCTACTCCTGGGCACTTGGTTTATTTATAGTTCAAAACCAATCTGAAAGACAATGGGGAAATGATTTAATGGCACCTCCTCAGCCTGAAGCCAGGCTTGCTTTTTTTACCTGGAGTGAGCTCTAGACAAAATCCCAGTTGGCCTAATAGCCAAGCTGTGCCAAGGGAGTGCCATGAGGGAGCAGGTGCTCACCAGGAGACTGTCACCCTGAGTGGCAGCCTGTGTGCCTCTGTTTGCTTTGCTCTATCCTCTTCTCTCTCTCACTGATATGCCATGCTGCCTGTGATCCCAGGAGAAGCCCTTGTTTTGTGAGCCATCTTCTGAGCTATTTGAGAGGATCCAGGGAATTGTGAGCTGCAGTGACTAAGACCATGAGAGAACGATAAAAAGGGTGAATTAAGCAGTCAGAAAGGACTGAGAGTATTGGGAAAGAGGTATTCAGGTACACCTGGTGGTCACACAGAGAAGAGAAAGCCATTATGTGATTTCTCTAGGGAGAACAGAACAAGAGGCTAATTTCCAGGCAAAGAAGCCCAAAGCCATCCCTTTGGGTCCATAGCCCCACTGTGAGTTCCCCTTCAAACATCTGCTAAGTTATCTGTTTACACGTAAATGAAAAGAGAAGCAAAGGATTTCTCCTCACTGGGCCTTTGAGAGGTGGGAGATGAAGTTCGATGAGGATCTGTCCTGGTTCCACGCCCATAGCATTCTCCAAAGCTCTCTTCTTCCAACCCTAAAGGGAATCCCATGTTTATCACCTTCACAGCAACCTTTGCCTTTATCACATCCAAAGTAGAACCACATTAAAGTCTTGAAGGATTAATGAGGTAATATAAAATAAGGTCACATACTCATTAAACACAGGGGCTGAACCGCTTTAATACTAACTTTGATATGCATCTGTTTTATGTTTCCATCCATGTTTGTAGAAACCTGAGTTGTCCAGTGGTTAGAATTCTTTTGCATCAGGCTATCTCTGTATCCTGAGCTGAATACAACAACCTAGCAGGGAATACCAAACTGCTCTAAGAATAAGTTTATCTTGGAGTCCTATTGTGGCTCAGTGGGTTAAGAATCCAACATAGTGTCCATGAGGATGAGGATTCTATCCCTGGCCTCGTTCAATAGGTTAAGGATCCAGTATTGCTGCAAGCTGTGGCATAGGTCTCAGATGTGGCTCAGATCTCTTGTTGCTGTGGCTGTGGCGTAGGCTGGCAGCTGCAGCTCCAATTCAACCCCTGGTCAAGGGATCTCCATATGCCACAGGTGCAGCCCTAAAATAATAATAATAATAATAATAATAATAATAATAATAATAATAATAATTTTATATTGATGGTGGAAAAACTGGAGAAAAAAGAAAACCGTCTTCAACCCCTCCTCTCACTCATATAGATTTTTCTTCATTAAATGCAACATTCTATAGATCCAGATGATGTTCCTTAGTCTTCACATGGACCAGAGTGAAACTGTGAAGCCAAAGAAATATATTTTATACCTTCTCACTCACCGTAGGTAGCCATGTCCTTCACCATCTCTCAGTCCTGCCAAGTGAAAATAAATCAAATAACCACACAGAGTTATGGGAAATATAAAATAAATCTATAGCAGAGATTGCTCTACTCGATATTGCCTTAAAGAGCTGAATGAATGTCCTCACTGCGTTGGGCCTGATGACATAAGTTATGTAGCTTGGTTTATTCATCTTCTGATCAGTTTTCATGGTGTCTATTATTACTTAGGTATTGGAAAAATTATGAAGGAACAGAAGTAAATCGAAGCACCCTCTCCCATTTTTTATAGAAACTAGAAAAAAAAATATCTGCAGTGTTATCATACCTTTGTGAATAGGAAAAAAACTGGCCTGACTTAAATGTATGGTGCTGATAAAGGATGGTGGAAGAGGTCACAGAGTTAGATATTGAAGGGTATATCTGCCGTGCCGGGAAGTTTGCACCCTGCACTGCAAGCCTTAGTGGAAAACCTTTCAGCATGGTCATGGGTCTAACTAGATTTCAATCCTTGTAAGTCTTGCTGGGTTTTGAGTTTTGGTCTTTTGGTTTGGGGATTTTTTTTTTAATCTTATCTTTTTGATCTAAAATGTGAAGGATGGACTGAATTGAGGGAAATCTTGTGGGAAGAAGATCAATGATTGACCATAAAACATAGAGGTGAGAGATGGCCAAGGCCTAAACTAAGGCATTAAAATTAGAGAGACAAGAAGGAGAATACTTTGAAAAACATTGAAAACATAGAACTGACATTGCTTGTAACTCTGATATTTGTGCGTTCTAAACAGAGAGTATCTAAGGATTTTCCACCTTGTTGTAAGAACTTGTAGAGTACAGAGAAAATACCCTGAATGTCAGCAAATAAAAATGAGTATCTAGGAGTTCCTGCTGTGGCGCAGTGAAAATGAATCCAACTAGGAACCATGAGGTTGAAGGTTCAATCCCTGCCCTCACTCATTGGGTTAAGGATCTGGTGTTGCCGTGAGCTGTGGATTAGGTCTCAGACATGGCTCAGATCTGGCATTACTGTCTCTGGCGTAGGCCAGCAGCTGTAGCTCCAATTGGACCTCTAGCCTGGGAACCTCCATATGCCATAGGTGCAGCCCTAAAAAAAGACAAAAAAAAAAGAGTCCCTAAAATTAAATAAAGAGAAAAATAATTATCCTTGGTGACTCTAAGTTCTATATCTTACTTTGAGATCTGGAGAAGTATGAAGAAATAATCCAACTACCTATTTGCAACTTTCTATGAGAAAACAGGATCCTGAGTTGCAACCACAACAGTTTGGGAAGGTCAGATTGTCCAGACCAATCTCATTTCCTTCTGTGCCAGAATGACATGCTAGCGTGATAAGGGCAGACCAATCATTGCAATCTACCTGGACTTCAGTTGGAGTTTTGATTCTGATTTCATTTTAAATGACATTTTTTTTTCCTATTTAGGGCCTCAGATGAAGCATATGGAAGTTCCCAGGCTAGGGGTCGAATCAGAGCTACAGTGGCAGGCCTACACCACAGCCACGGCAACACCAGATCTGAGCCACATCGGCAACCTACACTACAGCTCAGGCAATGCCTGATATTGTTAACCCACTCAGCAAGGCCATGTATTGAACCCACATCCTCACGGATACTAGTTGGGTTTGTTTCCGCTGATCCACAACAGGAACTCCCACATTCTTTTTTAAAATTATTTCTATTTTTGGCCACATCCATAGCATATGGAAATTCCCAGGCCAGGGACTGAATCTGAGCTGCAGCTGCAAACTACCCTGCAGCTATACCAATGCCAGATCCTTAGCCCACTGCACCAGGCCAGGGATCAGACCCATGCTGTCGCAGGGAAACCAGATCCCTAACCTGCTGTGCAACAGTGGGAACTCCACATGACATTCTTATTAATAAGTCAGGGAGATGGAAGCTAGCTCTAAGACTGTACACAAAAGGGGACCAACTTAAAAGGGAAAAATAAGAGGAATTCCACAGTGATCGATATAGTTAATATCTTTCTTAGTGGCTAGGGAGGAGAGAACAAACTATTGATTCTTAATGCAAGAGAAGCTGCTAATACAATTTCAAGTTAGTGATGATGAGTGAATGAAATGTCCTTCCTCCTTAAACATACTTGAAATAGAAAAGGGCAGGGGTCTGCAATGAAATATAAAGATACAAGATGGAAAAAGACAGATGAGGCCACATGAATGAGCTGACAGCAGAGGTTATTATTCACACAAGTGTGAAAGTTGGCTCAATTCCCAAACTAAGATCATAACCCCATTTTTCCACTATCTTCATCAGGCTTCATGTCCAAGTTTAAGATAGACTTAAAATATTTGAGTTGACTTGGTTTGAGTTACTTGAGAATGGAAAAAAAAAAATTGTTGTCAAAGGAACATTTTTTGCTTGTTCTTCAGGTATACAAGAAGAAGGGTAGGATTCTGGACACAGAATAAGAGTTGGATAATGGATGTTGGATTAGCTCTATGTATATACATGTTAAGGAACTTACTTAGAATGATTCTAAAGAGGCTAACCATACCCATCATCCCCGAATGTGCCAGCCCCTCACTGCTGATACCTAAATGATACCTAAATTGTTACTATTTCCCTTTTTATAAAGAGGAACTAAAAAGATTGAGCCATTTTATAAGAGCCAAACACCATACATGGCCTATCACATTTCCCTTCTTAAAGAACCTGTCATGAGGTCACTACCCTCTACAGTGAAGGAATGGGGGCTCAGAGAGGCCAAGTCACTTACCCAGAGTCACACAGTCAGTAGTAGGGCCAGTATTTGAAGTTGAGTTTGTCAGTTTCAGAACTTGCCTTCTTTCCATTTTATCCCGTTAAAATGCCAGTCTTTTGAATTACCATTTTCTTATACCTTTGGGAAAAGTTGGCATTTCTCTCGGTGGCTACTCCTTATGCTTTAGTGTGAGTAATTTTCAGAATCATCTCAGAACCTAGAGGGGGAAGGGGTTTTATAAAAAAGGTGAGAGCTGAGCATTTAGGAAGAATAAGAGGGTCCATCTCCAAATGAAAGAATAAGATGCAGCTCAGGAAACTGAGAACATCAAAGACATACTTAGGAAACATATGTCTTGGCTAAGCACTGATGGTTCATCATAGAAGAAAGCATAAGAGAAATTAGTGTAAATTCCACCAATAGGGAAAATCTTAAGAGGATCCCCACCCCACTACATACACTCACACACACAGAAATACACACACAAGCGCAGATTAAAGTAATAACCATCTTAACATAAACTAAAACCTTAGACATCCTCCATTGTCACTTCCTCTCTTTAGGAATAGGCAGACTGGTACATACAGAGTGATGTGTTCTTATGTGCAGAATCTTTCAGTTGCCTGTGGCTAAATGTGCTCTCAATCTTAGGTCTTCTTGCTTTCAGTGATCAAACTCCATTCCTGGAACTATAGAATTTTTTTTATAGTTTAGCTTCATACCCATATGAAGCAATGAATTTGATCAAAGTACTTTCCTTTGGGACCTTCTAGCTCTTTTAGTCCATGAGTTGTTTCCTGGCTTAAAAATAAGATAAAACCAGAAACTAGAAAGCGGTTGTAGAGGGTATTTGCTATTTTTGATTGTCCAAAAATCCATTTATTTCCCCCCTTCTCATTGGTAACAGCAGGCTGATTTGATTTGGGTATTGCCTCCTTCCCATTCATGGAAGAGTAAAGGAGTTTAAAAAGATTCCTTGGGGAGTTCCCGTCGTGGCGCAGTGGTTAACGAATCCGACTAGGAACCATGAGGTTGCGGGTTCGGTCCCTTCCCTTGCTCAGTGGGTTAACGATCCGGCGTTGCCGTGAGCTGTGGTGTAGGTTGCAGACGCGGCTCGGATCCCGCGTTGCTGTCGCTCTGGCGTAGGCTGGTGGCTACAGCTCCGATTCGACCCCTAGCCTGGGAACCTCCATATGCCGCCGGAGTGGCCCAAGAAATAGCAACAACAAAAAAAAAGATTCCGTGGATACTGGCTATTCTTTTTACTTGTAAGGATGTGACCCAAAGTGGACAAAAGAGATATGAAGATGCATTTACTAGAGTCTTTTGGGAGAGAATTTTCCATATACTTTAACAAGAACTACAAGAAGAAGCTGCCATTCTTTCTCTGGACAGCATGGAGTTGAGGTGTGAGTTCTAGTACTGGTACGGACATTTCTCTTTCCATATTGGGATTCCAGCCTATTGGCTGTACAAAGAAGGACAAAATACATAAAGGTAAAGCACAAGGAAAGAGGCTTGATGATACTGAGAATCTCAGCATCAGATTTCACTGGAAGGCATATATACTTAAGTTGCATTTTACATTTAAGTCAGTTTGGATCAAGTTTTCTGTAACTCTTACCCTGCACATCCCAATAATATCTAGGTATACTTTTTTGTCTCAGTGAAAATTAACCCGCAGAATGATTGGCTGATTTAATCCAGCTGCAGGTTCATAGGACAGCATAATCAGCAAGTCTGTGCACAAGGAAACATGGAGAGTGTGTTAATATATATTGTTAATTCTCCATAAAGCATAACATCTAATTAAGGAAAGGGAAATAAACCACCAGGATGAATTAAAGGAAGATGAGCCAGGCAATATTACATATTACCAAGGCCTTGATACAGAACAGAAGGTACAGGTTTTAATGGAGTTTAGAGATGGGAAGTGTCTCTTTGACTTGGGGTCGTTAGGGATGCTTTGGGGGAAGAGATGAGATTTCAGCTGGCTCTTAGAATGTGTGTAACAGTATTGGTACCAATATCTATCTAGATTCTATCTACTGTCTTTGAAAACCAGATGGGAGTACCAGAGATGCAAAGGTCAGAGGAGAACACACTTCCCATTGTAAGGGTTTCTATGTGGAGAACCTTCATCTAGAGCAGTATTCTCAAAGTGGGGTTTCTGGACCAGCAGGATCAACATCATCTGAGACCTGTAAAAATGTTAATGTTCAGGCCCCAACCCAGATCCACTGATTCAAAAACTCTGGGCGTGGGGACCTAGCAATTTGTGTTTTCCTAACCCCTCCTGATAACTCTAATATACCTCTCAAGTTTGAGAACCACTGATCTCAAGCAGTTCTCAAAGTATCCTTGAGTGTTCATGGACTAGGATGAGAGAAAAAGAATTTCATCTTTATTTCGCTAACCCTAATCAAAATGTAGTAGTATACGTCTCCAACAAAAGAGAGCTCCTATCTCATCTCAATGGTTGCAGGTATCTCAAACTATTACTAACACTTATTGCCTCTTTGAAATTATGGTAATTCTGAGGCCTGTGCTGGATCTTATCATTAATGTGCTAATGAAGAAACTTACATAGTATTATATCTCAAATTGTAAAAAATATTTTGATAACTGCATTTTAATATAACTGATTGCTCTAGAAAGTCTATGTATTTTATTTTATGCATTTAAACACTAATCCTAGGAAGAGGACTAGTGTTCCTTCACTGAACCGCTGAAGGGGAGCCAGGCATGAAAAACTATAAATCCATGACCTAGGGGTGAGGCTGGTATATCTTCACCACCCCTCATTCAGCATTCCAAACAGAAGGAGGGGGCCCATCTAAGTGATGAGAAGTGTAAAAGCTTCAGGCAAAGGCTTATTCCAGCCCTTCCCTTCCCTCTTGCTGTCACTGCTTCTGCATCTATGCAGAGCTGAGGTGCCCTCAGCTTCTTTCCACCAGGCATTCAGGGCCCATGCTGGTCCAGCTCTGCCCCTGACTAGTGAGTATGTTTGTCTCACTCAGAGCTGAAGTACCAGAAAGCCCGCATGGACACTGATTCAGTGCCACATGCTCCAACCCAGCTGTTGCCACTCGCAAAGCTAATATTTTGATCTCCAGCTGTCTGTTGCCTCTCTGTTTCTTAATTGGTTCCAAACCCAGGTGGAGAAGAACAGCATCATTTATTGGCCCTCTAAAACCTCACCAGCCTGTGCATCTCTCTTCTCCTCCCTATTTTCTTCTAGGAATATGCTAAAGTGAAATAGATAGTGAAGGAAAACAGGCAGCCCCTTCTCCACCCAGGAGGTTTCGTAATTGTTCCTTAAGTAGCATTGGTACCAGATGCCAGACAGAAGCTGCAGTGATGTTCTCCCTTCTCGGGTGTCCTAGAATCAGGGCTATAAATTAGTTGGGTCATTGCCCTTTAAAAGAGGAGGAAAATATGAGGTGATAATAGTCAAGGTCGTTGTTGTGCATCCAATGAATTTTGTGAGCCACGTGTAAAGATTCTTCTTCAGCTTCCCACCATAGAACTTAACAGTTCTACGGATAGACACTGGCTGACTAGATATACAGATTAGACTTTTTCCCTAAGCAGCTCTTTTTCCTCTTTGCCACTATTGACTTATTAGGCAAAATACAGTTAACCTTATTAAGAACTAGAATAGAGCAATGTGATTACAACATTTAGCTCTGCAATATGCAAGGACGTAAAGCCAACCAAAATGTTGTCTCTGGAATTTGAAGGAAGGTCCTCAAATCAGCCTAGTTCCATATAAACATCTGCTACTCACAGATGACAGTGACTTTCCTTGTATTGTTCACAGTAACACTGTGAGATGGAGTTACCCTTATCCATCTTTCACAGATGAGGGCATGGAGGTTTCAGGAAGTTAACTTTTGCAAAGTGGGCAAAAGTGGGGTGGCTAGGATTTAAATCCTGACTTGGACGTCAGAAAGCCCAGGCTCTTAGCTATTCTTGGGTATGTCAGTCTCTTCAAGGCAGCTCTGATTTACCACCCCTCTCCCAACAATCTGGTATCTTCGGTTCTGAATCCATGAACATTGAGGGTGCCCAACTGTGTATTTTCACTATGTATCTAAATTAAGCCTCATGACAACCTTGTTACATGAGTCATAGTATCACCTCACTTATACAGATAAACAAACCGAGACTTAGGAAAGGGGAAGGAATTTACTTGAGATCATACCTTAGAGCTTATGAAGCACCACAGCTGACATATAAACCCCAGTCTTCACTGAAGTCCAAATTTTATAAATTTTTGGTAAATGGTAGATTTTATCCACAGCATCTCAGCCCAGCAAATCCTATTGGAGGGAGGGAGCTGGGAGGCACATGGAAGGACACAGCCTCATGTCACATCACTGCTTTGGGATATCACTGCTTCTTGTACTTCCCATCTATCTGCATTTCCAGTAGGAATATTCATATGTTGTCTCCAGATCCTAGTGAATTTTTCTGATTTCTATTTCATACAGAATAGGAATACTTTACATACACGGAAATAGCATTTCTGCCCATGGCAGATAGCCCTTTTGGAATTTGGAATGGAAAGACTGATATAATTGTCAAATTCCTCGGTTCTGATGAAAAGCGAAGGCTAAGAGGACAGACTCTGAACAGAGCAGCTTTGACATTTGTCAGCTCATTAGCAGGAATCTTCGACACGTCTCCAGGTCTTGGTGGTCAGTCATGCTCAGTGTTAACAGAAAGTGACTGGCCCTGTGGGCAGAGAAGAAATCTAAACCCTGCCCCCCTTCCAAAATACTTGCATAGAGATTGGCATAGAAAGCCAAAATTGGGCTCACCAAGCATAAAATGAACCATGGATAGTTGGGTTACTAATGGGTATAACTGCTCTTTTGAGCAACAGTTGTTCTGGCCTTCCTTTGCATGGAGGTATTTGACATAATTGTGCTAAGTAGTGTGAAAGGGAAACCTGCTTCAGGGCTAATATGATAATGAGCATTGTCTGGGAGACTGGAGAAAAGGCGGTTAGTAATATCATTTTTCATGCTTTTTTGTTGTTGTTCAGCTAAAAATAAAAGTCTCATTAAAGAGAGGTTTAAGTGAATTATATTTCTCCATTTCTCTCGCAATTAATTTTTGTGCAACCCAATTGCAATTTGCCATTTGATGCCTTTACACTGAGCAGGGCGGCGTGAATTTCTTGGGGACCGGCAGAGGGCAGTGCTGAGCTAAAGCTGGCGCTAAAACCTTTCTTCTGGCTGTAAAATTGTGCTTGTTATTAAATGAAATCTTAAGGCTAACTTAGCCACGGAGGAAATTAAACTGCTAATTATGTGTGTCTAAACCACTAAAAATGGGTCCAGTTGTTGCTCAAGATTTCAGAAACATACATCTCTTCTCTTGGTTTTAAAATATATCATTATACCTGGAAAGAGTACCTATTAATGATATTATACAATTAAAAAAGAAAATCTTTTATTAGAGTTATCTGTTCTTATAGCCTGTCCCTTTTTATGTAAGTAAACAAAAGATTTGCAGGATTGGTTAATTTAGGGGTGTTTTGGTTTGTTTTTCCAAGTCATCTATGTTATTGTCTTTATAAAATCTGAGCTATCCATGTTTAGGCCATGTGGAGCAGTGATCTAACGGTTTCAGACAGGATGACCACATTACTTTTATAGCACTTTCTTAAAAAACAGTTTTCTCTGGAGGCAAAAATTACAGAGATTTGGAGGATTTGGAAAGAAGCAATTCTGATTTTGGAGGGAAAAGGGATGATGATTGCATAAATGTTCCTATACATTTAGAAAGGTGATGTCATTGTGAACTTACCCTCATGACAAGGAAATAAAAAAGAGATCTCAAAGCAAGTAAGGAGTCAATGACTGGCCAAATTTTTTTTTTTTTTGTCTTTTGTCCTTTTCTAGGGCCGCACCCATGGCATAAAGAGGTTCCCAGGCTAGGGGTCTAATAGGAGCTGTAGCCACTGGCCTACGCCAGAGCCACAGCAACACCAGATCCGAGCCGCGTCTTCGACCTACACCACAGCTCATGGCAAGCCGGATGCTTAACCCACTGAGCGAGGCCAAGGATCGAACCTGCAACCTCATGGTTCCTAGTCGGACTTCTTTCTGCTGTGCCACAATGGGAACTCTTTTTGGTTTTATGTTTTCTTTTGTTTTGTTTTCTTTCAAGATTTTTTTTTTTTTAAGTTCTTTGCTCTGCACCAGGCAGCCTGGTAGCTGGTCCCTGGTGATCAGATAAAGGAAAAGAAATCTGATACCAGGTTTTAACAAAAATGAGAATACAAACTGTTGATGAATGTCTATGTTACAATGATAATTTGTATAATTTGCATGGCCCAGGATCTTCAGTTTTTTTATCAGGTTGGTTTTTGTTTTGCACTTTTTTTTTAGTTAGCTTTCTTGTAAGTTCTGTAGATCAACAACATCACCTGGGAGCTTGTTAGCAATGCAGAATCCCCATAAGTACGGATCTACACTTTAACAAGTTTGCAGAAGACTGGATTGCACCTTTGAGTTTGAGAACTGCCACATTAGGTCTTACCTACAGTAATGTGTTTTCTCTGCAAAGGGAACCCCTCTGGCTTTTAGTTTAGAAACAGTTCATAAAGCATAGCAAACTCTCACTTAGAATCAATCAAAACAATTTTTTTGTGGTTGTGGGCATTTTCTTCTTTGTAAAAAAAAAAAAAAAATAAAGCCTTTTGAAATCTTTAACGGTCCTTTTACCAGGTGGTTTTTATTTTAACTGGACCTGAAACATGGGCCCATCATGACCTGAAGTCCTGGAAGAATTAATGTGCTGAGGACATGGTACCTTCATAATTCTTTTTAGCATCTGGCCTTGACGAAAATGGTAAAATTCTGTAGCTTCACCACCCCTTGCATTGATTTGGCACTCCCGTTCATTCCACGCTTTTCACGGATTTCATGAAAGGCTAATAATGACCTATTTTACTTATCCATCAAGAGCTATGAACCGAAGCTTTTTCCTCCTTCCTCGAGCAACAAGGGCAGCATGGCTAGGTCAGCCAATCAGAGTAATGAGGCTCTCCTGCTTGGAAAAGTGAGATTAATCTGAATCAAATACTTTCCACCTTAGCAATTTTAACTAATTCCCTCAGGAGAGTACAAGAAATACGTGAAGCCCCCATAGTCATGCCAGCCCCCTGGTATGGAAAGCAGGTAATCCCTTTTAAGCTTGTTAATATCTTTTCCTGCTGGGTTCTACAACTGACTCAAAGAATAGCTATGACTCCTCAACCCAGCATTACAAAGAAAAGCAGTTTTCAGGGAGGAAGACCATAAGTTCTGGGCTGCACAGCAAATGGCTTCAGTCTGTGGCGATAGGTCTAAGTGCCTTGATTAAATTGCTTTGTGTACTATCTTTCTGCCAGTGTCCCAGCCATCATCAGCGGAATAAGCTGCCAGGATTTGAGGGCTGTATTGTGGGATATTCAGGCTGCAGATTAGAGAGGTTTCCTTTCTTCCTTCAAGATGCATATGCTTTTCAGTATGTGATCTTTAGGGACCATGCTGATGAGCTGCTGGTAGAAAGACAGCTCAGGTGTGCTGTGGCTCCTGGGGGGTGGGGAGCCTCCCTCTGCACCCTTAAACCAGGTCTGAATACCTGAGGCACATTCGAAGATCTGTGCTCCCCAGCTGGCATTGCAGGGCTCCTCCTCACGTGACCTCTCCCTCTCACCTTCAACAAAAGGAAAGTTCTTATTTAATGCAGGCCCACCTTTCTTGGTTTGTCAAACAGAAGTTGCAGTGGAAACAGGCTAGGATTTATTTGACTTTGCAGGCACCAGCCTCAGACTCTTCCCTGAAATCCTCCCCAAACTTTTTAGTAGGACTAAATTGTCAGCAGTGATCAGGAGAAAAGTGCCCCTGCACCCAGAACAAGGTGTTAATCCAGGAGCTTTTGGAGATCTTGTTTTTTGGTTTGTGGTTTTGTTTTGTTTTTAAACGCCAGGCTTGTTGGGTATAAGTTACCTAGAATCAGATCCATCGTTTTTATACTGTTCTATGAGTTTTGACAAATGAAACCATAACCAAGATAACAGAACATTTTCATTACTCCCAATATCTCTGGATCACATTTATAGTCAACCTCTGGCAACAACTTATCTGTTTTCAGTCGCTATGGTATTCCCTTTAGTCCTGAAAGATTTATGTAATTCTTTAAAAGTGATCTTTTCTGTAGTTCCCATTGTGGCTCAGTGGAAATGAACCCAACTAGTATTCTTGAGGATGTAGGTTCCATCCCTGGCCTCACTCAGTGGGTTAAGGATCCAGCATTGCTGTGAGCTGTGGTGGTAGGTCGCAGATGTGGCTCAGATCCCCCGTTGCTGTGGCTATGGCGTAGACCAGCAGCTGCAGCTCCAATTCAACCCGTAGCCTGGGAATTTCTATATGTCACAGGGGCAGCTCTAAAAAAAAAAAAAAAAAAAAAAAAATTTCACAAGAACTCACAAAGAGGTCTGATTAGCATGATAAAATATAGTTAGAGGAGTGGCTCTGGAATCAGATAAGTACAGGCATCAATCCCAACTCTGCCTCTTGGCTTATGCTGATTTGGGATATATTACTTAGTTTAGTTAAACCTCAGTTTTCTCATCTATTAAATGGAGGAAATAATCAGCAACATTTATAAAATACCACATTACTTGCTGAGACTTGTTTAAATCACTGTGAGTAGCTACCCTACCAATGTGATAACTGATTTTTTTTTTTTTGTTCTCTCATGTTACTTGTTACCTACTGTTTAATCTTACTGCCTGTTTTAGAGTTCAGGGATCCTGTCACACGTATTTTGTCCTCTACAACACGTCAGAGTACATGTCTGTTCAGGTTGTTATAACAAAATACCACAGACTGGGTGGCTTATAAACAACAGAAATTTATTTCTTACAGTTCTGGAGCCTGAGAAGTCTAAGATCAAGATACGTACTGTGTCTGGTGAGAGCTTACTTTCTGGTTCATCAGCTGCTGTTTTCTTGCCATAACCTCATATGGCAGAAGGAGTGAGGGATTTATCTGGGGCCTCTTTTATAAGGACAAGTAAATTCCACTCATGAGGGCACTGCCCTCTCAAAGGCCCCACCTCCCAATACAATCACATTAGGAATTAAGGGATCAACCTGAATCTTGGAAGGTCATGAACATTCAGTCTACAGCAGTACTTAAAAACTATGTGGAACACATAGTCAATTAAAAGAATATTAAACATTACACTGAAAAATAAACATATTCATGTTGTATTATTGCTACATATATAGCTATTAATAAATGATTATTATCGGTACTTTTTTAAATTTACATAAACAGTATATTTTTGTATCCTTTTGTAGCTTTTTTCCCTTTTATGATTTTTTTTAGATTTATCCATTATTTAACTACTAAATAGTATTTTGTTTCATGAATAAACCAGTCTCTTTTTCCATCCTTGTATCCAGGGGCATTTAGGGTGTTTCTGTGTTTTCACTGTGCAAATGTACAAGCATTGCCCTGAATAGGAACGATACTTACCAAGCCAAGAAGTGGTTTCCTTTGGGGAGAGGGCAGAGTGGAGAAAAGGAGGCAGATAGGAAGCTTTAGATGTAGCAGTAATATATCGTTTCTTTAAGAAAGAATAGAAATAGCACCCTGGAGCAACGGAGCTCACGATCATTAATATTCGTCTATTAATTCAGGATGATGAATTCATGAGTGTTCATTATATTCAGTATTCTGTGTATTTTTTAATTATTCTATAATTAAAAATAAAATTAAGTATAAAATATGAAAATAAAAATCAACATGGTCCTATCCTGGAATATATAACCATTATTATTAGCATTCATTCTTGAACATTTCATAAATAATGAATTTTTTCCATGATCACTGTAAGATATTTGTGACATATCCTAGATAGTTTCATAGTGAAAAGTAAAAAGTGAAAGTGCCATTTTTTCATCTATAATAACTGGGTCCTGGAGTTCCCGTCATGGCTCAGTGATTAAATAATCCAACTAGGAACCATGAGGTTACAGGTTCGAGACCTGGTCTTGCTCAGTGGGTTAAGGATCCAGTGTCACCGCGAGCTGTGGTGTGGGTTGCAGATGTGGCTCGGATCCCGCGTTGCTGTGGCTCTGTTGTAGGCCATCAGTAGCGGCTCCAATTAGACCCCTAGCCTGGGAACCTCCATATGCCACGGCTGCGGCCCTAGAAAAGACAAAAAGACAAAAAAATAAATAAATAAAAATAAAAAATAAAAAAATAGAACCTTTAAATAATAATAATAACTGGGTCCTGCAGTGTTTTCCTGTAAGGATCTAATTGTGGTTTTTTCTGTTGTTCTTGTTTTTGCCTTTGTGATTGGAAATAGTGCGTTTTAGGCATAAGAAACAAGCACAGAGTTCCTTTTAAAATAACTAGGTGAGGATGTTAAAGAGAAAAGAGTTATGGGGCATCTAGTAATTCATCTCATCCAACTCTACTGTTAGCAGGACTTGGCTAATACAGGTTGCCGAGGGAATAGGCATGCTTTTGCCTTCATTTTACTTATATTTTACAAAATAAAGGGAACCTGGCTTTTACAGGAAATAGCTAAGCTTTGGAAATAGTTGTGAGGCTTATCCCATTCTTTCATTTTAATGACTTTCCCTGGCATTTAATCCCATCTTCCCCCTCTGTGACTACATTTATTAGTATGCTCTTCAGAAAGCTAAGAAAACAAACAAGGCTATCAAAATACAGCTTACATCAAGTTCTCCTGGTTGAAGGGGCAAGTGGACATGTTTCCCTGCCCCCTTGTGGCTTGATTACAGAATTCCTGCTGTGGTTTCCCCCACAGCTCCTTACCCTGCCTCTGAAATGCTGGGGAATGAAAGGTCCAAATTCAGCACTGACTGGCTGCAGAATAGATGGACACTATCAGTGAGTGGGCTTGATCTTAACAATAGCATTTGCTCCTTGAGGGACTATGGGCTCCAAAATGCTCCTCTTCAGATGACCCGAGAAATCTTGGACTTCAAGCCCAGAAGGCCCAAGACCACAATTTACATGCAGAAATTCTGAGTCTACAAAATAGATCATGAGCTAGACTGATAGGTACTTGGGAAAGTCATGGCTTCAGAAGGAGACGCATCTTCCATTTGAGTTTGTGATGTGATCTCCAAGACGAACCCTGCTTGTCAGAACCAAAGGATAGTTGTTTTACAACAGTTGAGGATGCTGCATTTTATCAAAGAAGAAGTGTCTATTAGGTGGAGTTTTGAGCTGAGTGTGATGTGTAATGCTATATAGAGTGAAATGCAGCTTGCTTGTTGAGGTATAAGGGGCAATGTTTAATGTTAAGCAGGCCAAAAAAGGAGTTCAGTTAGACTCTCATGGGAAATCTTTAAAGTAGGGCACAGATGAGAGCAAGTCAGGGCAATAAATAGTTCTTCTCAAACTGTGACAGTGCTGAAGTCCATCACATGCAATCAACATTTAATTTAGGTCCTCAACGTGTGGTCTTCCAAAATGTCTATTCATCAGGAATGGTCTGAAATGCAATCACTCCCCTGAGATTACAAAAGAAAAATCATATGTGTTGGGGCCTTTCCATTTCACAGGCCAAAAAATTGAGTCACCAATGAATTAAAAAATCACAGATTTCACAGTAGATCAGTGGCAGAGCAGGAAAGAGAACAGAGTGTGTCACATGCTTTAGATAAGAATTCTTGTCTCCAGAGCAGACTTTCTGTACCAGTAATGAACTGCTTCACTGCTTCCTAATGTGCCATGTGCCTTCGTCAACTTGTCCTTCTAGGCTGCTGGAGGCACCAGGTCACTGTGTCACAATGCACTGTCAAAATGTCACAATAATATCAGCTGGGTGATGACAACAGGGATGCGAGCCAAGGGGTATGGAAACCTATCAACACTTTTGTCATGCAGCCTATAGATAGTGTTATTCTCTGTATCCATATTCAAAAACGGTGCTTGGGAATAACACAGAAACTAAAAAAATAAAAATGAATCTCTACCCCCCTGGTAAAATGATTTATCATCATCTTGCTAGCCTCAGCTTTTCATCAGGCATTTGTATTTGATTTACGGTTTGAAAACTGTAAAACAAGATTAAAGCTGCACTTATGCTAATATTGTAATTGTGCAGATAATTTTGCACAATAATTACAGCCTTTGCCTTCTCCTTTATGGGAGTAATAGGAGTACAAATGTCCAAATTTATAATATATTGTATTATAATAAATAATAAAATATATTGCAAGCTCAGTACCATCCCTTTATACCTAAAATAAAGCTAAGAAAACCTTAGAAAACCCTATACACACAAATTATATATACATATAAAATATGTATAGATCTATAATATATGTATATATTCCATTATTTTAATCCAGAGAAAAATAAAACAATAAGATATAAAATAATAACTAATTTTTGATGCCTTCTTTCAGTTTTTCAAATTGAAATTGATTTTCCTGATAAAGTTGATGATAAGATATATACATGTACTGGTGAATTTAGATGTATAGATCGTATATGTTCTTCATCCTTTGGTTGGTTTTTCCCACTCCTTCTGTTTCACCATCTTGCTACTTTTCCATCCACTGGCGCCCTCACCCTGCCCCCTGCCCAGGCCCCATTCTACTGTCCGGCTTCATTGGGTCTAGATGATTTCTCTTTCCTTATAAATTAGGGATACCCAACCTTGGCCCTGGTTTAAAATTTCTGGAAATATGTTTTTGTGGGCCACCATAATACACAGAATCATCTAGGATGCTTACTAAAAATGCTCATTAATAGTACGTTCCCCAGACCTACTAAAACATATGTGTTTTTAACCAGCCTCCCTAGCTTTCATTTTTATGCATGTTCAAATTTGAATTTCCCTTCCCCAGAGCAGTGATCCTGAGTTGGAGTATACACACATCTGGGACATATCTATAAAATGTAGGTCCAGGAGTTCCTGTCGTGGCTCAGCGGAAATGAACCTGACTAGCATCCATGAGGAAGTAGGTTTGATCCCTGGCCTTGTTCAGTGGGTTAAGGATCCAGCATTGCTGTGAGCTATGGTGTAGGTTGCAGACGTGGCGGCTTGGTTCCTCATTGCTATGGTTGTGGAGTAGGCTGACAGCTGCAGCTCAGATATGATCTGTGGCCTGGGAACCTCCATGTGCCGCAGGTGCAGCCCTAAAAAGACAAAAAAATGAATAAATAAAATAAAATGTAGGTCCAGTCACTATAGAACTGGCAACTCGTGCATAAGGTTTAGTGGTGATGGTAATGGAGAGTAAAGTTCAAATTATCCCACCACATCCCAATTTGGAGATAATGGTATAATATCCAAGAAGTGTCTCCAGTACAGGAACTAAGAATCACTGCCAGGGAAACCACTATTAGTGATAGGGAATTTCCTGTCCAAGGGATTTGTTAAAGTGTGCATATCTGAAGCAAATTAGTCCTTGAGTTTTGCAATACTCTTAAAAGCAAGTAGTTAGAGGAAAATAAAAAATGACACTACAAGTTTAACATACTTTATATTCCAAAAAAAAGTTCTGATAACAAGAAACTAAATAAATTTCTTATATGATGGAAATGATTAATAAATATCACAAGGTTCTTTCTGGTTATATTCAACTTAATTATTTTGAGGGGCAACTAAGTATACAAAATGCTAATTTTTTAATTGGCTACTTTTGGTGGCTGTGAAAATGTGCTGCTTATTTATAGAACATCATTAACGATTGATGGTCCCATCTGCTGACCCTCTGGATCAACAATTACACTTGCACCAAAGCCACACTTCTCACAGGCTACTCCCAGCCAGTGTCAGAGTACTGAGTGGGCAATAAGGCAAGCTCTTACGGTGGGATTTGCAGAACTGATACAGTGGCTTTGGCTCAAGGGCTTCCCTCTGACCTGGTGGAATCTTTCCTGGAACTGCATTGCAGTGCACAACTCTTTCTGTTCTATCCTTCTTCCTTCCCTTTCTCCTTCCTAGGTGTCAAACTTATATCATGGTGTGACTAAAGGTTCTCTCTGCTTCCTCTTGCTCCCTCTTCCCTCCTCTTATTCTCTCTACTAATAAATCTCCTCTTTGTCTAATTCTATCTTGATATCTGCTTCTTGACAGACCTGAACTAATACACTGTGCTTTATTGAAAGCACTGATCGTTTTATGTTCTGTCCACTCCACCAAACACACACACACACACACACACACACACACACACACACACTTGGTAGCTAGCTCACACTTTCTTCACATCACCTTCCTCTTAGCCATCAGAATTGCTCCCTTTCAAATCTCTTTCTTATGGTTTCTTGTTCTCTGATGAATGACAGTAAATGATAATATATTTTTAAAATAGGATATCCTCTTTTGGCATTTTAATGATACATTGTATCTTCTTATTAATAACATCTCATGCTTGAAACAGTAAATGTAAAGGATTCCTAAAGAGCCCTAAGAACTTCTCTCTGTGGCAATTTCATTACCTAATTAGGGGCAGACTTGGGGGTTATAGGCCCCTCAAATAATACTCTATAAGTAACTATCTACTGCAGTTATCTATGTGCAATTGTATAGTCATTGCACCCCTCTTATTTCCCTTTTCACTCCTGCCTCCAAAGCAAGGATGAAAACTGAGTTTTCCCTCTTCTCCAAATTACCATAATTGTGTTTCCTGCCATACAAAAGATGAAAGTAACTTTAAAAGTTTTATTTGTTCAACATCTGTTGGAACTATGCTGTGAGAGAAATGAGTCCACTCTTTAGTATTGGTAATTACCCTCAAGTGTTTCAAAATAAGGAAACTAGAGAAGTGAGGGACAATCCCACATCTGTAAAGACATTGTCAACCATCACTATTTATACAGTTAGACTTTCTATATCTCTGCTAATGTAGGAAATAAGCTAACACCCTAAGCTAGTAACCATTGCAAAAAGACCCTGAATGTTGAACCCTATAGTACTTAAGTTCTATGGCAGATAAAATAGTACTTTCAAATTTTTATCAGAGCATTCAAGATGTTTTAAAAAGAAATAATATTTCAGTCACTATTGAAAGGATCATTTAAAAACTAATATGTAAATATTTCATGTTAGGTCTAAGGTTCTTTATAATTGCCTCTATATTTATCCTCAATTAATTTATTGACTTACTCCCTTGCTAAATTTAGACTGAAAGTTTTCATGTCTTTCTTTGGATGATTGATACCTATGGCAACTGGAAGGATAATAACAAGTGAACATGAAAGTGGCTGTATCTGCTAAGCAAGTTGTATAAGAACTGGAACTGCAAATCAATTATGTTAGCCGGTGAGGGACATTATCCATGGTGAGATTACACACTCTCATACAGTATTTTACTCACTCACTTTAACCACTTTATCCCCTTCTTTGCACATGAATTCTTAACTCGGAAGAATGCCTTTGGGACAGCAATGAGGAAAAATATAAATATAATAGTGTCTCATTACTAAAGAAAATAATCTGACTTGTTAGTTTTTCAAATTCTGTAATAATCTGAATTCAACCTACCTTTTTGTTATTATATTTCTGTTGCCCTCTATGGGTACCTTACATAGATAGCAGCCAACCCAGGCTAGTCATCCTTTCTAGAGCACGAGGGACATACTGGGCTCTGAGCCTTCTGTTCGTACCATTCCACCTTCTCGGAATTCTTTAAGATGCAGACTCCCATCACCCAGTAACAACTCTGTTCTACGTTTCTATGATTTCAACTTTTTAATGTTTTTTTCTTTTTTGGGGGGCCGCACCTGTGGCATATGGAAGTTCCCAGGCTAGGGGTCAGATTGGAGCTGCAGCTGTCGGCCTATGCCACAGCCACAGCAATGCAAATCCAAGCTGAGTCTGCAACTTACACCACAGCTCACAGCGATGCTGGGTCCTTAACCCACTGAGCGAGGCCAGGGATGAAAGCCACATCCTCATGGATACTAGTCAGGCTTATTACCACTAAGATACAATGGGAACTTCTGAGTTCACCTTTTTTAGATTCCACATGTAAGTGAGATGGTATTTTTCATTCTTTGTCCTATTTCACTTAGCATAATGTTGACTATAGTTAATAATATTGTATTATATGCTTGAAAATTGCTGGAAGAGTAGATCTTAACACTCTTACCACACACACACACACACACACACACACACACACACACTCACACAAATAGAGGTGACTACGTAAGATGATGGATCCTTTAAACTTATTGTGGTAATCATTTTATAATACATATGTATGTCAAATCATTAGACTGTATATCTTAAACTTACGCAATGTTACATGTCATTATATTTCAATAAATCTGGAAAAGTTGCAGCCCATCTCTTAAGGACCAATTCATGCCTCACTTTTCCAATGATGACTTCTTTGAGTCTCCCTGCAGGAAATGATCCCATTTACTCACCAGTAATGAACCCGATTAGTATCTATAAGGATGCAGGTTCCATCCCTGGCCTCGCTCAGGGGGTTAAGGATCCGACATTGCCATGAGCCATGGTGTAGGTCAAAGACCTGGCTTGGATCCCACATTGCTGTGGTTGTAGCACAGACCAGCAGCTGCAGCTCAGATTGGACGCCTAGCCTGGGAACTTCCATATGTCACAGGTATGGCCATAAAAAGAAAAAAAAAACAAAAACACAAGGCAAAACAGTTTACAAGCACAGGTTCTGGAGCTGGACTCTGGATTGAAATCCGAACCTCACTGCTGTGTGATCTTGAATAAATCACCTAACCCTTCTGAGCTTTAATGTCCTGATCTGTTAAATGTGGAAAACAACAGTTTCAATAAATGTTTGTTTAGAAAATTAGATCAGTTATTTTTATTATTATGCTTATCTTTAGTATAGCTTTACAGTATAATTATTTATAAGATTTATTTCTCCTACTAGTTTATAAGCTCTTTGACGTTACAGATTGTGGTGGTGTTGTTTTTTTTCATCTCTGTGTCCACCATAGTTACATATGCACAGTGGATGTTCATTGACTTTTTGTTGTTGTTGTTGCTAAGTGGATGAAACACAGAGTGAATGAATTCTGATTTCTTTGTCTATTTTCACAATAGTTGATCCCATTTGGGAATGATAACAATAGTAATAGTCATAAGAACAGCAACTGTGATTTGAAGACAAATATAAGAAATTTACCTTTAGGAACATCATGACTTACTGGAGTAAACTTTTGGTATAGCTTCCATTTTTCCTATCCCTAAGCATCTGCTTCAAAGCTGTTTTTTTGTTTGTTTTGTTTTGTTTTTTTATTTTTAGGGCCACACCTGCTGCATATGAAGTTCCCAGGCTAGGGACTGCATTGGAGCTGCAGCTGCCAGCCTACACCATGGCTCACAGCAATGCTAGATGCTTAACCTACTGAGTGAGGCCAAGTATTGAACTCCTATCTTCATGGATACTAGTTGGATTCTTAACCCACTGAGCCACGACAGGAACTCCCAAAGTTGTTTTTTTGTTTTGTCTTGTTTTGTTTTTTAATAAAAATTTTCAGGTAGTCCTAAAAGCCAACATAAGTACAAAGGTACAGAAAGGATAGCTAAAGTTTGCCAGCCAAAAAGATTCACAGGAAATCCTACTCCTGGGGAAGTACATGAAAGCCAAATGATGCCTCTGACCAGAGGCCGGGTCTAGTTAAACTAACACTGCTGTTTTTTGTTCAGACTTCAATCAGTTGGACTAAACTAATAGTGTCAACCTGGAAATCAATGTTGAATGTTTTCCTCATTGTTAACTAAAACATTCTGATAGGTATTAAATATGAATCCTCTGTGAACATAATAATTATCTTTCTATGTATGACTGGTGATTAAAAGTTTGCAAAATTGGGAGTTTGCAGCAGAACTGAGCCACATAAGAAACAAACCTTACTAGTATCCATGAGGATGCAGGTTCAATTCCTGGTCCTGCTCAGTGGGTTAAGGATCTGTCTGGTATTGCCACAAGCTATGGTGTAAGTCACAGATGCAGCTTGGATCTGGCATTGCATGTGGCTGTAGTGTAGGCTGGCAGCTGTAGCTTCAACTTGACCTCTAGCCTGGGAACTTCCGTATGCTGCAGGTGTGGGCCTAAAAATAAATGTTAATTAGTTAATTCATTAATTAAAAAGTTTGAAAAATGCTGTATGATTATTTTTAATGTGTATACCTGATTTTTCCTACAAGAACATATCTCTCATTTGATCGCGAAAATTAATGATAAATTATTTTGGGACAGGATTTTGCTTAGGTTCGTTGTAGATACACTCCACTTATGTTGGATGACTGTAAGGTAGAAAGGTGCCACTGTATTTCTGAAGTCTTTGTTTTGTCTTTACTGTCATTTAAGATTTCTCTTATCAGAGGAAGAAGTAAACAAGCCTGGATTAAAGCCTGTATGCCTTCAAGTAGTTAGTGCATGGCCAGAGAATTGAGCCCAAAATGGGAAAAGTGAGATTAAAAATCTATTTTGTATTCATTGTTATTTGAAATATTAACATTTTAAAAATACAGATTGAACTTCATTCATGTTGAATTAAATCTTTAATTTAAGAAGATTTAATCTTTACTGATAAGCTTCCTTAGAGTGTCCTTGGCTTCTTTAACTCTATATTCTAAGTAAGGCAGGCCACGTTTTGATCATCAGATAGTAAAAGGAAATCTTTGCTTTCATCTATCCTTTCATAACCATTCTTTGATGTATAGAATTTGATGGTTAAACTTTAAGGGGAGTCCATTTTATTCGTTGTGGATCATTTCAGTGGTCTTAAATTAGTGCACCTATGTTTATTTATGAGTATTTCAGTATAAAACTCACATGATGAAAATCCTTATTTTAAACACTGCCTGTGCTCATATATAAGGAGAAGAGATGTCAGACAACCTGTATCCCAGCTTCCAAACTTTCTAAACCACTTAATATATTGTAACAATCTCTTTGGAGTCTGTGTGCTCCCTCAGCACTGGGGCTGTGTATTATTCACCTCCGAATGTCCAAACCTACATATAGTAGGTATATAATACGTAATCAACAAATATTTGTTGAAAGGAACTTCCTAAATGAATGTATTTTGTTGCTATAAGGAATTAACTTATAATGAACATAATGTTAGTGCAACATTAACCCCATATAATGTACCTCTTTTAAAAGGACTGTTGGCTGGGGAGTATCCCATAAATGCTATGGCAATAAGAAGAATGCATTTCTTTAAAAATGCAGCAAAGTTGCTGCAAGGCTTCCAGATGGAAATAACTACTGGGTATTTAATATATGCATCAGATACTCTGCTGTTCTTTACTTGGATTTTCTTGTTTAATCCAGACATCCACTCTCCTTAGTACTATTATTAACCTCAGTTTACAAGTGAGGAAAATGAGGTACAGTTGAGTGATGGTTTAGCTGTTGTTTTAATACTTGCCCAGCATCACTGCTGATAAGTAATGTGTCTTGATTTATGACCTGAGGTGTTAGTAATCATTATGATTTAATGCTTTTTAAACAGACTTAGAGAATGCATGTTACAAGAAAACCAAGTGGGGATTGTGTACTTCAAAGCTCACTCATTCAGTCAGTCAGTAAATATTTATCATATACCTACTCTGTGAGCTCTTTCAACAATCCCTTGCTGGAGTTTCAAAGTGCAAGAGAGACAGCTCCTGTCCTCAGTGTGTTCACAGCCTCTCAGGAAGTGATTCAGCATGACGAGGACCATGTCACAGGTTTGAACAAGAGACAATGAAGTTGCCTTGGAGGGGGTCCCCAGCTTACCCAGGTTGGTCTGGAATTCTTTAGTAGAGGAATTATCTTGGAAGATGAGCAGGAGTTCACCAGGAGTACAAGACTGAGAGTGTTCTAGAAAGAATAACAGCCTATGGAAAGATGCAGGGATGAGAAATACCAAGGCTGATGTGTTTGGGGGGATTGGTACAGCAAAGCTGTAGAACGTGAGCACAAAAGGGTCAAAAGTTTGCCAAAGTCTCTATGTTCAAGCTCACACAGGCTTTTTGAGGAGCCCATATTTGAAAACCAGCTTTCTTGAGTCAAACATGGTAGCCTAGTCCCATGGCTTGAGCTGACAGCAGCTCAGGGTGAAGACATGCTCAAGCATCCATCAAAGTGCTAAGAGTTTGCCTCCTCTTGTAATCACTGTCCTTCCACAGACACATTTCACTTTCACTTTTTATATCGGTTCCATGAGGAAATTTTAATTAATTGTACCAGTCATTCCAAGTTCATCGACAACAAAAACAACATAAATCTGGCTTCCTGTTGATGGTGAAGATAATGGATGCTCTTTTCTTTTTCAAGAGTTTTGCCAGACATGATTGATTTAATAATAGGTAGGTTTCATTTTAAAGCTAGTGACAATGTGGGGGGGGGGGGCAAAGAGTTGGCAAGGAGAGTAAGAGAGTGGTACTCTATAGCAGGTATTTAACGAAGACAGCCTAAAAAAATCAATATTAATCCTTTGCTGGCAGCTGAAAATTTCAGACAACTTAAGCAGACGAATGGGCCTTAATGTCAGTCAGTAGTATTAGTCTATTCATTGGTCGGCTCTTAGACTAAATGAGAACTGTTGTTGATTAAAAATCCATTCCAGGGAGGCGTCCATACATTTTAAACAGTTCTTATTTTCTCTTGGGGCCAGAAAATAGTCCTCCCTTTGCCTTTTCAGGTCTGTCTTTAATCCCATCAATTTCCAAATAATTCAGAGCTTCTCCTGTGAGCAAAATTTTTCCAGGCCTTTTCAGGCTCCAGAGTTATCTGTCCCCCACCTATGGAGCCCTCCCACCCCCGGACAGTCCATCTCCTACATGAAGCAGAGATAGTCCAAGGCTGTGACCAACCCCAGAGAGAAGTCTATACCACAGTCAGGTATGGCCCCATGGCTGGATTTCTTGTCCTTATCTCTGCATGTTTATAGAAGAGGTGTCAAAGGAAAACAGTGAGAAAAATTAAGAAGGAACTGTGACCTTTCCGTATTTCTTACCTAGTGAATGTATCCCAGGATTATTTATATAATTTAGTTAGCCTTTTTGCTTTGGGGATCTCCAGGCAGTAGATCTTAGGTTAGACCTGAGGCTGGCCAGTGTGGAGAAATGCTTGGAAAAAATGAACTTGGAATTAGTCAGTCTCCCAGGAAACAGGAATTTCCTGTGGTTTTACGTGCTCCTGGAATGGTAAACAGGAGGTCCTTAGTGAACACGTCATTGTCTATATGGGAATCAAGGATAGCTCTTCCTCTTTGTGGAAACATGATGCCTGAGGAAGTATCCTCTTCCACTGAGAGTGCTTAGTGTCCCCTGATTAGTGTAGCACATTTATTTAGAAATGTCCTCATGTCTTTAATCTACATTAGTGGAAATTATGTTTTCCCTCTTTTTTTAGTATTTTCCATCAATCTGACCTTTGCCATCATTGTGACAATGCCCAAGAACCTTGATTTACAAAATTATCCTTTCATACTATTTATTGGAAAAGATCCAAAAAAAAAAAAATGTGAACCTGTTCCCAAGGTCTCTTTGACAAAAAAGAGAGGGAGGGAAATCTCCACAATGCAATCTCCCACAAGGCTGTCTAATGTTGGAATGAAATGAGTTCATTCAAATTTATAACAGGCTATAATTCAAGGAGTCAGACCTGAGGTCTGCTTCACATTCTGGGGGAAGTGGGTCCTTGGTGTTTGTGAAGACAGCAGACTGAAATTTTTCATTAAGAAAGTTTCCAGAATTGGAAGTCCAAAAACTCTATCTATTCAGGCTTGATTTAATTACCAAGAACCTCTAAAATGGGCCCAATGTTATCAGGTTTATAAAAGAATGAAAAATAAAATGAATTTAATTCTCATTTATTTCCTACTGCAATGTAGGCACAAAGCTAGATATGTTACATTGTTATCTTGTTGACACCCAGAATTTTTGAGAGCTTGGTATTCCTTTACCATGTTAGATGAGGTTGTTGGGACTGAGACAGGTAACATTGCTGGTGAGTGATGTGACAAAAATTCACTTAGATGCCCTGATCCAGGAGCTGAAGTATGGTGTATTGAAGCTTGTACACGTTTCAATGCACCATGCTATGCTTAAAACATTCTAGCATGTGTTGAAGGCACAGTAGATTAAGAAGTCCTCCTCAGTGTCTCCCTTTCTTTCACACCTCACATTCAAACCTTTAGGCTCTATCTATACATTTCTAGATAGAGTCCACTCCCCTCCCTATTGCTATTATGCTACTGCAAGCTATCAACACCTGTTTCCTGAATTATGCAATATCCTCTTAATGGCTCTCCCTGTATTTCCAATTGTCCTCATATTGTCTAGCCTTGACACAGAAGCTTGAATGGACTTTTTAAAATGTCATATCACTGTTCTGCTCAGAACAGTCCAGTGGTTCCCTACTTCTCTCAAAATAAAAGGTCATTAGAGTTCACTGAAAGTGATGGAGTACAAAACTCCAGGTCTCCATCCCCCACAAAAACACCTAATAAATAAGCTGGCAAAAACTGTCAGAGTCAACTTTTGTCCAACTCTAGAATCTAATCCTAAACACAAAACCAACAGAAAGGCATGAAGAAATATGCCGCTGCAAGGCAGTGAGAGAAAGCAGTGGCATTTTTAAAAATAGACTGCATTTTTTTAGAGCAATTTTAGATTTACAGCAAAGTTAAACAGGGAGTATATAAATTTCTGATATACCCTCTGACCCCACATACACATAGCCTCCTCCACTGTCAATATTCCACACCAGAGTGCTACATTTGTTACAATCAGTGAACCTACATTGACACATCATTATCACCCAAGGTCCACAGTTTACTTTAAGGTTGACTCTTGGTGTTGCACATTCTGTGTGTTTTGACAAATATCCACCATTATGGCCTCATACAGAATAGTTTCACTCCCCTAAAATCCTGTGTTCTGCCTACTCATCCCTCCCCCACTTGGGATCACTTATCTTTTTTCAGTCTCCATGGCTTTGCATTTTCCATAATATAATATACTTGAAATCATACAGTATGATGATTGGCTCCTTTCACTAGTAATTTCCATTTAAGTTTCTTCCATATTTACCATCTGTATATCTTCTTTGGTGAGGTGTCTATTTAGATCTTTTGCTCATTTTAAAAGCAAGTTGTTCATTTTCTTGTCACTGAATTTTAGGAGTTTTTGTATACTTTCTGTAACAGTCCTTTATCTCTTTTGTCTTTTGCAAATGTTTTCTCCCAATCTATGGCTTGTTTTCTCATTCTCTTGACAGTGTCTTTCACAGAGCAGACATTTTTTTCTTTCTTTCTTTCTTTTCCTTTCTTTTTTCTTTTATGGCCACACCTGCAGCATATGGAATTTCCCTAGCCAAGGGTTGAACTGGAGCTGCCGCTGAGCCCTACACCACAGCCATGGCAACACTGGATTTGATCTGCATCTGTGACCTGCAGCACAGCTTGCAGCTATGCTGGATGCTTAACCCCCTGAGAGAGGCCTGGGATCGAAACCACCTCCTCACAGAGACAAAGGAACAACAGGAATTCTGAAATTTTTTATTTTAAATAAGTTCAACTTATCAATTATGTCTTTCATGGATCATGTCTTTCTTTGGTGTTGAATCTAAAAAGTCATCACTAAAGGCAAGATCATCTAGACTTTTTCCTATGTTATCTTCTAGGAGTTTTATAGCTTTGCATTTTACATTTAGATATATCATTTATTTTTAGCTAATTTTTATGAAGGATCTGTATCTAACTTCACTTTTTTGTTTGTTTCCATTCAGCTCTCTAGTCATTCCAGCACCATTTACTGAAAGACTCTTTTCTCCCTCATATTGCCTTTGTTCCTTTGTGAAAGATTAGTTGGCTATATTTGTATAAGTCTATTTGTGACCTCTTTATTCTGTTCCATTGATCTATTTGTCTATTCTTTTACTAATACCACACTGTCCTTATTTTTGTAGCTTTATAATAAGTTTTGGTGTCAATTAGCACCAATTTTCTGGCTTTGTTCTTCTTCAGTATTGTGTTGAATACTCTGGGTCTTTTGCCTCTCCATATAAGCTTTACAATAAATTTGTCATTGTCCACAAAATAGGCTTGCTGGGATTTTGATTGAGACTGCATCAAATATACAGACCACACTGAAAAGAACTGTCATCTTGACAATACAGACTCCTTCTATACATATACATGGAACATGTCTCCATTTACTTACTTCCTCTTTGATTCCTTTCATCAGAGTTTTTGTAATTTTCCAGAACACACACACACACACACACACACACACACACACACACACATGAATATATACGCATTTTGTTAGGTTTATATTTAAGTATTTCATTTTGGGGAATGCTTATGTAAATGATACTATATTTTTTATTTTTTTTATTTATAATAATTTTTATTTTTTCCATATAGCTGGTTTACAGTTTCTGTAAATTTTCTACTATAGAACAAGGTGACCCAGTTACACATACATGTATACATTCTTTTTTCTCACATTGTCATGCTATCACTTATATCTGGAATCTAATATACAGCACAAATGAACCTTTCCACAGAAAAGAAAATCATGGACATGATACTGTATTTTTAATTTCAAATTCCACTTGTTTACTGCTAGTATATAAGAAAGTGATTGCCTTTTATACATAAACTTTGAATCCTACAACCTTGCTATAATCACTTATTAGTTTCAGGAGATTTTTGCCCGATTCTTTCAAATATTCTATGTAGACAATCATATCAATGCATGAAATACAGCAAAAGTGGTTTTAAAAGGAAAGATTATAGTGATAAACATGTACATTTAGAAAAAAGAAATATCTCAAATAAATGACCTAACATTATAACAACTCAAGGAACTAGAAAAACAAACTAAGCCCAAAGTTAGCAGAAAGAAGGAAATAACAAAGATCGGAGAAGAAATAATGAAATAGAGACTAGAAAAGCAATAGAAAAGATTAATGAAACTAACAGCTGATTTTTAGCAAAGACAAAAACAATTGACAAACTGTTATCTAGACCAAGAAAAAAGAGAAGGTGCAAATGAATAAAATCAGAAATGAAGGAAGAAACATTATAACTGATACCACAGAAATACAAAAGATTATAAGAGATGACTGTGGTAGTTCCCACTGTGGCTCAGTGGGTTTAGAACCCGACTAGTATCCATGAGGATGCAGATTTGATTCTTGGCCTTGCTCAGTGGGTTAAGGATCTGGTGTTACTGCAAGCTGTGGCATAGTTTGAAGCTGTGGCTCAGTTCTGGAGCTGCTGTGGCTGTGGCATAGGCCTGTAGCTATAGCTCCAATTCGACCCCTAGCCAGGGAACTTCCATGTGCCCCAGGTATGGCCCTAAAAAGGTAAAAAAAAAAAAAAAGAGAGAGAGAGAGACACTGCTGTGAACAATTGTACACCTAAAAATTGGATAATATAGAAGAAATGAATAAATTTCTAGAAATATACAACTTACCATGATTTAATTATCAAAAAAATAGAAAATCTGGAGAGCAATAATAATAAAGGAGATAGAATCAGAATCAGTAATCAAAAATCTCCCAACAAAGAAAAGCCCAGGGTCACTGGCAAATTCTTTTTTAAGGCTGCACCTGCAAAGTATGGAAGTTCCCGGGTTAGGGGTCAAATCAAAGCTGCAGCTACAGGCTTCATCCACAGCCACAACAACATGGGATCCAAGCTGTAGCTTATGGCAAACCATATCCATTGAGCAAAGTCAGTGATCCAACCCACATCCTTATGGACTCTGTGTTAGGTTTTTAACCTGCTTATCTACAACAGGAACTCCTTTACTGGTAAATTGTACCAAACATTTAAAGAGTAATTAAGACCAGTCCTTCTCAAATTCTTCCAAAATATATTAGAAGAGAGACCAATTTCTTACTCATTCTATGATGACAGCAGCACCTTGGTACATCAGTTGATGCAGAAAAAGTATTTGACAAAAGTAAACACCCTTTCATGATTTAAAAAATACACCAACAAACTACCAATAGAAAGGAGCTTCCTCACCATGTAAAGGGTGATTGGGAAAAACCTGTAGTTAACATCATATTCAGTGATGAAAACTTAAAGCTTTCCTCTTAAGATTAGAAATAAGACAAGGATGACTATTTTTGCTACTTTAGTCAACATTGTATTGGAAAATACAGCCAAGAAATTAGACAAGAAAACGAAACATAAGGCAACCAAATTGTCTTTTTAGAGCTATACCCATGGCATATGTAAGTTCCCAGGCTAGGGGGTCAAATCAGAGCTGCAGCCTCTGGCCTACGCCACAGCCACAGTAACGCAGGATCTGAGCTTGTGTCTGTGACCTACACCACAGCTCACAACAATGCTGGATCCTTAACCCATGGATCAAGGCCAGGGATCAAACTCACATCCTCAGGGATACTAGTCAGATTCTTAACCACTGAGCCACAATGGGAAATCCTAAGGCATCCAAACTGGAAAGAAAAATATAAAATTATTTTTATTTGCATTTGACATATATAGAAAAGCCTAATGAATCCACACAAAAAATTATTAGATATAATAAATGAATTCAGCAAAGTTGTAGAACCCAAGATCAAAATTTAAAATCAGTTATATTTCTACACACAAGCAGTGAACAATTAACTTAAGGAAATAATTACATTTATAATAACATCAAAAATAATAAAACATTTAGGAATAAATACAATTAAGGAGGTATAAGATGTCCACTGAAACTACAAAATATTGATGAAACTAAAGATTTAAATAAATGGAAAAACATACTATGTTCATTGATTGGAAGATTTAACATTGTTGAAATAGTACTGCCTAAAGCAATCTATAGAGTCAAGGCAAACCTTATCAAAAGCCCAGAGAGGACAAGATGTCGGAGGAGTAGGGGGACACGCTCGCCCTCTCCCACAAACACAACAAAAAAAAGCACATCTACAGAATAAATGACTCACACAGAACAGCAACCAATCGCTGGCTGAAGAACCTAAACTCCAATAACAGCAAGAAGTTCGTGACATTACAGGGCAGAAGGGGAGAAAAGAGGAGAGCGAGAGAAGGTGAATCTGAGCAGGACAGGCGCTCCCGAAAGGGAACTGCGGAGGAGAAAGGGATCCCGCACCCTGGAAAGTCACCTACACGGGGGAAAGATCAAACGAACCGGAGCAATCTCCAGATGCAGAGAAGAGTGCAGCAGTAAGTTGGAGTACGGAAAAGCCGATCAAGAACTGAAAGGACCATCTGAACTATGGGCACAGTCACCAAAAATTGAGACGCCTGGGTGGGGGCTGGGCACCGAGACCTCGCCTCCGAAGGTTAGTCCCCAAGAAAGGGTCTGGGGGACGCCTGGGTGGGGGCTGGGCACCGAGACCTAGGGCCAGAGGTTAGTCCCCGGGCTGGGGGGAGGGGCAGATCGGAAGCTGCTTGGGAGGTCTAGAAACCATTTGACGGGGCAGAGACTGCCTGGGAGACTAGAAAACAAAGCTGTCACAGAGGAAGGGAGCCAATACTCTAGGGGCGGGGGAGTGGAAAGCTGCATCAGAGGGAACCTGGGAGAAGAGCCTGGTCTGCGCCCATGCTGGGGAGGGGAGAGAAGAAGGGGTGGGTCCCCAAAGAATACCCCCCACGCCACAGCAAGCTTACAGGCCCGCTAGCTAGCTGAAAGCTGTGCTTCCCAGTGCATCCCCTCCCCCCACCCCCGCCACCCCCTATGCTCTCGCTGAACCTGGGGCTGCCTGCCATCCAGGAGGGCTGGCCTCAACAATTGCCTGAAGCCTACCACTGCAGGGGCTGTCCCTGCACAGGCCTGCTTGCCCTTTGGAGGGGCTACACTTCTGCAGAGCAGCACCAAACACCACCAGCCCCCAAGAAAAGGCCTGCAGCCCAGAAAAGCTAGAACAAGCCTAGCCAGGCAGTGAATAGATCTGCCTAATTCTCGGACGGTTTTTCTGAGTCAGGCTGCCCCAGGGAGGAGCCTCTTCGGTTTCCAACGGCCCTGCTACCCGCCCTAGCCCCCAGGGGGTGCCCTAGTGGATCAGCTGCATAGGACTGCCAGCTCCAGGCAGGACCCCCTGCAGCCCAGAAAAGCTGCAACAAGCTCGGCCGAGCCGGGAAAAGATATCAGACGGTCTTTCTGAGTTAGGCTGCCCTGGGGAGGAGCCTCTTGGGTTTCCAGTGGCCCTGCTACCTGCCCAAGCCCCTAGGGGGTGCCCCACTCCAGCGGAATAGCTGCTCAGCACCACCAGCCCCCTAGAAGAGCCCCTGCAGCCCAGAAAAGCTGCAACAAGCTTGGCCAGACTGTGAAAAGATCTGCCTACATTCTCAGGCCAGCCTTCTGAGTTGGGCTGCCCTAGGGAAGAGCCTCTTAGGTTCTCAGTGACCCAGATAGCTGCTCCAGCCCTCAGAGAGTGCTGCACTCCTGAGGAACAGCTGCCCAACACCACCAACCCCCTGCAAGAACCCCACAGCCTAAAAACACCAGAGCAAACTCTGCATGACCAAGTGAAATCTGCTACCATCGTGGTGTGCCCTCAGGAAGCCCTCCTTTGCTTCAAAGAAACACTGTTAGCCCCATCAACACTCCTGAAAAGCCACACTGCCTCAAAAAAGATTGACCAACAACGCCAGTCCTCAGGAAATATTCCACGGCAGTGACAAGGCAAACACTGCCCAATCACAGAGAGTACAACTCCCTCAGGAGAAAGAAAACAACAAGCAAGATGAAGAATCTGAGAAACCACCCCCAGTCAAACCAACAGGAGAACTCACCTAAAACAGTCAACAATGAAACAGATCTCTGCAGTCAGACAGACCTGGAGTTCAAAAGAGAAATTGTGAAAATACTGAAGGCATTAAGAGAAGATATGAACAGTAATGCAGATACCCTCAGAAAGGAACTAGAACATATAAGGTTGAGCCAAGAAAAACTAGAACATTCATTTGCAGAGATGCAAACGGAACTAAGGGCAGTAAAAACCAGAATGAATAATGCAGAAGAACGAATCAGTGATATGGAAGATAGAATAATGGAAATCACTCCATCCGGTCAACAGACAGAAAACCGAATCAAAAAACTGGAAAGCAATATAAGAGACCTATGGGATAATATAAAGCGGGCCAATCTACGCATAATAGGAATTCCAGAAGGAGTAGAAAAAGATAAGGGGATGGAAAATATATTTGAAGAAATTATTGCTGGAAACTTCCCAAATCTAAAGGATACTGGGTTCAAGATACAAGAAGCACAGAGGGCCCCCAACAAACTGAACCCAAACAGACCCACACCAAGTCACATCATAATAAAAATGGCAAAAGTTAGTGATAAAGAGAGGATCCTAAAGGCAGCAAGAGAAAAACAGAATGTTACCTACAAGGGAACCCCCATAAGAATATCAGCTGACTTCTCTACAGAAACACTACAGGCCAGGAGGGAATGGCAAGAGATATTTAAAGTGCTAAAAGGAAAAAATCTGCAACCTAGAATACTCTATCCAGCAAGAATATCATTTAAAATAGAAGGGGAAATAAAAATTTTTTCCAACAAACAAAAACTTAAAGAATACTGCAACACAAAACCCAGGTTAAAGGAAATATTGAAAGGGCTTCTCTAAACCAAAAAGAAAGGAAGGAAAGGGAAGAAAAAAGAAAAGAAAAAAAACAAAAAGAAGAAGAGGAAGAACTAGGACTGAGGAAACCGCAATCAGAGAGCAGTCACTCAAATAAGCCAGCATACAGATTTAATCATGAACAGGCCTCAAACAAAATAAAATTAAAAAGAAAAAAATAAAAAAGAGTCATCAAAACCATAAAATGTGGGCAAGGGATGTTAGGAAGTAAATAACCCTTTTGGTTTGTTTGTTTGTATGTTTCTCTTCTTAATTTTAATATAGTAATGAAGGGTTTGAACTTACAGGACCATCAGGCTAAAACACACAATTATGGGAAGGGGTTAGCATACTCAAAAAACAGGGCAACCACAAGCCAAAACCAAATATTGCATTTGCAAAAAATGGAAAAAAAATACACTCAAGCAGATAATCACAGGAGATCATCCAACCAAAAAAAAAAAAAAAAAGAAAGGAAGAATGGAGAACCATAGAATCAACTGGAACATGAGGTTCAAATGGCAATAAATAATCATCTATCAATTATCACCTTAAATGTCAATGGACTGAACGCCCCAATCAAAAGACACAGAGTGGCTGAGTGGATAAAAAGGCAAAAACCTTCAATATGCTGCCTACAAGAAACTCACCTTAGGACAAAAGATACATATAGATTGAAAGTGAAAGGGTGGGGAAAAATATTTCACGCCAATAGACATGACAGAAAAGCAGGAGTCCTACGCTCATATCAGACAAAATAGATTCTAAAACAAAAGACATAAAGAAAGACAAAGAAGGACACTACTTAATGATTAAGGGATCCATCCAAGGAGAGGATGTTACTATCGTCAACATATATGCCCCAAATACAGGAGCACCCAGATACATACAACAAATATTAACAGACATAAAGGGAGAGATTGATGAGAATACAATCGTAGTAGGAGACCTTAATACCCCCCTCACATCAATGGAGAGATCCTCTAGACAGAAAACCAATAAAGCAACAGAGATCCTAAAGGAAACAATAGAAAAGTTAGACTTCATTGATATCTTCAGGACACTACATCCAAAAAAAGCAGAATACACATTCTTCTCAAATGCTCATGGAACATTCTCAAGAATCGACCACATATTGGGACACAAAGCGAATCTCAATAAATTTAGGAGCATAGAAATTATCTCAAGTATCTTCTCTGACCACAATGCCATGAAATTAGAAACCAACCATGGGAAAAGGAAAGAGAAAAAACCTACTGCATGGAGAATAAACAACATGCTACTAGAAAACCAATGGGTCAATGAGGAAATCAAGAAGGAAATCAAAAACTACCTTGAAACAAATGATAATGAAGACACAACTGCTCAAAATCTATGGGATGCTGCGAAAGCAGTGCTCAGAGGGAAATTGATAGCAATACAGGCCTTTCTCAAAAAAGAAGAAAGATCCCAAATGGACAACTTAACCCTCCACCTAAATGAATTAGAAAAAGAAGAACAAAAAAGGCCTAAAGTCAGTAGAAGGAAGGAAATTCTAAAGATCAAAGAAGAAATCCATAAAAGAGAGACTCAAAAAACAGTAGAGAAAATTAATAAAACCAAGAGCTGGTTCTTTGAAAAGGTAAACAAAATTGACAAACCCCTGGCCAGACTCACTAAAAAGAGGAGAGAAAGAACCCAAATAACCAAAATTATAAATGAAAAAGGAGAAATCACAATGGATACAGCAGAAATACAAAAAACCATAAGAAAATACTATGAACAACTATACGGCAACGTTTGACAACCTGGAAGAAATGAACAATTTTCTAGAATCTTACAGCCTGCCAAAACTGAATCAAGTAGAAACAGACCAACTGAACAGACCGATCACTAGAAATGAAATTGAAGAGGTCATAAAATCACTCCCTACAAAGAAAAGTCCAGGACCAGATGGCTTCACAGGTGAATTTTATCAAACATATAAAGAGGAATTGGTGCCCATCCTCCTTAAACTCTTTCAAAAGGTTGAAGAAGAAGGAATACGCCCAAAGACATTCTATGATGCCACCATCACCCTCATTCCAAAACCAGACAGAGATACCACCAAAAAAGAAAACTATCGCCCAATATCATTGATGAATATAGATGCAAAAATTCTCAACAAAATCTTAGCCAACCGAATCCAACAACATGCCAAAAAAATTATACACCATGACCAGGTGGGGTTCATCCTAGGTTCACAAGGATGGTTCAACATACGCAAATCAAACAGCATCATACACCACATTAACAAAAAAAAGTCAAAAATCATATGATCATCTCAATAGACGCAGAAAAAGCATTTGACAAAGTCCAACATCCATTCATGATCAAAACACTTGCCAAGGTGGGTATAGAGGGAACATTCCTTAATATAATCAAAGCCATTTATGAGAAACCCACAGCAAATATAATCCTCAATGGGGAAAAACTGAAAGCCTTCTCACTCCAATCTGGAACAAGACACGGATGCCCACTCTCACCACTGCTCTTCAACATAGTTTTGGAAGTCCTAGCCACAGCAATTAGACAAACCAAAGAAAGAAAAGGCATCCATATAGGAAGAGAAGAGATCGAACTGTCATTGTATGCAGATGACATGATACTATACATAGAAAACCCTAGGGACTCAATCCCAAAACTCCTTGAACTGATTAATAAATCAGCAAAGTAGCATGATATAAGATTAACATTCAGAAGTCAGTTGCATTTCTGTATACCAGCAATGAAGTATGAGAAAACGAATACAAAAATATAATAGCTTTTAAAATTGCACCTCACAAAATCAAATACCTCGGAATACACCTGACCAAGGAGGTAAAGGACCTATATGCCGAGAACTATAAAACTTTAATCAAAGAAATCAAAGAAGATGTAAAGAAATGGAAAGATATTCCATGTTCCTGGATTGGGAAAATCAATATTGTAAAAATGGCCATACTACCCAAAGCAATCTACAGATTCCACATAATCCCTATCAAATTACCCATGACATTTTTCACAGAAGTAGAACAAACAATCCAAACATTTATATGGAACCACAAAAGACCCAGAATCGCCAAAGCAATCCTGAGAAACAAAAACCAAGCAGGAGGCATAACTCTCCCAGACTTCAAGAAATACTGCAAAGCCACAGCCATCAAAACAGTGTGGTACTGGTATCAAAACAGACAGACAGACCAATGGAACAGAATAGAGAATCCGGAAATAAACCCTGACACCTTTGGTCAATTAATCTTGGACAAGGGAGGCAAGAACATCAAATGGGAAAAAGAAAGTCTATTCAGCAAGCATTGCTGGGAAACCTGGACAGCTGCATGCAAAGCAATGAAACTAGAACACACCCTCACACCATGCACAAAAATAAACTCCAAATGGCTGAAAGACTTAAACATACGACAGGACACCATCAAACTCCTGGAAGAAAACATAGGCAAAACACTCTCTGACATCAACATCATGAATATTTTCTCAGGTCAGTCTCCCAAAGCAATCGAAATTAGAGCAAAAATAAACCCATGGGACCTCATCCAACTGAAAAGCTTTTGCACAGCAAAGGAAACCCAAAAGAAAACAAAAAGACAACTAACAGAATGGGAGAAAACAGTTTCAAATGATGCGACTGACAAGGGCTTAATCTCTAGAATATATAAACAACTTATACAACCCAACAGCAAAAAAGCCAATCAATCAATGGAAAAATGGGCAAAAGACCTGAATAGACATTTCTCCAAAGAAGATATACAGATGGCCAACAAACACATGAAAAAATGCTCAACATCGCTGGTTATAAGAGAAATGCAAATCAAAACTACCATGAGATATCACCAGTCAGAATGGCCATCATTAAGAAGTCCACAAATAACAAGTGCTGGAGGGGGTGTGGAGAAAAGGGAACCCTCCTGCACTGTTGGTGGGAATGTCAACTGGTACAGCCACTATGGAGAACAGTCTGGAGATACCTTAGAAATCTATCCATAGAACTTCCATATGACCCCGCAATCCCACTCTTGGGCATCTATCCAGACAAAACTCTACTTAAAAGAGACACGTGCACCCACATGTTCATTGCAGCACTATTCACAATAGCCAGGACATGGAAACAACCCAAGTGTCCATCGACAGATGATTGGATTCGGAAGAGGTGGTATATATACACAATGGAATACTACTCAGCCATAAAAAAGAATGACATAATGCCATTTGCAGCAACATGGATGGAACTAGAGAATCTCATACTGAGTGAAATGAGCCAGAAAGACAAAGACAAATACCATATGATATCACTTATAACTGGAATCTAATATCCAGCACAAATGAACATCTCCACAGAAAAGAAAATCATGGACTTGGAGAAGAGACTTGTGGCTGCCTGATGGGAGGGGGAGGGAGTGGGAGGGATCGGGAGCTTGGGCTTATCAGACACAACTTAGAATAGATTTACAAGGCGATCCTGCTGAATAGCATTGAGAACTTTGTCTAGATACTCATGTTGCAACAGAAGAAAGGCTGGAGGAAAAATGTAATTGTAATGTATACATGTAAGGATAACCTGACCCCCTTGCTGTACAGTGGGAAAATTAAAAAAAAAAAAAGAATAGAGAACCCAGAAATAAACCCAGACACCTATAGTCAATCTTTGACAAAGGAGGCAAGAACATAAAATGGGAAAGAGTCTATTTAGCAAGCATTGCTGGGAAACCTGGACAGCTGCATGCAAAGCAATGAAATTAGAACATACCCTCACACCATGCATGAAAATAAACTCAAAATGGCTGAAAGACTTAAATATAAGACAGGACACCATCAAACGCCTGTAAGAGAACATAGGCGAAACATTCTCTGACATCACCCTTACAAATGTTTTCTCAGGTCAGTCTTCCAAAGCAGCAGAAATAAAAGCAAAAATAAACCAATGGGACCTAATCAAACTGACAAGTTTTGCACAGCAAATGAAACCAAAAAGAAAACAAAAAGACAACTTATAGAATGGGAGAAAACAGTTTCAAATGATGCAAGTGACAAGGGCTTAATCTCAAGAAAATAAAAGCAACTTATACAACTCAACAGCAAAAAAATCCAACAACCCAATGGAAAAATGGGCAAAAGACCTGAGCAGACATTTCTCTAAGGGAGATATACAAATGGCCAACAAGCACATGAAAAAATGCTCAATATCCTTGATTATTATAAAATTACAAATCAAAACTACCATGATATACCACCTCACACCAGTCAGAATGGCCATCATTAAGAAGCACACAAATAACAAATGCTGGATGGGGCGCAGAGAAAAGGGAACCCTCCTACACTGTTGGTGGGAATGTAAGCTGGTACAGCCACTATGGGGAACAGTATGGAGGTACCTTAGGAATCTATGCATAGAATTACCATATGACCCAGCAATCCCACTCTTGAGCATATATCTGGACAAAACTTTCCTTAAAACAGACATATGCACCTGCATGTTCATTGCAGCACTATTCCCAATAGCGAAGACATGGAACCCAAACACCCATCAACAGATGATTGAATTAGGAAGATGTGGTATATATACACGATGGAATACTACTCAGCCATAAAAAATAACAAAGTGATGCCATTTACAGCAGCATGGATGGAACTAGAGACTCTCGTACTGAGTGAAGTAAGTCAGAAAGAGAAAAATACTATCTGATATCTCTTATATGTGGAATCTAATATATGGCACAAATGAACCTTTCCACAGAAAAGAAAATCATGGACTGGGAGAATAGATTTGTGGTTGTCAAGGGGGAAGGGGAGGGAGTGTGGTGGATTGGGAGCTTGGGGTTAATAGATTCAGAGTATTGCCTTTGGAATGGATTAGCAATGAGGTCCTGCTGTGTAGCACTGGGAACTCTGTCTAGTCTCTTATGATAAAGCATAATAATGTAAGAAAAAAGAACGTATACAAGTATGTGTAACTGGGTCACCATGCTGTATAGTAGAAAAAATATATATATTGGGGAAATAACAATTAAAAAAATAAAAATAAACAGGGAAAAAAATAATTATTATATGATCTCACAAGTGGTCCCTAGGTGTATACTCAAAATAATTAAAAACAGGGATTCACATAAGAATTTGTACTCAAGTGGTCTTAGATTTACTATTCACAGTAAGTAAAAGATGGAAGGAACCCAAATGTCCATAGGTGATGCATGGCCAAACAAAATGTGATATAGCCACACAATAGAATGTTATTCATCTGTAAGAAAAGATTTAAAGTGATGATATATCTTGCAATGTTGATGAACCTTAAATCATTATACTAAGTGAAAGAAGCTAAATACAAAAGGTCACATATTATATAGTTTCATTTACATTAAATATCCAAAACAAGCAAAGCCACAGAAACAGAAAGCAGATTGGGCCTGGAAGGAAGGGGGTCTGGGGTATGACTTCTTCACGGGTACAAGGTACCATTTGGGAGTGATGAAAATGTTTGGAATTAGAAGTGATGATGTTGATAGTTCATTCACATTCAGATCCCAGCCAGTGCCTGGAAGGAAGTTCAGGAATGTGAAAAGAATACTGGTGAGGGAGTTTCTGCTGTGGCACGGTGGGTTAAGAGTCTGACTGCAGTGGCTCAGGTCACTGCAGAGTACTGGTTTGATCCTGGTCTGGCACAGTGGGGTTAAAGGATCTGGCGTTGCTGCAGCTGTGGTGTAGGTTGCAGCTGTGGCTTAGAATCAATCCCTGGCCTGGGATTGGGATTCTGGGTAAAATTTATACCAGATACCAAATGGAGGTAAAACCCTCAAAAGACTTTAGCCAACATAGCAAGGAAGATCAGCAAGTGTATGACTTAGAGACGTCACTGTCAGTATGACCATCCACATGCCATGTCTGGAGGGCTGGGTTGCTGGCACATTCCCTGTTGTTTGCAGGCTCAGATCAGAACCTGGGCAGGTCCCAGACTTCAGGTGGGAGGCACATGTTGGTGACTCAGCTACATGCCACTGGGAGAGGCATGGGAACGCACCTAATTATACACCTAAAACTACCAAGTGTAGTGGGGAATTGAGGCCATTACTGGAGGTGTTTGGGAAAAACAAGATCTTAACCCCCACTTTCTTTTCTTGTCTGCCTAATTTTGGCAATTATTTTTCTTTAGCCCAAATCTAGAGCAGTTTCCTAAACTGTGTTCTGCTCTGTGGTGTTAATAGATGTCACATGGAAAAGGGATTCTTTGGAAATGCTGCATTAAATCAAGTTAATATATAGGTCTCATTATTTTAGGACTTTGGAGAGCTTTTATATGCACTGATCCTTTGAGAAAGAAGTGTAACATTTGGCCAGACCCGTTTGCCTATGAAAGTCTTGTTTGCAAAGGCCCTTCTAGTTCCTGCCATATTGTTGTTATTGGAAACATTGTGGGGCAAAGGAAGACCCACCAGGCATGGAATCCATGCATCCAGCAACAGGAGTCTAGACTACAGAGCTGTCACAGCCATCTCATCATCTTGGGCAAGCCACTGTATCTCTGTGCCTTCTGATCTATAAATGGAAGCCTTGATCTAGCTGCTCTCAAAGGTTCTTCCTTTCCAATAATCTGAAATTCCAAGTAGTCTGAAGTGTGGCTATGAGATTTCCCCATTTATCATAACATCTGGAAGTAATCTACAGAGACTTATCATTCTACCCAACTTTTCCAAAACTATTTAAAAAATATGTCACCTCCTTCTTGATTTGAGACCTCTCCTTTATTGTGTATTAAAAACTTCTGTGTGATAAACTTTGTTCTATTTCTGGAACTTTCTAATTTTGTAACATTGTTTTGAGGTATCAGTACCATACTGTCTTAATTATTGAGGTATTGAAATTAGTTTTGCATATAATTTGACTATTTAAAAATCTTAACATCCAGGGAACTAATGGGAGTAGGGAATATAGTTCACTTGTATTACTTATGGCATAATTTGAATATAAAAATGTATCTGCAGCTATTTAGCTGATAGTCTGGAAGGGTAAGTCAGCTGAGTAGCCCACTATGGAATACTGTAGCTGTCCAGAAAGTTACTAAATAAAAAATATTAATGCAGATTTCATTGCACTGTACTCATCTCAGTTACATTAGAGGAAAAAGTCAGCAGTCTGTATTTGCATCATCCTTCTGGAAGATGTAGCCAACTTTCCATTATTTACCTAAGTACTTGGAATCATGTCTATGGTCTTCTTTGACTTTCAAAATTTTAGTCCTGGTTCTTTCTTTCAAGGTCTTTAATAACTTGGGTTTCTTCATCATCAACTTGGGTTTCTTTTAAGATAGTATCATTAATTGATTACAAAATTAAGTATGTCCATTTCCAAACCAGCGTACCCATCTTTGAATTACCAGGTTGGCCTTAACCAAATGCAAAAGAATTACTGAAGACAAAATGTGGCACTGCTTATTAAAATAAAGTGCAAGCATGTTTATTCTTGCTATCCTTGGGAAAAAACAAAGATCTTTATCTTATTCTCTGGAAGCTGCAAATATTCCCATGTTACATATTTTCCAGTAAGACTTTTTTAGTGACATTTTCATAAAGCTGAAATGACAGATACAAACAGCAGGTGACATGAAACTATTCTTTATTTTTCTTAAATATCAAACTTTCATCATTTTTATCTAAAGGATTTTTTGTGTGTTTTCTGACCCACAAGATTCCTTGAGTAGTTGTGGAAAGTTTTAGTAAACATTATAAGAGACAATCATGTTTATTCATCTTACATTTTGTGTTTTAGAAAATGTAGAGAAAAGATATATATACTACACATGAAAATATGTTTGGTTTTTATCTCCAGATATATATTTTAACTTCCACGTGGGAGAGATCCAGCTAACCCTTTGCGATATCTGCATCAAAATACGCAAACTGAAAATTGATTGTTCAGTTTGGAGGAAAATGGAGCTGAACCAGATTGATAGACAGATAGACAGACAGATAGATAGATATAAGTAAAGGAACAGAATGCTTGATAAACCTGGCATAGTATTTTCAGGAGTGAATGAAGGATTCACAAATTATATTAAAAAGAAAAGGAATATTTAGAATAACTCACACTCCACATCCAAAGGCTACAGACACAAATCTCAGAAGTAATTAAAATAAAGATATCAAAGGGGAGGGCAAATACCCCTGCAAACTCAGAATGGTAAAATACACACAGCCTGACCTCAGTTACCATTGAATCAAATAAGCTGTTAATTACAAAAGGATGAACACCCTCTGGAGATAACAGCAAACTCCAGGCAGTCAATAGGATGTGATAACATCCAATACAATCAAGAAACATTTGAGTTGAGCACAGGATGATACATGAGGATTGGAGGATTAGGAGACATGGCATTTCTGAGTCTAGTAGACAGAAAGCACAGGATGCCAGCTGAGGCAGGTATGGGATAGGAAAGACAGATGTGATAAATTAATCACCAAGAAAGCAGGGAGGTAATAGCCTGTTCTGTTCCTAGCTGGCAGAGAAAGAATGCACCAAGATGCCCCCTCTTCAACAGCTAACCTTCCATTCTGAATTGAGCATTGTGTGTAACTATAATGTTAAGAAATTCTAAAACTCTGTAATTGCTGTTGATTTTTGGTTAAGTAGACTGATTGTTTTTTTGTATTTTAAAAATTATTGGAGTTCCCGTCGTGGCGCAGTGGTTAACGAATTCGACTAGGAACCATAAGGTTGCGGGTTCGATCCCTGGCCTTGCTCAGTGGGTTAACGATCCGGCGTTGCCGTGAGCTGTGGTGTAGGTTGCGGACGTGGCTCGGATCCCACGTTGCTGTGGCTCTGGCGTAGGCCGGTGGCTACAGCTCTGATTCAACCCCTAGCCTGGGAACTTCCATATGCCACAGGAGCGGCCCAAGAAATAGCAAAAAGACAAAAAAATAAAAATAAAAATAAAAATTATGAGACAAACTATGTCACTTTTAAAATCCTTGTATTACAGTACTATTAATCATGGTTGAGATTCTAGCTAAAGTCATATTTTAAGATAGATTAATTTTAAAGAACATACATACCTGATGTTTATTCTATATATCAGCTACTTATTGCTGGGTAACATATTACACCAAAGCTTAGTGGGTTAAAAACTCACCTTTCCCCCCCCCCCCCCTTTAATCTTACAGTTTCTGTGCATCAAGAATCCAAATGTAGTTTGCTGGGTGTCTTTGGTGCAGGGTCTCTCACCAAGCTCCAGTGAAGGTGTTAGAGGAGGCTGCAGTCATCTCAAAGCTCAAATTGGGAAGGATTTACTTCCAAGCTCATTCATAAGACGGTTGGCAGCCCTCAGATCCAGGCCCAAGCTTAGTTCGGTCACATAGCTGTGGGCAGGTCTCAGGTTCTCTCACACTGCTGCCTGGAGATAGGTTTCTCGCCATGTAGGCTTGTCCATGAGGCTCTTTGTAACATGAAAGCTTGCTTTCTAGAGAGCAAGAGCTTAGACTGAGCGGGTGGGGGGGGAGAAAGGGAGAGAGGAGGAGAAGAACAGAGAGGGAGGGAGTGGTAGAGGGAGCCCTAAGATGAAAACTTCAGTCTTTTTGTTACCCACTACAGAAGTGTCATCCCATCACCACTGTTGCATTCTATTCACTAGAAGCAAATTACTAAAAATATCACATTCAAGATAGGAAATTACACAAGGGCATGGAGACCGGGAGGTGGGGATCCTGGAGGGCAATCTTAGAGGTGCTCTCCTACATCTTATTTCTCAAAATTTGTGGGTCAGTAGAAAAGAATTGAAGTACTTATGAAAAGAGCTCCTCTGCAGGTCCTAACTGGTTCTCTTTTGCATATATATAAATATATATAAACATACACATATATGTATATACATACATATGCACATATATACATGTGTATAAATATACATATATACACACACATATATGTGCGTATACATACATATATTCACATATATATGTGTGTGTGTATGTATATATATATATGGATAAATATATATACACACACATACATGGTAAATACGTAGAGGCAAGATCAAGAGCTTCTACTAGAGATACTAGAGATGTACAACTTACTTCTTTTATCTCTCCAGCAATATCTAGCTGGTATTTTAGTTGACATCTCAACTCATGCTTTTGGAATCACCTTGACCCTTTGGCAACCCTGGGCAATGTTAACCACATCCTCCATAAAACATTTCTTTTGCCTCCTGAGAGTAACTACTTTTCCTTCTACATCTCTGACTTTGCCTTTTAAAGTTCATCATATATTCTTCCATCTCTGCTTGCTGACTCAATTTTTATTTTCTCTATAATTTCCCCCCAGCCCTTTGCTCTATTCACTCCATTTGTTTTCCTTCAGTGGCCTTACCCATACCCATGCTTTTAAGTGAATTTAGTATTAACGATCTCCAAATACACGTGCACAGTACAGAAATCTCCATTCTCATGGGTACCACGCATCCACTAACTGTTCATTTCCCCTTTGTTATTTTTGTCCCACAAATTTCATTCTTTACCATCTTCAGCATCTTGGATGAAGCAATACTATAAACCTATTATCCAATGCAGAAATAAAATAGTCATATTAGACATTCACTTTTCCAAAAGCCCTGTAAGATTGTCTGTCTACATCATTTTCTATATATTTCTCATCTGTTTTCTCCTTTCCAGTTGCTCTGTAGCTTTTCCAATTTGGCAGTCTTTCTCTTCTCACCTGGATTAAGATTGTAGTCTCCTAATTGGTTACTGCCTCCAGGGACAATGACTTCTATTTGTCTTTCTGTCACTAGAATGATATTTGAATGATGGAAAAGCCTTTCCCTAGTTCCCTATCCTGGTCATGACAAAATCCAATCTACTCATCATTGAGTGCAAGAGACCTTATGTTCTTTATTTCCTCCATTGCTTTTATCTTAAAATAAATGTTCTAGTCATCGGGGACTACTTGCAGGGTTTTGAAGCTGCTTTTTCACGTGCAGACCTGTGTACCACCTCAGCCTTTTACATTTTTCAGGCCCCTCTTTAATTGTATAGCTCCTATTCATTCTCCGCAATACAACTAAAGAATTGCCAGGTGTGGAAGCCTTCTTTGAATTGCTCTTCCCCAGAGTTGCACCCCCACCCCATGCACGCACGCATGCATACCCACCACACAGCAACAGGCTGGCTTGCATGCACTTCTTTGTCTTTCCATAGCATCCTGGACCTATATCATTTCCATGACCATTCTGCATGTACTTATCTGTTTACTTATGTGTCTTCCCTGTTCAACTGTGAACATCATGAGGGTAGGATTGTATCTCCAACATCTAATTTGGAGTCTGGAATAAAACAGGTTCACGACTGTATGTCACTGATTGAATAAAAACATGTATACATGAATAACTGACTACTGAGCTCTGGCATTTTTACCATATGCAAAATATATTCAATTTAATATATTGAAATTTTAAGAGGATTGGATAAATGAGCAGCTTGCTCTCTTCCAGTCCCACCAGGTGAAAAACAGTAGTTGGAGTCTTAGCGAATTCTTTGTTGAAATGGAGAACTGCATTTTTCTTTAGCTGATTGCAAAACTGTGTCTGCCAAGCACATTCACCAGTTGACCTTCTCTGTCCTGTGTACTTGCCTGTAATTTTCCTTGTGCTTCCAGCCACTTGGCTGCTGTGTTGTGATTAGTTCCATTCAAAATGTTCCCCCTTCTGTGGGGCTGGAGGGTTTTCTCTGTCTGTGCCCACTCAGCTTTGGATCAGCTGGAGAGGGAGGTGCGCAGAGATCGTGAAGGTTTACCTTTGGTGAAATAATCACCTTTGACCGACACTCTGGAAAAATGGACAATACAAGATTAACTTTAGTCAACCAAATTCAAGTCCAGAATTTGAATTGTCATTGTGGTTGAGGTTCCAGAATCACACTGTACGAGGATTTGTTGTAATTCTGCTGAGTAGTTCACAGGGTGATAATAATATAGCACAGAGGTTGTTTTGGGCTTAAGAATTCAAATTTCTTACAAATACTGTCTAAGTATTTCTCCAAACATGCCAGCATCATAGAAGAAAGCAGTGCACCCCTGCTCACAGGTGGGCAGGGGTGCACTGCTTTCTTAGTTGTCTTTGTTTCACTGCCTGGGAGCAGGACCACATCCAGTACATACTAGAAAAATCAAATCTGTTCTGGTTTAATTGTGGGCCCTGAATGCCTTTTATTCTCCCAGGAGTGGAGTCCCTCATCTACAGTTTAAGACTGTCTATTATTATTATATTATTAACATCATTAGCTAAGTATGATGATTTAAAATTCTAAATTCACCTGTGTGTGTAACCAATCTGAATATGATGGCCTAAATCTCTCTGTGTATGCAAATGTGTGTAGCTCATGTGAACTTTTCCTTAAGCTGAAATGTTTTTCATTTTTTGAGTTCATTCATAGAGTGCTGAGTTTTCTTCTTTAAACCTGTTCAGCACACAGACCATGCTAATTCACTCCCAATTACTACCTTGTTTTTCTCTTTGGAAGGACTGAATTAAGCTCTATCTCGAAGATGCCATAGACTAAATATTCTAGTACCAGTGTTGGGCAAAACTGTGAAAAAGGCAGTTTGTGATTAAAAATCTTTTCTTCCCTGGTAGGCCACTTCTTCTTACCCCCTCCATTCCCCTCCCATCCCACTGGTCCGATTGTCTGCAGGGTATCGTTTTTCTCTTTGTGTTGTCTGATGTTTCATTCATCTTTACAGACTATCCTTAGTTCACAGGGATACAACATGCTACTTTTCCAAATTGCATCAACATTTTAACAAAAATGAGATGCATAATGAACAGTAAAATCTCTCATGATCACATTTTAATCATTAAATTTTAAACATTTTAATCATTCTCTCCAGAGAAAGAAGAATTTTTTCATCTGAGATTTCTTGCCGCTCCTGTTTAGAATACCAGCCCATATCACTGGAAATGTAATCTTCCTCCTACCTTTGATTCAAATTGATAAGAAATCTCCAGCTCCCTGGGCTCAACTTCTTCACCTCCATTATCAAAACTCTCGTCTCTGGAGTTCCTGTTGTGGTGCAGCAGAAATGAATCTGACTAGTAACCACCAGGTTACAGGTTCAATCCTTGGCCTCGTTCAGTAGGTTGGGGATCTGGCATTGCCATGAGCTGTGGTGTAGGTCTCAGACACCGCTGGGTTCCCAAGTTGCTGTGGTTGTGGCTGTAGCTGTAGGTTGCAGCTCCAATTCAACCCCTAGACTGGGAACCTCCATATGCCATAAGTGTGCCCCTAAAACTATGTGTATATATATCATCTCAACCACATGTCAACCTAATTTATTCACACTAATCTGACTCATGCTACAAGATATGAAAGAGTTTAAGAGTTCTGAAAAACAATATGCATTAAGAATATGCTTTGCTATCCAGGGTTAAAACTTGGAATTGGTGAAGATGGATCAAAGCCTACATTCACATACTGTATTGATCTTCATGGTGTGGTTTTAGATGTGAAAACTAGACCTACTATATCAATTTGTTTCTATCATAAAGAAAGTCATTCAAGGATGAAGCTGATACCAGGGATTTCTGAGCAGACAAATGGAAAGCAACTGAGCCCTTGATGACATTACTGATCCTTTGATTCAAACCAACCTTGAGGTCACCCCACCCATGTTATTCCCAAGTAGTGAGCCTCTACATCCCCTTTACATTTTCAATCAGACTAAATGTTCATTGCTTCTCAAGTCACTCTGAATTATAAATGTAACATGGGATATGAACAAGTCGTAAAAAGAATAACGTGAATTTGTATATACTAATATGAGTAAAGGGTAAGGTAAGTTGTTACATTTAAAAAAATCAAGGAGCTTCTGCTGTGGCCCAACAGAATTGGCAGCATTTGGGGAGAGCTGGGACATGGATTTGATTCCCAGCCCAGCACAGTGGGTTAAGGATCTGGTGGTGCTGCAGTTTCGGCTTAGGTCAAGACTGTGGCTTGGATATGCTCCCTTGCCCTGGAATGCCATATTCTGTTGGGTGGCCAAACATGAAAAAAAAAAATGCAGAACACTTTATATTACTGGACCATTTGTGTATAAAAGTGATTATGAACATTGATATATTCACACACACACACACACACGTTTACTCTTGTGTATGCAAAGAATATTTCTTTATATTAGGTAGAAATAAAAATAAGGTTTGGTTTACCCAGAATTTTGGGAATAGGAAGTTGGAAATGAGGAAGAGGACATGTTTTTACCTTATACACTTCTAAACTGTTCAGATTTTTTTTCTTTATAGGGCCACATGTGCTGTATGGAAGTTCCCAGGCTAAGGGTTGAATCAGCGCTGTAGCTGTTGGCCCACACCACAGCCACAGCAACATGAGATCTGAGCCTTCTCTGCAACCTATGCCACAACTCACAGCAATGCTGGATCCTTCAGCACTAAGTGAGGCCAGGGATTGAACTCATGTCCTTATGGATACAGTCGAGTTCATTACTGCTGAGCCACAACAGGAATTCCCAATTGTGTGTGTGTGTGTGTGTGTGTGTGTGTGTGTGTGTTTAGTGGGAATCTTTTACTTTAAAAGTTGATAATAACAACTAATGAAAAATATTTAAGTTCTCCTTGTGACAGACAGTGCTAGGAGTGGATATTACACCACTAACCTGTAAAGAACCCATTGTCAAGAGGATAAAAAGATAAGTAAAAAAACACAATAACATGTTTATTGAACAGGAAAAGATAATGTAGAGAAGAGGGGTGTTTAATTCAGCCTGGAAAAGTCATAAGGACATTCCCAGAGGATGTGATGCCTAATCAAATTTCTAAAGTAGCAAAAGGACTTTAACAAACAGATTGAATGAGTCTGGGGTGGCGATTTCAGACAGAAGTAACAACACTTTTGAGCACATAGAGGGATAGAATGTAGTTCCTTGTATCTTTCAGAAACTGAGTAATTTGGCAATTCTGGAGAGGACAGAGGGAGGAAAATGAAGGCAGAACAGCTGGGAGAAACAAGATAATGACAAGTTTATTTGCCATTCCAAGAAGCTGGGGTTTGACTTTTTCAGCATCTAGAAACCCTTTGCCAAAGCTAAAGATTCTATTAATTTCTTAGAATATTTTCAACAAATAGGAATGTGTAATAATAGGGAATATAGGGTGTACTGTAACAAAGCTCAGGTACTCATCACCAAGTTTTGTCCATGTTAATATTTACTACAAAATTTCTAAGAGGAAATATAACACTACAAATGTTAAAGCTTTGTCTCAATCACCATTGCCAGCAAAGAAAAGCACACCCATACTTTATAGGTTAATATTAATAGAAGGAACAGAACATACAAATGTGCTACACCCATTGGTTTGTTTTTAACTCTTAATTCAGCCTATTCATATCTCACTATACAATGGACAAACTGTGAAATAACTATGTAAAATAAGAAACTGTGGTTAATATGAAGTTTTTCCACATATTAACTCTCTTCTTATAAAATGACATGCTTTAAAATCAAAAGATCTAAATCTGCTCTATCTTGATAGCATTTAAAAGTTACCAAAAACTTACCTAGTGTTCCAAGACAGTCTATCTCTTTAAATTTTAAGTTGCACATCCTCTTAAATATGTATTTTAAGCATTGGGCACTGACCTGATGTTGGAAAGGGATATGATGACATATAAACTTATTTTAAAAATGAGAATCAAGAAAAGTGGTCATGAAAATCCGTGATGATTAGCAATGAGATCCTGCTGTGTAGCACTGGGGACTATGTCTAGTCACTTATGATGGAGCATGATAATGTGCAAATATAGAATGTGTACATGTATGTGTAACTGGGTCACCATGCTGTACAGTAGAAAAAATTGTATTGGGGAAATAACTATTAAATAATAATAATAACAATAATAATAATAATAATAATAAAATAAAATCACCAAATGATTCTTCAATTCATATTTTATTTACATCATTGGTGTTCAGTGATGTGTATTGAGTGGGTCTGTTTGTGTGTATACCAGGATACAAAACTGGCTGGTTTGGGTTTCACTCTTTGGTTCATAAGCAGTGAAACCAATAAAGCGGTATTTGGATGAAAAGCAGTTCTACCATGTGCCACCACTTTATTAAATAAATGGCACTCAGGAACTAGTTACTTTTACACAAGTGCAAAGTGTCCAACATGCTCTGTGACCTACACTAGAGAAGATAACATACTTTTCAACACTTCTTTGATATATTTCATCTTATTTACTCCACAATACTTAATATTAACAAGGCTTAAATTCAGTTACTTCTTCACTATAAAAAGAGATATCTTAATAAACACAGAAAAACATAAACATTTACTGAACACTTTACTTATTTAAGAGGATACTATGCAACTTACAACAAAATTTAAAGAGATAAAACATCTTGGAACAATATGTTAGTTTTTTGGTAACTTCCAAGTAGTATCAAAGACTTGTGTTTACAACCTACAAACCCACACTAAAGTCACTTTAAATAATTTTGAAAATACATAAATATGCATGCTATGTTTTCCAGAGTAGTGCTAGGGATTTTTAAATATCTATACAATATCTTCCTAATCTCTTTCATATTTTGAAATCTCACTGCCTCGAAAGCAATCGTCTTCCTTGTTTTTTTGTAACTCAATAATTATCCCATTCTATTATACTTCAGTAATTCTACCCAGGTAAAATGACCCATTCAACTGCCCTTCAAAATTCAAAACTCAAAGTTTATGTTTTCTTTTTTCCCTAATTTTCCAGCATCTGAGAAAGGAACTAGAGTTTTAGCATTTCTTCTTTAAAAATATTAAAACAGAAAACAAAACACAGTGATACAAAAATAGCTGATGATCTTTTTCTGTTTGGTGATTCACCTCACTTGCTCTTTTTTTATTATTTTTATCATAATATAGTTGATTTATAGTGTTGTGTCAACTTCTGCTGTACAGCATAATGACCCAGTCATTCATATATATATATATATATATATATATATATATATATATATATACATTCTTTTTCTCATATTATCATTCATCATATTCTACCCCCAAGAGATTGGCTATAGCTCTCTGTGCTGTACAGTAGGACCTCATTGCTTATCCATTCTAAATGTAATAGTTGGCATCTACCAACCCCAAACTCCCAGTCCATCCCACTTCTTCCCCCCTCCTCCTTGGCAGCCACAAGTCTGTTCTCCATATCTGGGCTCTCTTTACCCAAATATTCCATCCCATCCAACATCCCAGTCCAAAGATAATAAGCTTCTTCTAAACAAGCACATTCACAATTAGGTACAGCTTCTCTGCTTTAAAAATTCTGTAACTCCTTTGCCCAGTCTAGTATTTCAAATCCAACTTAACCAAAGCAAATTTTAACTAATATGAAATTATTTGCAACTAAATAAAAGGAAAGTAATTAACAATCTAGCTTTTGAATAAATAACATGATGAACCATATTAATACTATAAATATGTATATTAATACATAAATATAAGCCTTTATAGTTTTTTTATAAGGTAATGCTCTTAATGTAGTCTTTTAATTATATATAACAAACATTTGTATTTATAAAATAGTATCTTACTGTGGTACGTACATTATTTTATAAATGTAAATGTATTAAATATGGAATATTTATGCATACATACATTTATACTTTTTCTCTTTAATCCAGCATTCACTCTCTTTCTAGAGTTAAGAATGTAAAAATATCACAAGCCAAATAATTTAGGATAGCAGAAAACATAATTTTGTCTTTCTCTTATTCAGACTATTGAGTTGGATACTATTTCAAAGAGAATGGAAAAGTCACTTGAAGTGCTGTCAAAAACAGATTGAAAAGTTTAGGCTTTCTATGGAGGAAGACCAGTTAGGAGGTTATAACTGTAATCCACATAAATGCTGATTGGGCCTCTTGGGACATGGTGGCAGTTGGAAGGGAGAAATGGAGATTGCTACAAAAGACATTTTGAAAGGAGAAATAAGTTTAGGAGACCATTTGAAAATAGGGCATGGAAGAAAGGAAGCCTCAAAGATAACTCATAAATTTTGGAACTGGAAACTTGAGGAATTGAAGGTACAATTAACTGATAAAGGGAAGCTGTGGGCAAGTGTTAGTTTCGGAGAAAGAAGCTAAATTCAATTCTGGAGCCACTGAATTTCAAAATCTCTATGAAATAAATGCATTATTATGACAGTTTTACAGATGAAGAACTAAGGCAGAGGCAGTAAAAATTATTTTTCCAAGGTCACACAACTAGTAAGTGATAGAGCCAGAATCTGAATGCAGGAAGTTTTCATTCTTATTACTCCAATGAAATTTTAAATCCCTTGATTGACGCAGATCTGGTCTTTTTCTTTGGAAGAAACTACAGGTAATAAAAAAATTGTAAGTGACATCGGGTCTTTGTCAGCCCAGAAGAGTTGTTTGAAAAGAAGATTCTGTTTTCTTAAATGTCCAATACCTGGTTTTCTGACTCAAGTTGTCCACTTATTATAACCTGATACCTGGGATCATTGATTGGTCCAAGGATGAGCACCAAATCCAAGTTAAGCCAACCACTGTATTTCCTCAAAAACATTCAACTTGAAACTCAGGAGTTGCTTGGAATTGCAAAGTTGGTGTTGACAAATAGCCACATTTCTAACCCCAGGGAGGGAGCAGTGTGAAAAAGGGAAGCTCTATGTAATAGACATTGGAGGAGGGGAGGCACTCCTGGAAGCATGTGAACTTGCTTTCATTCATTCTTGAGGCTCAGCTCCACTTTCTCCTTCTCATGGTTTGGTTACATGAACCACTTAATGTAACCCCCCCTTTTTTTCCCCACATAATGTTTTAAGTTAAGTTTCCATCACTTAATCAAAAGAATCATGGTTGACAGAACAACATACCACTGGGAAACTTGAGCAAGTTATTTAAAATCCCTTAATTAGTTTGCTCATTTGCAAATGGGAGAAGTAGACAGGTACTTTACAGGATTTTTCAGAGGATAAAATGAGATAGCTGAACTATTTGTCCTTTCTTACGTAAAACTCACTTTATTACCTTGAAAAGACCTAGCCACTTTCTTGGAGCTCTTTCAGTACAGGGAAATGTTCTCTCCTTTAGAATGGTTGATAACCTAGCATGGGACACACCTGTATCCCTAGAGCACTGTAAGCTACCCATCACAGGGACTTTCAGACTCCTAATTTACCCTTTCCCTCTTGCCACACATCCCACAGCTTTGTATAAGTGCTGAAGGACTGGGGCACATTCCTGGTTGATTTCTGTATCCATGTCACATGAAATAGTACTTAGCCCTAAAGAATTCCTAAGTAACTCTTTTATAAAGATTAGAAGCAAGTTGAATTTCCTTTAAAAATGGCCATAGAAACAGAAGAAAGGCTGGGGGAAAAATGTAATTGTAATGTATACATGTAAGGATAACCTGACCCCCTTGCTGTACAGTGGGAAAAAAATAATAATAAATAATTTTAAAAAAAATAAAATAAAAAAATTTACTCTAAAAAAAAAATGGCCATAGAAATGTAATGGTCTAATTCTCAGCATGTTAAAAATCTAAGTAAATATTCATTAGTGCTTCAAAACACACAACAGTGACTTTTATTTTTTTTATTACTCAATGAATTTATTACATTTATAATTGTACCATGATCATCATCACAATCCAATTTTATAGGATTTCCATCCCCCACCCCCAGTGTATTCCCAAACTATCTTCTTTGGAAACCATAAGTTTTTCAAAGTCTGTGAGTCAGTATTTGTTCTGCAAAGTTCATTGTGTCCTTTTTTCAGATTCCACGTCAGTGATAGCATTTGATGTTGGTGTCTCATTGTCTGACTGACTTCACTTAGCATAATAAATTTCTAGTCCATCCATGTTGCTGAAAATACCAGTATTTGGTTCCTTTTAACAGCTGAGTAATACTCCATTTTGTATATATGTACCACATCTTCTTGATTTACTCCTCTGTTGATGAACATTTAGGTTGTTTCCATGTCTTGGCTATTGCAAATAATGCTACAATGAACATTGGAGTACATGTGTCTTTTCAAGTCATGGTTTTCTCTGGATAGATGCCCAGGAGTGGGATTGCTGGATCAAATGGTAGTTTTATTTTTAGTTGTCTGAGGAATCTCCATACTGTTTTCCACAGTGGTTGCACCAATTCACATTCCTACCAACAGTATAATAGGGTACCCTTTTCTCCACACCCTCTTCAGCACTTATTGTTTATAGACTTTTTGATGATGACCATTCTGGCTGGGGTAAGGTGGTACTCATAGTGGTTTTGATTTGCATTTCCTAATAATGAGTGATGCTGAACATATTTTCATGTGTTTTTTGGCCATCTGTATGTCTTCTTTGGAGAACTATCTGTTTAGATCTGCCTATTTTTCAATGGGGTTGTTTGTTTTTTTTGGTGTTGAGTGGTAGGAGGTGTTTATAAATTTTGGAGATTAATCCCTTGTCAGTCGATTCATTTGCAAATATTTTCTCCCATTCTGTGGGTTTCATAGAACTTGAACAAAATATTTTAGTTTGTTTGGAAGCACAAAAGACCCAGAATAGCCAAAGACATCTGAAAAAGAAAAATGGAGCTGGAGGAATCAGGCTCCCTGACTTCAGACTATACTACAAAGCAACAGTCATCAAAACTGTATAGTACTAGCACAAAGGCAGAAATATAGATCAGTGGAATAGGATAGAAGGCCCAGAATTAAACCCATGCACCTGTAGCCAACTAATCTCTGACAAAGGAGGCAAGAATATACAATGGACAAAAGACAGCCTGTTCAATAAGTGGTGCTGGGAAAACTGGACAGCCACATGTAAAAGAATGATATTAGAACATTCCCTAACACCATACACAAAAATAAACTTAAAATGGATTAAAGATCTAGACATAAGACCAGATATTATAAAATTCTTATAGGAAAACATAGGCCAAACACTCTTCAACATAAATGACAGCAACGTCTTCTCAGATCCACCTCTTAGAGTAATGACAGTAAAAACAAAAATAAACAAATGGGACTTAATTAAACTTAAAATTTTCTATACAGCAAAGGAAACCCTAAACAAAACAAAGCAAAAAAAAAAAACAGTGGCTTTCAGTTGTCTCTTTATCAAAATGTTAAATTGATTTTGCAAATTTGCAGGTTAATTTCAGTTTTTTCTTCCACTTCTTTCCTTCCTTCCTTCCTCTTCTCTTCCTTCTTATTTCTCTTTCTCTCATTCTCTCTCTCTTTCTCTCTTACTCTCTCTCTCTTTCTTTCTATACATTAGGAGCACATTCTGGATTCAGAGTCCCAAACGCTAGATATTTCATCTTTTGCTCTTTTTTGTCAGTCATTATTATCTCTTGGGACCATCTCTCTTATTACTCAGGTCAACAAGGAAGGGTCACTATAGCAAGAGCCTAGAATTAAGGCCTTTAATCAACCATCCTGCTCTGATAGTATGAATATTTTAGCTACTTGTCATAAACAATGGCACACGGTTACTAAATTTTAATTCAAGTGTTTCGAATTAAAAAAAAAAAAACTTCAGTGATGGTTGAAAAATAATAACTCTAACCTTTTCCAAGTTTAGACTTAATGATTTTGTTAGTAAAGGCATGGAATCTAAGAAAAATGCTATACCTTCTTTAGGTATAAGAACTGGTATTTATAGAATATATGTATATTCAATGCTCACCTATAATGAAGAAAGCAAAGTAATTAGCAAGACACAGACTTCAACACTGGTTTCAACCACTTCAACAAATGCCGTCAAGATCTTCATGGCTAATTTAGCATCTTGCTTATATGAGATAGGTGTGTGATATTTTCATTATAGGTAAGAACTAGAATTCTAAGAAATTCATTGACTTTAATGCCTATTATGGACAGTTGCCAGGCATCACTGTATTTCACACACATCAAGGATTAGAAGGGAACAACTTAAGTGAAGCAGAGTTTTAAATGAACTGGGAATCTAAAAACAGCTGCAAAAAATTTTACTCTTTTTGAATGGTAGAGCACTTTTTTTCCGAAAGTCTTCACAGTATATATTATTCTCTTTTTGAATGGAAATATTTGCTGCCAAATACCTGCTTAGGATGTGAAAAGCCAAATTTAACTTTTCTTTAGTGCAGCCTGGCAATTAAGCTTTTGCTTCAGAGGAGAGTTGGCTTATTCATTGTAATAATGGTTATCATCATGGAAAGGTTTTATTAAGTATTCAGATCCTATTGGACAATGTATGTTACACAAAAAATAACCCCTATTTTCAGAGAACTCATATCTTACATAGTTAAGATGTATAGCACAAAGAAAATGGCCTAAGTTAGGTGCATATTCGTATACCATATAGAAGTCACCAAGATGTCTGTTTTGCGTTTGCTCTATGTTGCCGAGTTCAAAAAAATCACGAAAAATATCTGCATAGTCATTTGCATATTCTTATGTCAGTCCTCTAAACATAAACAAGTTAATTCATCTCCTATTTTACAGATGTGAAAATGAGGTTCCTGTTAGCTAAGGGACCTGCCCAAGGCCATAAATGTGAGAAAGTTCAATCATCTTTCTACTACGCCACATATCATGTTATTTTTATGCGTTTGAATAGGTCTGGTCACAGGCAAAGTTGAAAAATTAGTGAAGATGGTCTTATTTAATTCAGCTTCATATTCTGGGATTTCTTTATCATTATGCTATTCACCTTCTTGAAGTTCTCTTGGACCTTGTCTTCCATTACACATTTCTTCTTACCTCCTGGGTGTTCCTTATCCCTTTGACAGCTACTCTTCCTCCAACCACCCACACTTATTATGCTGGTTTTTCTCAGAGTTCTAACCTAAGCCCTTCTCTACCCTAATTGTACTCAATATTCCTGGAGGATATCTTCCATACCTGTAGTTTCTGCTACCACTTATGTATTCACCCCACCCAAATGTGATATTCCTAGTTCAGACTTTTCGCCAACTTGCTATCTCTGCCTTGAAAATCTGCAGCTACTTAGCATATTCCCCAAACTGAGTTCATTATATGTTCTTTCCTCCATGCTCCTTCTCCTGTTTCCCTGTCCTACTCAGTGGAACCACCAGTGTCCCAGTAGTCCAAGCCAAGAGCCTAAGAGACATCTTTGAGCCTTCTTCTGTTTTTGCCCTCTCTATATAATTGACTGCCATATCCAGAAATTTAGTTTAAGAAAAAGAACTTTCCTGCCCATTTTTCTTTCAATTCTCATTGCCACTGTCGATTTTTGGTCCTGCCCATCTGACTCTAGAGCTTATTACTTTAGCTGCCTAAATATGTCTTTGCATGTCTTCACTCAAGGCATTCTGTTCTACTCCCCCCTGAGCAACCGCCCAATCCTATCCAGGAAAATGAGGAAGATCGTATTCAAACTGATTTCCCCTTTTTCAGGATCTCAAGTCTGTACCTTATCATACTCCACGTAAACTTGCAAATCTTGTCTGGTTTGATATCAACAACCTCTTAAAATGTCATCAAGGTAGGAGGACTGGCAAGAGCAACCATAGAGCCAAGCTCTCAAGGAACAGTAGCTGCTTCAGCCCCCTGGGGTCTTGGCACCTGCTGTACTAACTCAGTCATGTTCCCCAGTTGAAATGGTTACATTTTTTGAGGAGTCTTTGTTCTAGATTTGTTTGAGATGTGTGTTATCTAGTCCTTAATGCAACCCAAAAGGAGGAGAGTAGGCGGAAATAAATACAACAGCTAAATCACTGGTAGCAAAAAAAATACCTCCAGGTGAGGTAATAAATGGAAAACCTTTGGCTCTTTATATTGGTGTAAACACCCGAGATATTATCTTATACTTCGTTCCCAAAACTTGCGCTTGGGGTTGGGGATGGGGGTGAGGAATTCTGTAGCAAGGCTGCAAAGCAAAATACACACATCGCTTTACCCTTCTGCCTTTTGTTTCTCTGAATGGAGTCTTCTTGTTTCTTAGTGTTGACTTGGTAACTAAAATCATGGGAATTTGAATTAATGTAATGTATTTTTCAGTTTTTGATCCCCATACAGTGGCAGGAGTCTAAGCTATAATGTTCGATCAATAGGACACACTGTTGAATTGCTAACACTGGAAGAAATATTACAATTAGACTCAATCATTATTGAGAAAAACAAGGCTCCAAGCAAGAAATGATAGGTCTGTGGTCACATAATTAGTGGATAGCAATCAACACTTAAATGAGTTGAGCTGGCTTCACTCTACTTGAGTTAGTGCCCTTTCTGAACTCTCATATAAATTTGACCTACTAAAGATAAATTGATTTGCATAGAAAGAATCATGATGCAGTGAAGAAGAATGGACACTGTGGTCACATCAACTCAATCCAAATGCTAGCTCTCTGATTCTAGCTCAGTCACATTAGTTAAATTCAAAGTTCAGTTTTGCCACTTGTCAAATGGACATAAAATTAACAGTCTTATGGAATTGTTATGAGGGTTAAATAAAATATGTATGTAAAATGTTAACATTTTGTTTAGCATACTTTTTAATTTTTTTTTCAAAAAAGAAAGGAAGAACCAATAATATATTAGTACACATACCAGCTTTGTCTGAACTCTAAGAGAAAATAAACAAACATCTCTTGGCTTTATGGAGTATTCAAAAAAGTGAAGATGGAGTTCCTGTCTTGGTGCAGTGGAAATGAATCCGAATAGGAACTGTGAGGTTGTGGGTTCGATCCCTGGCCTCACTCAGTGGGTTGTGGATCCAGTGTTGCCATGAGTTGTGTTGTAGGTCACAGATGCGGCTCAGATCCCAAGTTGCTGTGGCTGTGGGGTAGGCCAGCAGCTGTAGCTCTGATTCGACCCCTAGCCTGGGAACCTCCATGTGCCACGGGTGCAGCTCTAAAAAGCAAAAGACAAAAAAAAGTGAAGTTGTAAGCATATCATTTAATCTTCCCTTCCTTTAGATTTTCATTAGTATAAAATGGAAATTAAGGGGGCTAGCCTCCGTCTCCCAAAGATTAGCCCCAATATAGAATGACTTATCTGTGTAACCAAAGTTTAAAAGGGGGACTTAAGGTCTTTTAGTTAATAAAATACATATATTCTAAGTTATAATTATACCATAAATAATATGATTAACAAAGTTTCAGGATATAAATGTCTAGTAATAGGGAGCTATGTTCATCAGGAAAAAGGCATGATGGAGGTGGAAAGAAATAAATAGGGCATAGCCTCCTGGACAAGATTCAACAGACTGTGGGCTGAAGTTTGCAGGAAAGGAAGAACCTGATTTAATAGCAAAAGGGCATTTATGTGTGGGAGGAATTATTGCATAGATTAAGGTTAAGCAATTTGTATCCTTGACAGTGGATGAAATATTCTCAGTTTAAGTGCACTAAAAAAAAAAAAAAAAAAACTATTGTGTAACAAGAGGTTTGTATTCTATCTTTCCGTATCTTCCCAATCAGCCCACTCAACAATTACACCCTTGCTCCAAGGCACTCCCACCCTTAAGATTTCACCCATAAATCAGGGAGTAGCTTTAAATATGTGATTTCCCACCTTCTGTTGCAATAGGACAGACCAACAGGACATAATCTCCACATGGGGTTTTGTGGAAATTGTAATCTAATCCAATTTAAATATGTAATTTCCCCCAATCTGCCTTTCAGCAGAAGATGCAGCGAAGAAACTAATTTTTTGCAAAGTTGCCAAGGGAAGAAAGTGGTAATAGCAAACACAGAATGGTGCCTGTAGGTTGTAGATAGGGACTGTTATTAGAAAATATTGTATGTGTGTGTGTGTGTGTGTGTGTGTGTGTGTGTGTAAGAGTATGTGTGTATTCTAAGTAAGTAAAAATTCAGATATGAGAAAAGTTTTTTCTTAGCTTGGCCACCAGCACCAGCATACTTGAAGCACTGTGTTCCTCCCTTTAGAGCTAGAGGGATATGAACAATTATCTAGTTTACTGGTTTTTCAACCACATTTTGGATAGCCCAGATGCTATTGGCTCACACACACACACACATTGGGTTTGTGTTGTGGGTCGATTCACTAACAAACAGGAAGGATGCATCAGGAAAGCACTTGTGACTTAATATGCAGTCATTTTTAAGTTAAATGTGACTTAAGAAAGCACTGATGACTTTAAAAGTATTTGTTTCTAGGCAATCATGATAAAAAAGAAATTCCATTGTATCAGTTCTCCCAGAGAACTCATATAAAGGGCTGTTTATTTTCAGTCAATAAAAATAGTAATCACTACACTGCCTGTTCCATGACACTCAGCTCCTGCCCACTCCTCACTCAGGCACCCCATGTTCTCACCTAAACACATTTCTGGGCCTTGTGATCCCCAGGAAGGTCTTTTGTAGATTCCGGCACCAGCCTTTCCCTCTGAACCACTGACTCTTTTCTGATAGTTACAAGTTTTTAACCTAAAGCACAAGTGATAACCCTGACACAAATTATTTTTAAAGCAAATATGGAAACTTCATGTCCCACATGGGAGTGGCAAGTATTCCGATGATGATGGAGTGCCTGGTGGAGCCATTCACTGATGACTTTTCACTTGACCTACACCACTGTCTATTAATAACCCCACTGTGTGTTATTGTGACAACCCAGGATTTCTTTTGTCCTCATTGCCTCACAAGTTTCTTTTAAAGAGGGATGCATTAAAAAAGCATCTAAGCATACATTAGTTAAATATACATGAACCAAGAACTGCTTATTTGAGGTTTGTGAATATTTACTTTATGAAGAGGGTCCTATTCCACTAACAATTCCAAAAACTATTGATTGATACTAATCATTTCTTCCTATGGAGAAGTAAACCGAAATCCCAGAAGCTGAAGTGAATTTCTCAGACACGCAGCTTTTTTTTTTTTTCTTTTTTTTTTAACAGCCACACTCATGGCATTCGGAAGTTCCCAGGCTAGAGGTCAAATCGGAGCTACCGCTCTCAGCCTACACCACAGCCACAGCAACGCAGCATCCAAGCTGCATCTGCAACCTACACCACAGCTCATGGCAACTTGGATCCCCAACCCACTAAATGAGGCCAGGGATCGAACCCTAATCTTTATGGATACTTGTTGGATGAATTTCTGCTAAGCCATAATAGGAACTCCCACAGCTTTTTTTTTTTAATTAAAATATAGTTTATTTATAGTGTCGTGTCAATTTCTGCTATACAGCATAGTGACCCAGTCATACGTACATATACATTCTTTTTTTCAGTCACACAGCTTTTAACGGTGGAGCTGGGCTAAGGCTTCTGGTGTTTGGGTAAGTGTTCAGAGTTACCAGCCCCCACTCTTCCAAACAGTTACAGAACTGCAGGATGTCAGAGTGATAAGGGATATTCACATCCATTTAGCCCATCAATTTTCTAAAGCACAGATCAAAAATAGAAGACTGCTTACATCCCAGCTTGATCCTAGACTCCAGACACTACCTAGCTAAGGGAGTAGAGCCTCTTTAGACTTCAGTCTTCTCAGAAAATGAGTTCATACTAGGTAATCACCTGGGTATCAGCGACCTTTAACTGCCCAGCATCAGTGGTTTTGGTTATAGTGTGCCATTACACCTTGGAGAACCTCCTTTCCCTTGATCACATGGTCTGGGTGGGAGGAACTCTTCTGCTAAGGATTAACCAGTTAGCCTCATGTCTGAGTGAATGGTCAGGACAGTCTCCTTGACCTAGTCTCTGCCAGTGAGAGCCAGGGTGGGGTTTTTCTCTCTTGTAGAGTGTGGTTTTGTTGGGAGGATAGAGGCCTGCTGAAGGATATATATAAAGAAAACCTACCTGAGGGTGAAGCTACATAAAGGAAAGAATACTTACATGATGGGAATAATGTCTTAATGCCGTCATTGGGGCCCTGGATCCAGAATCATTAGCCAAGAGATTCTTTTTGTTTAAGCTATTTCAGGTTAGGTTGTGTCCATTTACAACCTAAAAAATCCTACGACAAAATCTTTAGGTCATTTAAAATGCTCACATTCCACACTTGTATGAAGAAATTATCAGTGATAACAAATTCGCTCAGAAAAATTGAGGAAATTGTAAATTTTTCTTAGAATAGCATTTTGAAGAGCTCTCTGACCACTTTTCATTGTTTTTATTCTTTGAAGATACTAGCAAGTTCTAGTGCTTTGGAAATAAATCCCTACTTTTGAAGAATCTATTCCACTTAAATTAGCTATATATTTTTTTGCACTGAATAGTCAGAGGAAGAAAAAGAACTGAAAGGAAAAAGGGCATGGTACCATATTTTTTAGCAGCTTTATGAATGTATGTATTAGGTATATTCAATTAATTGTTGTCTTTCATATGTTGGACAATTTTATCAACTTGAGGTTTCATTTATTTACATTATCATGCCCTCATTAAATATTCTTTAAGAGGATTTCAGTTGAGTGATATTTAAAATGAGGCATGATAAATCTTTTCACATTAATGAATTTATTCCTTTTTGAGGGATTAATTAAAATCAGTTGTAGACGAGGTATATCGGTCACTAAGTACAGTAGTGTCAGGGCAAAGATTAAAGAGTAACTGCTGTTAAATGAAGGCATTTAATGTTAAAGGCAACTTATTAACAAAGAATTTTCCAACTTACGGGAACCAACAAAAAGTTAATTAATCAAAGAAACTACCCATCTCTGAGATGATTATTTTCCTCCCTTCCTCCTTCTTTCTTTTCTTCTTTTCTTTCTTCTACACCTCCTTTTAAATAAAGGAAATTGGTTCATTCCTTTTCGAAAACACTCTTCTGCATTTGTTGGTAACCTCAACAGTCTGGGATACAAAATTGTCATAAATCAACTTGTTTAAAACCAGAGTTCTCCTTCTCAGAAAGCCATAGTAAAGATGGTAAAGAAAAAAAAGAAAACACAAGAATGGCGAGAGAGCTGAACTTTCAAATGAAGGGAAACATCCTTTCAAATTTAATTCACAAACTGGGAATGGAAATGTCATTGCCTCACTCAGAGGGTTAATCACTTTCTAATTTGAACTGGCAAATTTTATAATGACACTGTGAAATTAGCAGCATTTTATTGTGTTAATTATCTGCAGGACACTACATCATTACTTCTAATAAATGTAAATGAGATTGTGTCTCCTAGGACAATACACAGACAAGGTGAATTTTTATTGGCTATTTACGAGATTCTGGTAGAGTCTTTCTTTTTTTCTTCTCTTATAAAATACTTCCAAGCAGTGTTGGCTTACCATGCCAATTTCCCTCTATTTTATTTAATATAATATTTTAAAGGTTGTTAAAGTTCTCCTTAGCTCACTGGAGCTCATTTTTACTCAAAGCAGTGGTGATTATTAAAAACCACGTCAAGTGTCAACCCAATCAACCAAGACTGAGAACCACAGTATTGCTATAAGAATAACTTTTTAAAAAATCAGCCCTTCTTTTTAAAAGCATTTAAAAACATGTCACCCATTCACCCACTTCTTTCAACTGTGTGCCTACAGATACAATTCTGCAATGGAATGAACTAACAAAATGATGAAGTCAGTAGTAAAAAAGAAAATAAAACCATATTTTTTCTAAATTATTCAATAAACATGAAAGTTAACAAATACACAGTGCTATATTCATTAGAGTTAACAAATACTGTTGGATATTTCCTCTGAGTGAGTCACCACATAAGACTGCAGAGAATGTGAAGAAAAATAAGAGGCTTTTCTCAGCCTGAAAAAGTAACGAGCTAAGAGAAAGAGATAAGTCAAATATACAAATAAGTGATAAAAGAAAAAATATGAAAAACATATAAAATATATATCACAAATAAGAAGATATTAAGATTAAAAATATGAAAAATATAAAATAGATATCACTATTTTATAAGTGATATTAAGGTTAAAATAAGATATTAAGATTAAAAGGCATGGTCATATGCTAATTATGGATGTCAGAGAAGGAAATGTCATTTAAGATGAGCCTTGAACAGAAAAATTAGATTCTGATAACCTGGATAGGGAGAGGGCAGAATGAAAATGAGTGATAATTATTTTAACAATAATAATAGCTACCAGCTGAACAACTACCATGTGCAAACACGTTCTATACACTAACTGTCATTATCCTGAGAGCCTTGCAAAGTAAATATGACTCCTGTTTTATAAATGATGAAATTAAGAAGATAGTCTAAATAATATACCCCAGGTCCCAGAGACAACAAGCAAAAATTCAAAATTCTAACTCATTTCCATTTAGTGTAAAATGTTGCACTGTTTTCCATATAGGATGCTGCATCTAAAAGCAAAATTTGTCTTTAGGTAGTTCCACAGTGGCTAACCAATGAATGTGGCACCATAGTTCTCAGAAAAATCAGAAACAAACCTCTGTCTCTTTCCCTCTCTCTATTTTCTCCCTCTCCCCTCATAATCCCTATCAATTTCTCATGTTTACAAATAGGAAGAAAAGTAGCTACCTATAGGTTTAAGTTAAAGATTACACCAAATAATTAATGTGAGTAGTGAGCACTCATTAGAAGTCATGGTTATTTTTGTTCCTTATTATTATTGCTTTTGTAATTGTGAATAAAATCAGTGTTCCCATCTCTCACAGATCTTGTTTACTATCTCATTTTAGTTTGTCGCCTGCTTTTTTTTTTATCTTTTCCTCTTTTTCTGTCATTTTTTTCCATAGAGTGAGGATCAAAATAAACAATAATGTCTGAACTAGGCTGCTATATGCTGGTTCACTTTTGCAAACTTAAATGATAGAATAAATTTGAAACTAACAGCTGAAATTTATCATTAATATGATTAAACAAGCAAGAAATATGTAGCCAGTGCCCACAGTGTTCATTGCTATTCTAGATGACAGGCTATACAGAGAAAACAGAACATGGCCCCTGCCATCAAGGAAGTTAACTGTTTAGTTGGTGAGATAAGACAAGCATGTGAACAACTGTGAGTGATAATAGAAAGTAGATTATAATTAATGGCTTAATTATAAAACATAAACCATGAATATTATAGGAAGGCAGAAGAGGATGGACTGCAAGGGAGAGACCCTTACTAGTATGGGATTTGAATTACACCTTGTATGATGAAAATAGGGTTGTGTGAATGGCATGGAGTCCCCTGTGGATTATGTTTGCCCAAGCTTTATTACCATGGTAATCTAACTATCTCTATAGTGAAATTATCAGAATAAATTACCTCTTCAGAATTAAGCTATACTGAGGGTTTGAGGAAGGATTTTTGATTCTAGTTAAAAGTGACTGGAATCATGGCAGAAATAGAAGTGTTGTTGGTTACAGGACACAACAGTTCTATAGTTAGCAAAGTTGCTTTTTATATGTGAAATAGATATATAATGAAAATACTACTAATGTTAAATTGGGTCCAGTAGCTCAAGTTTTACAAATCCCCTTTCACTAAAATGAAGCAGTGAGTATGAGTGGGTAGGAGGAAACAAAAGCATAAACATTTTCTATTCATATTTAGAAGTCATTTGCTTCCTCCATTATTTCATTTGTTCATTCATTGATTGGAACAAGGACATTGAAAAACTGAGTTGTCTACGAAAGCATCATTAAAAAAAAAGACATCTAGTAGGATATAAAACAAAATGACTATTTTCTAATCTACCTGATAAAAATATCTTAGAAAAGCAAATTATTTATTTAATTGATATTTTTTGGTAAATTAAACAGTTTAACTGACAAATAAATATAAAAAAAGATTAAGGGTCTCTTTTTAAGGACAAAGACTCTTAAACTAAGTCAAAATATCCAATTATATGCAATCTATGAGGTACATATAAAGTGCTTCAGAAATGTTAGAATGATGGCCAGGCAAATGCAAACAAAAGGGAAGCATGAGTGATAACATTTATTTAGATTTTACTCATTCATGAGTAGAGTCATATTATGTTGATAGAAAGTAAAATCCATAGTGAAGATATAAGTGTCATGGATTTGTATGTGGTTAATTACATGTGATCACAATACATGAAAAATTTATTTTTAAATATTTTTAGAAGTTGACAATTCTGCTAAACAGATGACTACTTGACTCAATAATTCTACAAGAGTAATGTTATTACATCATACCAGTGAAATATATTTTAAATAAAAAATATGGGTTTACAAAATAATTCATTGCATGGCAGAGACTAATTATTTAGCATATGCATTTTCTTTCTTTCTGGGCACACAGATAAACAGTATTTCCCAGCCTCCCCTGTGCTTTGATAGGGACATGTAGATTGAGTTCTAACCAAGGGAAAGTTAATGGAAGAAATCCACGCAAATTTTAGGCCTGTCCTTCAAACCCTTCAACATGATATCATGCCTGCTCTTTGTTCAGGAACATAAACATCTTGGAAATCCTGTTAGGAAAATTGCAGAGCCTAAAGATGGAAGTAGTCTGGGTCCTTCATCTTGCTGATCACCATCACCTATTTTAGACATTATAAAAATGAAACCTAAATTCCCATTGTGTTTAAGCCATTATACACTTTGCAGTTGGGTTTTACAGCAGCTCACATTACCTTAATATAAATGATAACCATAATGTGCATGTGTGTGTGTGTGTGTGTGTGTGTGAGAGAGAGAGAGAGAGAGAGAAAGAGAAAATTGTCAGTGTCTTCATACATTTAATCTTTGTCACAGTTATTTGCTTCCATGTCCATATGGATGTATTTTTAATTTCATGCAAATAAAAGTTGTTTATTTTTGGGTGACAGGATTAAAGATGAATTCTGTTTATATATTTATCCTTATTTTCCAGGTTTTCTATGAGGAACTTGCATTATTTTCACTATCAAAATATTAAGCTTATTAAATTTTTAAATGAGAGAGAATGCAATCTCCTCCCCCAAAGATCTTAAAAGTACAGAGACAAGCTTTTTGCACATTAATGACTTGTGAGTAAATGTGCATGTCTTAAGAGCTTTACCAGTCACCGAAAGGACTAGTCATTCTTTCATTTACTCACCAACCATTTATTGAATACCAGTTATTTGTTCAGTACTAAGCCAGGCACTTGAGATACGATGACATGGTAGATTTGCTTTATATCTTTACAGAGAAGGCCACATTTCTACACTATGCATTCACAGTCTATTATGAGAGATGGTTATTTAAACAAATAAGAGGACCGTGTGATGAGTGGAAGAGGGTAGGCTATAGTGGTAGCCTAGTTAAGGGAATAATTAACTCCGTTTTAGTCATCAGGAGGGTTCTCATGAGAGGAGAGAGTTGAGTTTGATTCTGAAGAATCATGTATTTGACAAGTAGGTAAGCAGGAAGAGCATTCTAGAAAGAAGAGATAGTAATGCATGCAAAAAGAGTAGCATTTTGCAGATGCCATGCATCCCTCCAGTCTCTGCCTCTGTCTTCATATCACTTTCTCCTCCCTGTGCATCACTTACAAGGACACTTAGTGGATTTAGGACCCACCCAGGAAATCCAAGATGATCTCATCTGAATATTCTTAATTATACTTGCCAAAGACCCTTTTTCACAATAAGGTCACATTCACAGTTTTGGAGAGTGGAATGTAGACATATTTCTCAAGGGGACCATTATTCAACCCACCACAGAGGTCAAAGAGTTAAAGCCTCATGGATAAAAACAATATATGAATCCATGACTAGTTAAGGGACTTATAAACTTTTTGAGGGCAGGAGCTATATTTTATGCTACATATAGCAACCAGGACCTTGCGGATCACACAGTGAAGGCACGACAAAACCAAGGCTGAAAGCTTTGTCTTGGGATTCAACAGTATTAGAGATTGGATTCATTGAAATAGATGGCACAGATAAACATCCCAACTCCTGCTCCTTCTGAGAATTTAATTTCAATGCATTTATCTTCTCTCAAAAAGCAGCTCTCCACATCTTAGCAGGCAGATTTATGTGGATTCAAGAAAATGCCCTCCACAACCCTCAGATTAATTGTGTTATGTGGGAAAACACCCTGTTTCATATTGCTTTTTGCTTGCATTTGTCTTGTGAAGTGTGATTACCTCTTCCTAGGGTCACTACCCTGCTGATGTGAAGGTTTCAAACCTTGCAGGCACCAGAAAGAAACCTTTTCTTAAAAACTGGTTCCAATAGAAAATGTACAACTTGATGCAAAGGCCCCTGTTTTTCTCTCTCTCTCCCTCCATCCCCCATCTCCCTCTCTCTCATAGACACACACACACACACACACACACACACACACACACACTTTTCTCTCTGTTAATGACACTCCTGGTTGATTTATTGATTGCTTGTAACACTGCTGGCTTTTCTTGAAGCACTTGTGATCCTCCCAGTTGTAAGTGCCACCTCCAGTGGAAAGTTACCCCAAACTGGGATGCTTTTTATTGCTGTTTGACTTCCCCAACTTGACTGGTCAAGGCTGAACCTTCTCAGCTTCCCTGGAATAAGCTCCTTAAGCCTTTTCCCTCCAAAGCATCTGTAAACAGTTGAAGGTCATGATTGTTCACTCTGCAAGATCGATATGCCATTAAATTGTGACAAAAAGGGCTGCCAGACCATTAAGGCCTCCCTCATACCCTCAGTAATCCTGATAAAGTGATGAGCTGTTTTAACCTCTCTGGCTCCCATTGCGAACTACATAGCACAGTCCTCACTGCTGAGATAACCCTTTCCACAAAGTCAGGACAACCCACAAATGACTGACACTGATTTTGAGCTCCTTCTCCTGTACATTTTTCCCCTGCTATTGTAACGTCACTATTTTATTTCATTTTTTTTTGTCCACATAGTCTAAAGTCTAGTGTTAATTCTCAAAACTATTTTGACTTAATACTCTTCTGTGCTGGGGTGAACCAGCTTCCCAAAAGCCTCATTGTGTACATGTATTGGCCCATTGCCTAAAAAATAGGCACTGAAAAACAAAAGTAGAAGATTCTATAGAGACTGAAAATGACACTGGACTAATTCACCCCAAACATACAAGATTTGCCTAAATTGGATTAATCTTAGACATCTAGTTAGTGCATAGTAGTTAAATCTGTTGAATTTCTGTCTCTTCTATTTTCTTAGCAGTAAAAGGCAAGGAGAGAGGGAGAAGGTTTTAATAAAATGAAGAAAGGCAACTTTTGCCAACTGAAAATAATTTTAATGGATCTAAGCATTAAAATTCAATTGAGAGCAATCTGGTCTTGCTCAACTTTACATGGTGAGCTCATTTATTATTTGAAGAATGTTGATTTCACCCAGCTAATGCTAAAGTCAACTGCTACTATGGACTGATAGTGAGTGTGTTTGAAAAATCCATGCCTATTTAGCTAGATAAAGTTGATCTCATCCTCTCCACTAATATCTGATATTCAAAACATATTTTTACTTTTTTTTGTCTTTTTAGGGTCACACCTGCAGCATATGGAAGCTCCCAGGCTAGGGGTGGAATTGGAGCTGCAGCTGCTGGCCTCCACCACAGCCACAGCAGGGCCGGATCTGAGCCGCATCTGCACCCTACACCACAGCTCATGACAACGTTGGATCTTTAACTCACTGAGCAATGCCAGGGATTGAACCTGCATCCTCAAGGATGCTAGTCCAGTTCAATATCACTGAGCCACAGCAGCAACTCCAAAACATATTTTTACATTTTTGTTTTTAGTTTCAAAGTTCTTCACCAGTCGTGTTGGCTTTTATAAGCTAATGTAATCAGAATTCAGGGTTGAAATTTTATATCTGATATGTACATGAACATGCACACTCACATACACCGAAAACTCTTTTCTGAACTATTCTAAAATATAAATATCTCTCCTGGGTTGAAAAATCACTTTTGAAAAGTTACATGTCCAGTGTCTCACTTTATTGTTATTTTTTTAATTTTATTGGAGTATAGTTGATATACAATATGTTAATTTCTGCTGTAAAGCAAAGTGATTTATATATATATATATATATATATATGTATATATATATATGTATATATATATATATTCTTTTTCATATATTTGTCCATTATGGTTTATCACAGGATATTGAATTTAGTTCCCTGTGCTATACAGTAGGACCTCGTTGTTTATCCATCCTATATATGGTAGTTTGTGCATTGTTATTTTTTAGAATCTTACACTTGTTAGAATATTGCCAAATCTAGATAGATCTTAAGACTCTTACTCCAAATATGGTTAGTAAAATGAACCTTGATTTCACTTCATGAGGCTTTGTTGCAGGTTTATCAGCTAATTGCACATAGGACTTTCTGGGTTCAAAAAATTGTTCACTTATTCCATTCTCTATTTTGCCGATTTACAAGCATAAATTTTCAGGGAAATCTTTACCTCAATTCAGGTCTGGCCCTTAATAGCTTATTATGTCAACAAAACATACTTTCAAATGAAAAACCAAATACTTAAATCCAGCAGGAGTTGCAGGTAGTAAACAAAAAGAAAACAGGCTTAACATCTGCTGGGACCATTAGCTCTCATCTGCGTCTTTCTTCAGTATATCAATAGGATAATCTAGGAGGGCACAAGAACAAGAACAAAGCTTCAGGTCAATGAAATCATTCACTGATCCACCAGCAAAGCTCAGTAAGTGGTGTATTAGCTTAAAATCTCTTACATGCTACTTAGACATCATGGCATAGGTTCTAAAATGAGGCAAACAGTCCCTATTAAATGATACCACACATGAGAGGATTTTTTTTCTGCTTTGTCTTGTTCGAACCCCCATATTAATCCTGAATTTAGATTTTACAGCTTTGAATTTGCTCTGCAGATCCCGTTACTTAAGTTAAATGGATAATGATGACTTAATGAAACAGAAGATGTCTTACCCTTCACTTTACCCTTAATCATGCCAAGACTCATTTACAGATTTCTAGCTTATGTTACTCATTAGCATATTAAATATGTATTGTGTGCCTACTCTGCATCCTACAGTTTGCTAAATTTCTGGGGATGCAGTAATGAGCAATATCAAGCAGCTTCTATGCTTCTTGAGTCACTGTCTTTAAGAGCTTCCACTATATTATGGCAGAGGAATTAGAGAAATAAGACTTGCAGTAGTATTGCTTTTTCCAGCAGCTTTAATCCTTTGTACTGGATGTGTGCATTCTGACCCAAATGAGTAACCACTGGTAGCAGAACAAGGGGGGGTCACTGTTACAAAACAGAACAGATAGATGTCCTTGAAGCCACTCCATTGAGCACCTCACTGGCTGATGATAAAGTTTTGCTCTTTCTTCCACTTACCTTGAGTCTATTTCTCCTTCAGCCAGTGAGCTACCTACCCTTTGGTCCAAACCACAGCTGCTGTATATCCATATTGCACTTGGTGCATTTCATAAGAAGGCCAGTTGCTAAACACATGTTAAGAAGCAAATTTATCTATCATCCTCACTCACACAAGGTGTCAGGGGGTCTTGACTTATCCATTCAGAGGAGGTTTCAGTAAGAGAAATCCTATAGCAGACAAACACTTACTCTTTGACTCAGTCATCTCACATTCAGATGTATTATCTGAAGCTGAAGATAAAATTTACTATGCATTAGAAGGAAAGATGGGAGAAAGGAAAATGTGGATGGAACAGAGAAAATGTCTTGGCACAGAGCAAGCATAGACACTAAATCATTCCAAGAAGTGCAGTGGTGCAGATTATTTATTTTACTATGCTCTTCCCTCCATTGTTTGGAATGGAAAAACTGGAGCATTTAAAAACCCTGTATTTACATTCTCCTTGGGAGGTATGGAGGATTCTAATAAATCTATTTGGCTAACTCCAGGAAATTTGCCTCTTTAAGTTGCATCACACCCAGCTGTTTGCATTAAAGTTCATCCAATTTGATTTTCATTTGTCAAACTGATGCCTTTGATGTCAAAATTACTCTCTCCTTTGCATTTAGTCCTTAAGAGTTTCCAGCTGCCATTGGGTCTGTAGTTGCATTGAGGTCTTAAGCCAGTCTTGGGTCATATTGTTCTGCTTTGCAGTTGTCTAAACTTTATCTAGGTGACCTCATTCAGCTTGATGACCTAACTTGAGATACTCAGCCAAGATGTCTTGGAGCTGCTGCTGCATTGTGCTCACCCTCTGGTAACCAGCTTCGTCTGTATCTACTTCTCACCAAGAGCATACAACTCATACCAACATCTTCTGTTCATTTGGACAAAGAATATGTTCAATTCCCTTTGGAATCACTGATTGCCACCTGATTGACAATGTCTCTTTTTCTCCTTCAGAACAGATAACCTCTTAGTGTTGAATGAGTCACAAATTGGTTTGGGGATCCTAAGTAGACCACAGAGTGTTGAATCAACATTTAAAGAGCTCTTCAGTGTCACAGTATTCAGTTCTATTCCTTGGGATTCTTTATGAGAGAGACGTTTATTGTTATCTTTCTTTTATAGAGGGGAAAACCAGGAGCTTAGGTGGAGTGTCCAAAAGACTTTCTTTTTCTCCTAATAACTATCTAGGCCAAACTTTGCTCTGCAAACTTTTGGCCACACTAAATTCTGTTTGTAAAATTCTGTGTAATTTGATCCAATACTCTTTTTAATCTGCCTATCTTTCTATCTATTTATCTAACCTGTATCTTGTTTGTATATTTCCTCTCTTAAGGGAATACAAATTACCAACACTCTGATTTCTGTTCCATTATTGACTATTTCTCATTCTGTCACTAACTTACAATGTCAAATTGTTTATTTCCTCTGAAAATAGTTATTTCATTTGCAAATAGGACTCGATACTTTCATTTTCAAGTTTATATAAGGATTAAATAAAATAATAAGAAAAAACATACCACCACCCTGACTGGTACCTGGTAGAGGTACAAGAAAGGACAGTTTGTTTTCTCTTAGTATGAAGGTGCCACTGGGCCCAAAAGCAGCAGAAAGAAATTAATAAAATTACTACTTCATCTAGCACAACCTTTCCTGAACTGAGAAATCATGTTTGGAGAGCATTTGATTCTGATTCTAGGTGAATTTTCTTTGAAATCGAAACTTCTCCCCCCCCCACCCCCCTATCTAATGTGTTGTTAGTTTCCTGTTGTTGTTGTAACAAATTGTGGCTTAAAACAACACATTTCTTATCTTACTGTTCTAGAGGCCAAGAGTCCAAATTGTGCTGACAGGGCTGTGTTCCTTCTAGAAGCTCTAGGGGGAATCTCTTTCCTTGGCTTTTCCAGTTTCTAGAGGCTGCCTGAATTCTTCAGCTCACAGCCTTGTCACTTCCACCTCTGTTTCAGTTTTCACATATCCTTCTCCGACACTCCTGCCTCCCTTTTTTTCCATAGAAAGACTCTTGTGATTGCACTGCACCCACAGAGATAACATAGTATAATTTCCCCATATCAAGAATCTTAAACTTTATTACAGCAAAATCCTCTTTCCCACATAAAGTAACATGCAGGGGTTCTGGAGACACGAGTATGGACGTCTTTGGGATGGGATTATTCTCCCTACCCCAACTAATGGTTTGATTTTGAAAGTCTCCTCTTCAAGTTGAAATCCATTTTTCATTCACTATTTCTCTATCCTTCTTGGTATTTCCAATTATTGAAATCTAGGAAAGTAGATTATCTTTCTGCCTTTTGAATATACAAAGGCAATAATCAATGACTTTTTAACACTACCCTCCTGCTTGTAACCCTTATTTCCTTTTCTGTGTATAAATAATGTTTAACGGCTGTACTTCTTTAGTGTTGGTCTCTTCCTGGCTTAGTTGCTCTCAAATTGTAAGCTCCCAGACCTTGTTTATGGTGGCATTTTATAAGAGAGTTTGCTCAGCCCTGAACATATCACAATGCACTTTAATAATTATATTATTTCCTTCTTTCCCTGAATTTTTATTGAAGTGCATAATTAGGAAAACAGCAAATTTTTAGTGGTTGCTTTTTCAGTATTTAACCTGTTGTTTCCATATTTTTATATTCCTGAAAAGTATTTCACAACACAAAATGCAGACATAAGAGATGAGTTTTCTTTCCAACATCTACATCCATTCTAACTATTACATGTCTAAGATTTATTTATGCAGAATAGTCTAGTCAGTGTTGTAAGGATTTTATATATCATGGCTTAATTCCAGAAACATTCAGATGGAAACAGAAAAGTGGTTTTTGTCTCTGAACTTGTGTGTGTGTGTATACTTATTAAAAAGATTCACTCAAGTAATGGAAAATTTAAATTTATTGAAAGCGATGACAGGATTTTCTAGATCTGGAAAAAAAATGCATCTCTAAAGCCTAGTTTTCTTTGGAGTCTTATGTTAAAACATGATAAAGATAGGCTGTAATTCCGGAAGGCATTTTTTCCTTGAGTTTGGTGGATTTTAATAGGCGCATTCTGTGCAATGGTACACTTTTCGAGGATAAGCAGGATACTGAGTTAATAAAGGCACCAACATTCCATTTCTGGTCAGGGTGTTTCATTTCTAAGGACCGTAGATTCTGAAAACTTTGTTCAGCTTGCTTTATCTGGAATGCACTAGCTTCCCTCCTTTTGGCAACCCTGGGTTTATGGGTTAACTACACTGAAGGATTTCATCAGCCTAAAACTGGTTTTCAAAAGTTGGTTTGGGGAACCTCTGTGATTGTGAAGGGAATGCATAATGTATAGCTGTGTGTATCTCATCATTTCCAATTAATGCACACTCCACAGTAACTGGAGCTCCAGCTTACTGAAAAGATTGCAGAAGAGTATCATTGTCCCTAAAAGTTTGAAAAACATCAGTCTGCACTACCTTTAAGATTAGCTTCATAAAGTATTATTATTTTTTTGTCTTTTGTCTTTTTAGGGCCACACCAGTGGCATATGGAGGTTCCCAGGCTTGGGGTCAAATCCAAGCTGCTGTAACTTACACCACAGCTTAAGGCAATGCCAGATCCCTAACCCACTGAGCGAGGCCAGGGATCAAACCTAAGTCCTCATGGATGCTAGTCGGGTTCATTAACCACTGAGCCATGATGGGAACTCCTATAAATTATATTTAAGTAGTGATAACACTGCTCCTGTTAAATTACTTTGTAGAACTATTAGGATAGGAATCTGCCTTCCTACTTTTCTTCCTCCCATTTCTTTACTTCTTTCCTTCCTTCAACTTCTTTCTTCCTTCCCTTCTCTCCTGTCTCTCCTTTCCTCCCTTTCTCTTTCTTTTCTTTTTTCGTGTCTTCCTTTTTTCCCCTTTCTGTCTCCCTTCCTTCTTTCTTTTTCTGTTTTTTCTCTCTCTTTCTTTAGAATAAGACAGGATACAGAAGATGACAGCATCTAACTTTCTCTTATACATACATATGAAGGTAGATTCTGATTCCTTTTTCTCTACCTTGATGAGATGATGTGCACAACAGTCTAAAAACAGCTCTGAAGTCAAGGGGCTGACTTTTTGGCAGCCATACCAGAACTTAGCATTGAAGTGATTGTTTTTCTTCAAAGTTGCCACACAAAACAATAGGTATTTATTTAGTGAGTGCCTCCATTACTCAAAATATTGTGAAACTCCTCTCTTGAACTTGCCTTCTGTGACAATTTCAGAGTGTCTTACTACATTTTAACCATCCCTTTATTTCACTCAAAATGCATTCCTGAAATTAATCATCATCTACCTTACATACCAGAATTAAGTCCAATATCTTTCACTTATTTTCAAATGGCAACCCCAAGGAAGAACGTTAACCAACACAAAGGACAGTAAAAAAAATTGCACCACTTAAAGATTAAAAGTCTTTAAACTCCTATCTACTGATTTGCAGTAGCTGGAATATTGAACAAAACAATGAGGTATGCTGTCCAACACAATATGATAGTTAAAATTAGACATTAATTTTATAGGCAAATATACATAATAAAACTTTAAATGCAAAATCACTCATACATCATTATATTAGACACATAAAAACATAGCCCAACACATTTATATAAAAGGAATTACTTTACATTGTTTACCAATGTTTAGAATGGTTAACTCTGAGTGATCAAATTATGAATGGTTTTAATTTTCTTCTTTATCTAATTTCTAACTTTTGTAATCAAAATGTAAAAAAACCTGAAGTTCCCTGGTGGTGCTATGGGTTAAGGATCCAGTGTTGTCTCTGCCATGGCTCAGGTGGCTGCTGTGGGCACATATTCAATTCCTAGCCTGGGAACTCATGCATGCTGCAGGCACTGCCCAAAAAAAGTGAAAAAAAATTTTTGAGTTCTTAAACATATTCTAAATACATTTTTTTTTCTTTTTATGGCCACACCTGTAGCCTATAGAAGTTCTTGGTCCAAGGTCGAATAGGAGCTGCAGCTGCAGCCTACACCACAGCTTGCCCCATGGGATCCTTAACCCACTAAGAGAAGCCAGGTATGGAACCTGCATCCTCACAGAGACAATATTTGGTCCTTAACCCACTAAGCCACAATGGGAACTCCTAAATACATTTTTTTAGAAAAGAGCATGTTTTATTGAAAATATTTATACTAGCTTCTTAATATACAATGTTTAGTTCCCTTTTGTAGATTTTTTTTTTTAGTTTCAAAATCTTTGAGTCTATATTTTTTAATTTATTATTTATTTATTTATTTTCCACCATACAGCATGGGGACTAAGTTACACATACAGGTATACATACTTTTTCCTCGCATTGTTGTATTGCAATGTAAGTATCTAGACATAGTTCTCAATGCTACACAGCAGGATCTCATTGTAAATCCATTCCAAGAGCAATAGATTGCATCTGTTAACCCAAAGCTCCTGATTCCTCCCACTCCCTCCCTCTCCCCCCCTGGCAGCCACAAGTCTATTCTCCAAGTCTATGCTCCAAGTCTATGATTTTCTTTTCTGTGGAAATGTTCATTTGTGCTGTATATTAGATTCCACATATAAGAGATATCAAATAGTATTTGTCTTTCTCTTTCTAACTTATTTCACTCAGTATGAGAGTCTCTAGTTCCATCCATGTTGCTGCAAATGGCATATGTCATTCTTTTTTATGGCTGAGTAGTATTTCATTGTGTATATATACCACCTCTTCCTAATCCAACCATCTGTCAATGGACATTGGGGTTGTTTCCATGTCTTGGCTTTTGTGAATAGTGCTGCAATGAACATGTGGGTGCATGGGTCTTTTTTAAGGAAAGTTTTGTCCAGATGTATGCCCAAGAGTAGGACTGCTGGGTCGTATGGTAGTTCTATGTATATATTCCTAAGGTACCTCCATACTGTTCTCCACAGTGGTTGTACCAGCTTCCATTCCCACCAACAGTGCAGGAGGGTTCCCTTTTCTCCACACCCCCTCCAGCATTTGTTATTTGAGAACTTATTAATGATGGCCATTCTTACTGGTGTGAGGTGGTATCTCCTGATAGTTTTCGATTTGCATTTCTCTAAAAATCAGGGATGTTGAGCATTTTTTCATGTGCTTATTGGCCATCTGTGTATCTTCCTTGGAGAATGGTCTATTCAGGTCCTTTACCCATTTTTCCATTGGATGGTTCGCTTTTTTGCTGTTGAGTTGAATAAGTTGCTTTTATTTTCTTGAGATTAAGCCCTTGTCCGTTATCATTTGAAACTATTTTCTCCCATTCTGTAAGTTGTCTTTTTGTTTTCTTTTTGGCTTCCTTTACTGTGCAAAAGCTTGTCAGTTTGACTAGGTCACATTGGTTTATTTTTGCTCTTATTTCTGACCTGAGAAAACATTTGTAAGGGTGATGTCAGAGAATGTTTTGCCTATGTTCTCTTCCAGGAGTTTGATGGTGTCTTGTCCTATATTTAAGTCTTTCAGCCATTATGAGTTTATTTTTGTGCATGGTGTGAGTGTGTGTTCTAATTTCATTGCTTTGCATGTAGCTGTCCAGGTTTCCCAGCAATGCTTGCTGAATAGACTCTTTTTCCCATTTTTATGTTCTTGCCTCCTTTGTCAAAGATTAATTGACTATAGGTGTCTGGGTTTATTTCTGGGTTCTCTATTCTGTTCCATTGGTCTGTATGTCCATTTTGGTACAAGTACCACATTGTCTTGATGACTATGGCTTTGTAATATTGCTTGAAGTCTGGGAGAGTAATGCCCCCTGCTTGGTTTTTGTTTCTCAGGATTGCTTTTGTAATTCTGGGTCTTTCGTGGTTCCATATAAATGTTTGGATTGTTTGTTCTTGTTCTGTGAAAAATGTCATGGGTAAATTGACAGGGATTGCATTGAGTCTGTCAATTGGTTTGGGCAGTATGGCCATTTTTACAATATTAATTTTTCCAATCCAGGAACACAGAAACAATTTTTTTTAATGCCTGAGTAGCAACACCATCACAAGAATAAAGGTATCACCTTTCAGGATTCACAAGTATTTGAATGTGTTTGGATTATATTTGTTTAGAAATAGTCACATTGATTGAAGGCAGAACTGTACAGAGATATAATACATATTTTTAAATGAACTACCAAATTTTCCCTGTTACAACTGAAACAAATTGGAAGTAGAGATGATGACTTTAAAATCATATCTGTTGAGTCATGGTCTGAGTGTTATAGAGCATTGGATCCAAAAGGTGCCAGACTAATCTGGTCAGGGGCTCTTGTTGATGGGGTCAGCTGTATCATACTCTGAATGGCAAGCACTTACATTAGCTGGGCCCACTAAAAAATATGCTTAAGATCTCTTCCATCTCTAAAATTCAGTAAATCCTTTTACTCACTAGTTTGATAATTACTAGATAGATTGTTCTTCCATTAGTAATGCTATCCTCAGCAAGCAGAATTCATTGGAGGCAACAAAGAAAGGATTTGATGGATTGTCTCTTAAATCACATTGGAATTTCCCTAGATTAGTTCAGCAATGGGTATAGGAGCTCATAAACAATGAGATTTAATCATACCATCTCTTAAATATGACTGCATTTTAACCTCTCCCAAAAATAAGTGTGGCCCTTGTTTCTACTATAAGTAAGAATTCTCTTCAAAGTTTCCTACTTTGAGTATTTCTAGACCTAATACTACTCTATATGACTTGAGGTTTCTGGAAACTATACACTGCCAATAAAGTATTATAACAGTGAATTTTATAAGAAAGAAAGTAATCGCAACTTTCTTTCACCTTTTTTTCTTTAACTTTCTGACTACTAGTCTTCTAGCTTTTATTTCTATATTATTCAGAGTCATGATGGATGCTATTATAAATGATCATAAATGTGATATGGACACACACACTGAAAGATTTTTTTTCCTATTCTCCTCAGAGTCTAGTAGCTTTCTTCCTTGTTCTAACTCAGGGATCTAGGATCCTTTTATCTGTGGCTATTCTTAGCCTTAGTAGCATTGAAGTTGTTGATTTCTAGCTGGCAGGGAGAAAGAGCTGATGGAGAAATTCCATCTACTTTGTAAAACAAGGAGCAAGAGTGAAGCACAGAAGGCTCCCCACATTGAAGGGCAGGAATTAGTCACATGGCCATGTGGATGCTAGGGATGCTGGGAAATGTAATTCCTGCCAGGACAACTGCTTCCCAGTGACATCTCCACATTATGGAAGAAGGAGCCTACATTTAGTATAGAACCCCACATCTCTGCTCCATTTCCTTGAACTTCTTGCTGTAAAAGTTATGTTAAAATATATGAATATGCAAAGTTTACCAAGATGTAACATTTATTCATACATGCACTGATTTTTCTCATGCAACAATGTTTATGGGATGGTCCCATAATGCATTGGGGTAACAGTAGAGCAAAAGACAACCCTGGTATTTCTACCTTAAAGAGCTTACTATCTTGTTATAGCTATAGCTAATAAATAAGTAGCCAGGCAGATAATCACATCTTAAGGAAACAAACAGGGTGTCATGATACCAAATAGCTCATGGCTGGTGAGAGGCTTTCTTTGATTGGATAATCAGAGAAAGCCTGACTGACAACATACATTTGATCCTAGACATGAAGTATGAGAGCTAACACTACAATGAGCACAGGAGGGGAAACAGCATATACAGTGGCCTTTAAGTGAAAAAGAGGTAGAAGGACTTGTGCAATTTTTCTAAATATTAGATTTACATCTTTAAAACAGTAGATTAATCATTTTGCAGATTACTTACAACTACAAATAGAAAAGAGACTATTTACAATGGAAAATATTCCAAGGTATCTGAGCAGTACCTTGACCGAATGATCAAACTTTACATCACCTGCAGTGGAATAAATTAACATCACTCTGCCATATGGAATGAATGTATACCATCAATTCCACAGTGTTCTTGCAAAAATAAAAATGAAAAGTCAACCTGAAGCTAATCATAGAAAGTCAAGCCCAAACTGCGGGATATATGGCAACACTGAGGACCTGCAATCTTCAAATTGAGGGTAAAGAAACAAGACAGCTGAATGCAATGCATGATACTAGAGGAAATCGTGGATAAAACACACACACAGATGACAACAGCAAAAAACAACAGCTATGAAGGACCTTGTCAAGACAGCTGTGGAAGTTTGACTGTGATTATATATTAGAAAATAGTAGAGTATCAATATTAACTTTCCTGAGTGTGATAAAGTTATTATGATTGTGTAGGATACCTTTGTGTTAAGAAATATAGGATGACTATTTCTAGGATAAAATGTGAACCTACATGACAGGTACATGGATGTTCATTGTATTATTCTTGCAAATTTTCTTTGTTTTTCAAAATGAAAAGTTGGGTAAATAATTAGATTCATATTTTTTAAAAAGTATTCAAAGTGCTATGTGGGGAAGAAATTGGGGAGAGGTGAGTGGGAATGCAAAAGAACACTCAGGGGTTATCTCAGTGGTCAGGGAGAGAACTACTGATGCTCTACCTTGCTTATTGCAGTGGGTAAAGTTGGAGGGGCAATAGATGGAATCAAATATATTTGAAAACTAGACTGAATGTAAGAAAATGAAGGTGAAAAAATAAAATGATGAGAGTGATGTAATATACAAAACTCATGCTGGGGTGAATCCCCAATTTCACCAAAATATTTAACTGCTGAAGCCAGGAGAAAAGCATGATTCACATACACAAGATTCGCAATATCCAGAGGATACAATATGCCAGCTGTGTCAGAAGAAGCACAGCAATTCTCAGTACTGAGATCTACGAAGTTTTTCCTCTAGGTTCTCATAACAAGTGTGACTGAAATGTAAATATCATTCCTTCTCTTCCATCCACGCGTTTCCAGTGACCACAGGACCAATCATTTAAATGATTCAACTGGGCTTTGGCAACTAGACATATAATCAGCATCTTCAAAATTCCTGTGGAAAGAAAACCCACTAGGCCTGAAACTCTAAGCTTAATGCAATTTGAAGGGAATAAGCAGTTCTTTTTTTTTTTTTTTTTTCCGAGTTCTGGCCAGCGTGCTACTTGGTGTTTTATGCCAGAGCTGTTATTGCAATCACATTGAGAAGAGGATTCGATGTGAATGGTAAATGATAAGAAATGCCCACACTTCCTCTTTCCTATGTCTATTTTAGTTGGTGGCAATTACGATTTACTACGCAACACTTAAAATACAAATGGTGCTATGTTAAAGGAGATATGTAAGTGACAGGTTTGCAACCTCGAGGCGTGACTTCAAAATATTGGTGCCGGAAAGATTTCCAGTTCCGGAAGGCGGTAGAGACACAGCACGCAGAGTCCCCGCAGGTGAGGGTGACGGCGGGAGAGAAGAGCGAGGAGCCCGCTGGATGTGGAAGTGAAGCCCTGCAAGCTGGTGGGAGGCGTGGAGCGGGCAGATGGAGGAGGCCTTTGGTGCCAATCGCACGACGGGATGGCACAGACAGTGAGCAGAGAGTGAGGAAATCCTGCTAAGCAGGGAAACTGAGAGCATAAGGACGGGAGGAGAAAATCCAGAAGGTAAGCCAAGAACTTGAGCAGAATGAGGAAGCAGGGTTATGTGAGGAGACTGCAAGGGTGTCCTCCGAGTGCCCCCAGCTCCGCTCCAGGCTGCTCAACCCTTACCTTTAGCCAGGAGAATGGATTGCATGGATGGCACTGCTGGGGCCTCCTGTGCCCTCTGCTGCCAGCTAGTTTCATCTGAAGGGAGCCACTTTGAGGAAATCAGAGACCAGCATGGGGAGAGGTGTGTTTCTTCCCCAGCTGCTGCCTGCCAGGTCAAGGCCCTCTCCATCCTCATGGTAGCCACAGTCCTCACCGGCTGCTGCTGCTCTTGCCCTCCAGGTCTATGCTTAGTCACAGCATCTCACCTGTGCTAGCCTAGAGGGAGGACATAATTCCTTATTTGTTTCCCTCCATGCATGTGCACACCTTTGTTAAGCAGTCACTTTATGAAATGCTCAGGAAAATGTAGTCTAGTTCTGGCTGAGATCCCTATGCCCACAGGGATTTGCAAGTACCCACATCCGACTTTGAGGAGATTAAGGACCTAAGGGGACCAACACTAAGTTACATGGAGAATAGTCTGGCTCTGAAGTAGGACACGTATATGATGTCTCCACATTCCTAAAACAGAAAGATGCTGGATTCCTTCCTTTTTCTGCGTTTGCCGTCTTGTTCAGTCCTTACAATGCTTGTATTCTCACCAACGTATCCTGTGTTCCTGGCTCAAACATGATCCCTGTCCACATTCAGGTCTTTGTGTCCAGATAGGTAAAAACCTAGAGCTGTATGCAATTAAGAACAATAAGGAAGTTAGCTTAAGAAGACTTCCTTTCAGGACAGTTGTGTTTATCTGAATGAGCGTCACAACCTCAGAGATGCCCCATATTTCAGAATTAAACTTCAGAGCTTCCTAATTCATGCACCCATACGGACTCCTCTTCAGCTCCTCTGCCCTGGTTTTTCTTTAATAGCAGAGGGGCAAAATTTTTTAGAGTAATGTGCACATTTAAAATATCCAAAATGATACGATTTGTGTTATAGGTATGTCAAGGCCAGTAAGAATGCAAACTGAGACTCATACACAAAGGAGAAGGGAGATGTTGCACTTTATTATAAATCATTAGAATAGCTTCAGACTGTATTCTGGTCTCTAGGATTACAGTAATTAAAGCACACTTTGAAAAGTCACTTATTTTGTGAAAGTGGTCGAGTGAAATTAAACATGAAGACACAAACATACAAAAAGATAGTTACCGCCCTCTCTGCCCTCATTCACCTCCACCCGTACAAGCTTTCCGCTGCCTCTGTGGAGAGCTGATGATTGTCGCCTCTAATGTGACGCTGACGCACAGAGAACATCAGTGGAGTGCAGAGAATGAGAAGAATCTCAGTCACAATACCTAAAATTAGAAGTTGTTCTTGAAAATCTGTCCCCGAAATAAAAGTAATCAGAGGACTATACTTGATTGAATTCAAGTGACACTGTTTTAAGCAGAAACCGCAGAAGTGAGGGACATCGGTCCCTCTTAGACACAATAGCAATGGCCCAGAATGGTTTGTTATTAAAACTACTCAAACTTCCTTTTAAAGGAAAGAAGTGCTTTTCTTCTCTCTACCCCCTCTACTGGGAACAATCTTTTTCCATCTGATATAAATTATGGTTCAAGTTTCATGAAACGAGGCTCTAGAAAGATATCTTTTACTCTGCCAGCACTGACATTGTAAGTTTGCATCAAACTATGTACAATGAGGATGGTTGTTAGAGAGGATTAGAATTACATCTTGTAAAGGAAGGTTTGGAAGAAATCAGCAGGAGAACAGAACTACAGAATAATACGGAGCTAATTCATGTCACTTAAACATTTGGAAATGTTGTTGGTATCAGTAGAACAGAAACACAGATAAATAAACCAGGACAAGGAAGAGAACCCTACAGGTTAGGAAGAAAAGTTATGTCAGATGAATGATGATATTACAGAAAAGATCAGGCTTAATCATACTACCTCTAAAAGCTAAGTGAATAAACCTTAACGAAAGTCAAGGTTAGCTCCGATTTTACTATGTAAAACTCTCTTCAGTGTCTCCCATTTAAGTGTTTCTATGCTTAATTCTACTTAAAAAAAAAAAAAAAACAAGCTTTGGAACATTTTTTTTTAAAAAGATAATGTACAAAAAATTAAAATAAATAATTTATAAGACAAATACACCAAGAATTGGAGGTCAAGATATTTCCATTGTAAAGTAATAATTCCCTCATGGCAAAGACAACATTATGGAATCTTATTTTACTCATTCCTCGAATTTGCAGGTGTACTTGATAGAGCAAAACCTAGAAACCTTAACATTTGAAGACAACAGAACTTTCAGGCAGAAGTGTGGGCCAACCTTTGGTGGACAAAATATGGGCTAATATAACTAGTCTAATCTAACATATAACTATGTTTCTCTGATTGAAAACAATCAGAGAAACATAGACTTTTAGAACTGATTTCATAAGGAAAGATGCTGGAAGAACTCACCCTAAAAAAAAAAAAAATAGACATAAAATACCAAGAAATGCTTCACTTACCGTGAATAAGGGAGGTCTAATTCTCAAAAATAATCACGTTCTACCACTCTTGAAAAAACAGTTAGATTAACTATCTAAATTAGTTGACTCTAGAAACACCATGGGCGTATTTTACCTAGACTTTATAAGAAAGCTTTTGATACCACTCTGTACACAGGGGTAATCTGTCAAATAATTATTAAACTTGGGAGGCAGGCATGGACCTCGACCAGATAAGTAGAGCTCTGTGAGCTACATCAGATAAGGGAGCCAGCAAAGTGACACAGAGTGATCCATTTGAGGAACATTTTGACTCTCTCAAGGTATTAATGAGGTAGAGTGGAAAAAAAGAAAAGAAAGACAAAGAACGGGCAGTCAAGTCATCCCATTTGCAGATGATGAAATTCTGAAATACGGGGAGACCATGTTGGGGAGGGAAAGTCACACGTTTATCTCAGCAGGAAGAGCTCTGTCTTGGGCATTTTTCAGTCATGTTGCACTGTGCTAGGGCTTTCTAAGTCCTTCTGATAGATTTGCTTTTTATTTAATAATACATCAGGTTGGTATAATGGTTTTCTTCCTAAAAGCACAAAGTACATTTCGTGGGTTTTATTTCTTTTTTGCTCATCAAAACCTGTGAGTTTTGAAAGGTCAGCTAAAGTTGCCTATTCTACAGGCAAGGAGAGGTTCACCAAGGCCAAATGATAGGCCCAGAGTTGCAGGGCACATGTTGTATGGAGGTAATCACTTATCTTCATCAGCAGTTACACTGAATGGCCAAGAAGGAGGTTAGAGTAGGTAGTCTCATAGATCCGTGTTACCAGATGCTCTTTATGCTTCTTTAGGCTTCTTACTCTGGGACAGGAATTAGCAACCTATGACCCATGGGCCAAATCTCAAATCTGGGCTACTGTCTTTTCATGTATGGCCCACAAGTTACAAATCATTTTTACATTTGTAAGTGGTTGGGGGAAAAATGTTAAAAAAAAAACAACAGTAATATTTCATGACAAATGAAAAACTAAATGAAATTCAAATTTGAGTGTTCCATAAATAAGGTTTTATTGGGACACAGTCACGTCCATTCATTTACCTGTGTGTCTAGTTTCTTGGGTGCTACGGAGCAGATCAGGGTAGTTATCATAGAGACCATATGGCCCATAGAACTTAAAATATTTATTATCTGGCCCTTTCCAGAAAATGTTTGCTCACTCAATAGGTTTCTTTCCTTCCTCCCTCCCTCCTTCCTTTCTTCCTTTTCCTTCTTCCTCCTCCCTCCCTCCTCCCTCCCTTCTCCCTCCCTTCTCCCTCCCTCTCCCTTCCTTCTTTCTTTTAGCAATTGAACCTTTTCTTCAAAAGACCTTTAATAAGGAATTGGGGCTCCGCTTTAAGACTTTCCAGCCACATTCTTCCCCCCAAAATGGAGCCAGAAGCTTGCCCTACAACTCACTTTCAAAATGATGAAACCAAGGAGTCAAGACTTGTCTCTTTCTCTCTCTTAAACCAAACTAAACAGAAGAATGAGAACACATAGCAGCTGGTGCCATCTCTCTAAAATTGATGGACTGTTACTTCCCCAGATACCTCCTTCCCTGTAAGATGGTGAGCCTCTTGTGACATAAGCATGTCTTATCTATTTTCCCACTCCCCCAGATCCAGGCACTTAATAGAACCTAATACCTACTAACTTAACAAATATTAATGGACTGAAAGAATAAATGACTTACACCCTAAGTCCAATCAACATCTAGGACAGACATAGAAGTCCTGTACTCTCTGCCTCTTGTCCTATTTCTTGTTTATTGAAACAGCATCTTGGTCCTGCAGAACTTCTTGAACTCACAGAGATCAATGGAAAAGAGTAAACACACAGCATCCTTTCCCTAAAAAATACAAAACAGGTATATATTTTTTTCCACTGGCAGAAATGAGGTACCTAGACCAAAAATGGTTGATATTTAGAAACATTTGTAAATTCATTCTCATTAATCAAAATTGGCTAGTTCCACAATGACTGAAAAAAAAGAGAAAACAAAATTTTAAACAAGCCAATCAATAATTCTGTTCTGGAGGAGAATCGAGGCCAGTTTCAAACCTACTCAGTCATCATGCCCTTTTATAAATGAAGTTGGTGATTTTTTTTTCCAGGTATAGTTGCTCACCCTGCAATAGTTCAACAAAACCAGGCATGTTTTTGTCCCTTGAATGTTACCAATTTCTATATAAAAAGACAGAGTTCTTACATCAGTCTCCATAATTCAACAGAAAATGTTAGGATACACAGACATACACCAAATATAACCTTTGCTCTGGTATCCTCCCATCTGCTAATGATCTTTTTCACATTTAGTGTCGGCCAAACCCCAAAGGCAAATATCCCAATAGAGGTGAGAATCAGTCTCCTGCTCAGCTCAGCCACATTTCTCATGGATTAGTAGATCCATGAGATATAAAATGAACAGAATTGATCCTATCCTTTATGGTGATGGCTTTGCTGCTGCAGCAAAGAAGATAAATGGTGACTTCAGACTATGATTAACCCCCAAAGAACTGTTTCAGTCAGTGCTTGGGCAAGCAGAGAAAACCTACTCAGATGAAGATGTAAAGGAACAATTTTATAGAGTATGAAGGGACTCTTTATAGAGCAGCAGTAAAGGAACCTCTAGGGGACATTGAGGCACTCAGAGACTAGCCACAAGCAGAAACTATCATCATCTCAAGACCTGAGGAGGCAGAGGAGATACTAGTCCTGGAGGATTCTAGTGAAATCTAGAGCCATAGAGAAGAGCCACCTCATAGATGTTGCAGTGGGGGGATGAACAATTGTCAGAACCACAGTATTAAGCAGAGAGAAAGCAGTGGGAAGAATGTCCCCATCCTTTCTCTTCTCCTTCATTTTGATCTCCTGCCAGGGCTTCCCATTGGCTGGTGTCAACCTGAAGCCAGAGGTCAAAGGAGTCTGGCCAATGCCATTAGTAGATGTCATAGAATTCTTCCATCTCTCTCCAGCCTAGGAAAATATCAATGCAGAGAAGTGGTAAATGGGTGGACAAGGGTAGGCTGATGGAAAATGACCAGCAGATGAGCCACACTATGAATCAATTGTCCATATCCTCCTTGCCCCTATATCTAACCACCCATATACCTCTCTCTAACTCCCCCTCTCTATGCTTCCATACTGTCCAAGTACAAGAGGACAAATTAATAAGCAATCGACTTTTCTAAATCATCAGACCAGCACAGGAGAATGATTAGCCAACCATCAGAAGCCTACTTGCCTGAAATTTTGGAAACAATATTCATTCCTTACCTTCTCCCAAGGGTATCACAAGGATATTAAATCTATGATTTCACTGGCATTTAGAAACCTTGAATAATATACAACACTCTATTCTGGATTGCCTCCTTGGTGTGTCCCTTTGTTATAGCCAAGTCCATAGGGTGACAGGTTCACTTCATTAATAATCCTCAGAGTTCTAGGAACTAAACACTGCACAAGAGGGTAAAGTACAATGGAGTCCAGAGATTTGGGCCTTTGATCCTTCACTTGCAGAACTTGAGTGATCTTGATTTTATGCAAATCTCTTAACCTCTCTAGGCTTCCATTTCATCATTTGTACAGCGATGGAGTTGAACTGCATGAATTCTAAGTTTCCTTTTATTTTGAGATTCTGTGACTCTGTGCTTCTACTTACACTCAATCAACTGAGAGTTTTGCCCTTGCAGAAAGAATATATTACAGACTTAATAATTCCTGGTATGCAACATGGAGGGAAAACTCTAATACTGAGAATCAATACCCAGTAACAGAACAGGAGATGAAAAGTGCAGAGGGCAGTCAATCAAGACCTAATGCTGGCAGACTTGTTGGCCAAGGCCAAAGACCAAAAGAAAAATGAGGAAAGGGAAGGGGAGGCTATGGGGTGATATCAAGAGAAAACTCCCTTTAGGAATAGTACTCATGGAATAATTTATAAATCATGGCAACTGTTAAGTTTTCTTGTTTGGAATGTTGCAGTTTTGTCTGTTACTGCCAGCTGTTACCTAGAAGTTGGCATGTTGTTTCCTATACCCTGAGTATAATTCTGCTACTTAATATTTAAGCAAAACAGGCTCAGCCCATCACATGGCCCAACCACAGCCATGAATTCTGAACCAATGGAGTGTAAACTTAGCTGAATGGTTTGTAGAAATCTCGTTTCTCCTGCATCCCCTGTAAAGCTATGATAACTCTTAATAAGAGTTAAGTATTCAGGAATGTACAGTGAATTTACTAATAAGGAAACACCAATGTGTGAATCAGGAATGATACTCTCTCCTGTTGATGGTATTATGTATTGCATATTTGCCAAGCTGGCATCAGACAATATATTGGAAAAGTATTGTCCTGATTGACCTAGTGATTTATTCTAACTCCTTCTGTGATTGGGTACTACAGGAATATTTTAATTCAATGATAAAGATCCTCTCCAACCATTTAGAATAGACCGTCTGTACCTGTGCACAGAGCTAAAAGTTTTTTCCTCTGTTTATTAGGCTGCATAAGTCAGGGGGATCTCATGGTACCCAGGCTGGTGACTGAGTTCTCTACCTTGATGTGTAGGGAGAAGTGGGCAGCTGGGGGACTATAGGTTAATAGAAGTCTTGGATAATAAGCTCTGACAGTCTCTTCTCCCAGCTACTGCTCTTAACAAACCTCTGCTAGAAACAAGATCGCTACATATTCTTTTTCTTCACTTACATTGCAAATAAAGACACTACTCAGTAAAGAATCCAGTAGTAAGCCAAGGGAGTTCCTGTCGTGGCGCAGTGGTTAACGAATCTGACTAGGAACCATAAGGTTGCAGGTTCAATCCCTGGCCTTGCGCAGTGGGTTAAGGATCCAGCATTGCTGTGAGCTGTGGTGTAGGTCGCAGATGAGGCGTGGCTGCGGCTGTGGTGTAGGCCAGCAGCTGTAGCTCTGATTAGACCCCTAGCCTGGGAACCTCCATATGCCGTGGGAGCAGCCCTAGAAAAGGCAAAAAGACAAAAAAAAAAAAAGAATCCAGTAATAAACCTTGAAAGAGGGAAAAATAAGTAGCTAGTATTTTTCAAGGCTGAAGGGGAAAACAGGGAGAGGGCATTTCCCAAATGATAAAACGCAGTTTAACCCCAAACGGTTGGCCTTCTGCAGGCTGACCCCCAAGGGTGTGGCCTTGAGTTATTATCAGTGCAGATAAACTAGTGCCCAACTTTCTTCTGAGGAATCCCCCCTGTGCTTTATGAAGGGTCATTCAAATTTCTTTGAAGATGAATAAGTAAACACTGCTTAATTCCACCCTTTTTCCCCCCCATTGGTGATTTTTCCTCCCTTTGAATTGGGTCATTGAGAAATCGGTTCAGAAACAGCACACAAACCTTCTTTTTGCTGTAAGATGTACATGATATTCTTCCCTTTGCTGTAAGATATACATGATATTGTTTTATTTAGTTTTGAAATCTTTGCCCAAGGCTCAAAGTACCTTCTTGATAATTTAGTCTTCCAGATGACTGAGATTCATTATAACACCAGCATGGCCTTAAACCTGAGCTGGTTCTGATTTGAACTTAGAATTGTGGCTTTTCAATTCATGACCTCGGGAACAGACATTATTTACAAAAGCCCACTGCAAGGTTTTGTTTTGTTTCAAAGGCTAAGCATCAACTTTTTACCTTTTTAAATTTTTTGAGAGATACCAAATAATATAACAACATCTATAGCCAAATGAGTTCAGAGAAGTTTTGCTTTTTAAAAAATTGGAATAAAACATCTCTTCTCTCTTTGGGGAGCGTGAGGGAAATCTCCTGATCGTGACTGTCTTGATCAGCTGTGAGCCTGTATTCAAAGTATTTGTAAGCTGATAATAAAAGCTAGTCATGTCCATTTATATTTATACTTCATACATATTTCTCTGGTGCTTTTGTTCTAAATTTATGGAAGGCCTTTACATATTTTAGCTAATCCTAACACTATCCATATGAGATACATGGATAAAGATTTAGATGATGGAGAAGGGGCCTGTCTGCTTATAACCACATAACCATAGTCAAAACCAAGAGGAAAGTAGAAGAGAAAGAGGAGGGGGGAAGAAAGTATGCAGCTTCAGTCTAAATCCTCTTGCTACTCACTCTAATATTTCAGTCTGTCACAACTTTTTTCTTCCCTGGCTTTGTCCAAAGATCCCTTCCTTCCCAAGTTCATTCTTACTACTGCCCTCCCACTTAAGAAATGAATGGCCATTATCAAAAAGTCTACAAACTACAAATGCCGGAGAGGGTGTGGAGAAAAGGGAACCCTCCTACACCTTGGGTGAGAATGTAAATTGGTACAACCACTGTGGAAAATATTATGGAGATTCCTCAAAAAACTAAATATAGAACTACTATATGTCCCAGCATTCCCACTTCTGGGTATATATCCAGAGAAAACCATAAATGGAAAAGATACATGCACTTGAATGTTCATTGCACCCCTATTTACAATAGCCAAAACATGGAAATCAACCTAAATGTCCATTGACAAGAGGAATGGATAAAGAAGGTGTGATACATATATACAATAGAATACTACTCAGCCATTAAAAAGAACAAAATAATGTCATTTGCAAAAACATGGATTCACCTAGAGATTCTCATACTACGTGAAATAAATCAGAAAGAGAAAGACAACATATGCTGTCACTTATACATGAAATCTAATAAAAATTAAACAAAGGAACTCATTTATAGAACAGGAAAAAATTCACAGATTTCAAAATCTAACTGAGGGTCACACAGGGGAAACCATGAGAGGGAGGGATAAACTGGGAGGTTTGGATTGGCACATACACACTATTCTGTATAGATAACTAACAAGGATCTACTGTATAGCACAGGGGTGTCTGCTCAATGTTCTGTCATAACTTATATGAGAGAAAAAGAGTGTATCTCTATATATAGCTGACTCACTTTGCTATATACCTGAAGCTAATACAGCATTATAAATCAACTATATCCCAATAAAATTTTTTAAAGTGGTCCCTTCTTTCCATAAAGTCCCATAGAACATGACTTTTACCTTTGTAACAAACCTATTATATTCTATTTTGTACAGTGCTTATTTGCATTTTTTAAAAATTTTGGCCTCAGGGTACTAACTTCCTGGGGGCAAACTTATACAATTCAGAGCACATAGCATAGGGTCTGGCCTATAGTAGAAGCTAAATACCTGTTAAGTGAATAAAAGAAAATTTTGATTCCCAAATTTATTTCCCTGCAGGAAAATCTACAAACTGAACCTTTTCCTCATCTTCCTTTCCCTTATTCCAATCAGTTGTCAATTTTCAGTCTCTGCCATTGTTAGTTTGGTTCACCTGTTCTCTGCCCTTTCCCTTCTGCTCACTGTTTCAGCTTTTCTTGACATGCAATCTTCTGTGTAAAATAAAAAACCAACAAGCAAATACACTCAAAGTCAATATCCAGTGTCCTCCATCACCCACCATATTACAAACTCCTTCAACATATGGCAGCCTTATTTCCTAATACTGACATAAAACCTATAGATTAACCTAACTGGATATTTTGCTCATTGTAGAATATTCCTAAGCCCTTCTATCCATGTCCTTTTACTCATGCTATTTAGTCCACCTGGGAAGTCTGCCACCTGCAACTACTGTACTTTCACTTGTCTATTCAGCCTTGGCTCAAAGATATAATCTTCTGTTAAATCTTTCCTTATTTTTCTCTCCATCCCTCAATGGCATGAACTCTCCTTTGTTTAATGATTTCTCTGTCTCACCATCATTTGAATTATTTTCTAATCAAGAATTATGTTTGATTCATCCTGGTATAACCTACAGCTCCTGGCAGAATGCCTTGCACATAATAGGTTTCAATAAATATTTGTTTGAATTGAGTCTCTTGAAAGTCATTCACACTTATCCATAAAGGGCAAAAGATTCTATTTGGGACTTCTCTAATTCTCAACATCATCTTTTAATTCCACTTTATTTCTCACTCTCAGAAATTTAAATGTCACTTTACAATTACTCAAAGAAAATGAACTTCCATTTTTTTTCTGTTCCTTTGCTCTATATCATTGCCTACTTTTGCAGCCATTTGAAATTTTTCTTTCACTTCTATTCTTTCGTTCAGTATTACCCACAGCTCTGAGCAAAGCAGTGCATCACTCTAGCATACTGGGCCTCAGAAAGTCTCAGATTCCTTTCATTTCCTTTAGTCAATGGATTAACGATTTACATAACTTGAGAATCCAAGTTATTACAAACTTAACACTTGTGTTCCCCTTAGTGTTTCTTATTTTTAACTTCATTGTAATAAAAGGGTCTGGAAGTCTCTGAAATTCTGGGAAGGGAGAATGCAGGATTAACTAGGCACTGAATCTTCCAACCTGGGAAAAGAGATTCAAGCCAGGAGTGGAGATCAGGATGTGTTTCTAGCTGACAGCAGAGTTTCAGACTGGGAAATTCCAGCTTACCTTTGGGGCATGTTTCATATTTTTATCAATTGTGCAATAACAAGGTTGCCAGTTCCCAAGATATCTTCAGGGATTGTGTATCAATGTAATGTCCTAGGAATATAATTAAATGAAACTTAATTTTGAAAAAACTATGTATTGTAAAATTTAACTTTTGCCTAATCTTCCATTCTGGAAGATGACAAAGGAATAAGCAAAGTATGTGTAGGGGGAAGAAAAGTTAATGCTGATTCCTAAGGAAATCTTTTTGAAACACATTCCAGCTATAACTAGAAATGAGTGAGGAAATGAGAGGTGCAACAGTGATCTGAGCCACATTCATCCACGGAAAATAAGTGGCAGAAATAGGGTAAAAAATTGAAAATAAAAACAACGAAATAAAAATAAAACATGCATGTAGAATATTTACCAGTTGATGAAAATAGACAGTTGAAGAAATAGTAGGAGATATATCCATTGATGTCATTCATTATTATGTCTTATAATTATAAATATTGATTTTATATAATAAAAGAAATAGTTATGTCACTATTATTAGTCAAATTAATCTGCTCTCAGGAATCCATTATAATATGAGTCAAGAGTAGTTCCACTGGTAAGTAAATCTCTTAGCAATAATGTAGGTAACAAGCAATATCTCCTTTCTTGATACTTTTTTCCCATTATTAATCTGGGGGATATGTAATTAGCATATATGAGAATAACACAACCAGGAGATTGGACTGGGTCTCTTCTGATACACAGTCATTTCCCTCATGCTTCATGCTTCTGCAAAAGGAACTTTATTTTCCTTCTTCCATGGAGCGTATTGTTATACATTTGTTTCACAAATCCTCTTACCATCCTTACAAAGCAAAGAGGGGACCCATTTATTTCTCATACCTGAATGGATAGGCTGACGGAGGCACTGCAGGTTAGAGGTGGAGAGCTATTTGTGATGTCAAATAGACCTGGCTTTGTTTTCCATCATGTCCGACTAGCCACGACACCTTGAGCAAGCTTGACTTTCTTCAGCTTAAATATGAAAATATTCGTAATGCCTCTTGTGAAAGTATTGTGAGGAATCATTGAGGATATCTGCACACATAAGTGTGGATACCCACATGCACAAACATCTACTGCACGTGTATACTTTGTGTAATGGCTGGCACATTGTAAACATTCATTAACTATGGCTAGTATTTTTATGATTAGGAAGCACTTAATTATTCCTAGTTTTTCAATAATGCAACCACACTGTCTGATATGTACTTCTGGATGCCTGGAGTTAACAGGATGCTGGGCTACAGCATCCTCTGGCCTGCCACAGAAAACTAGACCATGGTCTGCCTTCAACCTTTCATGAATTCTAAGTGTATTTGTGGGTATTGCGGTCAAAACGTTGTCATGAAAGGATGTCACAGGGCATCCTTGTTCTTGCCATTTAATTTAAATACAAAGCATTTAGCAATCAGGCCATTTTCTTATCTTTTATTTTAATGGGAAGAAAATCAAAGCATGCAATGCCTGGCATATACTGAGCTGTCAATAAATCACCATCATCTCATTTGATGGCCTGAGTGCTGAATACCCAATCCTGAGAAATGAGCAGACACAGAAACAGGTAGGCCTTTTTTTTTTTTTTTTAATTATGCCTGCTGTTAACCTGCACTGTTACCATGTTCTTAACCCTTTTTATCTTGAAATAATTTAAAATTTACAAAAGAATTGTAAGAACAGTAAAGAAGTATTCCAGGATACACTTCACCCAGATTCATCAATTGGTATTATCATTTCACCTCTCTCTCTCTAGTTAATATGATATGTATCAATATATAACATTATATATATATATATATATATATATATATATACCTCCTTTATCTCAAAGGTTTTGGCATATTTTTCTTAAGAACATAGATATTCTTAATGTAATTATCAAATGCAGAACCAATATAATACTATTTCCTATAGGCTGTCTATATTAAAAGTTCACTATTTATCCCTCAATATATCACATTGTTTATTTTCCAATTCAGTACCAAGCTAGGCTCATGTATCACATTTAGTTTCCTGTCTCAAAAACCTCTTAACTAGGTTTTACTCCTTGTTCTAGGAGCTGTATGAGGGTATAATGCAAAAATCAGTGAAAACAAAACTCTTCTTGCTAATGAGAAGCAATATATCTTTATAAAATGTAATTGATTTTTATAAGTAATATTAATTTTCTTTGGTCCCACCAACACCCCCCCCAAAAAAATGGAATGGGTTTATTCTTACCTCTGTGATTACTTTTACCAAGATTATCTAGGAAATTCATTTACCATGAAAAAGCCCCAAGGCTGATCCTGCTTTCCAGGATGATTCGAAAAATAAATTAAGTCCCTACTAAGTGCCCTTATGAGTTTTGGTTCTAACTCTGAAATAGTTACAAAATCTGGACAGAACTGCATATTTTATTATTTCCATTTTTATGAAGTAAAGCAGATTAGAAATTGCCTGAGGCTGTGAGGTGGGAACTGGTATTGATTGCAAGCAGGTATCGAGGATCTTTGGGAGGATAAAAATGTGGATTAGGAAGATGTGGTATATATACACAACGGAATACTACTCAGCCATAAAAAAGATCAAAATAATGTCATTTGCAGCAACATGGACAGAATTAGAGACTCTCATCCTGAGTGAAGTAAGTCAGAAAGAGAAAGACACATACCATATGATATCACTTATATCTGGAATCTCATATAGGGCACAAATGAACCTTTCTACAGAAGAGAAGATCATGGACTTGGAGAATAGACTTGTAGTTGCCAAGGGAGAGGGAGTGGGATGGATTGGGAGTTTAGGGATAATAGATGCAAACTTTTGCCTCTGGAATGGATTAGCAATGAGATCCTGCTGTGTAGCACTGGGGACTATGTCTGATCACTTATGATGGAGCATGATAATGTGAGAAAAAAGAATGTATACATGTATGTGTAACTGGGTCACCATGCTGTACAGTAGAAAATTGACAGAACACTGTAAACCAGCTGTAATGGAAAAAAAATAAAAATAATTATATTAAAAAGCAAAAAAAAATGTTCAAAAATTGGACTGCACAACTCTGTAAATTTACTGAAAACCTTTGAATTGTATGATTTAAAAAGGTAAGTTTTATGCGATGTAAATTATACGTCTAAAATTCTATTGGAAGGAAGGATGGAAATAAGGAAGGAAAGAGGGAAGGAAGGATGGTAGGACCCAGAAAAAAATCTGAACAGATAAATCTTATCAATAGAATGATTTAGGCAGATTTCAGGGACTTGGGCCTCCCAGATAAAGGCTGCAGAGAGCATCAGTTTTCTGTAGCTGCTTTCTTACCCTGTAGATGTTTTGAGTGATCAGCAAAGCTTGTGAGTTATCTCACCTGTAATGGTACCTAGAAAAGATTACTTCATTGGCAAACAGAAGAGAGATCCTACACTATGTATTTTTCTTATAGAGAAATCCTACCTAAATTTGTGAGGACAGACTCAGGATAAAAATGAAACAGTAGTATCCACAAATGTTATGCAACTTTTAAGAAAAAAAGAACCAATAGAAGTTGCCAAACTTGTCTTTCTGACAAGTGTCTCTTTATACAAAAATGGTTAGAGAAAACAGGTCTGTATTTTATATCAGCATAATGTCTTAATCATGGTACACTGAGGAAAAGAGCAACATGAACATTTCATGGCAAAAGAAAACTATAAACATTGAGGACTTTTATGAATCAATGACCTCAAAATTATTTTGGTATTTTATTTTTTTAATAAAATGAAGTAAACTCTTCAAGCATCCCTTCTGTGGCCTCAATATCCACCTTCTGTAAAAAGCATGAAGAAAACTTCAGTGGAGCAACAAGGCTGTAACACTGGGGAAAATGATTGATTTCACTTGTACACCACCACCAACAAAAAATGTTTAAAAACAGTTTCACGGCTCAACTTTCTCCTTGCTTTATTTTTTCTCTTATAGTTGGAATGTATTTTATCGTCTGTCAGTTTTGCCCTATGATATGTCCTCTTAAATTGGATCTGTAAGCCCTTCATAAAGTTTAATAAATCTTCAGCATTTCACCCTAAGGAAATTATATTAAAAACCTTCAAATGTGAAGTTGGGCCCGCAGACACACAGCGCTGGGAATTTTATCACCATAATCAGCGTGTAATGAAAGCCTCTGTCGCTGTTCCTTCCCAATCATAATCTGCCTGTCTTTATGAAAAAAGGGGGGTTTGTCTGGGTTCATCTGCAAGCTTTAATTGGAAGATGTCTTCATTTCATTCCAGCCTACTGGGATAATAACTCAGCCCCGTGTTTAAACACAGGCCCTTGCCGCTGATATTTTTTCATTTAGTAAAGCATGTCTCTTTAAATGATTTAGCAAATCATCATGAATGCCAAGCCAGGGTGATTGGCAGCTCATTGCTGGTGCACCATTTGCATGACATTTGTTCTTCAGCTAAGAAAGCTGCCTCAGGTAAACAAGCAGGCCCTGTACTGACTCCCTTTGAGTCCCTTCCTGTTTATTTTCTCATAATCAAATGACATTTATGGAGAGGCAAATGCAGCTGCACATATATGAGGGAAATGCAATCAGGCTAAACATGATGACTTCATTCAGGTGATATTTTGATTAGGGAAAGGATATTTTTATGACATAGGGGCTTTTTTATTGAGAAATCTGGCAAATTCCCTTTTGTGTAACTAACATTATATTTTATCTATATTATAATGTAAAGGCTGGACTCAAATAATTGGCTGATTGGGCATTCACTTATGAGTGTTTCATTAAAAGATGGAAAAGCATCAAGCAGGAGAGACAAGACAACTTTCTTTGTCCCATTCAGAAGAAATCAGCCTTATCTTCCCTCAAAGGAAAAAAGAAAACAAAGCTAATTTATGCTATCAGTGAATGTAGCTTTTCTTAAAGGAGATTTAAGAGAGGACATTATTTGACAGTTAAACATTTTATGCATATTTCCTGGTGCACTGTCCTACCAAGGAACATGGACAATAACAAATCAGGGTTTTGTTTCTGTTTTCCTTTAAAAAAGTTAATCGTAAATAATATTTCTCTAGGTAATGTGGTCTAGGAGAGTAAGACAGAGCAAGCTACCCATTAACAGGCTTGCAAAAAATGCAGGTGTCCATAGAGCTTACAGAAAGTGATACTCCTTCATCTCCGGAAAATGAGTTGTAATCTTTCAGAACTTCCTCAGCTTCTCCTAGAGTTGGAGGCTAAGGGCAGGAGCTAGCTATAACTTCAGCTCAATGATGAGGATGTATTTTTACATTCTGCTGCCAAATCCCCTCTAAAGCTTGCCTCAGACCAACAGAGAACAATTCTTGATGAGCTAAGACAATCATTCTAGGAAAAGTATTGTCTTTTTCCATCACTTCTTTATGAAGAAAATGGAGAAATGCACTTATTTTAAGGATGAAAAAGTAATTCTAAGCAACCTCAAAATTTTTTTTGTCATTGATGATTTTTAGGTTCCTCTTCTAGGTAGGATCCCTGCTGTGTCTTTCTCTGTCTACCATCTGCGAGTCTTCAATGGTGAGGAAGGACTCATCCAACCCACAGTCCTTCCTTGCCCCTAGTCCATTAGGACTGAAAAGGAAAATGCTGCTTTGATACAATGCTTAGAACTGGATACTCCAGCTATTCTGGGGCTGGCTGGGAGAGCAAGCCTAACAGAGCCCAAGTATTGAAAAGAGAAAATTTAGCAACAAGTTTGAGAAATATATGGCTGGAGTGAAAAAACAGTCTAACATGGCTGAAGTCCCTTATTGGTCTTTTTTGCTATACTTGAACACAGAGGAAATACTGTTTTCATCAACATCTTCCAACCTAAAGGGCAATGGTCTTAAGTAATAATAACACCATTTATATGGCTCTTTATACCTTCTAGAATGCTATGTCATTTGATATAATAATATCTAGCATACGCTCTATATTAAGAGAATGCTGAGTGTTCACTGACTAAAGAAGCTGTAGCAGGAACTTGGTTCTTTCCAGGCAGATGAAGGAGAGAAATGACTTTTCCATTGAGAGGGTACTCTATGTTCAGTGTAGGGCACTGTCCCAGGGAATATTCATGTTCTTCTTGGAGTGTGTGTGTGTGTGTGTGTGTGTGTGTGTAGTTGGAGGAGGTTCTCAGCTTTCTCCCTGCTAAAGATAACCCATGACCTAAAATATGCTTTTTATTCTTTTGTTCATTGGGGTTTTCTTTACAAAATTCAAGAAATCTATATACTTTGCAAGAAATCTGATTTAGATCAAGGGATGAAAACAATAATTGTAAGAGGTGGACTGTGTTCAGTGAAGAAGGAAGTGACATTATATCAAGGTCTTTATAAGCAATTTGTAAACAGTGCTAATAGAGGGTAATTTTAACACAATTTGCATAAGTAAAGGAGTCACACTACAGACCAGGGACTACTAATAAGTCTGTGACCAAGTGGAGTAGAATGGAATGGACCAGCTTGTGGCTGGTCCTGACCCCAACCTATATCATGGCAAGGCTGGATTTTGTGTCCTTCTTGTGTCTTCCCTTAGAATTCCACACTATTGAATAACTGCCTATTTAGCAATCAGTACCCATTTGATGTTGTAAGGAGTTGGCTCATGTGATTATGAAGGTTGGAAAGTCCAAAATCTGAAGGGTGGGCCAGCAGGCTGGAGACTCAGAAGAACCGATGTTGCAGATGGAGTCTGAAGCCCTCTGTAGAGAATTCTTTCTTGCTCAAGGGAGGCTGGTCTTTTTGCTCTTTTCAGGCCTTCATATGATTGGATGAGGACCATCTAGATCACAGAAGGCAATCTGCTTTACTCTAAGTCCACCAATTTAAATGCTAATCTCACTCAAAAACACCCTCCCAGAAACATCCAGAATAATGTTTGACCAAATATCTGGGCACACTGTGGCCCAGTCAAGGTGATATATAATAAAATATCCCTTTTTTCTAAAGTCATCTTTGCTAGGAGGAAAGGGTGGCATGGAGAGAGGGGAAGGGAGGAAGGGACAGAGAGAGAAAATAGTATAACCATTATAATCATTTGGAACTTGAGCTGAGATGCCAACACATGAATGACCCAACTACTAAGTAGAAAGACCTTCCCAGCTCCAGGTTACCTAATTTTACAACTGAGGAGATTCTAGTCAGCTCCCTCCAAAGAAATTTTTCTCTGTTCCCAAGGATTGGTGATTTCCATAGAACATGGCATTCTCTTCTAATGCTGCTTTAAATAGAGAACTTGTTATTTAGAAAAAGCCTACATATTATCCCAGTGGAAGAGTAAGTATTTTCAGACTCCTAAGATCCTGTAGCAGAGTAAAAATAATAGTTTGACATTCCCACCTCAAAAAGAAATTGGTACAGAGTCTCTAATAGAATTAATTTAACTTTCCTCCATGTGAGAATGTGGTAAACAAAGGCAATTACAGATGAGGTTTTAGTTTCCTCAACAGATACTTTTTAAGACATAGTCCAAGAATTTTAGGGAGGGAGGTGATCCTGTTTTCCCATCACTGCTGAGATACTCAGTTATATTTAAACTTTCTCGATTGTTCAAAATTCAACCTTTAATGAACCATGAGGATTTCTTTTGCATCAATATCATTAAAAACTTGAGTTATATCAAAGATAGGGACCATTTGATCTTTTTAATTTCTGTATACTGGAAAGAAAATTTTTTTCTCATCCACATCCTCATATTGGAAGTAAAATGTTGATTTAGTTGAGTTCATTTTTTAGTTTCTTATTTTTTACGTAAAAGACCACTGGGTCTAGCATGGAACTGAATTACAATTATTTAACTTATCTTTCTGACTACTTTCTGTATTATATTGTGCCTGCCTTTTTAAAGGCAAAAATGAGGCAAACTTTGCGGCGTGATGGAAAAATCAACTTCAGTTCTAAGCTCTTGAAATATGTACATCTAGGTATATCAACCGAAAAAGACAAATTTTTGGAAAGTATATGACACAAATTGAAAGGCTTAGTTTTTAGTGGTGCTGCTCTGAAAGTGAGAACTTGACATTGGCTCATGCATACACTTGCCGGCATAAAATCTGTGCCTGTGCACGGACAATAAATTGCACTATGCAATGGGCACAGACATGTGGGTGCACGGTCCATGTATATAAACACAGAGATGAGAGATGGAGGAGAGCTAACCACACATCTTGTTTCCTGTTCCCACCAATTTCTAAACACACAAATAATAGATTTTGCTCTACTATCGAAGATGAATATTTTAATACAAATAAGACATTTGCCTGTTTCTCTTTCTCTGTTCTTCTCAGTGAGAGAAAGAATTTTCCCCCATAAATGTCTAAATTCAGTCAGTTGAACAATTTTAAAAAAAAAAATGACAGTAAAACTCTATAGAGCACAGAGTAAAAATCCTAATACATCATCCAAATGTCTTTCTCCCGGAAGCATTCTGAGATTCTTCTGATAAAAGTAAAATTTCTTCCTGCCTCCCTAGTAAAAGAATTAAGGATCAATTTTAGAACCTTCTCACAATTCTTTTCTGGAAAGTACATTTAAGAAGATTATCCTCCAGTGACTTAATCCTATGAGATAATTGTAGAAGGGAGATTGTTGTGTCAGATACGAAAGGGGTATTTGCAGGTTTTCTGAAGAAGCAGTCTGTCTTGTTTTTACGGTTGTACTTGTTGTCCAGATTCCTTTGCAACATGGGGGAATATTGGTTTTTACATTAAAAATTTTTAAAAACTACCATCTAGCTGTTTTTCAGATCAGACAGAATCCTTTTGAAATAAAGTAAATGGAACTCTGTGAAATGTGCCTTTGTTTCCTATCTTAAGAGATTATGTAATTTGATTAGTAATTAATATCAGCTATTCCCTTGCCCCTCTAAAAGTCACAAATCTGTTTACTAAAAAAATTAATCTATCCAATTCAAATTAAAAGAAAGGTTTTTTTAAGATCCATATATAAAGAAAAAAATGAAATTCTTGTCAAAATGATTGCAGTAAGCAAGGCAATAATGAGCCAGGGTCAATAATCAATAAGAAATCCAAATTATCTTTTTCTGAGGGTCTGGGGACAAATGCCACAAATGAAATAGCAGAAGGAAACTTTTCTCCATTCCTTTCCCCTTAAAAAGAGAGAGAGGGAAAGAGAGAGAATGAGAAGCCAAACTGGCAAGTGTAGTATGAAAACTCATCTGCCTGGCACGTTCAGTGTTGTTTTTCATGCTCTTCTTTCTGTCCAGGGGCAAACATAAGCCAAGAACTTCCTTTTGCCTTTTCTTTCAGTAGATCTGGCATGTTTCCTGCTCTCAGGTGCCTTCTTAAACGTTAGAATCAGGTGCAAGTTGGATTTTCATAATTTATCACATCAGCATTGACTATATCTACCAAAAAAAGATCCAGAAGAATATGATGGGTAAAGGTATTAATCTGCATTGTTGGTTTTTAAACTGTGCTCCTACAAACCCATGGAATTCCATGGAAACTCCTTGAAAGCCACTCTTAAAGGCAAAAGGGTAGCTTAGTGGGCAAGGGGCCAGGCTGCTACTTACCTTTGATCACGTTCATTTCAAAAAGAAACACTTGCAAATTTCATTACATATACACACTCAGAATCTGCATGTTTTCTCTTTTTTTCAGTGTTTATTTTTAAATTTAATTTTTATTATAGTTGATTTACAGTATATTGTGTCAATTTCTGCTGTACAGCATAGTGACCCAGTTATACGTATACATACATTCTCTTTCTCATACTATCTTCATCATGTTCTATTCCAAGAGACTGGATATAGTTTCCAGTGCTATATAGTAGGACATCATTGCTTCTTCATTCTAAATATAACATTTTACATTTACCAACCCCAAATTACCTATCCATCCCACTTCCTCCCCCTCCAACAGAATTGTGATCACTTAAGTTTTCATTTAAAGAAAAGACTCTATGAAAACACATACACACACACACACACACACACACACACACACACACACATATACCTTAATAGGAAAGACCTCTAAACAATTTATATTTCCCTCAAACACAAAAGGATTTTCATTGGCTATTGGTGACACAGGACCTGTAGGATAACCAAGATATATGTGTTAGAGAGCACTGTTGTTTATTAGAACATTTTATTCCTTTGTGAGTATCTGTTTTATTCCTTTGCAGACCCCTTTTGGTTCAGAGTATAAAGTGTGAGGAGATGGGCTGTCTGATAATCCAGTCATTTTCCACCAGAAAAATTGTTCTCTAACTGTGGCTGGTTATCAGAGTCACCTGGGAATCTGGTAAAAGTTAAAATTTAACACCCACCTCTTTCAACCAGCCTTCTCCTCTGGTCTTCCTTCTCTCTCCAGATGTTGCTGGTACACACTGAAGGCTGAGTACCATTGATCTAGAAGAAAAGAGTTGTTCATCTTTTACTTGTTACTGTTAAAAAAAATCTAATCTGTACCATTTGGTTTTATCTGGGGAAAGAATACTATTGCTGTTAACACTGACAAATAGAAACCTAGAGAATAATATTTATTGGTAAACGATGAGACATATGTAGAATATGGACAGCTTGATACAGCATGGTGTGGACAAATGTTAGATCAAAATTCTCTAACAAAGTAACATATCCCAGCTGTATTACTGCCTTGTACATATTCATTAATTCATTTAATATGCATTTAATGATGGAACACAGAAACAAACCCCGATAATTACAGGGCAATAAGTGACTAAGGGAAATACATAGTAAGTGTGAATGATATACCATCTAAGTTTGCCTCTGTATTTCAAGAAATCCTTCACAGGGAAGGAACATTTGCATTGAGGCCCCATGTTCATATTTACTTTGTAACTTTGTCAAAATCAGAAAACTCAAAGCATTCCTTGTCTGTTTTATCTTAAGCACTTTTATGGGTGATTGGAAATAAAACATAGCATTTCCCATTTTAATTGTTCTTTTGTATAAACCATTGCACTTCATCGAATGACTCAAAAAACTGTGAAATCTTGAATTGGAAGCAAATGAGATAATCATATTTCAAAATCAGTGCTGCTTTTCTACTTTCCGTCATAGAATTGATCTACTCCCCAACTGGTCATGTTGTCTTTTTATAAAACCAGGAGCCAAGACAAATAGAAATCTATCATAGTGTGGAAGCTGGACTTCAAGGTTTTTGCTCATAAAAGAATCTTTACCATCCACCTGTTGCAACTAAAACAGACTTACTTCAAAGTAGTCTTAGGTCTGAGAGGTGTTTTGTCTTATTAGTTAATATAATGCCCCTCTCAATACCCCTTAAGCCCATCCCATTCTACCACCCACCCAGCCCCCACATCTCCCATATCCTGCTAGGAACTGCAGATCTAGACAGAATCAGTCCAGTCTGAAAATATATTCCAACTAAATATAAGAAGGATTAGGTAGACAATTTTAGGGTCATGACTAAAAGCATTCTAAGTGTCTTCTTTCCTCTGGTATAAAGAGTTCCTATTACTATCACAGAAAATATTTAATATAATGAGGTATGTCACTGAATAAAATCACTTAATTCCCACATAAGAATTAAAACATGTTTCAGTAGAGTGAATAAACCATTAGACTTGAAGTCAAGGGGCCAATATTTAGATCCCTGTTTTGCTATTTATTACACACCATGTTAAGCAAATAACTAAGTCTCTCTAGCATTGTTTCCTTATCTGTTTAAGGAAAATCTTTAAAACATCTGTGAAATCACGGGCTTCCATACTTTCTTTGCAGGGTTATTGAAGAGATCAAATTAAATAACACATGTGAAAGCACCTAGGACTATAGCTAACACATATTAGAAGCCTCATAAATTATTATAAAAATTAAATTTATTTTTCCAAAACATTTTTGTTGTTGAGATAAAATAAGTTAAAGTATTTTCAAGGTTCACATGGGAACTGAGGGTTGTCCCTTTCACTCCTCTGTTATGGATAAGAATGAAACATAAATGGTTTTCTCATTTAACAAATATTTATTGAGGGTCTATTATGTGCCAGGAATTAGTCTAATTGCTCAGGATTCATCAGTAAATACAACAGACAAACACTCTTGTCATCATGGAGCTTATATCTAATGAGCAGCTGGATGTTGTATTTTTTGGTTTTCTTCAAAGCCCCTCTCCAGTCAGCACAACACACACATACACACACACACACACACACCATATTCTTTGTGACTACTATAAAACAATGTTCAGTGTTTCTCTTTTTCCTGCCAAAAAAAAAAAATGAGAACCCTTTACAGGATGCCATGTAAGACCATGCACATTGACCATGATGTGAATTGTGGCCTTAGAATTGTCCAATTTGATGTCCATAAATATATATAAAAAGAAGACTCCTCTTTCTAGCTAACTTTTGGCCTTAATGATAGCCTGTCAGGATCCATGCTAACCAATGAAAATGGAGATTGAAAATTATTTTGTTATTGTCCTAAGCTACATAAAAATTTGTCCTTGTACACAAATGGAGTTGTCTTAGATCTTACAGATAAACTCTTGGAAATATGACATAGCCCTAAACTGAGAAAATTCTTATGATAGTAGATCGCTGAAGGGTACTCCCAGAGATTGATTCCTAGATAGAAGAACCACATAGTATCTGTTCTCATTTTAGAGAGTAGAGGACTATAAAACAAAGGCAGTAAAAGCTATTGTATTCACCCTTGCAAAATCCCAAGTGACCATTTAGCTTACTTCTGCAAACTCCCCCATTTTCAGGACATGGGAAGAGGGTCATAGGGACTGCAGTTCATGGTAATCAATTGAGGACTAGCCTCATAGCTCCAACAGTTGTCTATTTGGTAGATTAAGAAAGATAAAAATGGATGAATTACTGAAATGTCACATATCAGGTGAGCTTGTAGAAGTTTGAACTGTGGTCTCAGTACCTGAAGCTGAACAAAGGTAAAGGACTAGCATGGATGATGCATACTCCTAGAGTTTCTCAGGGCAAGAACTGGGGGATTGTCTTCTTTATACCATGTGGACCATGAATGAGAGAGAGCTGGCATTGGGGCAACATAAACCCTGTCTAAAATGTCCACTGGATCTCAGAGCAAGTACTGGCAAGACTGCTCTATTCTAAGCAGCTGAGGAAGGAGTAAGCCAGAATAGAGATGCTCTGGTCCTCAAAAAGTGAATTTTATATAAGAAATCCTCAGCAGAACAGGGAATGATGGGAGTGGTTGCTACAGAATTCCCCAAATCTCCCATTATAGAGTCACTTTTTAATATCTGAGGGGCCCAGAAAGTACTGATCCTGGATTAAAATGGACAGAATCCATTACATTACATTTCTGACTTCTTACATCTTTTCCCATATAATGAGCCAACCTTGGTTAGCAACATAGAAAAGGAGAAGCCAATACAATATGTTGAATGAAGAGAAGCTGGCCATGTCCCTTGTGGACAAGAGGCTTCTAGTATGAAGCACACAGGAATGAAGGAGGGGATAAAAGTTTTAAAATTAAAATCATGTTTGAAATATTAATTTTAACATAATCAAGATGGACTTTATGATTACTGCTATGAACTAAATGTTTTAGCCCTCCCCAGATTCATAAGTTGACACCATATTCCCAATATGATAGTTTTGGAGGTGGGCCTTTGGAAGGTAATTAGGTTATAAGGGCAGAGCCTTCATGATGGGATTTGTTCCCTTATAAGAAGAGACAGGAGACAGCTTTATCCTTCTCTCTGCTCTTTGCCAAGAAGATGGCCTTCTGCAAACCAGGAAGGGTGACATCACCAAACACTAGATCTGCCAGCTTCTTGATCCTGGTCTTCCCAGACTTCAGAACTGTGAGAACTAAGTATGTATTGTTTAATCCATCCTATTTATGATATCTTTGTTATAGCAGCTGAAGCCAACCAAGGCAATTACTCAATGGAGACTGTGTTTTATGAAATAAAGTGACTGGAGAACACTCAGTATTACTCATGAGAGACTAGTTGGAGAGTATCTGAATTTTTATTCAGGAGCAAAAACAACTAACCCAACAAAGCAGTTAGGAAGACAATAGGAGTAAAAATAAAAAGTTACTTGCAGATTACATCACATGGATTGAACCTTACTCAAGGTCAAGGTGACAGACATTGTTTGGATTCATTTACTATCTACAGCGATGAAATCTGCATCAGCTTTAGAAAGAGAAAAAGATGCCTAGTTTTTCCAAATCTAACAGGGAGACTGCACCACATCCCTTTCCCTGCACAGTTTTGGAAAGATTTTAGTGCTGGTGAAATTTTCCATTTAGTATTTGAGAACTTTAGATAAGAGTGAGGAATATGAATGAGTGAAGCAAAGTAGCTAGCCAATAGGACTCAAAGTTTCCATGAGTCATTGGCCATATGCCTAAACACCTTCTGGAGAAGTCCAATGCTGTCTTGGCTTCATGTGTGTACCTCCTTTCATTCAGACCCAAAGTTTCAAGTTAAACCATATTATTGATAAATCCAGAATCCTTCCTAAGCTGAGCCAAATTATGCAAGAGTTTGACATATAGGTACCACTGTGAACTTTTCTGGGCCATCCATGTAATGTTAACTACGAGGGCCCAAGGCTCCATTTCTTACCTGACAGATAAGCTAAAGCTTGAAGTTTCTATAACAAGGAATAGTCATTCATTCCATAGACATAAGGCTTACTTGACACATCAACCATGTTGACATGAACACACCTAAATTGTAAATATAAGATTATTTCCAAAGAATAGATTTGAGAGTAAATGTGAGATAACCAAAAGTGCAGTAGAGAGTGCAGTGGTGATGTAAAGAAAAATATTGGCCTGGGAAAACTGAGCAAAACTTCCTCTATCCCTCCCTTTTGCTTTGAACTCCATCTGTGTCTAAGGAGAATTGTGAGTGAAGCTTGAAGAAGCTTTTATCATTTTTGGTCACTGAATTACAAAGAACCTACCTTGGCAACCAAAGATATCATGTTGTGAAGTTTAGATTCTTTGGCATCATAAAGACGGTAGACTTCTTTACTCAGTCTAACACCCTTTGAAATATTTCCTGAGCATCTAACTTTTAAACTGCTAGACTCTGCTATCACTGTCTTTCACACTTTAGAGAGTTAGTCTTGTCAAAACCGGACTTCAGGGATGTCAAGTCAGTGAAATGATTTCTGGAATAAAGGGCCATTTGTGAATGACTGGTGAAAGTTTGCTTTTAGTCAGTCTCTGAAATCCAAAGCATTCACCTTCCTGTGACCAGTTCTTTTTATTGCAACATGGTGTTGTTCTCTTTGTATCACTCTGAATCCTTTTTCTTACAGTGAAAAAAATACTGTTATTTGTAATTACTATATAGTATAATTTATGTGCTATTAATATGGTGAGAATAACTATAATTCTTTTTTGTAATTCTTAATTACTATATTCTTAGTAGATTTGACATTTGGAATGTTTTTCAACTAAAAAAGGGGAGAATATCATCTTAAGAATTGCTTTTATATTGCTCTATTTTTCATAAATGTAACATTAAAGTTCTTCATAAAAATATTATTTTTGGAGAATTGGCTCAGAGACATTTATTTCTGAGTCTATATGAGATAGAGAAGACATCTTAGTACAAATGAATTAAATGTTTTGAAAAGTGCTGATTTTATAAAGATGTTTATTTCCAGTAGATTGTGCACATAATCTCTCCGGTAAATAAACCAGCAAATGGTGCATATGGTTGATGGATGAGGAATGACAACATATTTTCTACCTGTGGATCTGAATTTCTCTTGGAGAGCCAGGACATGGTGGGGAAAGTTCCTGGCAATGCCATTGTAGTAAGAATTTGCTGTACCTATGTACAGCCTTTTTGAGCAGCCAAGATAAGGAGAAGAACTACTAGAAGGAGTCTAGGAAGGATACACATCAATTTAAAACCGGTTTGTTTTTCATCTCATTCCTTCTCTGAGCAACAACTTTTCCCCGTGATTTCAAGCTGCCTTGCAGCCTTCAAACACCCTACGCCACTCTCTTTCCTATTGCCCAGTACTCAAAAATCACCTACCCTAGACATACACTTAACATAGAAATTTGTGTTCCCTTGTGGAAGATGGTCCAACTATCAGAAGTTCCGGAAAACCCTCAAATATCTGATCCTCACAGTCATAGTCTAGAAATATGTAGGAAAAGCATGTATATCAGTATATATATCAGTATTTTATAAGTGCTCTGGGATTTAAAATTATCCATATTTCTGGCTTCTGTTGAAAACATTTCAGGTTTGTTGATAATGAGCTGGTTTATCTATCTTTCAACAATCATTAGGAGAGGAATGAAGTCTGCATCTTTTTTTTTTTTTTTTTTAAGGCTGCACCTGTGGAAGTTCCTAGGCTAGGGGTCAAATTGGAGCTGCATCTATCAGTCTACACCACAGCCATGACAATGATGAATCTGAGCTGAATCTGGGACCTACGGCTTGAGGCAATGCCATAACCTTAACCCACTGAGTGAAGCCAGGGATTGAATCTGCATCCTCACAGAGACAACATCAGGTCCTTTACCTGCTGAGCCACAATGGGAACTCCAAGCCTGCATCTTTTTTCTTTTTTATCTTTTTAGGCCTGCACCTGTGGCATATGGAAGTTTCCAGGCTAAGGGTCAAATCCCAACTGCAGCTGCAGGCCACAGCCACAGTAGCACCAGATCTGAGCCTCATGTGTGACTTATGCTGTAGCTTGTGGCAACATTGGGTCCTTAACCCACTCAGTGAGGCTAGGGATCAAAGCCTCATCCTCCTTTATACTAGTCAGGATCTTGACCCATTGAGCCACAATAAGAACTATCAGTTCCAAGATTTTGGTAGTTGGTGGTTCTCAGCCTAGAGGGATTTTGTTCTGGGGGTATCTGGCAATGTCTGGAGCCTTTTTCGATTGTGAAAGCTGGGGGTGGGGTGTGCTTCTGTCACTAGTTAGTAGAGGACACGGATACCATTAAACATCCTGCAGTGCATAGGTTAGCCTCCAACGACAGGGAATTACCAGCTCCAAATGCCCAGGATGCTGAGTTTGAGAAATCCTGCTATAGTCCATACTTGGTCCGCTTCACACGTGGTTTACCTGCTTACCACTCTTATAGACATTTGGTTTTATAATCTTTGAATAACCAGATACATATAACATATATATAAACATATTGTATATATATAAACATAACCAGAAAGGACCTTCAGGATATTCCTGTCAGATCCCTCATTATGTGTATGATATCTGAAATATGGAGAAATGAACTTCAGTCAGTCTTGCAGAAGATTGAAATCCAGTTTAACTAATTTCTCTAATTTGTAATTGAGGGTCTTGTTACTCATTGGATTTATAATTATTAAGTAATATGAGACAGATATTTGGAGGCAGGGCGTGAAGAGAGTCTTTCCTACTCTGGTCATTATTTTGTCCATCACTTGTGTGTGAAAAAAAAAAAAAAAGAAAAGAAAACAGTTGAGTAGGCCAAAAGAACTGGCTGCCAAATTTCTTTCTTTTTTTTCTTCTTTTTTTTTTTGTTTTGCCTTTTTTAAGGCCACACATGTGGCATACACAAGTTCCCAAGCCAGGGGCCAAAAAGAAGCTGAAGCTGCCAGCCTACACCACAGCCATAGCAACACAGGATCCAAGCCACATCTGTGGCCTACACCACAGCTCATGGCAATGCTGAATTCTTAACCACTGAGCAATGCCAGGAATTGAACTCTCATTCTCATGGATACTAGTTGGGTTCATTACCGCTTAACCACAATGGGAACTCCTACCTGCCAAATTTCTAATCTGGAGTCTCCATAGGTAGTCATTACTCTTCCAAGCTCAGAATATTTAGTTATAGCACCCCTATGTTTTTGTCAGACAATTTTGCATGGGTCTGTTGTGTTTCTGTATGTTCTGTATGTTCTTTTGTTCTGCACTCTTTCCATGGATATCTGTGTAGCTAACAATATTGGAAGATAGAGATAGAGTCTCTTTCTGGAGCAGAAGACATGTTTACATGCTGCCCAGATAATAAATGTAATGTCCCTTGAAGGAATGAAGATGAAGCAAGTTTGCTTAGTGCATGTTATAAAAAGTTCATGTTCCTCAAGCTCAGGGTTCCTGAGCTGTGACATGAATGCACTTTGCATGCAGTATTTACCTGGAATCCTCCACATCACCAAGGTGGGACTTGGGAGACCAGAAGAACCATGCTTGCTATATGATTAATAATAAAATCTTTTGTCTCTGACCCAGGACTCACCTCTTCTGACATCACATCAAGAACCATGAAATGTCTGAGATTTTACTCTCCTTATAAGATTAAAGTTAGCCTGCCAGAGATTTGGACAATTTTTTTTTTTTACACAAATCATCTTTTTAAATACCTGAACTCTACTTGAGTTAAAGAACATATTCACTAAATCTTCAGCAAGGAACGACTCTGGCAACTGGATAACTAGTTTTAAGACCTACAGAGTATTTTTCCTCTGCCAGTACTAAGTGCTTCAGCTTTCCTGAAGTTCACTTAGCCACAGCCTTGTTATGCATATATGTTCCTGAAGCTAGTTAGCCAAAACGCTTCCCTCCCTCCTTCCTTACCTACTTCCTTCCTTCCTTCCTTTGTTCCTTCCTTCCATTCTTGCTTTCCTCCTTCCCTCCTTCACTCACTCTATCCCTCCCTCTTTCCTTCCTGCCTTCCCTCCTTCCTTCCTTTTCTTTTTTCTCCTCCTTTCCCTCGCCCCTTCTCTTCCTCATTCTCCTCCTTCTCCTTCTTCTTCGCCTTCCTCTTCTTCTTCCTTTCCTCCTTCTAGGCAAAACATTATCTGTATTTCATGCTACTTCCTGGATTAAGAATCTATATTTTAGTTTAATTTAGTTTTGGGAGGACCCCTAACAAGTAGAGAAAATTAAGAATGGTCTATGATACAGTTTTTATTATATGCTGTATTAAGCTTAAGGCTTCATCATATCATATTTGATGAGCTGCTGTCAGAAGTCAGATATAAGCCACTGGAATCAGAGGGCTCTGTTGTTTTCATACACCACTGTTTGATGAAACCACCCTATTGATATTATTAATTTCCTCATCCCACTCTGCCATAATCAGGTAGAGAATTAGTTATAAACATAAACAGCAAAAAAAAAAAATCATGAACAAATACACAGTAAAATAGTCTAATTTGTTGTCACAAGTACAGTCTCTGTATGTTTGGTTGGAATATGACTCTGCAGTAAGTGAAAACTGGATTCAAGATCTGACTTTCTTGCTCACACTTTGTTTAGACAAGATATTTAATTTATTTGAAACTTAATTTGTACATCTATAAACACCTCCATTTTACTGTAAGATTCAAATAGAACGATGCAGGAAAAATATTTAGTACCATTCTTGGTACAACAGAGACTTTCAATAAATTCCAGCGATTTTATTATTAGTGCTTAGTGGGGCAACAAAAAGCAAAAGAATGGCACATGATGCTGAAAATCATTAACTGCTTTTTGTTTTCAAGCGACTCTAGTTGTCCTAATTTTTACCTTTTAGAATCATTTTATCTTTAGCAATAATAGGCATCAACAAGAGACAAACTGATAGTTTATTTCCAAATTTCCTCTTGAGGCCACCCCCACTAAAAGATGCTGCAGCTGAACCCTTGGCTACCTGGTCACCACAAATCTAAGGATCCTGGTGCTTCTTTGAAAGCTCCTAACCTTCATTAGTAGGATGTTGCTTTACTTTCTTTCTGGTCTTTCTCTTCCTTAGTCTTCTGTAGGCCTCCTGACCAAGGTCATGTTTAGGGAACCCCTGCTGCTCCAAGTGACTCACATTAGGAGAGGTTGTCAATGGGGTGAGCTTCCTTGAGGCAAAGATTCTTGGATTTTCAGTGAACAGCCATTATTTAGTTCATTTATATGGAATGAATTATACTTTCTATCCTAAATTTTAGTCTTTTAAAGCTATTTTTTAATGTTAAAAATGTCTAGGAACTCTGTATATTTTCATGTATTTCACCATATTAGAGTATTTGTAACAAATAAGATGTATGTCCTTTACAGCTCAATGTTCTAAATTGTGCTTCTTTTAAAACACTTAGAGGAAGTTCCCGTTGTGGCTCAAGCAGTTAAGGACAAGACGTTGTCTCTGTGAGGATGTGGGTTCGATCCCTGGCCTCATTCAGTGGGTTAGGGATCCATCATTGCTGTGACCTGTGGCATAGGTCACAATGCAGCTCGGATCCAGTACTGCCATGGCTGTCGTGTAGGGTGCAACTGCAGATCCAATTCAACACAGCCTGGGAACTTCCATGTGTCACCGGTGTAGCCATAAAAAGAAAAACAAAAAGAAAGAAACACTTAGAAAAAAACCCTATATCTCATCAATTTACTGATGCAAGGCAACTAATAACTTTTTGAAGAAGTTCATGATCTATTAATCTCTTTTGGCTTCATTTTCTTCTTGTTTAAGGAAATTGAAGTCAGTTTCTCTAAGATCTTTTACAATTCTAAGACTACCAAATACAGTTACATTTTATAATTATGTTACATAATCAAGTCTTCAGAGCAGTATGTGTCCCATAGGAAGTGTTTAATAAATATTTGTGAAATGTTAAATGATTAAACAATATAGATATTTTTATATACAAAGTATACACTAAAATCTCACTTAGCTTAATGATCAAAACAGTGAGCAGTCATTAGTCAATGCCTTAATCACTGCTTAAGATTAAGGTTTTTTGTTAAGATATATTTTAGTAGTAATTTATTAACCTAATGAAGACTTCGAGCCTTGCATAAAATATGTCTATGTAAAAAATCAGTGGAGTCAAGGGGAAATGATTTTGTGAGAAATATAAAACTAAAATTCGGAGTTCTCACTGTGGCTCAGTGGAAATGAATCTGACTAGCAACCATGAGGATACAAATTCAATCCCTGGCCTCACTCAGTGGTTAAGGATCCAGTGTTGTGGTTAGCTATGGTGTAGGTCACAGATGCAGCTGGGATCTAGCACTGCTGTGGCTGTGGCGCAGGCCAGCGACTACAGCTCTGATTTGACCCCTAGCCTGGGAACCTCCATATGCCATGGGTGCAGCCCTAAAAAAATTAAAAAAATGAAAACATAAATATATAAATAAAACTAAAACTCACATTTCCTATTAAATATCAAAAATATAAGATGAGTGCTTCTTTCACCTTTCTCCCAAAACAATGGTCAACAAGAGAAAATAGATTTGCAAAAAGGAGACAAAAACTCATAAGGACAAATAGAACACTAAGAAAAACATATGAAAGACGACACAATTTTGCAAGCTCACAGACAAAAGGATAACTAGAGCAATGTGAAGGCCAAGTGCTATAAAGTGGGAGACTTGGAGGAGGAGAGGAAAACCAATGATGTCATTAATGCCACAGAAATAGGAAACCCAGGCATTGGAGGCACTGAGTGCTTTGGGGATGAGGGTGTAGGTAGGATCGTATACAGAAAAATGTTTGGTGTGACATTTATATAAGAAGTGATTAGACACCTAGGACTTCCCGTGTGGCTCACAACATAACTATTCAGTGTTGCTTCTGCAGAAGTGATTAGACACCTAAATTCAGGGATGCCTTCATTGACATGCAACCTGTGCACAAGGTGCCACACTCAGGAAGCTCACACCCAGTTTAATGCTCTTCTGTTGTCATCTTGAAATTCTTAATAATTTTTTAACAAGTTGCCTGAGATTTTCATTTTGTATTGGGCCCTGCAGATTATGTAGCAGTCCAACATAAATACCCTTTCCTAACCCCACATAGCTGGACATCTAGCCCTCCTCTTCAGCAGAAAACTGAATGCTGAACTTGAAGGACTATTTAGGGACATCAGGTACAGGTAAAACATTAGATTAAGAGAATGTTACATAGAAAACAGTGATATTACCAGCCTCTTTACTCCACCAGGCACAGAGAATACTGGCAGCAAAGGTAATACTCCCAGACAGTAGACTGCCAGATTCTTCTTAAAGGAAACTGAAAGAAATTCACACTCTCTCAGTTAAGTAAACAGTTCCTTGTTGGATTACCTGATAAATCCCGATAATGGACAGAGAGCTTCTAACCTTCCCTTTAGTGACTCAAATATAAATGGGAGAGCTGGGAACCATCAGAGATTTGAGGAAAGCTTTATCAGAAACCCAAAGATTAAAAGTAACAAAGAGTAAGAGAGAACTGTGATAAATTGCAACATTAATAGTAAAAGAGAAAATTATATTATAAAATACTGTTACTTCTTCAGAGAGATAAGAGAAGTTATTACAGTTATAAAAAAAGAGTACTAGTTTTTTTTAAAGGGACACTCAGAAAATAAATAACTCTTGAAATTAAATATATATGATAAATAAATAATCATCAAGGGAAGGGAAGGTAATTTCTGGATTATTTCTTCAACCAGAAAGTAAAACCAAATAAAACAGAGATGGGAAAGGGGAAATCAAATATAACTAAATGAAAAGATCTGTACTGACAGTTCAAAATCTAAATAATAGAACTTCCATATAAAGAAAATAACAAAAAAGCAGAAGAAAATAAATAATAAAGTAAAAAATACTTATACTAAAAAATTCCAGAATCAAAAGCCATGCTGAAAATGACCATTCATGTAGCATATCATTATAAAGTTTCATAATATCATGGCTAAAGAGAAGATGTTAAATATATCCAAAGAGGAGGAAAATGAAACATGTTACAGAAGATTAAGAATCCATAGGACACTGTATTTCTCAAAAGTAAAAGCAAAATTAAGATAGAATACAATGACGAAATGCCTTTGAAATTCTGAGGGAAAGTAGCATTTTCAGCCTAGAATCATCATGGAGTCAAACTATCAACCAAATATGAGTATTAAAGTGTATTTTTCAGATATGCTGACTCTTAAGAAACATTGTTCTTATATACCATTTATTAAAAATCCACTGGATAATGCACTAAACCAAAATGAGGTTATAAATCAAGAAAGAGGAAAATGTTACTCAAGGAACAAATGATATAACATGAGACAATGAGGTAAAATCCAGAACACAAAACAATGAAGTAAAATTCTAGAACTTTGTGTACCAGGACAGGAGAGAAAAAGGATGAAGTTGGAACAAGAATATGGATATATCCCAAGGAAAAATAATAAAATGTTTTTTAAAAATTATTTGATGTTTGGGGATATATTAAGTGAAGAATTATACTTCCAATAAGAGTTTATAAATAAAATGTTCTTTCATAGTAGAGAAAAATGAAATAGAAAGGCAATTATTAACTCCAGGATAAACAAAAAGTAGTGCATATAGAAATATAATTATAGTGCTTTATGATTCATAATGCTTCATGGTTCAACAATAAATAACAAAGATCCATAACCATGTAAACATGGAGTATTGATCTGTATAAATTGTGATATTACTGCATTAGGAGTTTTGTAAGAATGGATGTGTTCTTTTCAAGGTGGTGAGTGTGGAGGGGCTGGTCAATGATTGATAGGTACTATCTAAAACAAAATTTAAAAACTAAAAATATTATTAAGTATGATGACAAATACTAGGAAAAATGCTAAGGGATTAATTGTTACCTGCCACAGACAAGAATCAGGAATAGGAAGAAATGGAGTTAGAAGTGCTGTTTTCTGTTGTGAGCCCTGTAAAGTCACAGACATTTCTGTTAGTTAGTTAGTTAATTATTCACTTATTTGAAGTATAGTTCCTTTACAATGTTGTATTAGTTTCAGGTGCACAGCAAAGTGATTCGGTTATATATACATATTATCTGTTTTTCCATATCCTTTCCCTTATAGGTTATTATAAAGTATTGAGTAGAGTTTCCTTTGCCATACATGGATCTTTGTTAGGTATTTTATATAAATATATATGTATAGTAGTGTGTATGTGTTAATCCCAAACTCATCCCTCCCCTCATTCCCCTTTGCTAATCATAAGTTTGTTTTCTACATCGAGTCACTGACATTTCAAACCATACTCATGTATGGTTCAAAAAAATAAATGAAAAACATAAATCTGTGATTCATACATACTTGCAAAATATTATTATAAATCTTATTTAATCCCCAACTGGTAATAATGACTGAAATAATGGCACCCTCAAGAGAAACAAGTAATGTTCTAGTTGACAAAATAAGCTCAAATAACTATGACTAAATGAATTCATCATTAATTTATTTCATTTCATAAACTTTTAGCACAATCATGTATAAAGCATTTGACATTGTAAAACATCAGCATATACACAGAATGAAGGTAGCCTGGCCATTTTAGGATATTTAAGTAACAGGTGAATGTAAATTGGTGGCGGAAGTTTTCCTCCTGGCTTTGGAATTGTAATCCAGATCTCAGAATTCTCTGAGAAAAGAGATGAGCAAAGGGGAACAGATGTGTTTACGTGGATACCAGACAGTTTTAATAATGACTGGGGATGGTAAATGACAAGAGAAAAGGAAATTTAAAGCATGACCAAAGTGAGAAATGGAAAGAAAACCAGGATAATTATAAATGGCAGATCCCCTAATCAACTTTAAACCTGCAATTTTTGACTCATTTAGAAGGCAAAATATGCACACCACAGACTGTAGGAAAGTATGAGTCTTGACCATTCAAAAAATAGCCTGTGGAGGAGCATTAACTTTCCATCTTGCTTGCAGGTCTAGCAGAGGCTGCCCAGGCTCTCTGAGATGGGGTACGGCAGGGCAGGCAGGCTCTTGTCCCCACCTCAGCTATAAGCAGAGCCCTTCAAGACTTGCACACCGCATTTGCAAATAAGAGTTCTGCTTGAACAACTGTTTCATGGCTGAATATCAAGATTAAAAAATCCTCAAATTTTTTATTTCACAAGTATAGACATAAGGGCCTCTTAAGTAATTGCTTACTCAGGTGAACAAAAATTCTAATAGAAGAATTAGAACCAGGAGTCAGGCTTCCTAAAAGCCTTATTAATTTGCTTTCTCCCACACCAAGGATCCTAGCAAAGTTGCCTTTCTGTTAACGTAAATACATTTCATTAAATATGCTATGTTAAAAACTGCTTTGTTTAACAATCTTAAGAAAATATACAACGCAGAACGTAAGTAAAAGAAATAGGAATACCAACACATGAGGATCCCAAATTGGACTTTATTCAAATACTATGCATCATCTAATTTTGGTTTTAACTTTTAAATCATTGGTAGGTCTTATTCCATTTTATGTATTATTGCCAGTTCTACCTGTTCTGTCTACTCTGTGAGCTGCTTTGTTGAATAAAGTAATTGATTACTTGGTTACAAATACTACAGCTTAATGATTCATACACATAAAGCGCTATCTCTTTCACACTTGTTTGTTTTCTGGTATATGAATCCTTCTCAGGCTGTCTCTCCACCTACTATCTCCTTCTCTCCTCCCTCTTTCCTTCTACAATTAGCCAACTGACTTTGCTCCTAATAGCTCTCTGATTTTGAGGTATTCATTTCTTCCTATCATGGACAGAGCAATGGGACAAAAGGATATAATATCATTTCTCACTTATTTTCTCTGCAAACATCTGTGATTCTTTAAACCAAAAAGATCTTATTCTTGGCAACCATCATTATGTCACCTCCTGCAGCTAACTTTAAGCTCACTATTTTGACTATCTAAACAAATAAGTAAATTTGCAAAATGGAGTTAAAATAATCAAATAACTAAATGTTACTCTGCCAAGGATCTTTGGTAAAAACAGCTGCTCTTACTCCCCACCCCCAGCCACCCATTTTAATATTTTAAGAAGACAGCTGAAACACAGCATGCCATTTTTAAAAACCATCTTTTACACCGTTTACCTCTTTAGGAGAGAGTTGTCATGTGCATTAAATGGATATACTAAGTAATTATATTGATCTCAGCATGCAGAGCAAGATAAAGAATTTGATAAAATGACAAATATTCTATATCAAAGTTCTTCATACTAATATAAACAAGCTATATGGTAAATGAAGAAGCAACATCAGAACCAAGCTTAAAGCCATTAGATAACTTGAACTTATGCTGATTAGATTTGTTCTTGTGTTCTATCTTGGTAAGGATATTAAATCATAAATCTACTTGGATATGGTCTAGTATACTGGTAAGAGTTTATAGCTGAACTAATGACCTAATTAAAGCAACATTGAAAAGATGACCACTAAATCTTAACTTTGCCAGGCTTACTTACAAAATGTATTGCACATGGTTGAGTATCAGGTATCTTTCCAAATAGATGATTGAAATCAATGACAAGTTACAAGTTGATACCTTACTGTATAAAAATATGCTGATAATTCAAAGGCAAATTTTAAATATTAAAATACTTATCTTCATGGAAAAAAATGAACATGAACATATTTTCTTTTTGTTAACTTGTATGGTTTTAGAACAAATAAGTTTTCCTCTGCTTAGACCCCAATTTGGAACCCTAAAGGAAAATAATTATAGTAGTAATTTCAATTAAAAAAAATACCAAGTTAACAACTTCCAGGGAAATTTACTGTTTCCACAAGGAAATAACACAATAGCCTACAGATCTGAACAACCACCAGGGCGCTAGTCCTAATTTTCCTACTGCCCAGATGCTGGTCCCAAACTGTGTTGAAAGCAGTGATAATTAATCGTGCTATCCCTTAACTCAGAAGGACATGGGTAGTGCTTTAATAAAGTAATATCTGTCAAGTATTGAGTTTTTCTCAAAGAGAGCTGCAATGTTAATAAATGATAATTACATTTCTTTATGGAAATATATGGGACAATGTTCCCTGAATTTGCATTCAACTTCTCTGAAGAGCATATATTGTTCAGGGCTTGTTTGCTGACTTGGAAAAAATAAAAATTATTGCTTTTTTGGTCTAAATTACTGTTTTTAAACAGTGAAAATATAGGCATTTGTCTCTAATGTGTTTAGTTAACACAGGCGACATCATTAAACTAACAAATTTAATTGCACAGGCTGTGTTAGAAGAAAAGAAGTTTTGTTATAAGCTGCAAACTTTTCACTGATTAAGATTCAGGTTTATTTTGTTTGTTAACATCACAGGGGCACTCCTCTTATTGTTATCTTTAAATTACCTACTGTGCAACTGTGCTTGGAACTTTGTGGTCCTTTTTAAACTAATTTCTTTTCTGCCCATCAGGGTTCATTCAGAGAAGCAGAACCACTAGGGATTTGTTGCCAGAGCTAGATCTTATACAATTGTGGGAGCTGATTAAGCCATCTTTGTAAGGCAGTTGTACTTGCTTCTGATACTGGATCTTGAGGTCCATAAGGCTGCCTTAACAAAGTAGCACAAACTGGATAGCTTAAAATAACAAAAATGGATTGTCTCACAGTTCTAGGGGCTAGAAGTCTCAAATCAAGATGTCAGCATGGCTGGCTCCTTCAGGAGTTGCTAGCAGTTAGAGTAGCTATCTTTGGCATCCCTTAGCTTATAGATGCTTTGCTTGAATCCTCCACCTTCACATAATGTTCTCCCTGTGTGTCTTTACATAGTGTCCCCTCTGAGCACATCTCTGTGTCCAAATTCCTGCTTTGTATAAAGACACCAGTCATCTTAGATCAGGGTTCTCCATAATGACTTCCTTTTAACTTGATTATCTCTGCAAAGACCATTTCCAAATTATGTCATATTCTGAGGTACTGAGGATAAGGACTTTAACACATCTTTCTTGAAGGGCATTATATTGAACCCATAACAGTGGGAAAGAGCAAGGACAAGCTGAGACCCACAAGCATGAACTAGAACCCACAGAGATGGTCTAACACCATGCCATTGCTCACTGCCTCTGACTTTGATGTTGTGGGAATTCTGCAAGAAAAGATGCCTCATTATGGAGCTAAACACTCACCTGGTGTTAGAGTCAAAGGATCCAGGGAAAGGTCAGGCAGCTGCCAGCCTGTCTGTTGCCCCACACCAATGCAGTGAGTTTATTCAGCTGAACAAAAATGTGTGAGCTCCCAAATGGCTGCTGCTTTGCTTCTTGCCTAACTGATCTCATATAAGAATCTTTCTGGTGGCCCATCTTAGCCAGAAGCAAACAAGAAAGGGAATTCCAGGGATTGTAGTTCATACTAGCCAAGTTATCACATAGCAAAGCCACCACATTAAAGCTTTTACATGCTCACTATTGATTATTTGACAATCTGAATGAAGATAATTAAGGAGTTCCCATTGTGGGTCAGTGATTTAAGAACCTGACTAGCATCCATGAGGATACAGGTTCAATCCCTGGCCTCACTCCATGGGTTAAGGATCTAGATGCAGCTAGGATTTGGCATTGCTATGGCTGTGGTGTAGGCCAGGAGTTGTAACCCCACTTTAGCCTGGGAGCCTCCATATGCTGCCTATTTGGCCTTAAAAAGGAAAAAAAATTAAGAAACCAAGTTATTCTCAAGCATGTATGTATGCCACACCCACCCACCCCCTTCAACTCAGACATGGGGAAGATATTCTACCTTCTAATGATGTCTTCATCTTTATGACTCCTTCATATATATGTAACACCCAAAATATTTTAACTGGATCACTAAAAATTAAATCCACCAGTTTAATTTGCTCTTGTGCCACTACTATATAGCATTAAAGAAAAGATTTGAAGCCCATCAGGACTTAAGGCTGATGTTCTTAAGGTGTGTTCAGCTGTACTAGGTGAATTTGGAAGCAAACAACAAGAAATCAATTACTCTTCTTGATAGTCTTATTAGCAAGAGAGTAAATGCAGTGGATAATCCCATAGGCTTTGAAACAGATGGACTCGATTTTCAAACACAATCCTGCCCCTTAGCATGTCTTAATCTCTCTCTCTATTGGATTCCTGGTCCATAAATATAGGGATAAACTTAATGATTACCTCAAAGGGTCACTGTGTAGTTGAAATTAAGAAATGTATGAGAGGAAGTTGGCACAGAGCTGGTATGTAGTATGTGTTAAAGCAGCATTGGCCTATCTCCTTTCCTCCTCCTCTTCTGTCTGCTTCTCCCCTTCCTTCTATTCTTTTTTTTTTTTTTTGATCAGAAAGGTATTTATTCTCATCCTTTTTTTTTTATTTCTCCAATACATTATTTTTTTCTACTGTACAGCACAGTGACCCATTTACACATATATGTATATATTCTTTTTTCTCACATTATTATGTTCCATGATGAGTGACTAGACATAGTTCCCAGTGCTACACAGCAGGACCTCATTGCTAATCCATTCCAAAGGCAATGCTCTGAATCTATTAACCCCAAGCTCCCAATCCATCCATTCCCTTCCCTTCCCCCTTCTCTTTCCTTAACTTTGAAAGCAACAAAATGGGTGTTTTCAGTTTCTCACAGTGCTGAACTTTGCTTTTCTACTATGTGTGCCGGACCCAAGTGCTACGAACAGTAAGCCATGGGACTCTTTAAATATCAACTTATTTAGACCCAGAGTGGGCGGTTTTTGAAGTAGCATTTTTGAGAGCAGTTGTGAATGGAAATACTTATTTCTGAGGCAGCAAAAAGGGGAAACATGTTCCATTTGAAAATCCTCTGTGATAAGTAAATATGCTGAACTTTATCTAGGGAAGTTCTTGAAATTTCTTTGGGCAGAATTTAAAGAGAAAAATTAAGCAGTGATAAATGCCCTTCCTCCCAGAAAGCAGAAATTAGGTTTCCAGGCCTTTCTTCCCTCTGTCTGTGTTCTCCATGAATACAAAACCAATCCCTCTTCACAGTCAGCATTCAAACTCATCACTCATTCAGTGCTCTCTCTCCTATCATCAATCACATCTGCTGTCTGTCAACCCTCAGGTGAGCATGAACTAGCATTTTCCATTATCAGTGACCCATTTGGGCTGTCCCTGTCTTGTGTGCTCCATGAAAGCAGAGACTTGATCCAACATTTCAACTTACGAAGTGCTGAAAGCAGTCAAGGCACACAGAATCTACTCTAATAAAAGTGAAGTGGAATGGAAAAGAAAGAACTGGAAAAGGACAGAACAGATGGGAAGATATGGAACAGGGTGGAAAAGAATGAAAAAGTAACTCATGGGGAATCTGTGAATTCTTTCCAGATGTTCATGCTTGAGACAAATATGATGCAATGATCTCGTCTAATAGCCCTCATTCTTACCCAGTAGGAACCACATTTCCAGTGTTACCAGGTACCTCTGAAATTCACTTATGTCCCACATAAAACATCAGCTCCAAATAGATTTATCATTTCACTTCTATCCCTTCTAGTTCTTCAAACTTTTCTAAATGAACACGAGCTAATACTCTAAAGAAGTAAGACCTCATGAACTTCAATGTCTGAGAAATATCTTTTTAAAAACAAATGAAAGATATTTTACATTTTTTTTTCATTTAATAATTGATTTCTTGGAGATTATCAAAAGAAGGGGATATACTCATTCTTATAAAAACCTACAAAATATCTTTAAAATATTTAAAACAGATACATGTAAGTGTCACCTGTCTCACATCACTTCTATAAAATGTACTTGCCCCTCAATCTCAAACTTCATTCTGTAACCCTTTATAAATAAGCTAATAATCTGAACTATTGGGTTGGAGGAAAGAGCCATAAAATTGCAATGAATCCATCCTGAAATGCTGTATTGTATTGAGACCTTTCTACAGAAGACAGAGCCTTTTTTGGACTGTTGTAATTTTTAAAAATGTCTTTGAAAAGGAAAAGCATAGATTTTCATCACAGCTAATTCTAGACAAAGGGGCCAATGGTTATTTTAGTCCAACCTAATTTAATGTCACAGTGGTGGGTCTGGTTTTATTTATTTATTTACTAATTTAGAGAGACGGCAACTATGTTGAAGGAGGCTGTGTGCTTAGAAATGGATAATGTTAGCAAAGCATGGAAAAGTTCTCTTATTTTTTTTTCCCTGAAAACAATAACCTACATTTAATGGTAAGAAATCACCAGCAAATTCCGTTATGTTTGTGGGCTTGACATGCGGTGCTTATTAAATGTAGGAACAAAGCCACTTTATACATCATAATGTTCACATTACAAATTCACTGCTCATAATGGTGCTGGGAGTATATGTGCAATTTTTCTGAACTTATGAAATATATTTCTGACACCTCAGGTATTGATGTATGCACGCATGATATTGTCCCAGTGCAGTAGGGAGACTTAACTGATGTCTGCAAGATTTGATTTATTACAAGTAAATATGATTGCCTTCATAATCTGATTTTATTATGTTCGGGGCTCTCGCAGGTAAACTTTTAGTAGAAGGAAGAAGGCCAATTTTATTAAACCAGTGTGTTCCTGCAAACCATAGGGTTTCTTGTCAAGGGGGGAAGGGGGACTGCCAATCCAGAAAGTATATTGAAAATTTCAAAAAAAGAATTTACTTCCAACATTCCCAAAATTATATCTTCTCAACTCCCGCAACTATTTCAAATGTGCTTTTACTGTTTTGAGCTCTATATTCTTTTCTTAAAAGCCACATTAAAGTAAAATTCACGTATCTGAGGTCAGTGTTAAGTATACCTAGGAGAATAAGTATACCATCTCAAAAATATGGGCAACAATAATTTTTCTCTTTTCTAATGAAAAACAAGAGATTGGCTGAACTCGAAAAAAAAAATCAGTATTACTTTTGATACTTTCAAGGGTTTTGATTGATATGAATCCAGATGTCAAGGCCACAGTTTTACTATACAAACAACTCAAAGAATTAAAAATAGGTTGTCTAGTGATCAGAGAGAGATCTGGTTCCAATGTTCTGGATGAGGGACTACAGATAGAAACAGGGGTACTGAGTAGAAAAGGACCAAAGAAGAGGACTCTTCTATTTCCCACTTTAAAGAAGAATAGACACAGTGACCTTACCAGTCCAACAATATATAATCCTATTCTAACTGTAGAAGAACAAAAATGATTAACATGACAGTTTACCCTTTTCCCTTTCCTCTGCTTCCCTTTCTCAGTTTTTTTCCCTTCCTTCCCCAACTTCCAAGGAAGCTTCCCTTTCTTCATTGCCAGCATCACCAGGGTAGCAATTCAGGCCTTTTTAATGCAGACTAAAAGGTGGGAGATAAGCAGAGCAAAAGTGAGAAAATAGGAATAAAAGAAAAGAGAGAGGCAGAAAAAAAAGGGATGCAGTAGCCTTAGGTTAGGGGAAAGCTTTTATGAAGGGAGGAGGGCAAAACTTTGCTAATAAACTTGCGGGTAAATTAGTCAAGAATGACCTGAGTGTGATGAAGGAAAATATTATATTGTGAGCTATGAATGTCCTTCACTCTTTTCAAGAATGCAAGGAAAATACTTGAATTAATTTTAAATTACTTTTTCTTTAATGGTCTGAGCTTCTTGGATAGAATGTGTTTCAAGACTGTGAATCAGAATCCAATAAGATTGCATGTGAGTGATAGTGTCATGATATTGTGATTGATTTTCCATGAGGTAAACATCACTGCATTAGGGCCACCAAGTAAACTTTTCATCCACTACCAATGAAAGAGCCCCGTTGCCCCTCCAATCCTACACATTACCTCTTCAAATTGAGCCCTTCTTTTTTTTTTTTTTTTGTCTTTTTAGGGCCACACCCATGGCATATAGAAGTTCCCAGGCTAGGGCTCAAATCGGAGCTGTCGCTACTGGCCTACACCACAGTCACAGTAATACCAGATCCAAGCCAAGTCTGTGACCTACACCCCAGCTCACAGCAATGCTGGATCCTTAACCCACTGAGCAAGGCCAGGGATCAAACCCACAACCTCATGCTTCCTAGTCAGATTTGCTTCTGCTCTGCCTTGACAGGAGTTCCTGAGTCCTTCTTTCTTTCGTCCTGACAAAGCAGCCAATTATTTTAGCCTGATTTTACCCAGATTGGGAATAACATGTTGAAGAGGAATTTAGCATGATCTGTTCCAAGTTATTTTATACCTAAAAAGCTACCATTTAATATTACCAAGACTTCTCTCTTCACATCTTATATTCAATATGCATCTTCTAGCTTCTTATTGCACTCTCTGAAGTGGCAACTCCTTTCTGCTTTAATTGAAATGTATCGTGCACTGTATTGTATCTAGTATATCCTCCAGCAGGAGATCCCAGTTGTAGATCTCTCTGTAAACACATGGAGTATTGATAGCCCATACATCAAAAGTTTCCATGCGAGCAGCCATGTGCTTGGGAGAGCCAGGAAGCACATCTAAGACATGGAGTGCTTAAGCAGGAGTGTAGTGTTTTCCTTATGCTGCCACTATAGACCCAGGGTGTGGCTTTCTGTCAACCTAGTAGGGGCTGTGATGAAACATAAGGCAATGAACCATGGCTTCCCATGTCAGTGAAGTCTTATATACTTACTTCATTGACATAAAAGTATTTACTGCCAAATTTTGATTATACTGAAGAAGTGGTTATATTCATCCTTTCCTGTTGCCACTTTCCATACAATAATGTCTCTGCAATAAAAATAAACTGAAAAGAGATTTATGGTTGAGTGCAGAATATGTATGTGTATGTACAGCATGTGTGTAAGTGTATCAAAATGAGTATTCTTTACTGCTTCCAAAAATTAAGTACAAATGATTTGAGTTTATCTATAGTTTTACATTCTCAATTTTTCCTCCATCAGTGAGAATAAAAGCTATAAACAAATCTTTGTCAACCTATACTGTAGATGCCAGGCTAGCCTCATCTAGATGTAGGGTAGATTTTTCACCCGCAGGATATTATTATTTAAAGAGATCTTAAAGAAAAGTCTCCTTCAGCCATTAAAACAAAGAAACAAACAAACAAAAAAGACTTTCCTGTGCAGGTATCTATGAACGCACTATTATCTAAATGCTCCAAATGGGGTAAGCATTTTCTGAGGGTAATTATTGAATATCTAGCATCTTGTTACAATTAGACTATTCTCCTTTGGAAAAATAAGAACTCCAAAGGGTAATGGTAGGGAAAGGAGAAATGAAACTCTATCAAAATAAATTTTCTATTCATGTTTTCCCCATGGAAAAGTAAGAACTCCAAAGGGTAATTATAGGAAAAGGAGAAATGAAACTCTATCAAAATAAATTTTCTATTAATGTTTTCTCCAACCTCTCTATACCAGCCTGTGTTTTACATTGATCCTGGCTGTGCAGTCATTGGGTGTCCAGTGTATCTGTCTTGAAATATTCTTTTTCCACACATATTTAAAAGAATAGCTACTTTAGAGAGTTCTTGTTGTAGTTGAGTGGGTTAAGAACCTGACTAGTATCCTTGAGGATGCAATTAGATCCCTGGCCTCGCTCAATAGGTTAAGGATCTGGCATTGCCACAAGCCAGGGTGTACGTCACAGATGTGGCTCTGATCCTGCATTACTGTGGCTGTGGCATAGGCTGGCAGCTGCAGCTCTTATTCTACCCCTAACTTGGGAATTACTTCCATATGCCACAGGTGAGGCCCCAAAAAGAAATTTAAAAATTTTTAAAGTAAAAGAGTAGCAACTTTAAAGTCTATAGAGCAAGCCAGATGAGAATCTAAACATTTAACATTTTAAACAAATATCTTCATTCTGAAGAGGCTAATTTCAACCTACAAAGATTGCCCATATTGGCCTGTAAAACCCAGAGGGAAAGGGCAGTGTCACTAATAATAGAAATGAAACCTATAGTGGCTTAAACAAACATAGAGGGGTTCATTTGTGTCACATAATAACTCTGGAGATATGGGGCTGCTTGGTACATTATGATTTTACCTCGTGGTCACAAGATGGGTACAGAAGCTCCCATCCTTATTCAAATCAGGAAGAAGGAGAATGGTCATTGATTTTATCAGGAAATGCAGACATCTTCTTAGAGCTCCAATAAATGTCTTCTTTGGCCGGGATGGTTATCATGTGGCCAAACCTACTTGCAAAGGGTGTGGGGAAAGTAATGATCTCTCTTAATGCTCGATGCAGTGCTATGCCACACACCCCCTTCTGAAAACTAAACATTAGCTTTTTGTGTGCAAGGACAAAGGAGGAGACATATTGGGCAATGATAGTATCAAAGATAAGAATTCCGCCCCTGTTCTCAAAAGGTTGAATTGCATAACACATTTCACATCAAACTGTCATGTGAGGCTTCGAAAAAAAGGGGGGAAATGGTCTGAGAAGTCATCTAGTCCACTTTAATTTTATAGATTATAGATTAATATTATAGGTTAATTTTATAGAAAGCTGAGGTCTTGGGAGGTTCATTCTCAAAAGCCAGTTTTCTACCTAAGTCTAGGAGCCAGCTTTCCTGTCTACCATGCTTAAATTCTTCCCCTCTGTCCTCGTATTTTCTTAAGATTCTTTTCAAATGCCCATCACCCTCCTTGCAATAAATACACAGAAATCCATTGTTCCCCTGTCCAATCCCTTTTTTAGAACCCAATAATTGGAATTCTCACCTTTGCTATGGAAATGTCAACAAGTATTTTGCATGCAGAATTCATTTATTCAAGAGAATGATGAAATGGTATAGCCATCTCTAAGACACAAAAGGCGGAGATCAGCCTTTCTCTATCAGCTGCCTTCTCTCCGTAGAGACAATTAAGGTGGGAAGGGTGCAGAAGGAGGAAAGTCAGCCTTTATAATTAAACCTACCTGGTCATTTCTTTGTTAACTCTGACCTCTCAGGTAGAAGCCATTTCTCCTTCATTGCTCAGAGTATGCTCAGAGGTAGTAAATAGTAACATAATATTGGTTTAACATCTCTTTGTCTCCCCAAATTCCCTGTAACCAGAGTTATTAAATCTGCATAATGCTGCCAGAAAAACAGGGTTGAAAAGCTACCCACGTGCCCAAACAGAAAATCTCTTCAGCAAAGCTAATCACAGACTCAAGCACATTTGGAATGGTTAACAGCTCAAAAGGAAAATTAAGCTCAACAGTATAACCAATCCAAGACAATCAACCTTGATTGTCACAACACAGGCATGTACCAAGGCAAGCTAAGGATGAAAAGAGAAGAGACTCATCCTTTGAAAAAGGTGACATGAATGTAGGAGGAGTAGGTGTAGTTGAATGGTATGTTCCCATCATATCTTCACCTATTTTAACAAGACATACTAAATAAAGCCTGTGGCCTTGGGGGATTTGGCAGGCCATTTCTGTTTCTATTGGCCATATGTAATATTGAGATTGGCCCATGGTATTTCTAGTTTCCCATCCTCTTTATTACTCACTTACTGGACAATTTCTCATTCTCTAGGATCTAGAGAATATAATTCAAATGCCATTTCCTCCAGGAAGTCTCCTGGATTTTCCCAGGAAGAGTTATTTCTGACCTCTAGCTTCACTGTACACATTTCATCAACAAACCCTGACAAACTGTATCATACTATGTCAATTTTACCTGTTTTCCTTATTTAACTGTGAGATTGAGTTTTTATATAACCATCTCAGGCCAAGCCCAGATATAGTGGGCCTTTGATGACTTTTCTAAGTAGAATAAAATTGAATTGTGAGTAACTGATAGTTGCCTATGAAGTGTCACTTGACTGTGTCTAACTAATTCCTCTTACTTAAAATATCCCCATTAAACTCTGGTCACCACACCTAAACCCTCTTTTAGCATTGAATGGTTTGGGTTTTCAAGGTTATTTCATTTCTTTTTCAAGATACTTCTATTTCCTAGATTGAGGAAATCGAGCCTTAACTTTTTACCACACACACTCACTTATTTGCTCAACATACATTTTTAGATCCCTTGCTAAGGGCCCTACCCTGTGGTCAAATTTTTGGCTAGAAGCAAACTTCTGCAGGGTAGGAACAGTACCTTAAGAGCATAGTGAAGTTTTCTGGAGGCTTGGAAGTTATCACAAACTAGGAAGAAGAAACTCAAAGAAGATACTAAAATACAGATTCCAGTTATACAGAGTAGACTTTTATTCTCTGGAATTGTAAAAAAATAAAATAAAATAAAAAATAAACCTCAAAGATTATATGAAGTTATCCTTCCATTAGTTTATGACAGAAACTCTTCAGAAATTAGTTATTAGGGAGAAAAGACGAAACAGGTAGATATTGACTGTTAAATGGGAGACAAAAGCACTTAGAATGCTTGAGTTCCCATTTTCAAGATATAAAATCTTCGGGGAGAAAAATCCTTGGAGTAAAAAGTACACACAACAAAATATCACCATATCAATGAATGGCATGTATAATCTCACTGAATTAATATAGTTTTTAAACAGAATCATGAGTAGTAAAAACCAGCTGGCAAAATTCTTTTTTTCTTCAGCCGTATTAATAACTAAGCAGCTAGGTAAAACTAAAAGTGAATTTACTCTGCAAACAAGCCCCTCGAACCAGGCATGAATATTACACGTGATGATGTGCAATGTAATGGAGTTCAGTTTTTTATTTAACAGAGGCACTGATACATAATCCATGGGCAACTTGGATTCTCCTTAAAACTCTTGCTGAGCTTGTCATTTCTAATTAATGAGAATTCAGTACATGTTTTCCTGTTGCCGTGATAAACCCTCTTTCTATAAAATTGATTCTTAAATGTGCAAAACTCTGTATACCATTTCTGTACATTTTTTATTGTCATTTCCCCAATACAATTTTTTTTCTAATGTACCGCATGGTGACCAGCACAAATGAACATTTCTGTACGTTATTACCACTCCAGGATTTGAGTAGTTTGGGTCTGCCATGTCACAGTGTAGTTGGCATTCATTTTCTTGGCATGGAACAACTGGGCAATGGAAAAATGTGAAAGGATTCACTGTATGTGGTGAGATAAGAGGAATTTCTGAAAGCCTGTTACTCTACCCCAGAGCATGAGGCCTTCCAGAGGGCAGAGACTGGCCTAATGGTCACAAGGACACTTTGTCTAGAGAGAAGATAGACCTTAAGGGAAAATAAATGTGTAATTAAGGGAAGAGGGAGATCAAAAGGTTAATGAATTTAAACTGTGAGACCAGAGAAATGCAAATTAAGAAAGCAGTGAGATTGTTTTTCATGCCTATCAGAATGATGCAGTTCAGCTGGCCAACACAAGTATTGGTAAAGATGTCTGGGTCTTGAAAGCTGGGCTCTCTCTATATTGGAGAGCAAGCTGATATTACCTAGTTAAATTAAGCCCATGCACCTATAGGTATACAGTCGTCTTTCTATCTATCTATCTATCTATCTACCTATCTATCTATCTATCTATCTATCTATGAGTTTTGTATCTATAGAACAAACTCTTACACAGGACTGTAAGCATACACGGGGGTGATTTTGGCAACTTATTCATGGTGACAAAGACTTGGTAGTGGGATATGTGCCCATGATTGGAAGGGAAGCTAATGAAATGTGGTGGGCATAATCAGAAGGATGCCATGGGGGATCAGATAGTTACAGTTATGTCTGCACAATGACAACACGTAAGGACCTTAAAAATACAAGGTCCACACAAAAGCCTCCACATAAAACGTGAATTGTATTCATAATTGCCAAAACTTGGAAGCAACTGATATCCTCTAATAAAAGGGATAGATAAATGGTCATACATGCACACAATGAAATATCATTCAGTGCTCCAAAAAAAAAAAAAAGAGCTATCAAGCCATGAAAAGACATGGAGGAGACTTTAATGCATATTACTAAGTGAAAGAAACCAATCTGGAAAGGCTGCATACTGTAAAGACAGTAAAGAGATCAGAGGGTCTTGAGGAGGAGGGCTGACAGAAAGAGCACAAGGGATTTTAGGGCAATGAAACTACTCTATAGGAGAACTATGTTTAAGGATGAATACATGTCATTATGCACTTGTCAGTACAACTCCACAGTGAACCCTAATGTAGACTATTGGATTTTGTTAATATTAACATATTAATGTTGACTTATCACTTATGAAAAGTGTACCACACTGATGCAAGTTAATAATAGATAAATCTGTTGCATTGCTGCAGCTGTGGTGTAGGTCGCAGCTATGCTCAGATTCAATCTCTGGCCCAGGAACTTCCATATGCTGCAGGTGTCCCCCCCAAAAAAAATAATAATAGGGGAATCTATAGGCGCAGGAGGAAGGAGATGGAGTGGGAAAACATGGGAACTCTCTCTCCTTCCCACTCACATTTTCTGTGATCTGAAATTACCAGAAAAAAATCATTCTTATAAAATAATTATTTAAAATGTTAATTTTTAAACATGGTACTGAGTTAGAAAAGAAAAATAGGTTGTGATACACCAGAAGTGATCTACATAAATTAAAAAGAGGTGCAGAAAACAATACATCTCTTACAAAAGCAAACAAAATATGTATTAAACTGATGAAAATGGTTTCTTAATAAGGAGGGGGAAGAGAAGAGTTATGGGCTATGGGTAAGAGGAAAGGAAGAAAGAAAGATAAGGAGACTTCAGGTATGTCATGGAAGTACACCATGAACTGGGGAATGGGATGCAGCCAGCCTTCTGTACCCACAGTGAATAAAACAAACATCCTGCTGAGGAATTGCAGGGAGGGGAAGAGGTGAAGCCTGGATGTATGCCTGGGGGCTACTGGCTGTGTGCCTGGGGGCTACTGGCTTAAATGGTGGCTGAGGTTGTGGAGCGTAAGAACAGGTGAAGGTGGAGGTTTGCAAATCTGGATATGCTCTTTCCTGATCAATTTCTTCCTGATCAGTGTCTCAGGAAGGCTGAGATCGAGGTGATGCAGAGCTTTAAACAGCAAGAGTCTGTGAAGCAAGTGACAGTCAGTCTTCTTAGGATGATTTTTTTCAAATAAATGAGTTCTTTAAAATTAGATACTGTACAACCAACAATTTCACAAGCTTCTACAAGCCGAAAAAAGTCCCTGGGTGATGGGACAGCATATCTGTGTGTCCTCCAAAACGAAACCTGTAGATTATATTTCAAGACTCCAGTGCAATAGTACATGGAGCACAGCATCTGAAACCATTTCTTGATATGCATTTATGGACTCATCTCTATGGATAAACCTGATTTTCCAAGCAAATATTTACAAATATTGATTCCAACCTTAATGTCAGATGTTTAAGGTGAGGTATAACAAACATTTAAAGAAAGGCTCACTAGCAGGCATAAGGATATCTCACATAGTTCTGTTAATTGAAAAAGAAAATTGACCAGTAATCCAACTACACCTTTGCAACTTTGCAGTTATCCCACATGGTCTGCATTTCCTAAATTTTTGGTTTAGCGTTTTGCCTCAACTAGTGGCTGAGTTTGGAGAGTTCAAAAAATCGAGTAGGGCAATGGTTCCTAAAACGAGGAGGCTTCCCGATGGAGATGGCAGTGCATGGGCAGTGGGAACTGTTCCAAAAGCATTGTGAAACTTTCTATATTTCCAATGCAATTTAGATGACATTTCCATGACTCCTCAAACGGCAGAGACCAGATCTTGGCAGCGACCAAGTCCTGACTGTGAACTAAGGCTCTCTGTAGCTTTTGAACCCCCATACTGGCTCCATAGCAAACCAATCTACCCATGAGGAAAGCTCATAAAAGGAAGCAAAATTTTCTGGTCTGATAATGAGCTGCATGTTACTAGGGGCAGAGAAGAAAGATAGGCAAGACTGAATTGGCTTCTTTCCATACTAAGCCGTGGCCATTCCAGGACATCAGGTGAGTTATTTTCCTCTACCCTTTTCTTTCCCCAGGAAACCTTCATAAATAATGAGAAAGGTGTGCATGTCTCTATCTTTCCCCTTAGAAAATATTCTTATATACTTGGATTATTGGCACAAATTGAAATGATAAGGAGCTACCATGTGCCAAGATATTCGACATCCATATTGACTGTACTGAAGAATTGAAAAAAAAATAGATAAACTTAATCTGAAACCCCTACACAGACAAACATAATCATGCCTCAGGGATTTTGCACCTACTGATCCTTCTGCCTAAAATGTTCTCTCATCTACCTCCCTCACTCCCATCAGGTCATTCAAATGCCACCCCATCAGAAAGAACATCCTCACTGCCCTATAGGAAGGAGCATCTTTCATCATCTTCTCTCCCAGACCCTCCTTAATTATCTTTAGAGCATTTTTCATACCTCACATATTATACATTTCTTAATTATTGCCTTATTATCTGTTTTTTTCCCCTCCAAACAAAAGTTCCACAAAAGTGGACTTTCCAGGTCTGGAAACATGGCTTGACATATAGTAAGCACTCAATAAATATTTATTTGGTAATGAATATATCCCACCTATAATCCACAATGTATTTTAGCTCTGCGACTGGGCATCTCATATCTTCCATTTCATTTCTGGTGAAATATTGATTAGAAATATGTATGCTGCCACCTTCCTGTATGATGTGTACTATGTACCCTGAGGGATCTGCCATAGGGATATCTGGAGTTCTTTGACTGATATTTCTCAGAGAAGGATCAATTCTGCATAATAACACTGGGAGATGTGTAGTGCTGTCCAGATAAGATAGGAACTGTGTTTATTACACCATGAAAGAAGAGGCAGCAAAGAAATTTCCCTGAATAGCAGCTTGATGTGGAAATTGCTGCACCTCTACTTTTGCTTCTGGCCTTTCCAGTGTTGGGTGCCCTGCCCACCACCACTTGTACAGCACCCTCTGAAGGCAGTGGTTGTGAGGGTTTGTCACTCAGAAGGTAGACCCTGATGCTTTGTGATAGAGCCTCACATCGTCCAGATTTAAGAGGACAAGCAATATTGTCTTCTTCACTGAGCAGCGCCTAAGGAAGGCAGGCATTTGTAGGGAAGACGATAGTCGCCCTGCTGTTTTGCTGTTTAAGGACTGAGTTATGGAAGCAGTCACAGAAATCTTTACTTCCTTTGTTTGTAAACTCTGCCTGTGTGTCTTAATCATGCACACACAAAGTATGGAAGAAGCAGTAGGATACTTGTTCTAATTCTTTCTTCCTTGGTAGGCTAAGCCAGTATGTTTCAACCTAGGCTTGACACACAACTCTCAAGTCAGAAACTCTAGAAGTGGGCCCTGAACAGCGTGGTTAGAAATAAGTAAACAAGTAGTTCCCATCATGGCTCAGTGGTTAACAAAAACAAATAGTATCCATGAGGACTCAGGTTCAATCTCTGGACTTGCTCAGTGGGTTAAGGATCCAGTGTTGCTGTGAGCTGTGGTATAGGTTGCAGCTGTGGCTCAGATCCTGCGTTGCTGTGGCTTTGGTGTAGGCCATGAGCTGCAGCTCCAATTTGACCCCTAGCCTGGGAATCTCCATATGCAGTGGGTGAGGCCCTAAAAAGACCCAAAAAAAAGTAAACAAACAAATATATGTATTTGTGACTTTAACATACATTCAGAGTTGTATATTAAGCACACATATTTGGGGAAACAAATAGGGTCATAATTTTGACGAAGGGGGATATCGTGTATCCTTAAAGAACATTAAAACTGAGTGTAGAAAATTAGATTCAAATTCTATTTCCACTATTGATATTAAGAGCAGAGAGTGATGACCTAAATTCTCTAAACCTAAATTTCCTCACCTATGAAATGAAGAATAATTTATTCCTTCACACGGTTGCATGAGGAATAAATAAGATAGCATATGTGAGCATATGTCCCAAACAGAGCAAGCAGCCAATAAAGAGTGCATGAATCTATGCAACCTTCCCTTATAACTTAGGATAAGTGTCTTCCTTGTTAGTAATCCTAATAATAGTACTATGACTATGACTAATAAATCTTACACATATTTAACATTTTATAGTTTACCAGGTACTTGGCATGTACTCTTTCATCTGATCTCAGCAACTCTCTGTAAAGAACGCATAACGATCATCCTCTCTCCACTTTTTTTTCTTTTTTTTATTAAAGTATAGTTGATTTACAACTTTGTACCAATTTCTGCTATACAGCAAAGTGATCCAGTCATACATATAGATACATTCCCTTTCTTATACTGGTCCATCCCAAGAGGCTGGATATAGTACCCTGTGCTATACAGTAAGACCTCCCTGCTTATCCATTCTAAATGTAATAGTTTGCATCTATGAAACCTAACTCCCAGTCCATCACGCTCTCTCTCCCTTCCCCCTTGGCCATCACAAGTCTTCTCTAGGTCTCTGAGTCTGTTTCTGTTTTGTAGATAGGTTCATTTGTGCCATATTTTAGATTCCATGTATATGTGATATCCCCACTTTTTAATGAGGAAGCAAACTCAGATTAAGGTGCTTACTTATGACTGCACAGCTGATAAATGACACAGACAGACCAGAACCTGGAGCTCCTGATCTCTGGTTCCTAATTCTGATGTTAGATGTCAGACCCTTGCCCCCTCTTGGCTTCTGAAATGTTGGATTTAGAGCATGCTCATAAAGTAATTAAACTTTTTCCATTGGCCACCTGTGAACATGTATGGCATTCTTTCACTGCTGTCCTTCAAATATGCATAAATTCTGAGGTCCCCACAGTTCCACAGCTCCTCAGTTCAAGCTCTCTCTGGGCTGTTTAGGAAGCATCTCTCCCCTTTGAACAGATGGCAGATAATTTGCTTGGGTTTAAACACTAACTCTGACTCTGTCGTGAAAATGGCAACTGCATTCCTGATTCCCCAATCCAAATTCTACTCACTGGACCATCTAAATGTAAACTGACTCTGAACTAAACAGAGAGTACAGGCATACATACCCTTCAAAGTTATTTTTGTCCTTTTGGGCCATGGGGTCTAAGCAGTAAAATTAAAGAAGAAAAATGCCTCCTTAGTGAGATGTGGGGAGGAAGAGAAGAAGGATGCTGAGGGCATTTCTCACAGGAGCACTGCTTGTTGTTATTAATGCAATTAACCTTTCACTGTTACTACTAACCAAGGTCATTTCCCTTAAAAACTTCAGGTCAGTTTCTCACTTGCTTTGAACGTATGCACTCATGCTATTGTGTTTATATCCTGCTCACTCTCTTGCTCTCTCTCACTCTCTGTCTCTTTTCTCTCTCTCTCTACCTCTCTCTCTCATCTCTCATGTCAGGAGCCTTCCAGGGTCCTGCTATAATCTGTAATTCCTGTTTGTGTGATTACAGGTGTTTCAGGACATCCCCTGGCTGTTATGAAACTACTGACCAGTGGAGCCTTTTCTGCAGATGGATTTCATTCAGGACTTGTGCTATTATATTAATGGGTTTAATTTAAACAGGACTAGCCTCACTGGCCAAATTACTGCCATTTAAATCAATTGGTTTAGGGGGAAAGACAGCCTGGCCGGAGCTATTAGACTTCAATTTATTACTGTATCGGCTTTTAAACTGGGTGAAGCAAGTTTGCTAATGTCTGTCCTCTGTCCTTTGAGCTTGAGTACAAAATACAGTAATGAGAGTCTTTGGAGTTTAAGAAAAGGGAAGAAAGAGAAGAAAAAATATTAATTTTTTGTCAATGTTTCATGAACCAAGACCAGGTAGCCCTTGAAAAAAACCCAACCCAAGGATCCTGTGGGCACCTTTGATGTCCTTTCATTACACTGAGATTCAAATGATCTAACAGATGTATTAGTTTAAAAGGGCTTTTTACTTGGATTTTTCTCCCTCTTCATAAAAAATAAGCACTGCTTTTTTTTCCCCCACGCATTTCAACCTGATTCAAATAGAAAAGCAAAAGGGAAGAAAATGCTTTAGATGTGCTCTTTTGATTTTTTCCAATCTTGCTGAAATAAAATGGAATGGGAGATCAAGAACACTCAATTAATTGCAACACTGGGTGACACTAGGAGAGGGAGGGAGAGATGAAGGGGGGGGCATTAGGGATGCACAGCCCTTAACAAATGCAGAGATTCAAAGGAGGAAGAAGAAGGGGGAATAAAAAAGCGTGTCTGTATTTTATTGCACTCGGTAAGCTTTTCGCTTGTATTTATAGCTGCAATTATATCTCAATGAGGTTTGTCTACAGTGTTGGCTTCACGCTAATTTTCCCCCTCACTGCATTCTTGGAATAGGCTCGGACTGTTTATGAACCAGACATATTGACCTCATTTACAGCTAGCAGTTTAAATCCATAATTTTTCCACCCACAATCCCTCTTTGACATTCCGGCAGTGCGGCCGGCTCAGCGAGACTGAACTAAAAGTCTCACACTTCATTGAACACCATTATGCGGCTTTATGCTTATAAGCCTGTTTCCCTCGGCTGCCTTTCAGCTTTGCTGGAGATCCGTTTGGCCACAGGCCGGCAGTGATTAACTGGAAGAATCCAATAAATCACCCTGTCAGCCAGCAGGCTCTCCTCACTCTGTCTACACATCGACATTTGGATTTGCACCTCTCTCTCTCTCTCTTTCTCTCTCTCTCTCTTTTGATTTTCTATCCCTCTTTCTCTCTCCTCCCCTCTTCCTACAGAGCCATTCAAACACCTCTTTGCCTTCACACAAGGTGAACTTGAATTGCTATTGTGAGCAAGCCTCCGTCCCACAAGCCACCCTCCGGGGAGACCAGCCCCTTCGATTTGTCTGGTTTTTCCTTCCCTGGGTTTTCCGCCCTCCTCCTCCAATTAATTCACCCCTTAACTCTTGTGGCTGCGTCACTGAACCATCACTGCCACACTGGGGGAAGGATGGGCAGATGGGCGGGAGGGTGAAGTGGCCAGAAGCCAGATGCTAAAGAAGAAATCCCATGATTCCTGGGACTTTCTGGGAGCCCAGAAGAACAGGAATGAAGGGAACTAATAGCACCACATTCTGTTCCCCGGATGCTGAGCAGTTTGGCTTTTATATAAGAAATCTACACCAGGATCAGTTTCTTCCTTGGGGGGCAGGAGGAGGTGGGGGCTAAACGTATGGGTACAAGCCATGCCCAAGTTTAGGGACATTTAGGAGGCTACTCAAGACTCTGCTTGCAAAGCAGACAGGGTTATGCAGCCAGTGATTCAGGCAAAGAGGCAGCCTTCCTCTGCACCATCACCTTCCAGGGTGGCTGCGGGCAGAGGGCTCTGAGCAGATCCTTGACAGCCTCCTGCTTCCTTTTTCTCACGGGTGAACAGGGTTGGTGAAACAGCCTCCTCTTTGACTTGACTGGTAGTTTCCCAACCCCATCTCTTTCGTATTCTCCACATGGCCATAGTCTTCTTTTGTCTGGGATTATTTCTGCACTGTGAGCACAAGAATTTGTTTGATGTTCCAGACATCAAATATACTGTACGCTCCTCTGAGTGGCCAAAGGAAGCGAGAATCTTGCTTTTGAAAACTCCACTGGCAAGAATGACAAAAGGCAGTCTGAACTGCAGACACAAAGGATAGGAGAGAGAGAAAGGGACAAGACCAGTCAGGGGTGATTACGATCCTCCCCTCACAGCAACACACTGTGAGGACGACTCTGCTGCATGTACAGGGATGAGCAGTAAACCTCCTGTGAGCAAGAAAGGAAATCAATGCGGTGGCAAAGGGGTGGCCTGACTTTGTCCATGGCTTCCAGCTTCTGTGAGCTGAGAGGGGGCCCTTCTCAAGACAGTACTGCCTTGCTATCCACACCTCCACCTTCTGAGTTATCTTTCGTATATGTTTCTTACTAAACTTTTGCATTTTTGTAAACTGCCTTCCATCTTTGTAATTTTGCTAAGTGGATGGATGGACAGGCAATTAGATAATAGGCCTATGAAGAGAAAATAGGGAAGTAAACCCTAAGCATCTTGTATGTCACACCCAGTAAATATAACTAAGTACCTGGGCAGAGAGTAGGGACTTTAAACAAGTTATTTCTCTTAAACTCATATACAGCCTGAGTATAAAAGCCAATCAGGAGAAATGGATGTTGTTCTTGGGTGACTGGTTATCCTCACAATCCATTTTCATCTCCAGGCTCTCCCTTCACATCTCCAGTTCTCGTCCTTTGTTCATTTCACTCCAGCTGATTCACTGCCATTGATGAGAGAACAAAATTTAACCAGTATCCAAATGGCTGTCCCGGAGATGAAACTCCATATGATCCGTTGCTGCTTTGCCAACATTCCAGTGCATTTTTGTGGGCATGTATTGGAGCTGCTGATGAAAAAAGTATATAGAAATTATCTTGAGGATTTACACATAATCCCCACTTCCGAAGATCACAGAAGTGAAGGAACACTGCTGAAGTCAACAGCCTTTCTTGCATACCTACTAGGCTCCAGGTATGTATCATTACCAGAAAATATGAACATTGCTCATGAATTTTAAGTATAAGGCAAGGAAGCAGGTTTCACCAGCCACCCAATTATTGCTATAATTGTAGGGAGTTGGGGTAGGGAGTCTGTTCTTTAAAAAAACAAAAACAAAAACTCAAGCATGCAAACATTAGTGAAACTCAGGTAACCTCACTGTCAAGAGCATTTACAATGTAACCATCTCCAAAGGCTATTGTAATTATTACACAAAGAAAGTTACTTCAGTATGACTCAGTTTCTCTATTTGTAAAAGAATAATAAAGGTATTTGCCAACTTCCTGTGATAGACAACTCTTTTGAGAAAGAATAATCTATGTGAAGTACTTTGAGCACCTTAGAGACAAGGTAATATTGAAATTTATGTCAGCATTACCATTAAATCTGTTCTCCCAGGGACTCAGTATTTTTCAATGTTGTCTCATTGATTCAAAGAGTATCATAAACAAGAGGAGGAAGAATAGTATAATAGCCAGATCATTAAAACACAAGCAGTAGAACTGGATTTTCTTTCTAGTTCCACCCCAGACTAGCTCCTAACCTCAGGAAATCTCTCATGGGCTTCTCTGATTTCTCCTGTTAAATGAGAGAGTTGAGCTATATAAAGTCCAATGTTTCCCTATAATGCTAAATTCAACTATAGGAAAAAATGAATACCTATTCTTCATGTTACAATTTTGCATAGCTACTTCCTCCAGAGATCTTTTCTTCTGGATGCTACAACAGGTTTCCTTGGTCCCATTTGGCCTCTTTGTTAACTTCAAGTTGCTTCTCTGTCTCTTTTTCCTGCCTTTGGCTGGCAGTATAGGCACTGTCCCTGGCCTCCTTCTCTTCTCTGTCTACACTCTGTCTCCATGGCTTCATCCATTGTTCAGCTTTGATTATCATCTCTATGTGGAAAAGTGCCTGGTTTCTCTCTCTTAGTCCTGACCCTTTTCCAATATCCATACCCATCATTCCAACTATCTGAGCTACTGATTTCCACCTGAATGTGCCACCAACATCTCTAGATCTACAGATGTAAAGAGAATAGATTCATATTTCTTGAAAGAAGCAGCACCACCATGAGTGTGTGTAGAGTAAAAGATGGAGTATGGGGATTAGACCTTCCGCCATCACAGGAGCTTGCAGAGGAGGGTCTGCAGTACCTTTGTTCTATGTCTGGTATTGAACTTGAAGTCCTAGGAGTTACCAGATTGGCATTTGGAAAAGAAAGCTGGGCATGGTCAAGGACAAGAAGAACTATGAGAGTGAACTAGAACCTATATCTGTCTCTCATCACCTCCACCCACTACCATGAGTCATTTGCAATGGAAATTGGTGCCCTTCTCCACAGAGCTATGTTTGCACTTGGCCTGTGCAGGAGCAACTAGAGGAACACATCCCCAGGCATGGCCCCATAGCAACAGGATGAGCTGGCAATCAGAGATGATGCCCATGAGCTGCCTCAGTTCCAAGAATCATGCACCAAACTTCAGAACATAAAATGTATGGTTATCTTTCATTTCCATGTCCAGAGCTCATGGGACTTGTGTCTTGTGGCCAACATTCACCCAAAGGGCGTTCTAGAAGAATTAAGAAGACTAAGCTACCTCACCCACAGATTGCTTCTCTTGTATTCCTAATTATGTTCATGATGTGAAATATTCCCATTATCCAGATTAAAAACCATGAAATCCCTTTGTTTCCAGGTCCAGTCAGCTGCTGAGACCAGTTCATTCTACTCTCACAATGTCTTTTCCATTCCTCTCAGCCTCTTTTTCCATCTTGAGCTACCATCTTTGCGAATTAATTGGGTCTCATTATCTCTCACCTGAACAAATGCCATAATCTCCAAAGACACTCCAGTTGCTGTCCTCTCTCCCCCCTTTCAATCTATGCAGAGCTATAATAATCTTTCTCCTCTGACAATAAGAGTCCATAAATCCCTACTATTCAAGGATAAAACTGAACTCCCAGGCCTGGCACAGATGCTCTACAGTCTGGGCCAAATGAATTTTTCCAACCATAATTACCCTTATTGGTTTTTAGGAGACTTATGGTCCCTCCACCTTCCCACTATGCCCTTCCCAGCATTCCTGCACCTCCCATGTTCACACTGCCCCCCCCCCAGCTGGAATGCTTCTTCCCTGATTTCAGGTTCTAGGTCCTCTCAAAGTAGTTAGGTCTGCTCAGATTCCTTTGCTTTCAGGAAATATTTGTAATTACTGCCGCCTCTGAAAATCCTAAAATAAATGACTGACTCCCCTTTTCATATACATGATTATGCCTTGAATAAATATCATATGCCCCAAATTAGACCATAGATTTTCAAAAATGGCAACCCCTTCTTTATCTTTGTATCTCTCCCAGCACCTTGAACATGGTGGACAAGCAGTGGGGACCTTCTTGAATGGATGACTCATGAGATGAGGCTTTCACAGGGAAGAAAAGTAGGAGGAGAAAAGAAGTTCAATGGCTCAAAATCTTCAGCCATTTTTAACTTGGTAGTAAACTTCCAAGGAGAGGACTGATGAGAATTGTATTAGTTAAGACTCTTTCAAGTGCCAGCAACCAAAACCCAAACTCAACACGAGTTTAAATTTTGTTTGTAAGAAAGGAAAACCATTGACTCATGTGACTGAAGGTTTGGGCATGACTGAATGCAGGGCCCAAATGTGTTATGTCAGGACTTAGTGCTTTATTAGGTCCTTTATCATGGGTTGGCCTCATTCTTCCATAATTCCTTCCCTGTTGTTCACGCCCTCCCCCCCATGCCTCCCACCTTACATAGTGTTTTGTTACCAACAGTTTCTACAGAAGTGCTGGGGTTTCCTCTGACAGGTGCTACTTTGTCACATGGCAGTCCCTTGGCATATCACTTTGACCAAGGTGACAGTCTCCTGACTGTATGGACCACAGGCCACCCCTATTCAAACCACAATGAGAGTGAGAAAGATGTATTCTCAGAAGAAGGCCAAGTACCATCAGAAGAAGAAAGGGAGATACTGTATAGAAAAAGCTTTAAATGTCCTCTCCAGAAGCTTATGGAGATGTCCAGTCCAAAGACCCCTGTTTGTTTTCTCTCACTCTGGTGTTTCCCCCATCAGCTCTCTACCCTGTTGCATAATTCTTCCACCATTTCCCCCTCAACATTTCAATCCAATGGTTGAGGTTTTTTTTTGTTGTTCTTCAGAAATACTTAGTATTACTCATATGTTTTATGTGTTTATGGAAATAATTCAAGGTGAGTTCCTTGAGCATCTAGGAAGGATTTTTATGTGACTATGATAGTATTAATTCTTCCCACTTGTGTTGTGCCTTACATCTTCAAGACACTTCACAAACATCATTAACTAATTAGACTTAAGATGCCTCTCTAGAGGTGAATGGGTATTAGCTGGAGTTGCAGATAAGGAAACAGTACACAGAGAGGTTACACAACTTCCAAGAAAACTGGCAATGAGCTCAAAATAACTGCCTCAAAATGATTCATCTCTAAGTTTCCAGTGGAAACCTCAAGTTCACACCATACCAGGGAAGGAAGGGCTCTGTGTACAAATCTCACAGCAGCATCATGCTACACAGAGGAATGCACCCTGCATTGATGTGTTTGATGAATGGCATCATGGATTCCCTGAACAGAATCTCATGTACATATTGCTAGATAAGTGGTCAACTCCTTTATAGCATTCTAGTGGGAAATATGGCTGCTAGAGGAAAGGAAATAAGACCCCATAATGAAAGAAGAGTGGGTAAAAAGAAAAAAAGGATTCCTTTGACTACAATGGAACGAAAAATGTTCAAAGTTACCAGGAAAACTCAACACAACCCCAACTTGGGTTTTGAGGACTATTCAGGCAGAAACCACCCACTTTACTACCAGGCATGTGATAGCCAGTGGAAGTAGCCATGTTGGCAGGTGGTCAGGAGTCCCAGCTGGACAGAAGCTTCTTCTGTTGCCTGCTGGATTTCTTCTCTCTCCTCTCTCTTAGCCCTAAAATGGAAACCACAGATCTACCTTTCCCCCCAGAGTTGAATATAAACACCATGATAAAGTGCTTTGCAGCAGGAGCCAAGTTCTCTGTACATTGCAAGGAGGTTATTTGTGATGGTAATAACTCCTTCTCTTACCAGTACTACAGCCTGTACCTGGAGATCAGGTGGCTGCCCCTGGATCTCTGTACTTTTCTCTGTAATTCAAGCAAGCAGCACATCCTCCTGTTGGAGTGTTCATAAGGTTTGAAAATGAAGTCCTGTAGGGAACTCCTTCTAATTGCCAGAGTGAGTCACTTTCCTTTCCAAGCAAAGAGGTTTCTGTTGGTGACATTAGCGAGCAGGCGCTTGTCTGTATTGTAACAGCTTAATTATAAGTATGGGTATAATCACACAATCTGTCATTATACCTTTTTTCCCACCCTGAGAATTTGTACTGCAATCACCATAACACTATAACAACATGAGCAACAGACTGTCTGGCCTCCTGTGATCGTTTGCTTTGCCATGCCTGGTAGGGATGAGCAGGCAGCTTTGGATGAAGGAACCAACTCCCATCCAGCAGCAAAAAACAAGTCTGAATCTTTTGCAGGGTTTTCAGGGCCTCCTATTCATTTGGCTCTCTCTAAAGGACAGTCAAATTCCTCCCAGCCTTGCAAACCCTCCCTCTGGTTTCATCTGTTTGAAAATTGCACAAGAAGAAACCACCCTTCTGCTATTTTATACCCAAAACAAGTGAAGTGGAAATTGCATGTGGAAACCTATCCATCTGTTATCCCTCAGCTCAGCAGTGGATGGAATTTATTACACTGTGCATCCTGCCCCCTGCCTCTGCCAGGCAGCCTGTGGGGTGAAGTATGGGTGGGGAGGGAGGCTTGGGTCTCAGAGAGGGGGCAGTTGCCTTTGCAGCTCCATCAGCAGAAGCACAAACCTATTTATTGTACAATGAGAGTTGGACAGTCACAGAATAGCAGCAGACAAGAGACGGAAAGGTGTCGCTGTTGAACTGAAAGTAACCTTGCATCTCATAAGCCACCAGCTGCACCACTTCATGCTACACCTCAACTGGGAATCAAGACCAGCAACAAACTCTGGGAGGCCCAGAACCCACCTCCTCAGTCTGGAAGATGGGATTTTAGAGGGAAGTTCTGTTTCTAAAAGGATTATGGAAGGTCATGAGTGACCTAAACCCAGGTGTCAGTAATTCTTAGAAAAATGACTTCAGGACCGAAAAAAAGACAATGCCTAGTCACCAGCCCCTTCTGTTGATCCAGGAGAATTTGTGGCACCATCCTACAATTCCCCTTCTTGGAGGGATTGTGAAGTAGATGTTGTTGGCATGTTAGCCATTGATATGTACCTCTGGCCCCCTGTCAGCATTGATGATTCTTCTTTCTAAGGGAATAGCTGACTGAATCCCAGACTTGTCAAAGCTGAACAACAGAAACTCCACCTAGTGAATCAGATTCTCCTTTTATCATCCCAGAAAATACTGTTATTTGTTGTTTTGAAATTTCCTTGATCTGGAGTTCCCGTCGTGGCGCAGTGGTTAACGAATCCGACTAGGAACCATGAGGTTGCGGGTTCGGTCCCTGCCCTTGCTCGGTGGGTTAATGATCCAGCGTTGCCGTGAGCTGTGGTGTAGGTTGCAGACACGGCTCGGATCCCACGTTGCTGTGGCTGTGGTGTAGGCTGGTGGCTACAGCTCCGATTCGACCCCTAGCCTGGGAACCTCCGTATGCCGCAGGAGTGGCCCAAGAAATAGCAAAAAGACAAAAAAAAAATGAAATTTCCTTGATCTATAACAGAATACTTCATGCATTCAAGATTTGATTCTTAATCATTTAATGTTATCCCTCACAGATAATCAAATGTAAGCTAATATTTTAAAGTTGCCATACATCTATTCTTGGGCCTTAAAAGAGATTAGGCAATTAGAGTAGGATCCATTTATTATTTTCTTTATCAGGTTGATATTTAAATTAGCATCATCAGAGTTCCCATGGAGGTACAGTGTTAACAAACCTGACTAGTATCCATGAGGGTGCAGGTTTGATCCCTGGCCTCGTTCAAGTGAGTTAAGGATCTGGCATTGCTGTGAGCTGTGGTGGAGATCACAGATGTGGCTCAGATCTGGCATTGCTATGGCTGTGGTGTAGGCCAGGAACTGTATCTCTGATTCGACCCCTAGCCTGGGAACTTCCATATGCCATGAGTGTGGCCCTAAAAAAGACAAAAGAAAAATTTTTGTAATAAACTAGCATCATCAAGCCTCTAATGTCTCCTCAAAACAAAACTCAGTAAGGACAGTCTATGACAGCTCACTGTCTGGGGACCACATCGATGTCATATGTTATGTTAATTTCTCATTCTTTCTAACAACACAGAGTTAGACCGATTTTAATTGATTCAAGTATTCAATGTGCTCATTCATCCAAAAGTTCCTTCTATGACCCAGATACTTATTATATTCTGTTAGGGATAAAGTTCTTAACAAAATAGACATGGTCCCTAACCCTTAGAACACAGTGAAGGAGACAGCAAATAAAATGGTCAAATACAATGTGGTATTTAAGAAGACGGTGATTCAGTGATTGGGAGAATTTAAGAGGAGCTGAAAGCCCAGAATTGGAGGTAAATATTAATAAGTTGGAAAATAACAGGGAATAGTATTCTATTTTTTTTTTAATTGGCAAGTTTCCAGAGGTGAGAGAAACATGTTGCTTTCAATTAATTTGAGAAAGAGACAGGGATTATAAGGTATTGGCTTACAAGATTGTAGAGGCTGGCAAGTCCAAAATCTCAGAGTTGGCCAGCAGGCTGGAGATCCAGGGAAGAGGTGATGTTACAACTTGAGCCCGAAGGCCATCTGGAACCAGAATTCCTTCCCAAAAGCAGTCTGAAATCAGAACACCTTCTTCTTCAGGGGGGAACCTAAGTCTTTCTCTGAATACCTTCAACTGATTAAATGAGGCTCACATGGAGTTCCCGTCGTGGCGCAGTGGTTAACGAATCCGACTAGGAACCATGAGATTGCGGGTTCGGTCCCTGCCCTTGCTCAGTGGGTTAACGATCCGGCGTTGCCGTGAGCTGTGGTGTAGGTTGCAGACGCGGCTCGGATCCCGCGTTGCTGTGGCTCTGGCGTAGGCCGGTGGCTACAGCTCCGATTCAACCCCTAGCCTGGGAACCTCCATATGCTGCAGGAGCGGCCCAAGAAATAGCAACAACAACAACAACAACAACAACAAAAAGACAAAAGACCAAAAAAAATAATAATAAAAAAAATAAATGAGGCTCACACACTCTATGGCGGGCAATCTCCTTTACTTGAAGTCTACTGGTTTTGGTATCAGTTTCATCTAATGAGTACCTTTGCAATGACATCTAAACTAACATTTGACCAAATGTCCATGTACAATGCCCTAGCCAAGTTGACCATAGAATCGACCATCACAGATAGTAAACAACTTATAAAGAACTTTGTTAAATCTTGTCAAGGAGTTTAACATTTATCCCTAGGTCTGTAGAGAGGGCTGTTTGAGATGAAGTTGAGGTCATCTCATAGTGGGGATAGAATAAGAGCTGCTACTTAGAAAGATGACTCCAGCCACATCAAACAGAAGAAAACACCAGAGGAGGGGGGCCAAAATTGGAGGACAGAAGACTAGAGAGATCTGGTTACTGTCTTAATACTTATGACTGTTATAATAATTTTGGTGAAAGGAAATAACTTTCTGAATTAGCTAAATGTCAATGAGGGGAGTTCCAATTGTGGCTCAGAAGGTTAAGAACCTTAATATCCATGAGGATGCTAGTTCAATCCCTGGCCTTGTTCAGTGGGCTATGGATGTGGCCTTATCACAAGCTGCAGTGTAGATCACGGATGCGGGTCAAATCTGGCATTGCTTTGGCTGTGGTGTAGGCTGGCAGCTGCAGCTCCAGTTCAACCCCCAGCCTCATAATTTCCATATGCGACAGGTGCGGCCCTAAAAAGGAAAAAGAAAAAAAAAAATGTCAATAAGAATGTAAAGACATATTCAAGACATTCAATAGGTTGAATCCCTACTCTTCTATTACCAGCACCCCCAGCTTGGAGGAGGGAGTGGAATCATGAAGACTATTAACTGGTTAGCAGAGCCAGCTTCATTATCTGTGGGACCCAATGCGAAATGACAATGGTGGATCTCTTTTTCAAAAAAAGGGTGGAGTAGTTTTCATTGTGGCTCATCAGTGATGAACCTGACTAGTATCCATAAGGATGCAGGTTCAATGCTTGGCCCCAAACAGTGGGTTAAGGATCTGGTGTTTCCATAAGCTGTGGTGTAGGTCATAGATGTGGCTTAGATCCTCATTGCTATGGCTGTGGCAGAGGCCAGGCAGAACAGCTCTGATTCAACCCCTGGCTGGCCTGCAAAATTCCATATGCCTTGGGTGCAGCCCTAAAATTAAAAAAAAAAAAAAAGGTAAGGGAAAGCTTTTTCCTTTTTCTGTAGTCTCCCTCAGTCACAGGAATATTCACGAAGCTTGTGAAGACTCTCACAGGAACCCAGGGCCTGGCCCTATCACTCAGTGGGTGGGTCCCTATTCCTGTCCCATGACCCTACACATCCTCCTCCGTTATCCTATCAGACTCCTTTTGCAAAACACAAATTCAAATGAAAAATGATTAAATATTTCAGGACAGCAGTTTTAGAGTATTAAACCCCAAGCAGGAGGACTCTCTGAGCACAGCATCCTGTGTGACTGCACTGGTTACACACCCATGAAGCTGACGTGGGTGGGCTGAGGGGCAGGAAAGAATAAGAATGATACCACTTTTCTGCCTTGAGAAAGCGGGTGGATGGTTGTCCTATTAACATAGGGAAAAGAAGAGGGACAAATTTGGGGCTCTGGGGGAAAAGGAGGCTAGGAACTTTAGATTCATTGACTGTATAGGAGACAAGTCCAGTAAGTATCCAGACTAATGCATTTGAATCTCAGAAAAAGAATTTGGGCTAAAGATATAAAATTGAATATCATCAGTGTATGGTGCATAGATAGCATTTAACCATTATTTGAGAAGCAGTGACAAGTTTGTTGCTCAACCACGTACACACAGTCATTTCATAAAGACGGAGGTCTAGGAGAGCTGGTGTTGTCTGTGGACCTAGAAGCTAAAGCCCACTGCCTGCCAAGGGGGCATGTCCTCCCCTGAGTTCTCTTACCCCACACACTAAAGAAATGAGCCAAGGCACTCTCCCACAGCTTGAGGGAGGCCAGACAGCACATGGGGAAGGCCTGGTCTTGCATTCAGAAGGAGCTAGCTGAGGCCCTAACATTTCCTGGCCATGTGACCTTGCAGAAATCACTTATTCTCACTAAGCCCTTGTTATTTTCCTTTGTCAAAATCAAGATATTTAAATATCCCCCACTTTGTTGGGAGACAGAAACAAAATAGAGAACATGAATGCCCTTTATATGCTGCAAAATTACTCCAGCTGTGGAAGCTGATTATTGCCATAGTAGATCTGGGCAGCTTGGAAAATTGTGTTAGCCCTTCCATGTCACCGGACTCTGAAAGGTGTACAGAATCGGAAGTGTTGTAATGGTATATGAGGGCCTGCCTGAGGAGTTTGTGGTCCTGAGGAGCCATTTCTGGCTCAACTTTAAAAATGATGGGTTTTTTTTTTCCTTTGAGCCAAAAAAAGAAGACCACGGATAGCTCCGATTACCACTTCTCCCAGTCTAAGGGTTTGATGGGGCCCAACCTCTTCCCAGCCCACTGATTGCATTGTCTTTGCCGATTCTGCTTCTCCAGCCAGCCCCTGGCACCTGCTGTCCAGGTCTCATTTATTAGAGCCATCCCTCATGATTCCTGCCTGCTCTGTGTTCCCTGCAAGAGGCACTAGGTTGAGGAAAAATAATTAGTAATCCAGGCACTGCAGTTCTGATGAGACACCTGCAGCATAATCATCCAAATCAAATATTTGGCTCGGCTTCTTCAGATGATATATCTCTTCCTGCAACTGCTGAATAGCAGCTTAGCTGAGCTTGTACTGAAAATGAAGACCATGTCAGAGAAAGGAGGGCTCCTTCCTGCTGTTTTGCCGTGGTCTGTCCCCAGGGAGCTGTCTCTGAGGTTCAGCCCCATCTTATATGATCAGACCCTTCAAATCCCCCGCAATTGTGGGGGGATGGGAAGAGACAATTTAATTTACTAGAGTGATTCAAGAATGAATACTTGGACTGCCAAGGAAATACCCAATTGTGTTCTCTGAAAATCATCACCGTCTTACATAGGTGCTGGCAGATTTCTGAGCCCCTGGGAAGATATTTGAGAGTTTACAAAGCATCAGTTCATCCTCATTATTCCATAATTTAGAAAACTGAAACCTGACCGCATTGTTTTTCACGGGAGATTCAGAATTAGAATCCTGGGTTCCTACCACATTAGAGCCCCCTCCTGCCCCCCACCCCAACTAAGCCACGAACGTCTTGGAGACAAACCACATTCTGTCCTATAGAATTGTGTACAGTGGCTCACACATTACCAGACTTATTCAGCATAGTTTCTAGATTGCTGCATTCAAAGCTCTTTTCATTAAAAATACATGGTAGGGTTAAGAATCACAGAGCAGATTCTAGTCTCTCCCATCTCTACAACCTATCAGTTTAGCTGATAGTCTTAACTTGTAATTTTCCTGTACCTATCAAGATATATTCTAAGAACCATCTTCAAAAAGTGAATTTTATTCTTTGTGTGGGGTAATAAAATATTAATGCAAATAATGTCAGGAGAGCTTGGGTTTCTCAACTGGGTTAACTTCCCTTCCTATATAGGCTTTAACACCTTTCTATCCTTTAATAATAGCCTTTCTATACTTAACCAACTGAAAATAAGCTGTCTTTGTTTAAGGAGATGTTTATGGTATGTCTCTCTCACCAGATTAAAGAGACCGCAAGTGCAGGGTCAATGACCATTGTCCTATCTATGACCTTATGCCCAGAACTCAGTTTTTGTTAAAAAATATTTGTAGAAAATTTTAAATAATTTGGAATCGTATAGAGAGTAGTAATGATGGAGGGAAGGCAGTGAAAGATTATGTAATCCACCCCCTTCTTTTTACCGATGCATAAATGGAGTCTCAAAGAAGTTGTGAAATATACCAAAGTGTCACAACTACTTGACCTATTCATTTGAGACACAGACTCTGTTGATGAACCAGACTGTGGATACAGAGACTAAGACGCATTGCATTACTCTTGTCAGGGAGCCCTTAGTGTAAAGGGAGGAGTGTGCAGTTAAGCAGATAATTACAGTACAATGATGTAAGTAGTAGGAGAGAGATGCAAGAAATGGTCTTCTTAGAGAAGGTAGAATAAGCCTTACAGAAGAGGAAATCTGAGCCATGACTTGAAGGGTGAATTGAGATTATCAGTCAAAGAAGGGGAAGGTCAGTCCAGGCAAAAGAAACAGGATTTATAAAAGCTTAGGACCATAAAAGCAAAGAAAGACCCAGAAAGTATGGACTAGCACTAGTGTGTCAGAGACACAAGGAAACTGGCAGAAGATGGTTTGAGGGATGGGGGTGCAGGGCCAGATACCGAAGAACCCTGTATACTCTGTTAAAGATGTAGACTTAGACTAGTGTTCCTAAAGTTTACTGAGCATAGAGATCACCAGGGATCTGGTTAAAAGGTGGATTCTGACTCAGTAGGTCTGCAATTGCCCTAACCTTATGAACTTCTAACAAGCTCCCAAGTGATGACAATGCTTCCAGGCCTCAGCCCTCACCCTAAAAATAAAGCCACAGGGAAACAGGAAGCCTGTGGAGGAGTGTATATACAAGGCAGTGGTTCTTAGATTATGCCCCCACATTTTCCAACTTTTCGCACTGCCCTACTGAATGAGAAATTCTAAGGGTGCCGGGCACTTTACACCATCTCTCCAGGTGATGCTGAAAATTTGCACTGAAATTGGAGCCCCACCATCTATCACAATAACATAATCAGATTTACTTTGTAGAAAGATGACTCAGGTTAGAATCACCAGACCCCCAGTCCAGTGTTCCTTCCATTCCAACCCTCCAAATTATACTCAGATCTATATTTTAGATCCAAGGATATTCTGAGATTTCAAAATGACAGAGTTGTTAATGAGGAATAAATTTTCTCACACAGCATTCAGAATCATCTTTATGATTACAAATAGCAGGAATTACCCTGTGTTTGATGACATCTTTAAGTGTTAGTAATTGAACTGCACATTTAATGAATACGAATAGAGAATTAACACAAGCCTATATTCAGAAGTCAAAGTTGACCCCAACCAATTGGTTTTTTAATTGTTTAGAAACAACTTATTCATTTTTTAAGAAATTATATACCCCTCAGGTACATCTGAGGTAGAAGATGAATAATTGAAATATTTTATCAGTATTTAAGCTTAGACTCAGGTAAAATTTCTGATTATGATTTATCCAGGTATCATATTATTGGATCTGATAATTTTTAAAGAATTGCAGGCTTAAAAAACAAAAAACAAAAAAACAAATGGGAGTTCCCTTCATGGCTCAGCGGATCCATGAGGATGCAAGTTCGATCCCTGGCCTCGCTCAGAGAGTTAAGGATCCCACATTGCTGTGAGCTATGGTGTAGGATGGCAGCTGCAGCTCCAATCCAATCCCTAGCCTGGGAATTTCCATATGCTGTGGGTACAGCCCTAAAAACAAAAACAAAAACAAAAAAATTGCCCCATGGTTTTCTCCCATTTCATTGTAAGTTCTATGTACAGTACAATGCTAAAATAAGCAAGGGGGATAAATGGATGAAAGGATCAGTGAATCCATTTATAGAAAGGCAATAAGCAGATATGAATGAATGAATAAAAGAAGGAACAAATAAATAAGACTAAATTAGTTGGCGAATATAAAAGACTAATTTTATTACATAAGAGCCTAGAGCACATTAGCATCAACTAGAAAGCTTTTAAAAATTTCATTGCAAGGCTTCACTCCAGATTAATTAAAACAGAATCTGTGGTGTAGGATCCAGGCACCAGTATTTTTTCAAACTTCCTGGGTGATTCTCAAGTACTCACCAAGTTTGATAGCCATTGGCCTAAAAGACCTTAAGCTTCCCTTAAGCGAATATTTTATAGTTAAAATTGTAAATGACACTTCAACTTTTAAAAACTTATTTTTTGAAGTATAGTTGTTTGCAATGTGTTAATTTTTGCCATACAGCAAAGTGATTCCATTATATATATACATTACATATATATACATATAACATATATACACACACACACATATAATGTATATATGCATATGCTATTTTCCATTATGGTTTATCATAGGATATTTAATATAATTCCCTGGGCTATATAATAGGACTCTGTTATTTATCTATCGTTTATGTAATAGTTTGCATCTGTTAATCCCAAATTTCCAATTCATGCTTATCCCACTGCCCCCCTCCTTGACACCAACAAATTTATTCTTTGTGAATGACACTTTATTTAAAAAAATATATTTTTTGAAACCTGGCCTCTCACATTCTGGCAGTCACTCTGGTATATGTATTACAAGAACGTTTGAATATCATGATGTTACTATCCAAGACGATATTAAAGCTATAAAAGAACCTGACCCAAAGGCAGTAAACTAGAGGATCTCTGGATGGAAAATTCCTCCTGGACAATACAAAAGGAACAGTTCTGTAAGGGGAACCCTGAATCTGCTGTTAAGGTGCTGGTGGCCACAAAAGTACACCTTGCCCAAGCATTTGTTTGCTCTGGCATAGACCCAGGCTAAAAGTCACTTTCCAGACCATGAGGATAGAATGCTGACTGTTTGCAGAAGCAGCAAGTGTAGATGACACACACCTGTTTTAATTGCTTCATGAAGCATTGGGAAGTTTTTGCCTGAATCTAGAGATGACACAGAGGCTTCCATTTCGGCTCCGGATATTATAGCTAGGCCAGATGGAATCCTGTCGACTATGTGATTGAGTGTATTTTTCATTTGAAAGTAGAAGCCATTGGGTACGTCATCTGTAGGGTAATCTGGGAGGACATTTTTCTTCGTTCTATCCAGCGGACCATGCAGAAACACCTGTTTCATATCTTGGAATCATTTGCAACTGCTATCTAGGAAATAAGTGTTGAAACAATATCATTAAGCCACTTTTTAAAATTCATATACTCGGGCATAGAAGAAACTCAGAGCTTGCTTTGCCATTTCCACAAACATACCACTCAGAGTTTTGGATAATTAAATATGCCTATCTCCACTTGTAGGCTAGTCTGACTAACTGTCCCAATTTTCCTGAGACCATAGGGCTTCCTGGGCTGAGGGAATCTCAGGACTAAAACCAGGAAAGGCCAGGGCAAAGCAGGACATGTTAGTCGCCTTGTTACAGACACATGACCTGAGATATTGAGAGGCTGAATGATTTCTCAGCTTTGCCACTTGGTGGTAGAGTTATCTCTGGGCTTCCACCCAGACAGTTAATGTATGTTCACTTGAGAAAGTCGTGGCACTCTCAGGTATAATGGCTCCATTTGATGAAAGTCAGTCTGGAACCAAAAGCTATCCAAAAACCTATGTAATTCCATCGCTTGAGAGTGATCCAGGAAGCAAAACTATGTGGGCCCAGAGGCCCAGGGCCTGTTAGAGACAGTCTCTGAAAAAAGCCGTAAATAACAATGCTTATATTCCCACTCATGGCTACCACTGCTCAAAGTTTGAAATAATATTATTTCCGATTATATCAAACTATACCAAAGACAAATTAAGTTTAATTAACTTCAATTTTCAAAGTAGCCATCTGTATTATCACAATTTGGAACAGGTTTTGGAGAAACTGAAAAAACAATTTTTGAATCTAGTGATGGGAACAGTCTATTTTAGACCCTTGAGTAGTTATGCTGCAAGCCACATGGGAAGTCCTATATTAGACTATTGAGGTAAGCCCTGGACATAGTTGTCTAACAATGCTTTGCAAAGCTTTAGCACATTGTTCCTCAAATCTTAATTGGAATTTAAGGGTGTTCCAAAATCCCTTGGAATCACCCAGGGATCTTATTAAAGTGCAAACTGTGATACAAGTGGGCAGAGGTGGGGCCCAAGATTCTGTATCTCTTACAAGCTCAAGAGGGATCCCAGGTGGCCCAGAGCTTCTGGGAGGTTTCCTGTGAGGCTTAAGGAGGATCAGAGAAGAGCTCTACCTCTTCCTCTTTCTCCTCCACCTTTTCAACTCATCCAGCTCTCTCCTATACTACAAGGGTTTATTTGAAAATGCATTTCACTGCTTTTTTAAAAAATGAAGACCACAGCATTAAAAATGCACACCAGTATGAAAATAAGTAATTCTGCAGAAGCAGGAAAATACCTCCTCACAAACTCTTCTGCCATGCACCAATGTTTCCTTTGGGCTGGCTGACGGCACTGCTTCCACCTGAGAATCTAAGATCCCATCACCTTCTTTCTGACCTAGCATGGCCTGAACCCTATGGTAACAATGCCAAATCCATAGTTTAATTTAAAAAGAAAGGAAAAAGGCAACCTCACTCCAAAACATAAAACAAAAAGCCCCCGTGGGGAACAGCTCTGTAGACCCCAACTAAATGATGAGTTTCATTTGTGGAACCTTCCACTTGACCCATGTAAGCAGGAACAAAAACAGATATTCAGTAGGCTGGTACCTAGGGCCAATTTCAGGAGGAAGCAGCTGGCAAATGGAAGCTGTCGATGGATGGGGCCCAACTTAATTAGGGAATGTTTCAAAATCAAAGCAGAATAGAATGGTTCCTGCAGAAGGGTCTCTTCGGAGCAAGGCACCTGTGAGAATCCCTTCCTGCCAGTTTAAAGCCTCCTTTCTGTAATAAACTTAATAAACTTGGGTAAAGAACCACTGCAGGTTCAAAAACACCTAAGCATATCTCACTAGGGCAATATCCCCTAAGATCTGATTTAATTATTCATAGTAAAACTTAATGATTTTTTGTTGTATTATTTTAATGCTACGCTAATATTTTAAAGGGCACAGCAGGGTAGGTTCTGAGACCAGTAGCTCAGGTCTCTAGGATGTGTTTTGCTAATTCATACTTAAAAGTTGCTTGCCATCTTTGCCTCCTAGACCTGAGACAGAGGCAGTTCATATGGAAATAAAGTGGTTAATGAAGAAAGATATGTAGGGACAGGCAGGAACTGAGAAAATTATGAAAATTAATTTTACATGAGATCTGGAAATGAAACCTTCCTGCATAATTCTAGATCAGTGTCTGCTTGGGGAGGCAAATGAACTTGGCCACACATAATGTGAAGAGCATTGAGGTTTAAAAGGAGGGCTGATCCCTGATTAGAATGCAGCTTCTCTGAGCCTTATGGAAACCAGGGACAGGTGCTATGGCCTCCCTTAACATTTAAATTAGTTCTTGTAGTGACTAAGGTGACCTTGGATTATTGCTTAGAGCAGATAAACATGTCAGAAGGCCACTGGTGTGGAGAGTTTGTGCCCCTGGCTGAGGTGCTCACAGAAAAGTGGAATTAACTGTCAATAATTCAGAATAAGCCTCTCTGACACAAAAGTATACAGTAAGAAATAATAAGAGACAGATGATCCAGAAGCAAAGGGCCTTCTTCCTGTGAAGTAGTAGCAAGTAGTTGGAGCTGAGTAGCCACTGCCTTTATTACATCCATGTGTCAGTTCACTGCAGCTTTGAACTGGCTCGCTTCTTCACTGGCCCCATAGGCAGGTGGATTTGTAATCCTTGAATTAGACTCTCTCCTCAGATGCATGCCAGGATCAAAAAAATGAGAAGAGATGTTACCAAGAGAATTATTTTTCTCCCCAAGATACCCATGGTGCTTTTCAGGTGACAGAGAAAACAGGAGAGAGCATTCACTTAATGATGTCCCATAAATGAGAAGAAAGCCATACTTCCAAGTTGCACTTTTTTGAAGGCAATGAATTTATTAAGCAAATATTTATTGGCCAACTCTGTGACAAGTACTGAGCCCCCTGCTCCCATGGCATCTTCAAAAAATCCTGGTATCTGGTTTGGGTTGGATCCCTCAGGCTTCCTTGGGAGGCATTCCCCTCATCTTCCCACTCATGAGGGAGAGGTAAGGTGAGACCATAAATGGAAGATGCTAGTGCAGGGGATGTTGTGAGCAGGTTACCAGGACAACACGGCTCCTGCTGGAACCCTCTGGAACATGGTGTAGAACATGCCTCAGAATTGTCCTGCCTGAGGGGCAAGGAAGACATCTGTGTCTATGTATCCACCATTCCCCATTGTCATTTGGTGAGGCCTACTTCCCAAGGCCTCAAATCCCTAACCTGCCCTGCATATGGTCTAAGCACACTTTAGAGTGCAGAGAAAGCCCTCAGGCAGTGAGTGGCTGATGTTCATCCTAAGAAGATGCCAAAATGCAGGGGAGCAGTGGGTGCTGACAGGGTTTGGCAGGGCACCAGGGCCTTCACTATAATATTTGATCACTGACTTTATAGAGATTAGGTTCTCATCGGTGAGATGATAATAAGTAACATTTGTTGAGTATATATTTATGTTTAGAGCTTGGTATGAGGTGTTTTCCAATTGATTTTCACAAGCCTGTGATGTTAGGTAATATCGTTATACCCATTATATGGAGAAGAAAACTGAGGCACAGAGGCATTAAATAACTTGACCACATTTGCCCCAGCTAATGAGTGATAATATTAGCAGTCATCCAGACAGGCTGGCTCCAACCTTTCTGATTACTTCTCTTTATGACTCATGAACAATTAAAAAGAACAATATGAGCAACATAAAAGGATATCCTTGCATCAAAATGTACTCTCAGGAGTTGCTTTCTTCCCAAGGCAATTCCATTCCATGGAGACAAAGACTGAACCCAAAGGAATGTCTGTCTAATGGTGCAATCACTAGAACTGACAACAATGATAGCTATTTGGAAGGATTAGAAGAGCCTTAGCAGCTAGAGCTCAGCAGGGGGAGGAGGGGTACTTACTCTGAGGGGAGCATTACTCCTCCTGGCCACTCGCCTTTGGAATAAAAAGTTTCTGATCCCTACACTGAAGTACAGTCCAACAGTGCTGACCTGGAATACCAGACAATGACAAAGTACATGAAAAAACACATCTATCCTAGAAATGTTTATGATCACAACAAAGGAATTGCTCAAACTATAATATACCCATAAAGTGGAATAAAATGCAGGCTGTAAAGGGATAAGGGAACATTCTAGAGACAATTCTTCAAGTATGAACCCATTGGTTCCTAAAGCCCTGTTTGGAAACTTACTTGCTTACAAACCCATGTGGGCACTATGAATGTGACTCCTAGTGCTTTCTCATTGTGGCAGACTTGATATGCTTCAGTTCTAGCACCTTAGCTTTCTTTTGTTCTTTGAACTTTGTAAATCAAACATCAATCACAGAGAAATTTCAGTACTTACAGACATGAGGAAGATATAAAACACTATTAAGTGAGAATAAAGCTAAAAACAGTATTTCTGGTATAACACTAATTTTGAAATTATGTATATGTAGACACAAAGGATGTCAGGCACATAAATCAAAATACTAACAGGGGTTATCTCTGCCTGCTGGGACTCTGGGTGATTTTTGTTCTTTTCCTCTTTGTGTTTCCATTTTTTTCCATCATAAACACACACTCTCATTCTGTCTCAAACTCTCCCTTTATGTGTGTTTAAGATTTTGGTAAAATATGTGATAGCACGAGAAACTAGAAAATTTTCTCCCCACCCTGCAACTGATTTAGCCATAATATAAACAAGTCTGGGGTGAAGGGAAACTGGCTTGGTCCTGCCATTGGTTAGCTTTATTCTTGGCCTCTTAGCCCTTCCTCTCATTTATCTACAAAATGAGGATGGCAAGATTTCCCGCTGGGTAAATTACATGCAGTGGTTTGGGGTATTATTACTCAACTCTCTGGGAGCAGTCTTTATGCAGGCAGGGGGACAATAAAGTGCCATGTTCTGAGAACTAAAAGGAGCAGAAGGCATCAATGTTGAGAAAGATCAGGGGAACATCAGCCCCTGAAGGTGACGGTCAACCAGCTGTTGCAGACATAGAGGAGCGGCACAGGAGCCACCTTCCAATCAGCCAAACCACCAGCCTGACTTTCAAAAGCCCAGAACCACTGGCTGGGATGGGTCATCCAACTATTAATAGAGAAATTTTCCAGGGGAGAGAATAATACTGGTATATTCATTTCTGAAGAATTATAAAATAAAGGGTTAGTCTCTGTTGTGGTAATTACGTGGGAAGCTAACTGCTGTTTTTCTTGATGAAGCTGGCTCTCTGAGGCCTTGGATGAAAAAATGCATCTGCCTTTCGCTGAATAAGGGGGTGGTGGTAGGATGGCAGGGAGAGGCCTTTGCCTTGTTCAGTGCCTTTTCTCTCCTTCTTTCTTTCTTTTTTTTTCTTTTTCTGCAGCTACAACTGCTGCTACTGCTGCTGCTATTTGTTTTTGTAATTGTTCTTCAAAGGCCTCAGGCGAGAAAGCTGTTCTAATTGTACAAATCACAGCACAGCTGAATCACAGGAACAGTCCCAAGTAATCTGTGCAACCATTTGACAGAACTTTGATATTAGCTGGGGGCACTTGCCAAAATCCCAGGAGGCCAGCATGTGACGATGGACATAAAGCAGCCACCAGATGAGTGTGGGAACAGTTGTGTGTCCTAAGTGACAGAGATTCAGTTCCAGGTAGGCAGAAGTCTGGCCACCCTCAGCCACATGTGATTGGCAGTGTGCTCGTGCAGGCTCCAAAGCTGTACCCCATATTGTTAAAATGGGGTCCTGGATGCAGCCTGGTATAATTGAAGTGGGTGTCTCAGGGAAAGAGTGCTGGGTTCCAGTGGCTCTCTATAGCTGCATGAACTAGGCACGTTATGTGCAACTTGATAAACGCAACTTTTCCTATTGTTTTAGAATTACAGCTAAAGACCAAAGAGAAGAGACTCCCCAGCCCCCAACCCACAACCCCCTACCTCCCACCACTCATCCAGGCAAGGCCAAAAGATGGTTTATGTTGCCCTGTGACCCACAGCTCATCACCCCCCCAAGTAAGGTAAATCTAGGGTTGCATTGAGGAGACTGATAATGTGGGAGAGACTTTGAAGAACACTGTGTCCTAGGAGGACCTTCCCCAGGAGGCTGAGGGAGAGGGATGCTTTCCATTTTTGAATCATTTAATAAATCTAGATTGAATCCCTTCAGTGCTAAGCACAGTTCAAGGCACCAGGGATACAGCCATGAAGAGAAAGTGCTTGCTTTCAAAGCAAGTAAAGGAGGTGCTCCCTGAAATGTCCTTAGAGAAATCTGGTTGTCAGTGGAAAGGGAGACAGATCTGATCTGTGGGTTCAACTACATAACTCTGAGAATAAAGAACCAAAAGTCTTCCCAGGAGCAACCTGCCAGGACATAATCTTATCGTTGTTCCTTATGCTGAATGAATTCTGTGGAAATCAGGTGCGCGTGAATTGTCTTGCAAGGGCTATGGGTAAGAGCAGTAGCCCCCTTCCACCAGGGCAAGAGGGATTCCTGCTCTGGCCCCTGTGCTTTAGCGGACTCCTCTGGCCTTCCTCCAGCCATGCTCCTCTTCTTTAAAGATACAGTCCATGAGGCCAAGGAGGCATATGAGACATGACCCACTGGAGAATCTGCCCTCTTGTATACCCTGCATTGGGTTACTAGGACTGCAGAATTCCATTCCCAGATAGCCAAAGCCATACCCACTCCAAGGATGAACTCATCACTTTGTGCACCAGCCTAGGCTCACTGGATGTTTAAGTGCCAGCTTTCTGCTGGTGCATATGAGGGCAAGGGTGCCCACATGCCCATAAGACCCTTGGGATAGCCCAGAGAGGTTAACAGTGGACTGGGGGCTTAGGAAGGGAGCCAACTTTTAGCATGAAGTTCTAACAAGTATGAGAATTCTAGATGCAAGCCTGCCCAGCTGTGCAGATCATTATAACGGTGTAGTTGTTAGGGAACAAGAGTAGAACATATTTTATTAAATATTTTTAGCTTGATTTAAAAACTTTAAATGCACCTAAATATTTCCAGTTTGGGGCTCCTGTTTGTACTCCTAGAACCCACAAATATCATGAGGGGCTTTGCCCGTAAGATCTGCCTGACTGGGGGCTGTAAACCCCCAAAGAAAGAAACTGAGAGGGAGCAGTGGGAGGACCCATCTCTGAAGGCAAAGTGCACACAGTCAGAAATTCCTGGAGCCAAGGGGAAGGAAGAGGCAAGTCTGGGACAAGGTTAAGAGAAGTGAAGTGGTGGGAAATAAAGGAGTAAAGGAAAGTCAGGGAGGAGGTCATAACAAACACTCCAAAGCCTTCCATATACAGTTAGAATTTGGACTTAGGCTGTAATAAGAGTGCATTCAGTGAAGAGAGAATCCCAAACACAGCCCTGTAAGATGCACCACAAGCTACCCCTCATTCCTTCTCCTGCCTCAACCCTAGAGAAAGGAGCACAAGTACTAAAAAACCAAATAAACAAACCTTGGAGTATTCCTTCTCCTCTGAAAGAGAGTATTCCTTAGAGTATTCCTTCTCCTCTGAACTTCCCAGAACCTGGGTTCAACCTGAGTTTAGGTAAAGGGAAGCTTTTATTTGGATGAGAAATTGAAGTTTGATTTATATTTACTTGGTCTTTTTTATTAAAAAAAAAAAAACAGAAAGGAGGCCTTTGAATATCTGGAAAGGACTTGGAAAGCTATGAGATCAGCCAGGATATAGCCACAGGTGAGAAAGTGAAGTTTGACAGAGAAGGTTTGAACAGCAGTGGGTGGAAGGAGAGAAATAGCACTAGTAATTGACGATACCCACTTCAGTTCAAACTTTGGGGTTGATGTTCACTGTTCTGAAATTCAGTTTCCTCATATCCAGTAAAATGAAGGCAAAGTACACCAACTTTGAAAAGATGTTGTAAAGAATAGAGTTAAAACAGGTTAAAGTTTCTAGCACATTCCATGTAGCTAGTGAGGTAGCCATTCGGATTGCTATCATTGTCATAAACAGCCTTATGATTGCAATTGTGTGCCAACAATACAGAGCTTCACTTTTGTTCCCTTCACCTAATTATCCTTTCCTGAGTGGCATGGAAACTCTGGGGAAGTAGAAGTTTCTAGAAGGCCTTCTTCTTTGAATTCTGTGGGCATGAAGCTGGTAGTTAGTGTGTAGGTTGTGATGATCCTTGATATAAGGATTTCATCACTGAATCAGTCAACAGCAAGAGCAGTGGGGGAAGGTAGTATTCACAGAGAACCTACTGAGTGTCAGGCATACTACAGGGGAATTTACATATGTTTTCAGCATTTAATACTCACCAAAGCCAGGGCCAGGGACCGGAATGGCCCTGCAGCCCTCCCTCAGCTGAGTCCCTGGAAAGTGAAAGAAACCCAAAGAATGCGTCTGAAACCTTAAAACAGAAATCTTGAGAGGTGGGAAGTTACCGCTTTGTCAAAGCTGCCTGGGAAGGCTTTCAGCTCTCTGCAGCCCAGACCGGTAAGAGCTCTTCAGAGCACTTGTGCTGACAAGAAGGGAGGGACAAGGCATAGAGGACGTGCAGTGACACCTTCCCCAGGAGTATTTGTCCTGAGCCTCTGAGTCAGGCCCACTTGAAGGATCTGAGAACTGGGAAATCTTGCCTGATGAGGAGAATGCCCACTCACCCCTCCTCCCAAATCTGCCGTCTTGGCCAAACTTGCACATTAAATTGGTGCTTCATTCAAGAGCAAGTGGTGAGTTTTAGAGCAAGAATCCAAAGCCAGAGAGCTGGAACCCAAGTACAGGCAACTGGCAGCATGGGTTAGAGATTTAATAAATCTATGAAACACACTTACTTGGGATGTTCCTGTCAGGGGTACCATCTAGAAAGAAGTCTTGTTCCTAGTTTGCCTTGGTGGGTGGCCAACATGGCACTGCCCAGGATGGGCACTCCACCCTTCATGGTTCACAGAGGAGGACTTGAGTGAGCAGCTTTTTACCTGTGAGCTGCAGTCAGGTGTAAATCAGTGAGGACTGAAACACATGTGACACAATAGGAAGTCTCCTTATGCATGGTATCTTGTCACCACAGGAAAAGAAAAAACAAATCATAAAATGACCTGGGGATGATTCACAGAAAACACACACACACACACACACACACACACACACATTCCTAGAACATAAGGGGAAATGATTCAACCACACCAGCAATAAAGAAAACATACACTCCAATAGCAATTTTTTCAAGTTTTTCACAAGCACCTCCACATGCAGGTGTTCAGTCCAAAGAATTCAAAGATGAAAAAGCAAGTCTAGGCTCTGATGGTGAGAAAGATAAATTGAGGCTATGATAGAACAGAGCCATGAGGCACAAAGAGACAGTTTGGCACAAGACCTATAAAATGTCACAGGACATCCTGCCAGATTTGGAAGATCTGGAAGAACACCATTCACCCATGGAGCAATATCCAACTGGAGACCTAGAGGACAAATGAGGGTTGGATTAGAGATGAGGAGAGGTCAGTGAGAGGGATAGGAAGCCAGAAAAGCACAGGGAACATCCTATACAAAGGTCTGGAAGGAAACCTGTAGGGATGGTGGTTCAGTGCAGCTAAAGCCAAAGACAGAAAGAGGGGAGGATTGAGTAAGGAGGCTGGGGGTACACAGTAGATGGATACTTTTGACACCCAGCTAAGTCCAAGGCATTGGGCCTCTTTCCCAGGAAGAGGGAAGAGTCAATGAATAGCTGTAAGTTTGGGAATGCAAAAAGTAGATCTGCATTTGAAAAGGACCACTCTCATATAGGGCAGAGTAAAGCTGCAAGAGCCCCCAACTAGCAATAAGTATAATGAGAATAAGGCAGGATCACCCAGGATTCATGAGACAGTCTTATTTTAAGATCCTATCCACATGCGTGAGCCAAAGATTTGCTTGCAAGTGGAGTTTATTTTGGGGGGGATCAGTGGTGAGCCCTGAAATATGATCAGGAGTAGGGAAGGGAAAAAGCCAAAGAATAGTGTATTAATCATCAAGCCACTGCTATGGGCAACTGACTGTATAGGTGACACCTAGCAACAGGGTTTTTCCTCCATCAACTCCAGCTTCTAATTGGTTCACTCCCTGGCTTTGCCCATGCCAGAGGGTAATCCCCAGCAGTGAAATAGAGGTAGGAAGCCGCTTAGGGACTGTCCAAAAAAGCTGCAGGGAACCTCCAGGGTAGGCCAGGTAGATATGAGTGACAGCATTAGGTCCCTTCTATGCACCAGACTACAAAAGCCAGACTTCTCAGCATCTCACCATTTCCATGGAAATTTACACATGCCCGAGGTATACAAAGACTGAGAATTAGACCCAAGGACAGTGACAAGTAAACCTCTCTCACTGTGTCTCCATGTAAAAACCCTGCCTGGATCTGGCCTGGGTTAACAGCCCCTCATTTCCATAGGTGTCAAATATGTCATGATAATTACTGTTATGATTATTTATTGAGCTCTGACAGGGTTCACATAGAAAATGTTTTGTAAAATAATTAATGTTGTAAAAATGCAATTACTAGAATTTATTTCTTGAAACAGATCCAAGAGTACTAGAAATTATTACTGATAACAGGAGGAATGTGTAATAGCCAACCAGCAGCAGGTCGTGTGGGAGCAAAATGTATAATTCTCTCTTCATTTTCACAAGAACTACACTATATGCACAAAAATGATGGCTCAAAGCCAGACTTTGTCTTCTTACTTTAAAAAAGTTGGTAATTCTAGGTGATTGAGGGGTGTATGTGTGTGTGTGTGTGTGTCTGAGAGAGAGAGAAAGAGATGGCTTAGATTATGGATTTTGTATATTGGCAGTGTGACTTTGGGGATGTCATTTGACTTCCTGTACAGCCTCAAAAGATGCAACTATAAAATGGAGCAAATAATCCCTGCCTTCCTGCACAACATCTGGATCATAGTAAACCCTCACATTGATCACATGAATAGATATGCATAAAGTATACGCATGAACCATTTAGCACATAATAACGGCACAAAAAAATTGACAATATTATTGTTTTGTGTTTTTTAATAACACAAAGCTATTCAATAGTCAAACTAATTTCACTAGAATTCCTTATTGCTATCATGACTTTATATGACATATAAAAGCAAATTAAGCTATTTTGGAGAGATTGCTGCATTTGGAGTGAGACAAACTGGACCCAGACCACAGCTCCATTGCTTGCTGGCTGTTTGATCTTGAGCAAGTCACTTAAACTCTCTGAGCTTGGGAGCACCATCATCTGTAAAATGGGATGAGGACACTTGGTTTTTCTACCTTATGGGTATGGGTCAAAATTAGAATAAAATCCCCAAAAGCTTTCATGAACTGCAAAAGTGCAATAATGGGAAAAGCATTTGTTATGTTTCTTGTGGTATTGTGCTTTATGAGGATTTTATTTTTTTTTACATTTTTACAAGGATTTTTATTTTTTCCATTATAGCTGATTTACAGTGTTCTGTCAATTTTCTGGTGCACAGCAAGGTGATCCAGTCACACAAACATCTATGCATTCTTTTTCCTCACATTATCATGCTCCATCACAAGTGACAAGACATAGTTCCCAGTGCTACACAGCAGGATCCCATTGCTTATTCATTCCAAAGGCAATAGTTTGCATCTATTAACCCCAAATTCCCAGTCCATCCCACTCTCTCCCCCTCCCTCTTGGCAACCACAAGTCTATTCTCCATGTCCATGATTTTCTTTTCTGTGGAAAGGTTCATTTGTGCCATATATTAGATTCCAGATATAAGTGAAATCATATGGTATTTGTCTTTCTCTTCCTGACTTACTTCACTCAGTATGAGAGTCTCTAGTTCCATCCATGTTGCTGCAAATGGCATTATGTCATTCTTTTTTATGGCTGAGTAGTATTCCATTGTGTATACATACCACATCTTCCCAATCCAATCACCTGTTGACATTTAGATTGTTTCCATGTCTTGGCTATCGTGAATACTGCTGTAGTGAACATGTGGGTGCATGTGTCTTTTTCAAGGAAAGATTTGTCTGGGTATATGCCCAAGAGTGGGATTGCTGGGTCATATGATAGTTCTCTGTATAGTCTTATAAGGTACCTCCATACTGTTTTCCGTAGTGGTTGTACCAGCTTATATTCCCACCAACAATGCAGGAGGGTTCCTTTTATCCACACCCTCTCCAGCATCTGTTGTTTGTTGACTTATTAATGATGGCCATTCAGACTGGTATGAGATGGTACCTCTTAGTAGTTTTTTGTTTTTGTTTTTTATTGTTATTTCCCCAACACAATTTTTTTCCACTGTACAGCATGGGGACCCAGTTACACATACATGTATACATATTTTTCCCCCATTGTCGTGCTCCTTTGTAAGTATCTAGACATAGTTCTCAGTGCTACAGAGTAGGATCTCATTGTTAATCCATTCTGAAAGCAATAGTTTGCATCTGTTAACCCCAAGCTCCCAATCCATCCATAGTAGTTTTGATTTGCATTTCTCTAATAATTAATGATGTTGAGCATTTTTTCATGTGCCTGTTGGCCATCTGTATATTTTCTTTGGAGGAATGTCTATTCAGGTCTTTTGCCCATTTTTCAATTGGGTTGTTGGCTTTTTTGCTGCTAGGTTATATAAGTTGATTTTAAAACATCAATTTCAGGCAATAATCTCAATCCTTAAAGATGTCTTCTCTGCTCAGAAAATCCCACTGAAGGACTTGCTGGTTGCTGGAGGACCAATGAAGCTTTCTGTGTTCTCCTTTGCATGTGGCCTCTGGGGGACATGCTTTCAAGGAACAGTTGATGGAAGCTTCCCCCAGCACAGCAAGTCCTCTTTAGGAAACCTGTAAGTGGTTCATTCAGAGTTAAGTGCAAGGTGAAATTCCACAGAACCAAGAGAGGTGGATTGGTATCTGCCTCTCTCATACATGCAGGAATGCAGGAATACCTTAGACCTGGGATGCATATTGAAATCGCTCTTTTCTAGTGTTCCCATCCTCATAAAAAGGAAAGGGCTTAGAGATGATGTTATTATCATATAACAGGGGAATCCATGTAAAAGCTCCTATGGCAATCGAAGAGGCAAAGGAAGGAGAATAATAGACTCAATGCATCATTGAGGCCATATTTTGATGGGAAATCCAAAGGATTTTCAACGTGTGTGTGTGTGTGTGTGTGTGTGTGTGTGTGTGTGTGTGTGTACAGTGTAGAATGAACTAGAAAGACATCCAGTGAATTATTAGCTCTTGAAAGCTGGTATGAAGTTTAACTAACTAAGGCAGATGACCAGCAGAATGTAGTAGGAGCTCCCATGGGTTCTGGGATCCACCAGAATTTCCTATTGCTGTCATGACTTTATATGGCATATAAAAGTAAATTAAATTAAGCATATGGTGTATAAAAGCAAATTAAATTAAGTATACTAAAAAGCAAAGCTGAGGACATATCCCAGCCCCTTGCCTTAATAGCTGTGGGTCCTCAATCAAGTCACTTAACCTCTCTGAGTCTCTGAATGTCATATCTATGTTGTGGATAAGAATACCTCATAGCATTATTCTGGGAATTAAATGAGGTGGCTAGAAAAGGCTGAGCACAAAATCTAGCATGGAGGTGTTAGCCTTTCTTTTTCCCTTCTTTTCTTGCCCCCACCCTCTCAAAAATTAATAACATGAGAAGAAAATGGAGGGTCTAATTAGGCCAAAAAACTTTCATTAATAAGACAGGCGGCCAAGCACATGGCTCAGGACATGGACTGTGGACCAGATTGCAAGGGCTCAAACCATAGCCCTGACCATTACTGCAAGTGCTGTCATCTTAAAGATGCAACTAGCCCTCTCTGCTCTCTCTCCTCATCTGTGGAATAGAGAGAATAAGACCTAAGATATGAAGATTAAACTAGTCCACATTTGTAAAGGACTTAACACCTGGCACATAGCAAGTATCATACAAGTACCTATGAACCCAAGTCCAGCCTTGTCTGCCAGTCTTAGAGCCATAACACCAGTGGACCTTTATCTGCCTGGGAAACTTTAGCAGAGAGGTACTAGGACTTCAAAGGCATCATTTGGCCTCATTTTTTGACTGACAGCTTCAAAACCAGATGTGTTGTATCTTCAACCATCCCCCAATGCTACATAAATCTTTATAGAACGAGATTGTAAAAAGCCAAGTATTGGAAAACTGAAAACTAACATACCAATCGATCACCTGAGAGCAGTTCAGTGGCATTTCTCTCAGCCATCTAGCATCAACCAGGACCCCTGTAATAGTCCCCCACCTTGGACCTATGAAGGCAAAGGGCAATGTTATCTGGAAATCTGTCGCTGTGCCTCTCTGCTGCTGTCAGATGAAACAAAATAAATGTTCAAGGGAGTCAGGTCAGCTTCATTTAGCGCCTAAGCATGGGATCCAGCTGTTGGTGCTTATTCCCTTTTGTATATCCCCAGATTGACTATGTCTTACTCTACATTGGAAGGGGGGTAAGGAAGAAGTAAGGTGCTAAAGGATGGGAAATACCACATGTTTTAACCACACTACCGTCTTGGTCTGGGTCAAAACATGAAAGGTACTTAGAAATAGGCTGGTATTCTTTTCCTTCCCTTGGGTCCTGTGAATAAAATGCAAAGCCTCTTCTCTCCTTGACTGACCACAGATTAGAAAATGGATGGATAAAATCTCCTCTAAGGATAGCAGTGGTTCCTAGTCACAGTCTGTGCCCTACAGCTCACAAAGCCACAGAACATGCTGAGTCCCAAGCTCCTTACCAATGAGCGTCACTGTGCCCAAAGAAAGAAGCCCTTTGGCATCTGAGCCATCTGAGCCAAGTCAGATAAAAAGTGTCCTAAATGCAGTTTCGTGCAGGACATCATCCTCACCTTGTCTTTTGTCTTCTCTCCTGGTGATCTTGAGCCAGTTTTGAACAAGGCAGTCTTAAGACTTGTTTGGATTCCTGTGCACTCAGCTCTCTGAGACCCTAAGAGCTCAAGAGGAAACATTTAAAAAGCATGACTGAGGCCAGCTGTGCTGCACCCCAGCCAAGCCAATCTTCTCCATGTTTGATTATGATTGCTGTGGCTGCAGGAATCATATCATGGTCAGCTAAGGTGCCTGGAAGGAATGAGGTGGTCAGGCCACCATCCATATACTCACGCCAGTCCAGAAAGTGTTCCTGCTTCAAAAATGCCTCTCGTGCAGACAACCTTCTGACATTTTCCATAATGACAAAATCACATTAAAGGAAAGAGAGGAAGAAATGTCTTAAAATGCCTTTGGAATGCTTGGCCTTTCATCAGCCTCAATTGCCTGATAACATTTACTTCTTAGGCTGAATCTCATCTCTCACATTAGTCATTCCAGCAGTCCCCAACCAAGTTGCGATTTGGAACTCCCAGGGTGTGGTAGACTGTGAAAATGGCTATCACTCTTCATCCCTCCCTATGCCAAATCACTATGCACTTGACTTTATAATAGTTTATCCCAAGAAAAAGAAGCAAATGTTTCTCCTGCCCTTTCCTCTGAACTTGCCTTGCACTGGCTTTAGCCATTGAGTAGATTGCTGCCAATCTACTAGACATAACAGTGTGACATTTCCAAATTCTTAGCCTCAGGAATATTTCCACTTCCTCTTCACCTTACCCAATTGTCATGCTAATAAGCCCCAGCTGGCCTGCTGGGTGACAGAAGACCAGGTGGAATGGAGGCAAAGCATCCCAGCAGAGCTGTCCTAACCAGCCAGTTCCCAGTGGACCCAAAGCTAACTGCAGACTCCTAAGTAAGCCCTGCTGAGATAAGAAGTAACCACAGCCCAAGCTGCCAACCCCCAGAGTAAGTGTTTATTATTTTAAGCCACCAAATTTTAAAGTTATTTGTTATATAGCAAAAGCCCCTCCTGTGGCTATTTTTCAAAATGACAAAAATCACCTTAAAAGAGAGAAGAGAAAGAAGTCCTTAAAAGTGTGTGTGTGTGTGTGTGTGTGTGCATGTGCGTGTATGTGTGTGTGCACATGCATGCTTACAGAAAACTTCCGAGTGCTCTGAATTACCTGAGATACATTTATTCTGGATCTCATCTGCACTTGAGCAGCTCCATTGGCCTTCATGCACAGTCAGCAGGGAATTCTAGGGGCTTCTCTGTTGCGTAAAATGTTTCTCTTCAATAGGATCTCTAGCCCAGCAGATCCATATCTGTTCCTGAGGAAGCAAAAGCCTATTGGGTAGATCAGCAATAACACCGGATCCCACCCATTTCTTGTATGGTAACTCTCTTGTAGAAGGAAAAGTTGTGTGCTCTGATTATAAAGTAACTGTTTCAATAGAGAATAGGCCTGTTTCTTATTCTTAGGGCTAGGAAACTGAGATGGTCCAAGGCAACAGGATATCTTTGAAAGTAGCAGGTTCTTGAGGGTGTCTGAGTGTGCGTTTTTGCATGCACATTGCAAGTGGTAGAAAAAGAGCTAACATTTATTGGGTACCTACTGTTTCCCTGGCATGTGCTCTGTCATTGCTATTTTTATGAAATCTCACAGCATCACTGTGAGGAGGTTTGGTTTGCATTGATTTATAGATGAAGATACTGAAGTCCTAAAAGGTTAAGTAAATTAACACAGGTCACACAGCCAGCAAGTAGGAGAGCTCCATGTTGTCCTGTATTGTCACACCTTGATTGTTTTAACTGTATTGACCAAATGAGAGGCTCCTGCAGAAGGTTATCAGAAGTTCTACAAATATTTGATTAAATAGCTTTCTTACATTGATTTATTTAAAAGACTGTAATAAAAATCCATACACCCCAAATAATACTATGTTGCAATATTTAGCATTAGAGAACACCACTATCTTGTCATTCTAGGGTCTCTGTACACATTTATTGTACAAACCTCAGAAAAAAAGCTGCCCCTTTTGTCGTCTCTGGAACATATGTAGCTATCTATTATACATACTATTGCTTGGGAAAGTAGGAGATCTTTACTACTCCTCCTCTTCTTCTTCTCCCTCTTCTCCTTCTTCTTTAAGATTAAGAACCATGGATACTAGCTGAAGTGATCATGCAACCATGCTCAGGTGCACCATTCTTAATTAAGTACCAGGTTCAACCCATGTCCAGATCATTTGCACAGTAACTTGGGAATACATCATGAGAAATCCATATTATGGACAGTTTCAAAACTTTTTGATAATTTGAAGTGTTTCCATGCTGATGTTTATTTTTTGATGAGAAGGGCAGGCATTTGTCAGGAAAGGAGAGCCAAGGTGAGGATGGTCAAGGGTCAATGGTGTCCAAACAAACTTGACGTTGTACTTAAGGGAAACTGAGAACATGGCAGGTGGCCATGCTCGAGGTAAGAGCTAATTGTCAGATGTTTGGCTACTAATAAAGTGTTAGGGCCACTCAAGTTGTAGGTTGGAAAGGGAAAACTACCCTATGGTCTGCAAAGCAGGTCTGGACAACCTCCTGGGCTATTGCCACTTTTCCCCATCCTTTCAGGAGAAAGAAGGGCAAAAGGAAGAAGCCGGGTCAGGACCACCTTGGATTAAAAGGGGAAGTTTCCTTCTTCCCCAGAGCAAAAGAACCTAGCTAAGAGAGGCAGATGCCAAGGCTGGCTCTCCCACACCCTGAATCAGTGGATGATCCAGCTTTGAGAAAAAAAATGCAAGCTACTTACAAAAATAAAACAACAACAAAAAAAAGCTGTTCCTATTTGTAAACTTATCTGTGTGAATTCAGACTCTCTCTCTACAAAGAAAAATAACAGTAATAATTGGAAACAAAATAATTGAAAAGTTATTAAAGTTTGTTTTCAAATACTGTAGTATAAAAGCATCTGTTTTAGGATCCGAGAGATCTGGGTTTGAAGAAGTTTCTCCACTTACAAACTGGATGAGTTTGGGCAAACAACTTAATTTCTTTAAACTCAGTTTCTAATCTGTAGAGAGAGTGTGGATAACACCAACTCAGACTCAGGAAGCTATTCAGAAAATTGAGTGAGATAAATATGTGAAATTTCCTAGCACAATAGGGAATGTTCCAAATATATTTGTTTGTCCCATTTCCATCCCTAGAGACCTTTCCACCATGTCACTTGAAATACAGTCTTCTTTTCGCCTATCCTCTGAAAAATCTATAAGAGCCTGATGAAATAAATCTATCCTGGGTTGCCAATAATGCTTAATGATTTTAATTTTCACAAAGCTCTGTGTCTGAAATTGTATAATTTCGGGGTCAGATACTCAGAAAGCCAGACATTAATTTGGACAGGGAGATCTTTCTGGCACCCCTGAAATCACTCCTTTCTCCAGTTAATTACAAAAATCATCCATGGTCTAGATCAGTGATCTTCTAAATGATCAGGAATGTTCGTCCCTGGGGCTATACAAAACATCTCACTAAGAGGCAGGAAGAAAATATTGGGCCCTTTATTTATATCAATCTTAAAGAGTAAGAAAGAAATTAAACTTTCCTAATACTTAAATGTAAATTGATGCTAGCACTATCCATGGGCTTTTATGTCTCAATATCACGTATAGGAAAGAGTCACATTTCTACAACATGAAGGATTGCCATTGACATATTTTCTTGTTCATTTACTTTCATTCTTTCTCTGGCTGGTGACCCAAACCTTCATTCCAGAGACCCATCAGTGGTCCTGATAGTACTGAGTCCTATAGTCTCCCATTAATGTACTCCATCGGCATGGAATTAATAAGAGAATTCCTGGAGACTGTCCTGGATTCAGACATATTCATCCTTCATTGTTGTAAAGCAATCTACATTTCTCATTGATTATCAGGTTGGATCACTCCAGCTGATACAGTAAACCATCTCTATTGGTTCAAATCAATAGAAGCTCAAAACAGCCAGATGGAGTCCCCAGCTTCCAGCACAATGGGACCTTTGTCTCTCCTGGAGAAAGCATTTGTTCTTTGGAAATAAGACCTCTCAAGAAAAGTTCAAAGTTGCAACAAAGAACAGCAAAAAATGTTTCTAAGTATCACTAGAAATAATAGAAAGGAACCACTCCCATCTCCACCCCTCGGTTCTCTGGTGTGTATAGTTAGTTATGAGAGAAATGACACCACGTAGGTCCCTGGATCATAACATATGCTGTATTTGATAGAGTGGTACCTCAGCCCAATGAAAAGATTTCCTCAACTAGTGCTATACCTGGGTCTATCATAGACCACTCCAATGTGTTACAAGGCCAACTTCTTTGGAAGACATAGTACATGGTAAACTAATGAATTCTGTGGGTTGGGGTGATTGCTGCAGTATTTCACTGTAAAATGAGTCCCTGGTCAGAAACAACATGGAATGGGATACCTGACAGTAAATAAACTCCATGCAGTTGTACTAACTGAAGCAGTCCAGTCAGGAAGGAAAATCCAAAGTATGTTCTAGAAAAATCAAAACATTTTCCAGGATGGAAATCCTACTGCTGGCCAATGTATCTGTGATCCCATTAAGTGAGGGTTGTGTAGCTGGAGGAGTATACAGATATCTGCACCATGGGTCATCTCCTCACTTCGATTATTGACAGTCTCCTCTCTAGTGGTTTGCCTTTGTTATACATCTACAGGGGACTCAAAAGCCTCAACCTTGCTACTTACTCTGAGAGTTCCATCCACAAGCTTCTTTCTCCAGACATTTTTTTTTCCTTCCAAATCCCTGACCATCTATCTATCCAGCAGAGGTACATACCTTTGCCTATCTTCTTCCAGATGAAGTGAACAGCCATAGTTGTACTGCCCACTGGGAGAATTCCCTCCTCCCCATGTGCTTCAGGACCATTTCTATGGTAGGCAAAATCCCTAGAGTTAACTCCATCCAATGACTTACCCTCTTCTAATCCCCTCCCATTTGAATGTGGGGAGAACTCATAAATATGATGAGATATCTCTCATGATTATGTTACCTTATATAGTGAAAGAGATATTATCCAGGTGGACTCTGAAATCAAAGAGTCTCTCCCGATGATGGACAAAAGAAGTCAAAGAGATTCTGAGGATGAGAGGGATGTGAGGAGACATTGCTGGCTTTGAAGATGAACAGGCCATGTGAGAAGGCATGCAGGTGGCCTCTTATAGCAGAGAGAGGCTTCCTTGCTGATAGCCAAAACCAATATGGGAACTTCAGACCTACTGCAAGGAACTGGATTTGGCCAACCAACTAAAAGAGCTTTCAAGCAGATTCTTTCTCAAGCCCCCAGATTAGACTCCAGCCCAGCAGGCAAATTAATTTTCACCTTGTGAGATCCTAAGCAGAGAGTTGAATCGGGTCCACCTAAACTTTGGAGGTACACAACTATGAGATCATAAATAGTTATTGTTTTAAGCTGCTAAATTTGGTGATGATTTCTTAGCAATAGAAAACTAATACATTTCCTGCATAGGAATAAAATGCTACAGTCATCCTCTTCCACGTGGTATCAGAATATCATAATTTGTTTGGTATGTGGTTTTTTTAATTCCTCAGTCAATTGATTATGGGAAACTTCCATGGGACCAGGGGTATGGGTTGAAGGAGAAGAGGCAATGAGGCAGGAAGAAGTAGATATTAGTTTGCTAGGGCTGCAATAACAAAAAAGCTTTAACAACAGAAATGTATAGTCTCACAGAGTGGGAGGATTAAAGTCGTAGATCAAAGTGTTGACACCTTGTTTGGTTTCTTCTGAAGCCTCCCTCCTTGGCTTAAGATAGCTGCCTTTCCTCTGTGCCCACACATCCCTGCTATCTCTGTCCAAATCGTCTTTTCTCATAGAGACACCAGTCAGATTGGATTAGGGTCCACTTCTTTGAAGGCCCTACCTTCAAATATAGTCACATGCTGAAGTATTGAGGTTTAAGGTTTCAACATATGTTCATATGTTGAAAGTATAGCTTTACTTCAAAACTTTAAGGGCCTGTGCCATGATTCTCTTATCAGGGACTGACAGAGGCTCCCTCCATCAGTTGAACACAATTCAGCTCACAATGAGTTACCATCCTAGTTTGAGTCACTTGCTTATGAAGTTTTTTTTGTAACCTTCTGGACCTACTTGAAATGGATCTCCTACTCACTGATAGAAGACTACTGCACACTCCCAACTTGATGGCTGTGAGTTTTGTGTCAAACAATAACCAGTTCATGATAAGCAACTTAGGATCCACAGAAATTTGGCATAACCTAGGCAAGCATTAAGTTTTGGTCAGGGCTCAGGGGTAAGACAGAAGCTATTTTTCAAAAGGAAAATAGTTGTCTGTGAACAGTATAGCTTTACTTCAAAACTTTAAGGGCCTGTGCCATGATTCTCTTATCAGAGACTGACAGAGGCTCCCCCCATCTGCCCCATCAGCCATAAGTAGGGAGTTCCTGCCAGATCACATGGCACAGTTGGCCAAGCAGCTTGCATGGAAGCCCTGACCTGCTGTAGAGCCTTCCCCTATTCTGGACCCCCTGCAGAACTAGTGGCTTCATGTGAAACTGGGTCAGAACAGCATGTCCAAACATTAAATATGTTTCTTCCAAAATCCAAAGAAGTTCACCACATTGTGGTGATGTACAATTAAGAACTAGGTGGTGTACAATTAAGAACTATGCCATTTCCATATCTGAATATTTCTGAAGTCTTACAAGGCTGATATACAAGTTAAAACTAAGTCAATTCATCCCAGCCCATGAAAAAAGGATGTTTCAGTTTATATAGCCAGAGCATTATTCCTTCTTTATCAGACCCATAGACATGAGGCTCCAGAGCAATCCATTCAAACTTCTAGGCCTTCCTCCAGGAGAGGTTATGTGCACTAATGCAAATCAGCAAGCTTACACTTTGGTTAAAGTGAAACAAAGTCCACTACGCCTGATACGTAAACAATGGATATGGGAGGTAAGTAGCTACCCAAAAGAGCAGAGATATTTAGTTAAGGTTAAATATAAAGCCACTAAGACTAAGACTACAATTAGACCCTCTGGTGCTTTTGTGCTAATTAGAAATGGGTACCCATGCTCCAGGGAGATGTAGGCCCACAGCAGGAAGTGCAGCCTGGTGAGAGGAACCCAGTCTCATCCACCTACTCATTCATCTGCATCACCCTTTGTTCACAATAGCCCTGGCAAAAGCCATGCATGAGTTGCAAAGATACACATCAGCCTATTAAGAAAATGCTGCAGGAAAGTGCAGGTATCTGTATTTCTCTCCTGAGTTCCTGGCCCCTTCACCATGACTTATGGGGGAACGGGGGCTGAAAGCATATGTTGTGGAAAATGGAAGAAATAGCCCCCGGTAACCTAGACATCCAGGTAATGCTTACAGGACTAGATTTGTGTTGAGTTGTACCTCTTTAACTAGACCTTGTCTAGATATGTTCTCTTTTAATATTATGATTACATCATCTAAATAATGAAAGTAAAGTAATAAACAACCAATTCATTTTGCCAATTAATTAATCATCAAGTAGTTATTTGGTTTCTTGGGATATTGATTCTGAATGAAGGGATGTAAAAGTCTCAAAACAAATAAAACCCTCGAGATTTTACCAGTATAGCTAGGGAGACATTACTGATGCACAGGAAACAATAAGATAATTCAGCGCTTAGGTATTTATTTTCTCCAAACGGCAAGAAACATGAGAATAATTTTTGTTTGACTATTCTGCTGGTTATTGGTAAATATTTTTCCTCTTATCTTATACAAGATATAGTTCTCATTTCACCAGTGTTTTGTTATATAGGAAAATGTCATGGCCCTAAGTATTTTTTTCTACATCAGCTACATGCAAGCCCAAATTACAAAACCAGTCTATGATGCAGGTCTCAGCAAGAGTCCTTTCCAAGTTTAAAATTTAGCCAAAAGGAGCAGGAGCTAGGTACAAGAGGGTGGATATTCCAGGAATATCATATCAGTGGTTGTCCATGCATCACTAGATTTGCTGGGATGTTGAAGCATCAGCCCCATAATATTTCTATAGCCAGCAGCCTCTATATGTGTCCACAAATATAAATCACTTGCAGTGATGAATCCCTGTGTGGCCTCTGCTCCTTCCCATCCATCACCAGGCAAGTCTACTGACCAATCCGTTGAGGTTCTCACCCTGACCTAGAGGCATGACCTCTGGTGAGAGGCAAGGGTGATTGAACCACCTTCCTCCCTAGCATTTCCATAATGTGAGTCCTTTCCCTGACCAGTGAGTCATGCTCCTTATCCCCCAGCTGCATAGGATGGCTTGCTTTGAAGTGTGTACACCTCCAGTACATAATGCTGAAGCCACGTTTAACTGCGAAGGAAAACAAAAAGAATGGGTCTCTAAGTGCTTATTGGGGAGAGGGAGCTTTTTTTTTTTGCCTTTTTTGTTTGTTTCATTAAGAAAAGGTCAAAACATGGGAGTGTTTTCTTTTGAAGATGAATTACATATTGAAATTTGTTCAGAATGGCTTTGTCCACTCTTGTTCATAGAGTAGACTTCAGGGTTAAGGGTATAGAAGAGTCAGGTGTGATGAAGTTGTTTAAAATGTGAATTCCCGAGCCTCGTGTCCTGCAAACCTGATATTGCACAAATGGGGTACGCCCAGGACACAGCAATTTTTTTTTATTAAACACATGTAGGTAAGAATCTCATGCAAGAGGTCCTTGGACTTCACTGTGAAAACATGAGCATTTGGCGGTTGCCATTGTTTTCTGTGTGGTTGTTGCAGCTGCCACTGGTGTTCCGAGCACTTGTCCTCTTCATATTTACCCAGCAGCTGCTTACTCACTGTTTGCTGCTGGTGGTGGTGACTAAGCCTGACCCATGGTGTCTGGGACAGAGCAGGGGTCAGAAGTCAGGAAACCTGAGCCCAGCCTTCACCTCTAAATAACTCTGTTATTTAACCTCCCTAGTATACCATGAAAAAGACAACTTTTAAAGGCCTTTCAGCTTCAAATATTTAGAGATTATGAATGTCATTTGCAATGGCCAATCTCTGCTCCTGCATTTAATCTTTCTAAAGGCGTTGGAGAGCTTTGATTCATGGCATTACAGCCACTACTTACCATGCATGTTAATCTGAAGAAATGACTCCATCTCCCCAAATCTCATTCTTCTCATTTGCATAAAGGAAAAAGATGAACCCCTTCCCTTTTCACCTTGTAGGGTAATGTTAATCTCATATGAGATTAGGAATATAGGATTTACAAAGGCATAATATATCATGCATTCCACATCAGAAAAGGCAACTATAGGTCATAGCACTAGAACTGTCTCATAAATATATCTTAGAAGGCCTGTTTGGATTTCATTCAAATGGAATGAGAGGTAAGAAGGTGGAGACAGGTAGCATAGATAACATTTTTTGGAGCTTGTCTTGTGAAAGGAGCAGAAAAACAGTCAAGTCACCCTAAGGGTTATGGGGACAAAGAAGAGGGAGGTATATAAGATGAGGAATGATCCAATAAAGAATGAGATAGCAGAGTGAAAAGGTCAAATTGTAGGAGGCGGTTCCCAAATGGGCGAGAGGAGACAGAATCCAGAATATTAGTTTGGAGCCATCACATTTTGCCTATTATAAGAGGAAAAGAAATGGTGCAGAGAGACAGATACAAGGTAGTTTGGTGGAGAATGTGGAAGCTCTTACTATATTTACCCAGTAAGATAAAAATCAAGATCAATATTTGAGACTGAAGAAGGAGATGGAGGTGTTGGAGGTTTGAGGAGAAAGGAGAAGATGTAAACTAGTTTCAAGGACAGCAGGAAGTGAACTGACAAAGTTATTATAACACTCAGAACACTTAAGGTTCAAAGTCATGAATTCAAATGAGACAATTCTTCACAAATATGTGTTTTTCCTCAGCCACATTCAGCTGCTTGATGTGAAACTGGATTTTTCCAGGGTTGATTTTTTTTTTTTTAACCAGAGCAGTATGATAGAGTGAATGGATTAGGGAGATGCAGTTGTATGCAACAGAGTGATTATGATAATGGATAATTATATCTAAGCTTAGTAAGGTCCTGAATCAATGGATTGGCATCCTTGCTAACTTGTAATCTGCTTATTAGAGGGAATCAAAGGTGAAAGAGAAAATGGAAGCCGAGAGTGAGGTGTTTGAAATTGGAGCAAATGGCAGTGACAAGGTATAGGGGATGGTTGAGGAAGTAGGTAACTATGGTGGAGTGGAAGTAATATGTAATTTGAGAAGTCCAAGGAAGTGCGAACAAGGGTGTTGGGTGGACCATCTACATCAGTATTTGACTTCCCAAAATGCTGCATGTGTACAGTGGTAAGTCAGACACTAGGCTATGAGCCAGTGTCTTTCTTCAGTGAATGAAGGCACTGACCAGCAAAAGGGAGCTGTGAATATGATAGTTCTCTGGCTTGTGCTTGGACAGAATACATTTGGAGGAGAGTGAGGGTCAAGGAAGTCAGGCAAATGGTGGTCCTGAAAAGGCCCTGAGAAGTGGAGAAAACAACTTCAGCCCCAGTTATATGCAGCTTATTCACATGGAAATAAGGCTTTTAGTTCTCCTGGAAAAATTAAATTTCATCACAAAGGACCCCTTTTCCACAGCTTAACAGCTGAAGTTGAGTCTGGCGCCCCCTTTGGGTGGGTCACGGAGTCTCCATTTCTCCAAAGAACCCACTGTAGTGTCTCTTCTCCCTAAAAGAGGGATCCCCTGTTAACTTCTACTTACTGTGAGTTCTGTTTTCTAAAAATAAACATAACCTGTAAGTAATTTTTTTCTGTACTCTTATTTTTGTAAACAGAGGCTTGAAAGCAGAAAATAAGTCATGACAAAAGGACTATGTGTTTGACTTGGCCTTGTTATCTTTTTTTATATTATCTGTTTGACCCTCATTGGCATTTGATCATGAGACTTTTGCCCTAACTCTGACTGATGAATTTATACCAGTTAAAATCTACCAAGAATTATCTTTCACAGACCAAATTAAATTTCCTTTTGAGTTTCTCCTATGTGATAATTCTATGGCTTAGAAATCCCAACTATGTTTGATGGCAGAACAAGAAATGAAACTCAGAAATAATAAGGTAACCTAAATTTGGTTCGGAAAGAAAGAATTCACCTAGAATATGGGTATCAGGAAGAGTAGGTATAGACCCATGTGCATTTCCCTCTAAATAACCCCCTTCATACCAGTATGTCAGACTCTTGAGCAAGTCCAGAATTCTGAGATTGGCCCTAGTGGATCCCTTGCTTTATAATAGCTGTTAAGATTTATATACTTTGGATGTATGTATAGGACAAACAAAAGGCACAGCAGGTGTTGCATCCATTTTTCCCATCATGGACCTGTGATCTTGAATGTATCCTTGGCATTGCTCAAACATTAAAAATACAATAAAGCAAAGAGAAAGCAACCATGATCAAGTTATTTCTGCAAATACATCACACACAGACCAGGCTTATTATTCTGGCTGTTCTGGCCTGGTTACTCTGAAAGATAACAAGTTCCTAATGTCTTTGAAAGTTGCATTCTTAGAATTTACCTCCAAAAAACAAAAAACCAGTTAATTATAGTAGATCAGACCTGGGATATTTATTTAAAATACTTCATAACTGTTATGGAGTAAATAGGGGTATTCTAGGAGCCTAACACATAATTAGGAAGCTCCCTTGTGTGCTCACTTGCCTGAAGCTGAGTTCAAGATTATATAGCTAGGATGACCATATAATTATATAGCTAGGATTACCATATGATCAATTGTCCAAACTAGGACACTCTTAAGAATAAAGGAGTATTGCTATTTAAAATTACTGCAGGATAACATGTGTGAATAGGATTTAAACAAGCTAGGTGGCCTTACTTACATGTAGCTCACCTCCCTAGACTCTAAAACATGTTGCCCAGAGACCAGAGAGGAAAGAAATAGAAAATATTTAGCAGGGTTTTACAAAACTAACCAGGGTTTGCACCCTCTCACTGCTCACAATTCAGAGACAGGTTTTCCAAAATATATATTGGTCTCCATGAAAAGCTTAGAGGGGATTTTAGAAAAGGAATGGGTAGTCTGTTGTTAAACAGCAGAATTTTATGCCCAGCCCTAAACTGTTCACTCCACCCACCTCCCCTCATCTCCTTCCCTCCCCACTGCCTGCACCACCCTCAAGCGGAACCCTGTTCACATCCTAGAATAATTGGCAACATGCTCTGTTGTTGGTTTGCCTTGCTGATGCCTCATTACTGGAAGGTTGCCAATGTTAGCATACCAGCTACATGCACCAACGGTCTGATCTGGGATGGGAAATCTTACTGTATATTCCTGTGCGGGAAAGAGTACGCTAAACAGCTCTGAAGAGGAGCTAGACAAATGTTTGAATAAAAAGCAACTGAAGGGTAACTTCTAATTCAAAAGAAACCATGGTCCCAGCTGACTTTCTTGGCTTCCTTCCCTCCTAGATTTTCCTGCACTCCTTTGTTATCTGTGGTTTAATCCTCAAATACAGTTCTAGTACTATCCATGAGGCAACATTTCTAAGTGCAAACATACTGGCTCAATTATTCTGAAAGAAGGGAGCTAAAAACGTTTTTCCTCTTGCAGCTACCACAACGTTGGATGGCTTGCTTAAAAACACAAAAAACACATGTGTACAAAATGGTTTGTCCCTGGCCTTCATGTTGAAGATTTTCTTCTGCCCAAGAGGCAGCAGGGGCCATGCTAAAAATATGTGCAGTGTAGCTCTGTTTCACTTGTTTATACCATTTTTTAAAATTGAGCTAAAATAATATCTCCATCTTCTTTCTGGTTGAATTTTCTAAAAATACATTTTTGTCTTCCACCATAAAACTAGGAATTATATTTGTTGGTTTTGCCCTAATTTAAAGGATTAGCAAAAAAATATACAAAGTATCTCAGTGAAATCTTAGAAACTTTTTCATCAGAATTTCAAAACATTAGGTGTATTATGTGTATGTATATATTCCTGTTTCCTGGAGGAAAGCAATGACTTTACTCATATGGGATAGTAAGTGATCATTTTCTTTCATGAGTGAACTGCTGCTGAAGGTTGCAGGAAGACTTTTTTTTTTAATCTGCTAACTAGTGTCCACTTATTTATTAAAATCCCCCAAGTCACTTTTGTTTGTCTTCCACCCTCTTCCTTCAATGGAAATTAAAGACACAAAGGACAAACAAAGCCCTGACTTGCTCTTGATAAATAAGGCCCATGTAGCATTCTGTACAACTTGGAGCTGAGACCGTTATTTCAGTGAAGCCTGTGATTGTTCATTAGCACAAAAAGTGTGTAATAAATATAATGAAAGACTGCTGGCTTTACTCTATCTTTGTCATCTAGAGCAGTTCCATGAATAACTATAGGGATTTGTCTCCAAATGACTTATTTGCTTCCTTTCTAATAAATAACATGTAATTAGGGTAATATATTGTTTCCTAGTTATGTTAGCAATGTAGTGAAAGGAAACAAATGCACAATTTTAGATATGAAGGAATAGTAGATAATTTTTATATTATCCCTGAAAGTATTTAGACTCATTATGCATAAGTTAAACTGCTGGGAGGTCTGAGTACAAAGCAAGAGCCAAGCTTCTACATTTAATGAGTTTCTTTATTACTCAGGGCGTGAATTACTACTCTGATACTATAAAACTGCAGCGGGTTCTCTGCATCTCAGATGAGACTCTCTTTGAGGAATGCACTCGTCAGTGAACTGTCAGTGATGGGATGGCTAATCTGATTTAGAGAGGATTAGGTTGGGAACTGTGCCTATGAATGTCAAGGTATCTACATCTCTCCACAGAGGGTGAGTGGAATGTTTTAACTCTTCACATCCAGGGCCCTAGTATTAGGAGAGCCCTGTGAGACACAAGGTCACATCCATTACTGAGCACTGAGATGGAAATAAATTGCACTGATGGCCTCCTCAGGTCTCCTGAGAGAAATCCATCTCAGTCCCATGATACCAGAGAGCTACTGAGAAGCCTTGGCCTTGGAATTCAAAACATTCTTTGGGGAATAAAAAGAAACACAAAAGAGAATGAAGGCCTCTGCTAATTCTTAGAGAACATATAATGATATGCATCCAATCTAATCTCTCTTATAGCACCTCAAATTCGACTGGACCAGGGGAACAGACAGTTACTAGGATTGGAATCTGCTGAATGTCTGGATATAGGACAGGGAGGGTGAAGGCATCAGGGTGTCACAGCTTGGTCAGCCAGTTGAGATCTGTGGAGTCTAAAACAGCATAGAATCTCCATAGATTGGGGTCATTACTTTTGAAAGCTAGATTGCCTATTAATAAAACAGAAGCTGGTGGACTTTTCTAGTAGTGCAGTGGGTTACAGACCTGGTATTGTCACTGCAGTAGCTTAGGCTGCTGCTGTGGTGCAGTTTTGATCCCTAGCCCAGAAACTTCCATATGCCACAGGCATGGCCATAAATGATACATAGATAGATAGATAGACAGATAGATAGATAGATAGACAGACAAATTAATTTAAAAAAACAGAAGCTGGTGCAGTGTGGTCTCTCATCTCTAAACCTTGTAGGACAGAAAGTGCTGCACGTCTTCACTTTGCTCAGTTCTTGCCCAACTCTCGGAAAAACCTGAGCCCTTTACCACCAATTCTGACCGTCTGGCAGGTCTGTCCAGACATTTGATGTATATTAAATGGAAAGTCAATTGGAAAAATGAGGCTATGACCTAGCCTCAATGTGACCCCACAACGGGATATGGTTTCTCTGAGCTGGGAATGAAAGTAGGAAAAGGGGCACCTAAGAAGTAGATGTTGATAGGATTTCTGAGTCTTTACTTTGTGTTAAGCTTCAATCTACTTTCTCCACACCTAGCAACTCTTTCAATCCTCAAGATAACCCTGTGAGCAGGTGGCATGGCCATCCCCATTTTACAGGTGAAATGAAGAGACAGAGGCTGAGTACTGTGGTCTCTGCCTCACCCTGAGGAAGGGTCAAGATCTGAGTTTAAACTTCACTGACTAGCCACAGAGTCCATGCTTTGAAACCACTCCTGTGGATCTCTGAAGGTTCCCTGCTTCTTCAACTTACCTCCCACCAGGTTAAAACTGGAGCTAATTTCACATTTTAAAAAAGCTACATCAAGAATTTTGGACTCAAAGAGAAGACTTTCCATTTGGGAAAACACAAAATAGTAGGCATCCTATTTATTAAAGAAAAAAAAATCAAATCAGACTGAGAGTTCCAATTTTCCCCCTCGTATTTGAAGAGTTGGCCACAAACTTAAAGTGTAAAGAATTTGTCATTATGGAGTTCCCACTGTGGCTCAGCAGATTAAGAACTGGCACAGTGTCTGTGAGGATGCAGGTTCCATCCCTGGCCTTGCTCAGTAGATTAAGGATCCCAAGTTGCTACAAGCTTCAATATAGGTCACAGAGGCAGCTTGAATCTGGTGTTGCTGTGTCTGTGGTGTAGGCCAGAAGCTGAAGCTCTGATTCAACCCCTAGCCCAGGAACTTCCATATGCCACAGGTGCAGCCCTAAAAAGAAAAACAAAAAAAAAACAAAAACCTAGTCATTGCAAGAATAAAATTCTAGGTCCAAAGTGTCTGACTTCAATCATATCTAGAGCAGAACTTATTTTAACAAAAAAAAAATCACTTCAAAAGCAAGGAAAAAAAAACTGAGAGAGGCTTTTTTCTCCATTCCAGAGTAAAGAGTTTCCCTACCATACATTGCACAGATTTGAACAAGAGGAAGTTCAGGTAACAGCAACCACTTTTCTAAGCATGTAAATTGGAAAACATAAAAAGGCATGTTGGAACACATCCTTTAATAATACATGCTAGCAAAGTAATTTCTATTAATTAGAGTGTACATTATTAATAAAATATTTAGAACTCCTACCCTAATTTAGGTGTTATCAGGAAATTAAAGTGCTACTAATTCCACCCTAAAGGTTGATGGCAGAATATTCAGGGGAGAACTGGCAAATCCCGCCAAACTGCAAATGTTCAATTTAACGTGCGAGAAGAAAGTCTGTAGCTCACAAGGGACATTTTTGACTTTAAGTAACACATGTCCAATTTTCACTATCATCGAGCATGTGCACCAGCTATGCAACTTCTCTCTTAGAAGTTCTTCTAGCACTTCCACCAAGTGATTCTCCTACTAACTCTGCACCTCATTAGCCATGTGATCTGGTGAAGTCATTGGAATTTCTCTTCATATTTAGCTCTTAGGATGGGAAGGAAACCTATCGAAAGGAAAATTTTTATGTATAAGAAGATTTCAAGAGTTCCTTGGGACCCCAAATTTCTTTCTCATTGATGCCTAACTTCACTTGCTGCCACCAATCTCTCCTCATTCTGGTCCTCCACAGAGAGTTACCAGTTTCATCTTCCAAAGGCACCAAGAGTTCAGGTCCCTTTAGGTTTGGTTTCTGAGTGTGATATTCTGCACCTCACTCCCACTACTCATATCATACCACATGGTCCCATCTAGAAAACTCTATGCATTTCCAAGGATGATTCATGGGTTACACCCAGCTCAGATTCCCCCTTCTCCATGGTATTGACTGACTCCCTCTTCTGAACTGCCACTGTGCTCCAATGGTGGGTTTTGCAATTAATAATGCATCAAAAGGCATTATTAGTATATACCAGAGGCAGTGTTATTTCATAATACTGTAACATTTCATAAAATCTTCCCAGAAGCCCTGTGGGATTATCGTTCCCTTTATCTTTCAGATAAGGAAACTGTGGCACACAGAGGCTACATGACTTGGCTAAGATATCAAGGATCATGGATGGCAGATTTTATTCAGACTCAGCTGATCTAAGCCAGGAGTCTGCTCACTCTTGTGAAAACCCCTGCTATGGTTTGATGTCTGTGCTGTTATTTGTAATGTTGTCGTCCCACTTTTGTAGGCTTATTCTTGCTCAGCCCAAGGAAAATATCAGCTTCTGAAATCATGGGCCATTTCTGAAAGTCTTCATCATTTGCAGTGCCTTACACATTTAGCACTGTATGAATAAGAGTCAATGTTGTTGCTGTTATTCTTTTCATTATCATTATTATGACAGCCATTTGATTTTATTTCAAGCATTATCCTCTTCCAACCATCTCTTTCAAATTTCAGCTCCTCTTTTTACTCTGAAATATCATTGTGCTTTCCCAATAACTTTATGTGGATTCATTTATTAGATCTGATGATCAAAGAAAGAAGCAATAGAAGGGATGGGGCATTTTGAAAGGGCCAGAAGAGGTGATGTGGTGGCCACTGAAAGCAAGCCACCTACATCCTAATTATCCATCTACAGCTGGTGCTGCCTAGTGACATATTGTTCTTGATTAATTGTACCATCACTAATAGAAAACATTAACAAATGGATATTAATATTAATTTGTGATGAATAGTCATTGGCATGAGTCTCTGTGGCTTGCCTTCTGACCGTCTGATTTTGTTTTAGAGAATTTGCATTTATGCCTATGGAGAGCCTTTTGAAGGCCAGGGGAGCCAGCGGTGTGGAGTGCATACGGAAAGAATAATGTTCATTATCTTATTAAACCCCAGTTCCTCCCAGGGAGGTTAGGAGACAGCTGGCAAATTTTATCCCTCATTTGCAGATGGAGACTCGTTGGCTTACAGTAATTCCATAATATGCCTTCAGTCCAGAAGGGAGCAAATGAAAAGCTAAGAATGAATTGTGGACTCTCTGGTCCTGCCTGGCACCTACCTGTAGCTCTTACAGAGGAACACAGGAGCATGAAGACAAGGACCAGTACAATTAGACTGCCCAGGACAGAAAAATGAGCACTTTTATGCCTCTTTAAAGCATTTATTCTTTATTCCAGCACCTAGGTCCATCAAATGCATTCTATTAGTCTCTATATAGTCACCAAAGATGTTGAAATCTCAATTATAATATACATGTGCACTGTGCTTTAACGTTTTTTTTTAAAAAAAAAAAACTATTTATGAACATGATCTCACTTAATTCATAGGGTCTTCATGTTCACACACCTCTAATTTTTATAACCAACTGCCCTTTAGTGCTTAAACTTGGAGAGTAAAATACTTGCTCAAGTACACCCAATGTAGTTTTGGAAGAACAAGGAACTCCCCTTGTATTGCTGCGACATGGTCTAGGGTGCTCCCCACCATTTTGAAGTTTCTGTCCCTCTGTTGGCATCCCTCTTTGCCATAGACGCCTCTCACAAAATGTAGACAAAGGAAGTGTTGGCTGCTGCTGCTGTGATGATGATCGAAAAATACTCACCTGAATGACTTCCATAGGTTTCTGAGTTTTAGTTCTAGCTAAAATTCTGAACTTCTAGCATGAACAGGGACTTTGGAACAACACTAGTCTAGCCTGGACATGGAAGGTATTCATTTTCTTCCTCCAGGGAATTATTGAGCATCTACTTTAGCCTCTCCTAGGTGCACAATGACAGATAATAGAAGTTCAAACCAAGCCCAGTCTGCATGAGGTTCAGTATAGTGGGCGATGTGGAAATAAGAGTAGTCTACTCTAGATTTTGGCTGGAGTTGTTTAAGTATTCATTGAATCCCATTCCCTATATTTTGGAAAGCCCATTATCCTCCCCAGGAGTGTGAAAATTTCCAAGGAATTGATGTTCTTATTCCTCGTCTGACTCTAAGCATCTACTTCTACTGAATTAGTTTAGTTTAGGAAATTTTCACTGTCAGTATCACATTTTCACTAAAACTGAGACTCAGCCCTCTTCTTTAGTTCACACACAACAACAACAACAATAATTCATAGCACTGCTTTAGTGAATGAGCAAAACTTAATGGCAGTTTTGAGAGATGGATAAAAACATCACAGTAAACCTGACAACTCCATCTTCCAAATATATTTGGAATCTGGCCATTCTCACCACCTCTAAGTCGCCATCATCTCTAGTTTGATTATTGCAACAGCTTCCTAATTGGTCTCCTGCTTACTCCAGAGTATTCACCCAGAGTGATTCTTTTAGAATATGATTTAGATCAAGTCTTAGTCTGCTCAAAATCTTCCAAACACTTTGCTCTCTCACTCAGAATACAGGCCCACAGGGCTACCTGTTCACAATTCTCACTTCCTTGCTCACCTCATCTCCAACATTCTTACACTTGCCACTCTTCTCCAGACCCAGTGGCTTCTAGAAGTTTCCTTGGAAACAACAGGCACACTCCCCGCTGAGGGTATTTGTGTCGTCCTTTCCCTCTGACTGGCTCCTTTCCCCAGATATGTGTGACTTGTTCCCTTACTTTCTCCAGATTTCTATCTAATTGTCATATGAGCAAGGCTCCCTGCCCCACCTTCAAAAGCAGGTCTGAGAACAGTCCCTAGAATATAGTAGATGCTCAGTAAAAACTGCTGGCGAATAAATAAATAGGCTCAATGTTTAGATAGATATCACACTTCTTAATATATAACCCCTTTACGTCTTAACAGATTCCTCTTGGCCCTCCTCCTCCCATGCTGTGTGGCTTTCGAATATCACTTTCTCTCTGCCTATCCGTGGCCACTTCTATCACACCTGTTCCCCTTCCCTGTCAATAACATATTCCAGCTATACCACCTATTACATGTGAAACCTTAGGAAAGATATTTCTTTACTATATAATAGGGGTAGGAATGGTACCTCCATGAGCACTACTGTGAAAATATTGAGTTAATACATAAAATAACCTTAGACCAGGCCTGGCACATAGTAGGTGCTCAGTAAAGAAGAAAAAAGCAAAACAAAAACCTCTCTTTATTTTTTATACTGAATAAGTCAAGTCATTCTGTGTCCTAAATCTAGCAGAGCTCCAGCCCCAATTTTGATTGTACAAACTCAACAAGGTACTCCTCTACAGAACCAAGAGGGTTTTTGTTTGAGTAGGACCCAACCACTTAGAAAGTATCTGTGGTTGTAAGGGGGAATTAATTTCCCAATCACACAAGTTCCCACAGGGAAGTATTCATGTCATGTGTAAAGAGTGATGGGGATAACACAAAGTCATAGCCTAGACTAGAGGGAAGGGAAATCCCCTTTAGGAAGTGTTTGTCTGCGACCTGAAGAATGACTAGGAATTGCACAATCAAGAGAGAGAATTTCTAGGCCAAAGAATCAGTGTGAGGAAGCCCAAGGTGTGAGAGCATGGAGTGTTCCAAGCTCTGAAAATGGAGCTCAATTCATACCACAGGGCCAGAGCAAAAGTTGGTCACCATATGATCCCATGAAGGTGGTCTGGAGTCAAATCTTTGAGCTTTGTAAGCTGACTGCAAATTTTGATATTATCTCAAAGGGAAGAAGTAGAACCCATTGAACATGTCAGGTTTGATCATCATAGTGTCAGACTTGCCTTAAGAGGAAGATCACTATGAATGCAGATCAGAAAAGGAATCTGACTCATATGGCATGTTGAGTGGGTTTATCTTTAACAACAAGTAAGAGTATTTCCTGGACATAATTCTTGAAGGCCAGAGTCATGAATCAGGGCTATTTCTTGGTCACTTTATTATTATACATATCCCTCCCTCTATAAGCCTCTCCACATTTGTGTTAACCCAAGACCCTAAAGAAGTATTTGGCAGCTAAAGTGACTGAATCAAACAATTCATGTTACATTCTATTAATTTTGGCAAATCTTATTTGTCTTGGTTGTTAATGGCAGCCATCCAGAACTGAGTCTGAGGAAAATACGTGTATGTATGTATGAAATTGATGTAATTCCACTTGCGCCCCCAGGTTCTTAAGGCACTGCTCCCATGAGGAGCTGCTCCAAATTCTTACCTTTCATACCCATGTTATATTTAATTTAAAATGTTAATATGCTTCCTCTTAAGTGTCCTGTTTTTGCCAAAGAGCCTGGAGGAACATTTCAGCACCTATCTTGTGTGACCAAAGGTTGCTTTGTAGCCAAGAGCTCCAAATATGAGTCTGGAGAGTGGTATATGATGTGAAGAGTTGTGCATGGACAGGAGAACTGGCTCAAGGTCTAATATTCCCAGGGTTAAATTCATGGTCATGGGCAAATCTCAGCAGCCTCTGAATTTTGGCATGCAGAGCAAGGGCTGAACATTACTTCAAGGGAAATCTTACCAGGACTTCAACCAGATAATTAACACTAATTAAGGCCCCTCTCACAGTAGGGCTGGGGTCAGAATCCAGAGAACTGAACCTCACCTTTCCCACTTTATCAGCCTCTAAAGTAACACCTCTGGAAAGTGAACTCGAGAGGAGGCAGTTTAAAAACTTGGCCAGATCACCTCAAAGATCTCAAAGTGTCTTTGGTGATATTGGCTGTGATTTGCTTTCCAGAACATTAAGTACAAATGATTTCTCCAATGTTACTATTTACCACTGTGCCTACACCATGGCAACATCATGTGATTTATGTTTTTATTAACTCCATCTCTTGATCCCTGTGCAATATGACTCAACAAATACTTATTAAAAGAATAATAATATGTTATGTTTGAATTGTGTTTGATGGTTTTTTAAACTTTTCCCTTCATCTTACTTAAACTTCTTAACAATCTGAGAGCTTCATATACAATTATCACCTGTCCTGAACAGCAGAGAAAACTGGAATACGAAGAATTAGGTGACTTATACAAAGGCACAGGGTAGAATTTCACCTTTGTTGTTGCTATTGTTGTCTGTATATGGTGTATATAACCTGCTCCATTTTATAAAGGATTTGCAGTAATTTGGAGAAAATGATCTTTCAACATCTTCTGATACCTTTGTCTTCTTTTTTATCTTACAGTAAAAGGAAATAGGTAAATAATTAGATATCAGGACTACTGAAAATTAAAATTAAAATAGAAGATCAAGGCCAGCAGTGAGGGAAGAGAAAGATAAATATGTTATAGGTCAGTTAATTCCCTTGAGGAAGAGAGATGACTTCAGATAAGCTCTTCCTGCTGCATGTGCAAGGCTTGTTCTAAACCCCCATACCTGCTTTTCATCACAGTGCACTGCTCTGGTGCAATTTCCAATATAGAGATAGCAAATCTCCATTTTCACCTGCTAATGAGGACATATGTGACTGCATTATTGAGGGCCTCAACTTTAAAGTGGTCCTATTTTTCCCAATAAATAATATCCAGTGCTGCTCCCCTAAGCCCCCTGCCCTGCAGGATAATCTGTTCTTTGAACGAAAATGCAGTTCAGGTCCATAGACTTTTCGTCTCTTTGGGGTATTAGAATAATTTTACACTGGTTCTTCAGGATTTGGTCTTCCTAAACCTACATCTCACTCTTGATTTATGTCCTGCCCTCCTTGTCCATGGAGGACCGGTTTCATAGGTGTCTCCCAGGTCCAGGTAGATGTGGGGGGTGGGAGTCTCTCACTCCTCACCTCCCTCTTCTGGGAACCTGCCACTCTGTACCAGGTGTCCAGTGTCTGGATCAACTCTGAGGCTCATTTACTCATACTCAGATGGGCCCATGCAGACCTCCTACTGCACAACCCCCTGAAGTGGGTTTCCAGAATGACCTCTTCATTGTGTCTCTCATGATCCCACACATGGCCCATTCTATACACTTTTGCTCCCAAGATTGCTTTGCCCAGAAGGCAGCCCACTGAAGCACTGGGGGTAGCATTCACACCAACCAGAGTCTTCAACCCAGACAGCAGCAACACTGAGGCCTGATCCCCAAGACAGCAGGTGCCTCTGCAGGATGCCCCACTGGTACCACTCTCGTGGCTCTGCCCTCTCTCTCCTGACTCTGTACTCCTTCTAGAGTCATTAAGAGTTCTAATGATTCACTAATTTTTACAGTTTTCTGGCAAGAAACAATTATTAATCTTCAACTCAGAGGAAAAGAAGGACACAGGCACTTGAAATATATATAGAAAAGTGAGAGGGAGAGACCCTCTTTCCAAACTGTGCTCCCCCAGAGACAACTTTCTCCTCTCCCATCAAGGCTGGAGAGGGGATAAGAGGGTTGTGCTGGTTGAGGTGGTTTCTCTCAAATAGACCCTCTCTGGAAGCACTTTCAGGGGATGACTGGTTCAAAAAATATGGAGGGTGCACTGGGTACAAAAATCAGGAAAAGTTCAGTGATAAAGGAACTGCATCCTGTTACAAATGCCAGGAAGTAAATATTAAATTACCTTGGAATTCCCGTCCTGGCACAACAGAAACAAATCCGACTAGGAACCATGATGTTGCAGGTTCGATCCCTTGCCTCGCTCAGAGGGTTAATGATCTGGCGTTGCCATGAGCTGTGGTATAGGTCACAGATGCGGCTCGGATCTGGCATTGCTGTGGCTGTGGCGTAAGCTGGCAGCAGTGGCTCCAATTAGACCCCTAGGCTGGGAAACTCCATATGCCATGGGTGTGGCCCTAGAAGACAAAAGACCAAAAAAAAATTTTTTTTAAATAAAGTTACCTAGAAATGCAGAAGAGTGAGAAATGAATTCCAATCTGGAAACCTTCAGTCAAAGGAAATTTGGGGCTTAATGATTGGGACAGAGCCCGGGTAGAGTGAGGTGGGTGAGGACCATGGATTGGGCTCAACATGTAAGCGGGAGCCAACAAGCTCGGTAGCAAAGACAAATAATATTTTAGTGCAGTATTTTTAAAAATTAAAATTAATACCAAAAATCTCAGATGAGCAAAAGATTGATTTTTTAAATAAAGAAATGTCAGTGAGATTGGAGGGAAAAACGTGAGAGGAGGATAAAGCAAAAAGATCACCAGGTTCCAGTGTGACTGAAGCATACAGTTCTGGGAGAGAGGAAAGAGCATAGTATAGGTTTATAAGATCAGGACAGGAGAGTGAGTTTACATTATAGGAAGTCTCACATGCCCTATTAGTTTTCATTCTTTAGTTATTGGATAAAATCATGGAAGAATTTTTTGCTACAAAATAGCATGCTCAAACTACATTCAAGTAGGATACAGGCATGTACTGGTTGTCACCTTGGGATGTTGTCATCCAAGGTTTCCTGGCAGGTGGTTTCTATGGCTTCATTCTCTTTGGAAGGGTTGAAGGACAAAGAACAGGTCAGTTCATTTACTGAAACATTCTCATCTTTTTCATTTAAAGGGTTAAAGTATATAGTGTCACGGAAAATTGCAACACTCATCTTTTTATTAGTACTGCTGTCTTTGCAATAGGAGTTGCTAAAAAAAAAAATCAAAGACCTTTTTGAGGACATGCCTACCATGTACCTTCAAACCCCCAGAATTTCAGCCCTCATAGAAAACTAATAAATGATTCTCAGCAAGATCAATCATCCCTTCTATCCATGATCAATTATTTAGAAAGTTTTCTTTTTAATGAAGTACCTATGTATACAAATTTGAATCATGAGCTGACTTTGTATAAATGTTAGGCTTTTATTTTAAGAGGAATATCTCTCTAAGTGTAATTATTTTTCTCTTCTCTCTCTGCTTGTGTAAAGTGTGAGTTGCTGGGATTTTGTTTTGCTTTGTTTTGTTTTTTCTGTGCTATATAGACATGAGAAAATTATGTAAACTCCAAATTCTTCATGTAGGATCATTGGTCTTAGTAGGATCTTTGTATTTTCACTAGGTGCAATTGCCTCTACCCTCAAAGGAGATAATTTTCCACTAATAGAACAGATGAAAAACAAAAATATATATAATGTTAAAAATACAGTTTTCTGGATGGGAGGTTTTCTCTATCCTAATTTACTATGTGTCGAAGTCATTTTTGTCAGTGGCCATAGAATTATTAATCAAGGAAACTGTATCGTTTAATTAACTTGAAGAACATCAATGTAACAGGGTGGCCACTCAGTGAGATCAGATAGCGAGAGGGTTCCTCTTTGCTAGTGCGGGAAAAGAACTGTGGAGACAAGAAGGGAAGAATCATCTGTCCTGCCAGAGGGTATGCACCATTTATCTTGCTGACTGGGCTGTCACATCTGTGGGAGGACCCTGGAGAGCCCTGACCGTGAGATTGAAGGTTGGTGCCAATTTACAGCAACACAAATGCATTGAACAGGAAAGAGATAGCTCCTAATCTCTTCAATTTTCTTTCATTACCCTGAAGGCTGGGGAATTAAATGAAACAGTAGCTGATGATAACTTCAGAGAGTCCTGAATGCATGACAGGAAGGTATTAAAATAGCTCAATAGTTTTATTGTGTGTGTGTGTTAATCTTGCCCCTGAAAGAGGAACAAGGGTAGAAAATGCTGCCTTTGGTTATACCTGTTATTCAAGAGAAAATGATGCATTAATTCTGTTTGCCTGTCAGAGATCCTTATGCAGGCAACAATAGTAAAAATTAAAAACAAGAAACATAAGGCAGACGGAAACTGAAGACGCCCTGCCCTGAACATAATCTGGATTATATGACTCACTTGGCTAGTCTGTCCTTAATAACTTAGTAATGAATCCACTTGTCTGTTCTTACCAGCAGTGTATGTCAGGAGAGTATCTTTTAAGCAATTAATATTAACCCCTGGTCACACTGGGTGAAATAGTCTCTGATTAAGTAATGGTTCTGTGTATACCTGTGGTTAGTTTAGACAGCATTCACACATCCAAACCACTTCAGGGCCATGGATCACAGAAACTGAGCAAATACATAGCCAGAGAGGCCCTACTGGGGGCCTTCCAAGAATCCTACTCCATTTTCCAATGTTCTAAGTTGTTGTTAAATGCCTATTAAGTTCCAGGAACTGAATCGTACATGAGAAATACAAACTCCTATAGGTTGTCATTCCAGTCCTTAAGAGTAATGTATGAGAGCATGATTTAAGAGGCAGCTAAGAACCTCAGTTTGGATGTCAAAGAACCTGTTTCAAATCCTGGTATCGATACATATCAGCAATGTAAATGTGAGCAAGTTATCCTTGTAAGCCTGTATCATGTTCTGAAACACTGAAGTGGATATTGTGGTCTGTCCTACTGAATAACTGTGAGGAAACATGGTAAACATTCCATAAATATTCACTTTTGTTGGCTATTAAAATAATGTGTATGAGAGCACAGATAAAGAATCATCTAATTCTCTGGAAGAAAGGAGAGCTGAAATAAGGAGGTGAAATATTTGAGCTATGTTTTAAAATACGAATTAAATTTGCCTGCCAGAAGTGATGATCTTGAAAGCTTGAATCTATCAGTTCAACTCAACTAACTCAGTCAAGTAGTTCTGTTCTTCTTACAGCATGGAGATCAGAGGTCAAAATCAGAGTGAAAATTAGAGCTTCTGGAGAAATGTCTAATGTAGAATTGTCACTTCACACAAGAGAAAATTACTATTCTCTGACCACAGGCCATACCCTCAAGCCCTACTTAATGGGCATTGATGATCAGTGTGCTGTTTTAGGGTTAATAGGGTAGGTTAAACCCTTGAAGAGTTTAGAATGATCAAAAATAGCTAGAGATCACAACTCTTATGTTTCTATAATACTTGGAAGTTCCCAAATTAATAAATCAGGAGATGCTTTATTCTATTTTTATTTAAAACTAAGATCATAGGAAAATGTCAAATTTAAATACTTCAACTTGAAATTCAATTCAATTCAATTCAATTCAATTTATTCAACAAATATTTCTTGAATAGCTATTATGTACCACAAACCATGCCAAGCTCTATGGATACAAAATAAAAACTATATAATCCAAGACTTAGAATTTTCATTTTAGAAGGATAAATTTATAGAATTGTGTTAGGACAAGCTGATGATATATAAATTTATAGTGCAACCAAATTGCACTACAGTTTATAAATACTCAAGGGAAAAAAATGAACTAACTTTCTAATAATGCATACAAACAATGAAAGGTACTGATCAAGGAAATACTGATAAATTTAATAACACAAGAATAGCAACCTTCATCAAATTATTTAAAAAAAGATCATAAGTAAAAAATCTAGCACAATCCAAATACAAATAGATTTTAAAGAGTTAATATGTTATTGACTTTCCATATTGATGAGACACCTAACATATTGAGATCCTGCTAAAGTCAAAGACCAGAAAACACCAAAAGTTTTAAAAATACTATATGAAAATGATCAACCTCATGAGTAATCAAATAAATGCAAATTAAAGTGAGGTACCACTTTTGTATACCAAATTAGCCAAAGAAAATAAAGGATAATCCCATATACTGATGAGGATGTGGTGAGACATATATGTTTTTCATGCATCGCCAGTTGTCAATAAATTATGATGACCTTTCTGAAGAGTTATTTGGCAATACATATTAAAAATCTTAAAAGTGACACTCCTCTTTGTTGCTCTAATTTTACTCCCAAGATGTATCATAAGGAATTGTGGAGAAATTTGGGCAATGATTTATGTACCCCCCCAAATTCCAACTCTTTTTATATCAGTAAAAAAATGAATAAAAATAACAGATATCCCCAATAGGAAAATAAACCAATTCATTCTGGTATACTCTTATGCAGAGTATTCTCTTATTCTTTGAAAATACTGTTTATAAAGGTAACTTTTAGAAGGGCTTCTGATGCAATGTTTTAGGGTAAAAACACAAATAAATTGATATTTTAGTCAACAAGCTAAGAAAGTGTTACTCCTGTTCAGAGTTACACTGAACGTTGAAAATGATCTGAGGCAAATTATTTTTATTAGTTAATAAGAGAGTTTAGCAAGATTCTTGAATATGGGATCAATATACAAATACCAAATGCATTTCATTTTCAGGTAGTATGTACATAGAAAGATAATTTTAAAAGATATTCCATTTACAATGGCAATAAAATAGTAAACAGAGGAGTAAATATTATAAAATATGTTTAAGGACTTTGAAAATAAAGTAATAAAATTATAATGAATACATTAAAGAGAACCTAAATGAAGATAGTGATATACCTTGTTTATAGATAGTAAGATTCACTGGTATAGAGATGTCAGCATTCCTCGCAATGATTTATGAATTCAGTGAAATCTGCATTAAAATTCCAACAGGAATTTGACAAACCTACTTAAAAGTTTTTATGTAAAAACAGATGTAAAAGAACAACGAAGATTCTTGAAGCATAAAAACACGTGGCACGGAAGATTAATGGGAAAGGAAAGACATGATAATTGGTCCTGGGATAGTTGGGTATCCAGTATCATAACATGAAATTGAATCTATACCTCATTCCTCTATTAAAATTAATGTGAAATAGATAAGAGAAAAATGTGAATAGCAAAACTTTAAACTTTTAGAAAAACAGTATATGAAAAATTTTATATCATCAAGACAGGAAAAGATTCTTTGAATAAGACATATGAAAATACAAGCCATTGTGGGAAAATATTGAAATATTAAACTATATTCAATTTAAAAATTCTTACTCATCAAAAGAGTTTTAAAAGTTAAAAACAGTCTATCACCTGGGAAAAGATGTTTGCCACACATATACTGACCAAAAAAATTAGTTTCTAGAATCTATAAAGAATTCCTAAATTGTAATAAGGAAAAGAATCCTTATTAGTAAAATGGCTACAAGGATGTGATTAGACACCTCATGGGCTAGGAAATAGGAATGGCTATCAGTGCATGGAAAGATGTGCAACCTCAGAAGTAGTCATAGGAATGGAACTTGATGAAATACCACTTTACAGGCACTTCAGTTTTGCAAAGATTTAAAAGACTAATGATATCAAATTTTGGTGAGGATGTGGAATAATAGCAATTCAGTACTGTTGGTGGAAATGCAAGTAGGTAAAATTAATGTGATTTAAACTAATAACAGAATTGAGATTTTGAAAGAAATGAAAATTGTTGAAGAGGGGGAAAATACAGATAATGCCCCCCCCAAAAAAAAGTGTAAACAGCTAATATGACAATAAGTAGAAGGTAAATTATTTCTGTTCAACTCATAATTCACATCCTGGATAGGAATAGCCACTTTCTAAATCACCCCCTTTTAATTTTTTCTGCTTTTTAGGGCTACACCAGCAGCATATGGAAGTTCCCAGGCTAGGGGTTGAATCAGAGCTGCTGCTGCCAACCTGTGCAATGTGGGATCAGAGCCTTGTCTGTGACCTACAGCATATGTCAATGCTGGATCCTTAGCCTACTGAGCAAGGCCAGGGAGCAAACCTGCATCCCCATGGATACTAGTTGGGGTCATACCTGCTGAGCCATAATGGGAACTCCTTCCCCTACAATTTCTAAATAGAATCTTTTGAGGATTATTTTTTCCCATGAGTTTTTATCTCTGGCTTTATGATGATCATAGTAGTGGACACAAGTTGTTTTATCTGTCTCAAATTCCTTTTAGAAATATACCTCTTATTCTGGGACACACTACTTGCCCTGTTCCAGGTATTCTGGGATAACATTATTTGAACAGTTTCAATTCACTAGCTACAGAGATCGGGTAGGAACTAGGAACATCATGTCAGAGAAATTAAGTCTCAATACTTCGGTTATAGTTAGGCTAGAAGATGTAGGCCTCAAATTCATTGGCAGCTGTGTTTCCACTGATGTGGAAAAAATCTAGACTGAGAGAATAAAGTTTGGACATATGAAGCAGCAGAGATGAGAAAAGGAGATATATACTTTTAAGAAAATTTTTGTCCCTTTACCCAGGTGTAGGTACAACATTGGTCTTCTTATAGACTTATTATGTGAGCCAATATAGTCCTATTTTTGGTCTAAGCTGTTCTCAGTTGTTTCTTTCTTGCAGTCCAAAAATTCCTAACAATAGCTAATTTGAATTTAAAATTGATTTACCCAAATTCATCATATGGCCAATTGTATTTAAGAATATAAACCTCATAATATGAACTAGTAAAGGCAGTTCCTGCAATGACAGGCCAAGTCTAAACTGATAAATACAGTCACATTTATATTTGAAAAAAATATGTATAATAAAATGAAATCAATTACAGTGAATGCTTCTGAGAGACATTTAATGCCAGTCATATTAAAACATTTTTATTTATATTGCTTTTGGTATGTGCTTTTTCAAATAATCTATATTCTTCTAATATTGGTGATACAAATGGCTACCATTATTTCAAATGGAATACTACTCAGCCATAAAAATAATAAAATAATGCCATTTACAACAATATGGATACAACTGGCGATTATCATACTAAGTCAGTCAGAAACAAAATGTCAAATACCATATGATATCACTTATATGTAGAATCTAAAATATGGCATGGAGTTCCCATTGTGGCTCAGTGGTTAACGAATCCGACTAGGAAACATGAGGTTGTGGGTTCGATCCCTGGCCTCACTCAGTGGGTTAAGGATCTGGCATTGCTGTGAGCTGTGGTGTAGGTTGCAGACGCAGCTCAGATCCTATGTTGCTGTGGCTCTGGCATAGGCCTGAGGCTACAGCTCGGATTAGACCCTTAGCCTGGGACCCTCCGTATGCCACAAGTGAGGCCCTAGAAAAGACAAAATAAAATAAAATTATGGCACAAATGAACCTATAGACAAAATAGAAACAGATTCACAGAAATGAGTACAGACTTGTGGTTGCCAAGGAGGAGGGAGGAGGGGGGGGACAGACTGGGAGTTTAGGTGTAGTAGATGTAAACTATCACATTTAGAATGGATAAACAGCAAAGTCCTACTGTATAGCACAGGGAACTATATCCAGTCTCCTGGGATAGACCATAATGGAAAGGAATATTAAAAAACGATATAGGAATTCCTGTCGTGGCACAGCAGAAACGATTCTGACTAGGAACAATGAGGTTGCGGGTTCGATCCCTGGCCTTGCTCAGAGGGTTAAGGATCCGGCATTGCCATGAACTGTGGTATAGGTCATAGACACGGCTCAGATCTGGCTTTATTGTGGCTCTGGTGTAGGCCAGCAGCAACAGCTCCAATTATACCCATAACCTGGGAACCTCCATATGCCGCGGATGCAGCCCTCAAAAGACAAAAAACTACAACACCAAAAAATGATGTATATAAGTGTGTGACGGGGTTACTTTGCTGTACAGCAGAAATTAGCATAATATTGTAAGTCAACTATGCTTTAATAAAAAATTTTAATTATTTCATATCAGATACTCTTTTGATATTATAAATATTGTCACTAACTCAAAGTTGAGATTAGTTGGGATTCCTGGGGCAATGAGACTACATTAAAAACCTAATCAATATTAAAATCCAAGTGGCGGATTGGAAAAAGCATTTGTTATATACACATTTAACAAAGAACATGAAGAACACATATTTTTGAAACCTAAAAATAAATAATCAATAGAGAGGAAAATTAACATAAATATGAATGTAACATGACAATACAATCCACCAAAGAAAAGTAGAAACAGCATATAAATACATGAAAATATGTTTAATCTCAGGACTGAATAAACTGCAAAATAAAACAATTAAACTTAACTTTTTTATTTCCCCAATACATTATTTTTTTTCTACTGTATACAGCATGGTGACCCAGGTACACATACATGTACACATTCTTTTTTCCCACATTATCATGCTCCATCATAAGGGACTAGGCATAGTTCCCAGTGCTACACAGCAGGATCTCATTGCTAATCCATTCCAAAGGCAATAGTCTGCATCGATTAACCCTAAGTTCCTGATCCATCCTGATCCCTCCCCTTCCTCCTTGGCAACCACAATCAATTTTCCAAGTCCATGATTATTTTCTTTTCTGTGGAAATGTTCTTGGGCATATATCTGGACAAAACTTTCCTTAAAAAAGACACATGCACCCACATGTTCATTGCAGCACTATTCACATGAGCCAAGACATGGAAACAACACAAATGTCCACTGATAGATGACTGGATTAAGAAGATGTGGTATATGTACACAATGGAATACTACGCAGCCATAAAAAGAACAAACTAATGCCATTTGCAGCAACATGGATGGAACTAGAGACTCTCATACTGAGTGAAGTAAGTCAAAAGGAAAAAGACAAATACAGTATGATATCACCTATATCTGGAATTTAATGTATGGCACAAATGAACATCACTTTTTAATCATCATGTTAAACCACCATTTAAGAGTTAAATGGCACATACTATAATCATTGTAATAACTAAGCAGCAGCTAAAATAATAATTTAGCTGGCAAAAAGTAAAATGATTGGTGATACTAAATGTTGACTAGAGTGTGGGGACATAAATATTCCCTATACCTTTCCTGACTTTTTGTCAAAGCCAATTTTTTCAGTATTTTTTTTAATTTTGCATGCCCTCTGCCCTTTAATTCCTTGATAGTCCCTATAGTAATTTTCAAATACATGGAAAAATATCATGTGTAAAGCTATTTCTTACAACATTGTTAATGATAACAAAAACATCAGTAAGGTATTAAATTACACTGCATATATTCTCTAGGCAACTATGAAAGAATTAAAAAGAATGATTTCATCGCTATGTACTGACATGGAACATTCTCCAAGGCATATAAGTTAAGTGAAAAATACACCTAACAGAGCAATTATTACAATATGATTCAAGCATTTTAACCCCTGGTGATAGTTTAACTAGGTACAGAATTCTAGGTTGAGTGTTCAATATTTTTAGAAACATAAATTCATTGACCTCTGATTACTAGTTAATGTGCAGACCTACAATTGTCCTTTGGAGACCTTTTATCAAACCTATATTTAGATGTCTATATTTTTATTATAATATACCCACATGTATATGTTATTTGTCTATTCAGCATTTAGTATAAATTTTTGATCTGAAAACTTAGCTTTCTTCAATAATTGAACTTCTCATCATTTCTTATGGAATATTGCTTTATTTCTACTACCTATTCTCTGTTGTTGGAACTCCCATTACAAATATGTTGGAGCCTCTTGCTTCATCCTTCTTTTCTTTCATTCTTTTTATTGATTTTTATTTTTTCCATTATAGTTGGTTTACATTATTCTGTCAAATTTTTACTGTATAGCAAAGTGATCCAGTTACCTATATATATATATATATATATACCCATATATATATATATATAGGTATATATATATATATACATTCTTTTTCTAACATTATCCTCTATCTTTCTCCATCACAAGTGGCTACAAATAGTTCCCAGTGCTATACAGCAGACCTCATTGCTTATCCATTCCAAATGTAATAGTGTGCATCTATTAACACCAGATTCCCAGTCCTTCCCACTCCCTCCCCTCTGGCAACCATAAGTTTGTTCTCCAAGTCCATGAGTTTCTTTTCTGTGGAAAGGTTCATTTGTGCCATATATTAGATTCCAGATATGTGATATCATATGATATTTGGCTTTCTCTTTCTGACTTACTTCACTTAGTATGAGTCTCTAGTTCCATCCATGTTGTTGCAAATAGCATTATTTTCTTCTTTTTTATGGCTGAGTAGTATTCCATTGTATATATGTATATACCATATCTTCTTAATGCATTCATCTGTCAATGGACATTTAGACTGTTTTCATGTCTTGACTATTGTGAATAGTGCTGCAATGAACATACAGGTGCATGTGTCTTTTATAAGGAGAGTTTTGTCTGGATGTATGCCCAAGAGTGGGATTGCAATTGAATTCCCTTTTATGGTGTTCCCATCATAGCTTAGTGAAAATGAATCTGACTAGTATCCATGAGGACACAGGTTCAATCCCTGGCCTTGCTCAGTAGGTTAAGGATCCAGCATTGCCTTGAGCTGTGGTGTAGGTCACAGATGCAGCTTGGGTCCTGTGTTGCTGTGGCTGTGGCATAGGCTGGCGATTACAGCTCTGATTTGACCCCAAGCCTAGGAACATCCATATCCCATGGAATTGGCCCTAAAAAGACAAAGAAAAACATATCTTTTATATTTTTTATCCTTTTATCTCTCTGAAATTTGCTCTGGACAATTTCTCTATTGTTATATAGCAATCCATTAGTTCTTTCTTGGATTTCAAGTCTATTATTATTTCCATCTATTGATATATTTTAAAGAATTTTTCATATCTGTAATTTCCAATATATATTTATCTATCTAGATTAACAATATTTTATTTTGTCCTATTTTGTGGGTTGTTATTTGATCTTTTTGAGAAACTTATAGATTTTAAACTTATTATCAGATTTCTCTATGATTCAGTTTTATTTTTTTAAGTCATGAGTTCTTCCAACTGTTGCATTTATCAGCATCTTTTTAAGGGATACTTTTTATGCATTTTGGAATTTTGTTTTTATGAGTAATTTTGAGTGAATTCTCTTTTACCCCTCCTCTCTAGGTTTAAAGATGTCTCTATCTAGTCCCTGGAGTCCCCAGAATATAGCTCAGTCTTACACTACCATTCTAGGAGTTCTGTCCTGTATGAGAATATGGAAGATCCATCCATTGAGCCAGCAGGCAGCTTTTCATAATTCCTCATTACATCATCACTTTGTAGCTTCTGACCATTGAATAAAAGCTACATCCCAAAGCAGCAGTCACAACTTCTATTATTCTTTTTCCTCAGTTTTGCATTTAGGGCTTATAAGACACTGTTTATCTACCTGCCTTGCAGTAGTTTCATCTGTGGCCATCTCTGTCTGTGGGGGATCCCACAGCCCCAAAATTTGAGACTTTGGCCCCCAAGGGTTTCTGCCATGTTCCTCTTCCACAAGATTTCTATCATGTATTTTAACCTCTGCTTTATCATTGATGTTTATTTTTATTTGGTGGTGGGTGAGCACTTAAAGAAGGAATTCACCATAACATTTTCACCAGATCTATAAATAGAATTTCTAGGGGACAATAAAAATTTGAGAGTATGGGTAGACATGATGTAGGGGAACATTTATGGCAGTTTGACTTATGAGAAGTACTAAAAAGTTGGATTTGAAGTGAAGAGAACAGCTCTGATCTAACTAAATGAAACTTTTCCTGAAAAAAAGTTATTAATATTAATAAGCAATATGTGAAAGTTGCCAGAATTCTGCCACTAAAAAGCAATTGATGTATACATCATGACTAACCCTAGTTCACGAGAAATTGTAAATGGATTTAAAAGACTGTGTAAAGTACCTATTTCAAAACAAATTTTTCTTAAATTGAGAATTATCATTTGCATAGTATATTCAAAATGCTTTGTTTTGGTATAAATAGGGAGTATCTAAAATCTGAAATCATATCCATAGATTCAATTTACACATTAGTGACTCTAGCTATTAAGCTGGCACAAAATAATGGTACCTTGGCAAATTTAATGAAAAGTACTTGATTGGACTTGTAAATCTTAAAGTCTTTAAAATCTTAATTTCTTGTGTCCTAAAACAAGTAGGATAGTTGATTAGCATTAATTTTGGTAAATGTTACAAATGTTGCCTATAACAAATGTAACATCCTTAACATAAAAAAAAGGATTAAATACTCTAATTTGTACAAAGATGTGTTTCCAGTTTTATCCAAATCCAATCTCCTCTTCCAAGTGGAAATCTTCCTTTCTCTTGATTTGTGATGTTGTGTTTGAAGGACATTTTATAAAGAGCACATCATATTACCCTTTGAGGATATCTGTCTATCAGGTATTCAACCTGGATTAAACAACCCTGAACCCTCATCTTAATTTCTTTCCTTACATTTAGACATGTCCCACACCATTTAAGAGACAGGTTTAAATGCTGCTGCTGCTACTGGTGCTTTTAGTTCAGCTGTTTCAGTTTGATGGCAGCACACTAAATTAACTCTGAATAGAGACAGTAAAATTAATTCTCACTATACCCCTCAGCCATTTCCAACTCCAGCAGGCACATTTTTTCTGTCCCACAAAAATCTTAATGCCCAGTAGTGCAGAATTATAAAACTAAAGCTTAAGAATGCATTCCCTATAGAGACAAAAAAATGTCAATTTTTGCCTGTACTCTTCTATTTTACTGCAATTTGCTACACCACTTCTTGCATCCATTAATCGGTTTAAAAACTTTTCTTCAATATTCCTTGAGAAGATTTAATATGAATGCATTTACTGAGGTAGTATGCTTGAGAGCTTAAGTTTGGGGATACTGGCTCCAATTTTCAACCTTACCACCAACTTAGGCTGCAACTTCTGGGAATGACTTATCCTTTTACGAGGAATGAACCTTCAGTTCTGCTTGTTTTACTTTCCTGTTCTGCCGGGGGATTTGTTTGAGCCAGGGCTACTCAGCTTTCCTTTATGAAAGGTGGATTCTAGTTTGCCTAAATCTTTTAACTTCAAAGCTGGTATACAGGAAGTAGAAGGAAGTGAGGCAGAGTGAGAACAATGAGTGTGTAAGTCAGTGAAAGAAAGATGAGAAAACAGAGCCAGTAGCAGATTTCTCGCTTCAGATTCAAGTGCATACTGCTCTACAATTTCAGTCATGAACCCATAGTCTGGAAGGCTGGGAATGGTTGAACAGTACCATTTTTCCCATTTCTTTTCTTCATCAATATCTTCATCACTGTTCTATTTCTGTGTACCCTATATTTTGTCAGAGCATTTTGTCTGTTTTTATCTTAAACAGCTGACCCATTATGTTGTCACTATAGTCATCTGAGCTACTAGCTACTTGGCAGTTCTTTCCACAAACGCAAGGACAAAAGATGGAATTTACAGTTATCCTTAGGCTTTTTATTAATATAAATAGAACATGAATATACTCTATAAACTTGCTTTATTTTATACTTTAAAACTATAAGTTATGAAATGTATAAACTTAATGAAAATATTCAGAAGAAGCTTACATTCAAAATGGAGGACCTGTTCTGACTGTTCGCTTCTGATTTAAAAAATTCAGCTGCAGTCTGTTGCAACAGAGTCACTTGCTCACTTCATGTTTGACTACCGCCGTCTGGTTCAACTACAGGCTTCAGGTGTAGTCGTTTTAGTTCTAGCAGTCCTATAACCATGTTTACAGACATAGACTAAGATCACATGTTTACACTTGTCGCGTTGTAGCAAATGTCATGTACATTTTCAAAAATGACAGAGTCATTTAGGTGACATCTTCTTACCAGAAAGATAACTTATCAAAGTTGGTTTCTGAAACAATCAATTTATCTTTAGCTTCAACCCCATAGCCTCAGTAACAATGCCCTTTTAGGTAGGAAATACCATGACATTTGATCTAACCATGGAGGCATCATATGTGAATTCACTGCAAAAGAAAGACATGGTTAAATACTTCCTTTACCAGAAAGAGTAGAATTGAATTTCTGCTCCCAAAAATGAAATTATGATCGATGAACTAATTAGCCTCCAAGATTTCCTTACCAAGAGATGGAGAAGGGATGAAAAATTTACACATACTACCCCAAAGAATAACTAAGTACTCATGGCAAACGAGCTAAGGGATGTGGGTAGTGTTAAAATGAATAATTTGACAATATAAACTGTCATTGGAGGGCCTATCATTAAATTGTCATTATAACAGCCTCTTGCTATTGAGCAACACTTTTATGAAGAAAATAAATATTGCCAATCACATGGAGAAATAGAATTATCCTTTGTAAATCTCAAAACACAGTCTCAAGAGAGGTTTATTATAATATTATTTTAGATGAAGAGGGCAACGAAAAGCATACTGTCTACTATTAACAGCTTCTAGACAAATTGATGAAAAGCCACAAATAGTTCCTGTAAACAGGTAATCCTGTTTATTTTGGAACAAAAGAGATCCTTAAAACTCAACGGTTTGTGAAAAACTATTCATTTTAACGACTACAAAGCCAGTATCCATAGGGTTTCATGGCCCTGTTTAAATAATTATTTTAATTAAAATTTGTATCTCTATTATTGATTATAATAATGCAATTCCCTCTATAGTTGGCCAATTTTGGGGAGAGAATAGGAACTAAAACTAGTTCACTAAAATTCCACTTGGCTGGGAGAAGGTGAGAAATGAAAACCAATCTGTCACTCCAAATATCAATTTGGTCAAAAGCTTTGACATTCTCCATCAAGCATTATGCCATGCCAAAGATAACAAAAATTAAGAAAATATATTTTCCATTTTCATTTCCATATATTGCATGTATCTTGATCTAAAATTAAGCCTCAGGAAGAAGAAAAGCAGCATTCTTGAATCCAGAACCGACCCAAGTTCTTGAGGGCTAGCTATAACAATGGAAACCAGTCTAAGTTCTAAATTGCCAAAAGGCAAAATAATCCCAAAGTGAAGGGGAAAGCATTAAAAGCCAATATAATTACCACCCAACATAGACCCCAAATAAGTTACCTACCAGTAAATGATATCGTCTTCTGAAAGAGATTCAAGTCAAAAGCTCAGGAATCATGAAGGCCTCTATGGCCCTCAATCTTTAAATCTTCATCTCCAATCTACCAACAGGTCCTGATGGCTCACATTCCTCCTTGGTCTACATCTTTCCACTTCCACAGCAATCACTCTCATCCAGGCCACCGTCACCTCTCACCTCATCTAGAGCAATAGCTTGTCCTCCTGTGTCCCCTTCTTCACATGACATTATCTAAACAGTGGTTAACTCTTGTAATTGATACCTCCAAATTATGTATATAAAACTTGAACTCCATAGTATTCCACATAATCTGGCAACCCATATCCCTCTGCTTCTCTTGTTCTCTCCAACAGTTAGTTTCCTTCCCAGACCTAGGGAATGTTTGCCTTTAATGTTCTCCCTTTCTCTGGAAGGCTCATATTCTAGTTCCTTCTCATCAGTAATGATCTTAAACCCTATCTCTGCAAAGAAATGGTCCTTAACTACTATCCCAAATAGTCTTTTGGATTACTCCCTAGCATATCCTCCATTAGTAACTTTTTACTTGCCTTTCCCTGTTCTCTAAAATGTGAGTTCCACAAATAAAAGTAACTTATCTCCCTCATTCATTCACTTATTCATTCCACAGGCAATCTCCTACTGTCTCCAGGCACTATTCTAGACCTCATATTGAACCAGACAAAACATGTACCCTTGAGCTTACATTCTACTAAAGGAGGACAGAAAATAAATATCATAAAATTTCAGTAACAAGAACAGTGAATAAAAATTAAAGCAGTATAAAAGGATAGGCAAAGATGGAGGGTGTAGAGGGCATATAGATAAGGAAGCTCTCTTTGAAGAGGTGACTTTGGAGCAGCAACTGAATTAAGTGAGGGAGAAAGACGGGGAATGATCTAGAAAAGGTCAATGTCCCTGTTAAGGAAGTGTGCTCAAGGAAAAGGAGAAAAAAAAAACAACGTAACTGTCTTGGATATTCTATTCACAGTGAAATGTCCAGGGCCTAGTACAGGATCTACTCTGCTCAGAAATAGTGGTTGTACTCGGTATCTGTTGAATAAATAAATTTGAAAGCACTCCATAAAGATTTATTGAATAAATGAGAAATGTGAGGTGTGGCTTTTAGTGCTGGTAATCAAAAATGGATACCTGGGGAAGTGAGTAATTGTTAGCACAAACTCTATGTGTAAAATACACACACACGAAGGCAATTATCTTAAAAATGAGAGGTTGACAACTCTACCATGATGCAGACTCAGTGGTATAAAAGATAACAAGAGTAATAGTAAAATCTGCTAAAAAGATGAAAGTGCTATACCAAGTTGACCAGTGTAGAGTTGAATAAGAATTTTCAGCTGCTGTAACAGGTCATCAATCAAATTGCTACAAAAGTTATCAGATTTATTCTAAGCATTGCCTGATTAATCAGCAAAATGAATTTTGCAGGTTTATCCCTGTTGTCTTTTGGCCTAATTAATCTGATATGAGCTGTGAGTTGAAAGAAAACATAAAAGGGTCATAACATTTTAGCAAGTCTTTAAGAAAATATCAGTATGAATCAATTTAAGTGGTTGTTAGCAATGTGTTTCATAATGTATAGTGCTGTCTTTTGGGTCTTGGAAGATTTTCAGACTTTGGATTTTGTATGGCCAACTAATTGTCAAAATAATCAACAAGAGTTCCAACTTGGAAGATCAGATTCTGTTAGACTTCATAGATAAGAGAAATGTCACCAAAAACACGTTTGCTTTTTCAACTTTAACAGTCTTTTTTTTTTTTCCTCTTCCCTCTGAACTTTTTTAAAGTTAATTCTTTTCCTAGGATATTTTTTCACAATGTCAATGCTGGGTACCATGCTTCCAAGATTTCGATTTCTGCTAAAATTGTAGGTGGTATAGAGGATGCAAAGTTAATCCTCACTAAAGGATACTTTACTAAGTGACTGCCCAGTGCCTTCCTTAGCATGCTTTTCCAAGTTCTTGGGCAAAGCTCCTAAGTCCTCTGTCCCCTTCATTTGTAGTTTTCTGATTATTATCCCCACAAATCTTAGAAATAAAATTTATGATATAGTATCTGGATTCAATAGCATCAGATACTTTCATTCCCTGGTACATTCTTATCTTCTTTGAACAGCAGGCAATAATTTCTATATGGTGGACTTTGTTGCTTCCATTTTTTCCCCATATCTCATTGCATATCTCTGCCAAAGATTAATTTATAAGGAAGTAAACAGTCCATCCACATGTCCAATATTTCCAAAGGTCCCTTTTCTTAGAACCCTGTGTTTCTTCTTAAGTAGAGCTTTCTGAAGTCATCTTATCTTAAGAATATTATTTGAACAGTGTTTTCTTTCATTTCCTTTAATCCTCAGTCACTTTTCAAGGTAAATATTCTTTCAGTCTTTAATTGACAGTAGGAAAGTAAAGTGAAGAAATGTTAAATGACTTGCCCAAGATCATGTTCAATGAATGGAGCTAAAACTTGAATGTGGAGCCTTCATGTGAGACCCTACACTTCTTCAGTGGTGCCCAAACATTTTAGGCCCCTACATCTCTCTCACTGACCCAGTTTTCTCTTGGTTCTTACTTTTATGTTACCTATGACATCCGTTTTTAATTTTTATTCTAAAAATAACTTTTATCCCGTAAAAAACTGAAAGATATGCATACAAGTATATTACTTTACATTGTATTCTTCCAGAAATACATGGATAATAATGTCCATGTTATTTTATCATACACTTTTTGCATTAGTGTCTTCTTTTTTTTTCTTTTTAGGGCCTCAGCTGCAGCATATGGAAGTTCCCAGGCTAGAGGTAGAACCAGAGGTACAGCTGCAGGCCTACACCACAGACACAACAACGCCAGATTTGAGATGCATCTGTGACCTACAACTCACGGTACAGAATCTTTAACCTACTGAGAAAGGCCAGGGATCAAACCCACATCTTTATTGAGACTAGTCGGGTTCTTAACCTGCTTTCACAATGGGAAAGCCCTGCATTAATGTCATTTTTAATGTCTTCTATGGATCCTTGACTAGTCGGGTTCTTAACCTGCTTTCACAATGGGAAAGCCCTGCATTAATGTCATTTTTAATGTCTTCTATGGATCCTTCTTTTTGTGATTCTCCTATAATTTTTTTAGCCAATTTCCAGTTTGAGGAAAGTTAATCAATCTGTCTCCAACTCTTTAGTATTATAAAATGAATTGCAAACAGACTCTTGATTCCATATTTGGACCTATCCATGAACATTTTTGTAACATTGGGATATAATACTTGAAAAAAAATGTTTTGTTCACCACATAATTAAGATTAGCCAAATAGTCCTCCAGAAAATTTTACCAATTTTTGCTTCCCGCAAAACAGTAGGTGTATGAATGTTTTCAATGTTCTCCAATATGAGGTATTATAATTTTTAAAAAATTATTGTCCAGTTTGAAGGTCATATAATTTACTTAAATAAAATTGGATTTTCATATACTCATATTTTTATAAGACGACTGTTATATTTCATAAATCTTTTCCTTCTTAATGAGAGAAATTTATATATGACTTGCCAACATTTTTCTAATTTATCTTTCACCTATAAATTATGTTTACAGTATTTTTAACATAAGAATTTTGTTTTATTTTGTTGTATTTATTTATTTGTAAATGTAGGAATATTTTTTCTTTATACTATCTGGTATTGGTATCCTGGGAAATTTATCCACTTGTATAATATCTTCTACTTAATTAGTATAAATATTGCATAGTATTCTAACTCTTAATTTCTTGTCTATGTGAGGTTATATCTTCTAGTATCTCAGAATGTGACCTTATCTAGAAATAGGATTGTTGCAGATGTGGTTTAGATAAGGTTATAATGGAGCAGGATGGGTCCTTTATCTAATATGACTAGGATCCTTATAGAAAGGAGGGATTTGGACACAGACATGTACACAGGAAACATGCCATCTGAAGAGGAAGACTGAAATTAAAGTCAAATTAAAGAACACCAAAGATTTCCAACAAGCCACTGGAATAGATAAGAGGCATGGAACATTCCTTTTCAGAGCCCTAAGAAGGAAATAACCTTGACTCTGAACATTTTGACTTTGAGGACTTTTGGGGGGGGGGTTAATGAGATCGGTTTACGGATAACAGTATGGGACAGTCTGGGAAGGTGCCAGGGCTTACAGCAATGAGCTTCCCAGGAGCAGACAGACAGACAGAAGTGGCCCAGGAGGACAGACAGAGGGACAAGGAATCAAGGTCAAGTGGGTTTGAGGCCCAGCCTGAGCAGCTATATCTGAACATAATATCCAACTCTGCCCTAGGGCTGTCGAGCATGAGCAGGGCTGGTGGGAGCCTCAGTTCTTGTAGGGTCCCTCTCCTTACCCCCTGCTATAGCCTCCAGAACTGTGAGACAGTAAATTTCTAAGTCATCCAGCTTGCAGGGCTGTGGTATAGCAACCTAGGAAATGAATGCACTATATTTTGAGTCTCTTTATTTTCACTTATGTGGACAACTCTTATGAATGATATATAACTCATCAACTCAAGATTAATTAGGATAATGTGGCCCATAGTGTCACAAATAACCTCGAATGACTAGCAAGACGCAACTCTAGTGACATTTTACTCTCCAGCTTATCCAGTTAATATTCAAATTAATGAGAGTTCAGATTAATCATGAATAAGTTTCCACAAGAAAATAGAACTCACTTTCAGTGGGTGTGATATTTCAGTACTTGCTTAATAACACTGATTATTATAGTCCTTCAAAAGGCAGAATAAGGTAATACAAGCCTTGAGGTGGAGAGGAACCTCAGGTCTTTACCCTCAATTCAAAAGGGCTGCTGCAAGTCTGCCTTAGACCTGCTCTTCCAGGGGAAGCTTGTTATCTTCATTATTTAGGTTTTTATAAACCTTTCATTTTTCTTTTTTAAATTTTTTATTATAGTTGGTTTACAATGTTCTATCAATTTCTGCTGTACAGCAAAGCGACCCAGTTTTATATTTATATATGTGTATATTTATATATACCCAGTTTTATATTTATATATATGTGTGTATATATATGCTTTTTCTCACATTATCTTCCTCATGTTCCATCACAAGTGATTATATGTAGTTCCCTGTGCTATACAACAGTACCTCATTGCTTATCCACTCCAAATACAATAGCGTGCATCTACTAACCCCAAATTCCCTGTCCATCCCATTCCCTCCCCCTCCCCCACGGCAACCACAAGTCTGTTCTCCATGTCCATGAGTTTGTTTCTTTTCTATAGATAGGTTCATTTGTGCCATATATTAGACTCCAGATATAAGTGATATCATAAGGTATTTGTCTTTCTCTTTCTGACTTACTTCATTTAGTATGAGAATCTTCGTTCCATCCATGTTGCTGCAAATGGCATCATTTTGTTTTTGTTTGCTTTTTTTTTTGTCATTTTTCAGTTGCTTAAAATTCTCAACTTTTTTGGGAAATGTTATTTTTGGGTGTTTGTTTGTTTGTTTGTTTTTGCAGAATCCAAGAACTTCTGTGTTGCCCTCACAAATGAAGGATAAATATACTGGCTATAGCATTCTCCTATAACAATATTTTTATAGAGAAACTTCATACATATTTCTACATTGTTTTCTGATATTTTGGGTTGCACAGAAATCTGTTGCCAATCTCATATTTTTTTTCTTGTTGATAACCTCTTTCTTGTGGTTGGATACCCACAGGATTTTTTCTTTAATATTGACAGTCAAAAAAATTCATGATGATTGACCTAGCCGCATGTCTTCATTACTGCTTTTGCCTACCACTCAGGGTAGCCTTTTATTTTAAACTAATGAGGTCTTCAGTTTAGGAAATTTTTCTTCTGTTTTATCTTTAGATATATCTTCCCATTAACATTTCCTCTCATTCTGTGATTCCTATTGTACAGAGTATCATAGCTCTAATTGATACTTTTGACTCATCTTTTAAATCTCATTTTTCTTTCCCTCCGAGTTCTTTGGAGAATTTCTGGTTTATGCTCTAAATCTTCTGACATTGTTTTCTGTAGTATCCACTGCATTTAATTAAAACATGGTTTATTGTGAGTATTTAAATCTCAGTCCCCAGTCTTTTGGATTTATAGTGAAGTTTAGGTCTCAAATGGATTGTGCTGATAGCATTTTTTTTGCTTCTACCTTTGGCTTTTGGCGCTCTGTTTCTGATATGCGCAGTTCTCTTTCTTTTGAGCTTGGCTATGGATTTACATGAAGTTTGGGGAACAGCAAACATACTAGTCTCAAAATTTTTGTATTCTACCTGTTCAACCTGGGAATAAATAGTATACCTCAGTTTATATAACATAAATTTACCCGCACCATGGGTTTCATTTGGAAGTGGTTCTTAAACACCACAGTGAGTAAGCTTAGTTCTGCCATAAAGACTCAATGGAAGGTGAATTCCCACTTGCACAGTTCAAGGATACTTCTTCTATAACATAAATAGCCCTGTCCCCAGACACTTCCTGTATTACATTGTTAAATTTCCCTGCCACCTTTTTTCCTAACAATGGTTTCTTAAGAGGTCAGCTTAATCACTAAAACTATAACTCTGGGGATCTATCACTGTTACAAATAGAGAACTAATACCATGTTTAAATTCTCTGAGCCACATGTTACTACCAACAGGATAACTGGAAACACAGGAGGGCACAGATTTACCCAAGGGCCCAAGAGTTATATTAAGACCTTGTCTAGGGTAATATGAAGACATAATTGCTGCAAATTAACCACCTCAATATAGAGAGACTCTCACTCAGGCACTATTTTATATAATCTAAATTATTATAATAGATACTTTATTTCATTGACTTAAAACTGACTGTTTGATTTCAATGGATCATAAAAATTATTTAGTCCAAATTTTAAATTTTAGAGGTGAGAAAATTCAGGCCCAAAGGGTCTGAATGATTTGTCCAAGGTCAATCACACATCTAGATAGGAGCTATGAACTAGATTTCCTGCTTCCTGCTGTTTCTTTGACTTCATGCAATAAAACCTTTCATGGAAAAATCCTGTGTGCCATTATATAGTTTCATGTAACATATTTATTTCTTTTCCTTATAGCCTGAAGCAGTGGTTGTGATGTGGGGGGAAAAAATCTGTATTTTAGCTAATCACAAGCTCCCTGTAAAACTAATGGAGAATTATAAGGGTCACTTGGGTTCCAGGTCTGCTAGGGACTAAATGCTGGACATTATCACTTTTTCAAGGGATAGGAAATTTTGAAACATGTAGTGGTTGGTTCAAAAGTTCCTGCATATGCTGCTAGAAATGAAAGGATAAAATAATGCTACTCATCTTCAAGGTTGTCACATTGATAATCGGTGCTGTGATTCACCTCTGAGACCTGCTGAATGGGCACTACCATGCAATAGATAAACATCCACCAAGTGACAGTGTTCAAATCAGAACTGATTGGATTATTTACTTGTGATAGATATCAGGTGACTAAAATTCTTTCACCATCTCTTAAATGAGAGAACTTAGAGTCAACAAAACTGATTTGATTTTAATCATCAGTTTTTATTATCCTGAAAATATATATATTTTTAGATTTATATGTATTTATAGCACCTCAGCCAGAGAGGAGCCAAATTTTCTAGTAAAATTAATTAATTTATGAAATTATATTTTAATTTGGCAACTGGAATTTTTTAATTTTTCAGTGTTATGCTCCATAGAATTAAAATAGCCAAAACATTTGAATCTACAACTTGTAGACTCTCTCACTGTATAGGAGAGAGTAAGAGGAAAGCAGAATAAACCAATATAAGAAAAGGCCTTTCTCTAAATTCTAATACCATGAACAAACCCATTGCTGCTCTTTGAGAATATAAAAATATGATGTATCAAAATATTCCCTTTTGCCTGAGTATACACTCACAATATCCCCAATACATCATCTTATTTAAATAAAAAATGAGAAGAGTTGCATTTATTTGATGAACAAACATTTACTGAGTGCTAGCTATGTGTTAAATAATGTACCAGAAAGTAGGGGTTAAAAGATACGGTGTCAAGTAATTCATAGTATACAGGGGAGATAATTAGCTTAATTCCAGTAAGTATAACTGTATTCCACAAAGAAGAAAATTCAAAATATTAAAGAACATGGAAATCAGAATAACTACTTCATGTCATCATTGGGTAGGGTGGGACCAAAAGAGACAAAATGGATCACACACACAAAAATTCATAACTTTCAGTTTATACCCAAGTTCAAAAAGAATAAAGTAAATCTCTAGGCATCAGAGGTAGCCTAAAATCAAAAAAAAATAAGCATAAATTGTAGCCAGCCTGACCCATATAGGAAATGGACTCGGATACAAGTCCAAAGGGCTGAGGACTAGGATTATATTCATGGGAAGCAGACATCATGGCTCCCAGCCTGCAAGGTAAGGGACTGGTACTAATAACTATGCTTAAAACCTGGAATCTCAAAGAACTGATCTTCCCATAAAAAGGAATCAAGAAAATTTGTGCCCATTGTCCCAGAAAAATGGCCATGAAACTTTAATCCATTAAGGATATGGATGAGAAAAAACTCACATAAAAACAAAACTCAAGATTGAGTTATATCTACATTAATAGAGACTAGAGTAGTCAAATCAAAAGAAAGCAGTGAAATGTCTCCAAAAGGCTGAGAAAAAATAAAAATCAACTTGAACTTTTATAGCCATCCAAACCATCATTTGACAATGGTGATAAAATAAAGACAAAGATTTACAGTTGGCTTCACATGGACCCCCACCAAAGAATTATTAAAGAATGTACTTCTGTAAAATAATAATATTAATAATAAAATAGTGATATAATTAGAAGGAAAACTGGGATACATAAGCAATGACAAGCAAAGAAATTGATTAGTATTTTGACAAATATAAATAAATGCTAATAATAATGATAATGGAGAAAATATAACAAATCATGTTGGGGTTTTCAAAGAAATATGGATTTATAGGATTTGGGAGGAAATTATGGCTAAATATGTCACAATTTCCTTCCACCGTCAACCCTTATTTCAACCGACTTACCTTTCTTTAACTATAATAATGCTTTATTTTTGCCTAGGCTTTTTTCTTTTTTCAGGTACTGATATAGCTTTCTTTCTTTTTATTTTTAGTATTTGTCTGGTATATCTTTTTCATCCTTCCACTTTTAATTTTTCTGGTCTTTATATTTTAGGTACCTAATAAATAGCATAAAATTGGATTTTGCTAGTTTTAATCTAACCTAAGAATTTACAAATGATAATTTATTATGTTTATATTAATGGAATTAATAAAATAATTTACTATCATATCTTTGCTTTTTATTTGTCCTATTTTTTCTAAGCTCCTTTTTGTTTATTCTTTCTTTGAGACTAACGTTATTTCTATTCCACTCTCTTTCCTCTATTGTTCTGAGTTTTATACAAGCTACTTATATTCTCTTGATGTCTAAAGTTATTCATCAGTACCTCTCTTCCTGAATAATGCAAAAATTGTAGGGGGTTCCCTTCATGGCTCAGCAGTACCAAATCTGACTAGTATCCATGAGGACACAAGTTCTATCCCTGGCCTCGCTCAGTGAGGCCAGCAACTACAGCTCCAATTCAACCCCTAGCCTGGGAACCTCCATATGCCACAGGTGTTGCCCTAAAAAGAAAAAAAAGAATTGTAGGATACCTGACTGCCAAACTCCCATATTCTTTCTTTCCCACTGTTGTTCAATATTTAATTACATATCATCTTTGTAATTTTCAAATTAGATAATATAATCATTGTTTTATTTAGGTAATATTAACTTATATTTTACAAATTCATTTACTCTCCATTCTCCCTTGAATATCAGACCTTTTTTCCAAGATCACTTTCCTTCCTTTTAAATTAATTTTTTTAGAATGTCCATTAATGTTAGTTGTTTGGCAACAAATTCTCTCAGTTTTTGCCTTACTGAAAATTTATTTCAATTTTGTTATTGAATATTATGAAAAGGTAAATATTCATTAACAATGTTTTTTCCCTGCAATTGTTGTAATCTATGCAGTCTTTTTTTATTCTTTTAGCGGTTATCCCCCAAATTTTTACACATATAGATTTTGTTTCCTTAATCCTACTTAGACTTTATCATGAAGACCAAATCTTAGGATTTATATTTTTTCCATTATCAAAAACTCTCAGGTATCTCACTGGGTGTTATCTCTCATATGCATCAGATTAACAAAAATTTAAGGGTTTGGAATGGCAAATAAGAGTTTGGAATGTGGAATATGGGAAGACCCATACATCTGAAAGGAGAGTTTAAATGGCAAACTGCTTCAGAGAGCAGTTTGGCATTGTCTAATCAGGTTGAAACTGACAACTACTCAGAAGGGTTCTCTTTAAATTCATGACACATCTTAAAAGAACTTTATTGCTGTTTAGCAGTGCTACTAATATATTTCACTCTCTCTTCCAGGCTTTTAGAGTATTATTTTATAACTTCCCCTCTTTCCTCAAATTTCTGTCACTCCCTTCTCCTTCAAACAGACAATGTTTTTACTTCCTATTTCTCTGAAAAATAAAAGCAGTTAGGATAGAACTTCTGTGTATTCTCACCATACTCCTATATCTGCCCCATTTTTTTCTGCCATGTACCATCCCCCATTACTATAGAAAAACTATCTCTGCTCTTTTCTATATACCACCCCCATTCTGCACTGATTTCCATTCCCTCTCTACTATTCAAATCACCCCTCCAGCAATTATCTCCTCTCCTATACATCATTTTCTCTCTTATCTACTGAATCATTTTCATCAGCATGAAAAATTCTATATAACATCCAAAAAAAATTTTGCACCAACATTTCCCTTCAACTATCACTCCATTTCTCTGCTCCTTTTTGTAGTCAAAAGTAAATATATATATATTTACTTTTTCCCCATTCCCTTGAAGCACTGCTGATCAGTCTTTCATCCCTACTTCTGTACAAATAGCTTTTTTTCAAATTCATCATTGATCTTTACATTATCAGATCTAATGAAGTCTTCTGGACTCATCTTAAAGGACTTAGCAATAGCCTTTGAAGCAATCAATAACTCTTTTCCTTGAAATGCTTTCTTCACTTGGCTTGCTGTTCCACTTTTCCCTGGTTCTCCTCCTTCCTCAATGGGAAATCCATATTAGTCTTCTTTATCTCCTTCTTTCTTCATCTTCCTGACTTCTAGACTTTGGAATGTCTCAGGGCTCAGTCCTTGAATGTCTTCTTATAAATCTTTGGTAGTTCCCTTGGTGATATCATCCTATATTATGGATCTAAAGGTCATCTGTATGCTGATAACACCAAAAGTTTTATCTCCTAGGACTAGCCTCATATATACAGAAGTCTGCTCAATATTTCCATCTGAATGTCTGATAACCATCATGATGATTAAACTTAAACTTATGATGTACTGAAAATAACTCATGATTCTAACGCCCCTGTGACCTGAAATGGAGCCTCCAACTGTCTTCCCTGCTCATTAATTGGTAAGTCTGTTCTTTCTGTAGCTCAGGCTAAAATCTTTGGTAACATTCTTCGCTTCTCTCTTTCAGTCATAGAACACCAACTCCACCAGAAAATCCTGTCAAATCTACCTTCAAAATATTTCTAGAATCATACTATTTCCAACCATCTTCATCTCTACCACCCTACTTCATGCACTGTCATCTCTTCTCTAGACGGGTGTGGGAATCTGCCTAGTATCCAATTGTTGCTTCCTGATAGCCTACTCTCCATAAGGTTGCAAAGAGGTCATTTTAAGACATAAATCAAATCTTATACGTCCTTTGCTCAAACCTTCAGAAGCAAGTCCTTGAAACGTCATCTCACCGCTTGTTCTTCTCTGGCCTTATCTTCCTACTACCACCCCCACCCCCATTGCTAATGCTCCTCCAACTACTTCAAGATTTATTTTTGTTCCTAGAAAATAAGCACCTGTGGGAGTTAATGGTATGATTGCCAGGACTATTATCATGGGTTTTAATTACAACTCAACTTATTAGATGCATGCTCTTGGCCAAGTTACTTATTCTATGTGTTTCTTTACCTATAATCAGAAGGGATAACAGAACCTATCCATAGGGTTACATCAGTTGTTCTCAGAGGCAAAATTTTTCCCCTAAAGCAATATCTAGAGACATTTCTGATTTTCAAAATTTGGGAGGTGCTACTAGCATCTGCTGGGTAGACTGCAAGGGTGCTACTGAACTTCCTATGATGTGTAGAGTAGTTCCCACACAACAAAAAAAGTATTGCTTGTTCAAAATACCAATAGTTCTGTGGAATAAATGCTGGAGAGGGTGTGGAGAAAAGGGAACCTATTTCACTGTTGGTGGGAATGTAAATTGGTGCAACCACTGTGGAAAATAGTATGGAGATTCCTTAGAACACTAAAAATAGAATCACCATTTGATCCAGCAATCCCACTCCTGGGCATCTATCCAGAGAAAACCATGACTCAAAAAGATACATGTACTCCAATGTTCATTGCAGCGATCTACACAATAGCCAAGACATGGAAACAACCTAAATATCCATCGACAGAGAAGTAGATCAAGAAGATGTGATACATAAACACAATGGAATATTACTCAGCCATTAAAATGAAAGAAATAACGGCATTTGCAGCAACATGGATGGACCTAGAAAGTATCATAAGTGAAGTCAGACAGCGAGACACCAACATCGTATGCTATCACTTACATGTGGAATCTAAAAAAGGACACAATGAACTTCTTTGCATGACAAATAATGACTTACAGACTTTGAAACACTTATAGTTTCCAAATGAAACAGGTTGGGGAGTGGGGGATGGGATGGGAATTTGAGATGGAAATGCTATAAAATTGGGTTGTGATGATCATTGTACACTTATAAATGTAATAAAACTCTGAGTAATTTTAAAATGATAATAATAATAGCACTGGATTTCTTAGGAATGATATGATATATTTAAATAATTTGTCTAAACATTTCTACTGCAAAAATGCAAACTTAAAGACTTAGAAGCTAAAAAAAAGTAAAAAAGAAAACAGGTTATATTTTAATGATTATTCAATATTTATAAATCATTTAGCATAATATATAGCATATAGTAGGTACTATATAGCTATCAGTTAATTTTTAAGATATATAAATTATATGTGTATACAGTGTATATAAAATAATATACTCCTCATCCAGGGTTTCTGACCTAACTGCTCTCTCTGCCTGAAATTTTCTGCTGCACTGTGTTCTCCACTCCTCACAAATCTTGTTTAGACACCATCTGGGAAACTTTCTTGGCTACCTTACCAAAATCTCACCAATCTTACCATTTTTCCTCTTTTCCCTCCTCTGCTTACATTTTTCTCCGTTGCATTTTCAGCACATGAAATATTATATATTTATTTATTGGTTCATTGCCTGGACTCCAACAATAATTCATCACTGCTCCAATGTTACATTTATATTCCACTGTGCATTTATGTTTTGTGAGGATGGTTTGTGGGGTTGTTGTTGTTTTTGGATTGGCTGATGACAAGTCACAGTGAGAACTTTAATGTTGGACTTACAAACATTAAAAGGCTGAGAACATAGAGAGCATACTGACAAAATTTAAGATGACATGCAGATTCTTCAAAAAGAAGAATTAATCTAATGACTGATCATTTTTTTATTTCATTTATGCTACAAAATAGATTGTAAAATTCTTTCAGACTTGAATCATAATTTATTTTTTGTTATTTTCTGGAAATTCTAGTATAGTACCCTGCAAATAGTAGGTATTTTGCCAACATTTGTAGAGGTGTGGAATCTAAAAAAAGCAATAGTAAGCAATAGGAGATGTAGACTTACAAGTGGAGAAGGAGTTGAGAAATCAGATATGGCAATTTAGGAGTCATTTGAAGTATGGACAATCCAAATAATTCAGACTCAGAAAATATCCTTTAAGGAAAAAGTACTTACCAAGAGAAAATTAGCTACCTTATCGGTCTTCTTTAATCTTAGTCTTAGGATCAATCCCTGAATTTTCTCTCTGAAGATACAACTATTGTGAAAATTGTGGAATATGTCAGGCAGAAGTTCAGAGTTTCAGAACCAATTGCCAGAGGGCAATATTATATCAGGAATTGCAGAAAGAAGAAGAAGGAAAGCAACTGGGATTTTCTTGAGTAAATACAATATAGAGTAATTCAACTGTGAAGAGCACATATGAGACCCCCCCGTGCATCTACATTTGGGGAGAAATGGAACTTTAAAGATGTGCTTTCATGTGGGAAAAGCCCTTTTTATTACAAATATACTCCCAGTAAGTGGCAGTTTTCATACCAAAATGGTGCTGCATTCATAGCACATCACCTGTCTCATGTGACAAAAGCTTGGAATGTGCAAGCCATTTGTGAGCGTTCTAAATTCTTTGGAGACTGTACAGATTATATTACATGATATTTATGGAAGTAAGTGCTGCTTTAGTCTGTTGGAAAAAACACTTCTAGTATAAGCCTCCCTCATTTTCACAAACACAAAACTTCCCAGATGAATTTTCAAGGACCAATGTCAGCTAATAAGTGGTGTTTGTTTCCTTTGTTTTGTTTTCTTTTTCACTTCCTAGTAGTATGATTTTAAATTATCTTGACACATATCAGTTATAAAAATTATTTATCTTTCAGCAGAATTTTAAAAATGTGAACAAGTAATAAACAGACAAGCTTAAATGTGAGACTTCATGAATGCCCGGTTCCTTGGAAAATTACAGTTGTACATAGGAAGTTAAAATTTGTTGCATGCTTGATATAGCCTCATTCATTATAATGCTTTCCACTACATATTTTTGTGAGAGCCAGGAAATAAGAAGAATTCCCTGGAGAAGAATATTTTTTTCTATTTTAATGGGATTATTTTTTTCTTAGTTGAAAATATCCTTCAATGTTATTCATTACTATGAACCCATCCTTCCTCTCTAAGCTTATTCACTAGTGATTCTCCTCATGCATTATTTTTGCTGGCCTCCTACCTTATTTTCTCCCCCCAGATACCATGTACATTCCCATCTCTACCTCCTTTCTTATCCCTTGCCTCCTTCTCTACCTTTCCAAACCCTTCCCCTTCTTCAGTTCATACCTCAAATCCTATATTATCAGATTTCAGCTTTGACACCCAATGTTCTGTCTGCTCTCTAAGCCTATAGTAATTCCTTTAAACCATATTTTTCTTAAATTTTAAAGTAAAACATATATACACAGGAAAGTACAAGCTATAATTATGCAGCTCAGCTAATTTTCACAAGATTAATACACTTTGTAACTAATACCTAGATCATGAAGGCGAATACAACAGATACTCAGAACAAAATTAAATCAAGGATCCAAAATAAAATGCCTTCAGGGACCATGCTTTGCAAATGTAGTTAAACAATGACTTATCATTGAAGGAAAGAAAATTGGAATCATAAAAATACACTATGATGTAGCTTATGCGAGAAAGATGAGGGAATTCCATTCCTCAACTTTATATTAAAAACAGTAAAAATAGTAAGAAAGTCCTTGACCCTATAGTCTAATGCTAGAAGACTGATTAATATGAATTTCATATTTATAATTAATATTAATTTACATGATTTCTATTAAAATTAATTTTAAGGTATCATTTAAAATAGTTCACCAATTTTGGCCTAGTAAGTAATTATAACGGCCAGCAGTGGTTGTAAAAATGGGGAAAAGAGGATAAATTTGAGGAAAATCTTAGATTGTAACATTGACAAGATTTGGTTCAATGTTAAGGTGAAAGAATAGAAACCTGAAAAAGTTCCTATTTCTAGCTTGGACACCTGAGTAGCATCAATGACAACAGAAAACATAGAAGAAGGAAAAGTTGGTGATGGAGAAAAATGTTGAATTTGTTGGATAGTTTGAGTCTGCATTGTCTATGTGACATATGAATATAAGAATCTAGCAGATCCTTGGCTATAGGCACTTGAAGTTTGGGAAGATGCAAATGAAGAATTGAGAGATTTGGGGATGAGGGCTATTCTTAAAAACATGAGTATGTAAAACCACCCAAGAAGCATGAAAACTTAAAGGGCATATTAAGGAAGAGATACCGTCAAAGAAGAAATAAATGAAGCAAAATTGATTCTGGTTATTCATTGTAGTTATAGGTTCTTAAGTCACCATAAACATTGAATTAAAGAATACTGAACCATTGCTCTGGTAACAACTTTTTTTTTCCCCACTGTGCAGCAAGGGGGTCAAGTTATCCTTACATGTATACATTACAATTACATTTTTTTCCCCACCCTTTGTTCTGTTGCAACATGAGTATCTAGACAAAGTTCTCAATGCTACTCAGCAGGATCTCCTTGTAAATCTATTCTAAATTGTGTCTGATAAGCCCAAGCTCCCGATCCCTCCCATTCCCTCCCCCTCCCATCAGGCAGCCACAAGTCTCTTCTCCAAGTCCATGATTTTCTTTTCTGAGATGTTCTTTTGTGCTGGATATTAAATTCCAGTTATAAGTGATATCATATGGTATTTGTCTTTGTCTTTCTGGCTCATTTCACTCAGTATGAGATTCTCTAGTTCCATTCATATTGCTGCAAATGGCATTATGTCATTCTTTTTATGGCTGAGTAATATTCCATTGTGTATATATACCACATCTTCCAAATCCAATCATCTGTCGATGGACATTTGGGTTGTTTCCATGTCCTGGCTACTGTGAATAGTGCTGCAATGAACATGCGGGTGCATGTGTCTCTTTTAAGTAGAGTTTTGTCCGGATAGATGCCCAAGAGTGGGATTGCGGGGTCATATGGAAGTTCTATGTATAGATTTCTAAGGTATCTCCAAACTGTTCTCCATAGTGTCTGTACCAGTTTATCAGTTGATAAATAAATAACTTTGTTTTATGTGTGTCTCTATTTGAAAGTAACTTATTTACTATGTATACTGTTGATTAATTAGTTTTGAGTTCACTATCAACAGCACTGCATCTCATGCCAGGATAAAACACATTAACTTTATAAGGCACAACATAGTTTTCTTGCTTTTAGAATGTTAAATAGCACTTCAGTACCCTGCTTTGGGGTCATTTTGAATATTGAAGTCACCGGTAAGAAGTACAAAAATGCAAAAAATATGACACTATTTTTGGAAATGGCATATTTATAGTATGAAAACTGAAATAAAAAAGTGGATCACTGTCTTGTAAAACCTCAGCTAGGAACATGCATGTTGAGTGCCTCAAGTTTTTCACCACTCTGCTAATGACCATGAAAGTGCCACAAGTACGATTTGGGGTTACAAATAAATTTTAGCAAGTAGGCAAATTTTCAGATATGGAATTTGTCAATAAAGAGAATCAATTGCAGTTAGAAATACTTTAAGGAGCCATGGTGAAATTATCAGTTCTTAGATCATGTAAAGGGAAGAAGACAGCTTTCAGTGAATAGAGGAGCAAGTGTACAGTGGAGTGAAGTGAATAGAGAATTTAAGGAATAACTAGAAATTTTGAAGGAAAAGTACCAGAAGACTGAAGGTATCCTAAAGACAAAAGGAATACCTAACTTTTTCCCAACCAGATCACTGGTACAGAGATCAAGCTGATTGTGATATATGTATTTTATACCTAATTTGGGAAAGCAACCAGGCATTTTAAGGATTAAGGAATGTAACTTCTTGACAACTCTATATACAATGTTTGCAATCAGCTTTTGTTAAAATAATTCAGCCTCCATGTAGGGCAAGCAGCCCAGGAAGGAGAATTCCACTGATGTCTAATAAGACAGCTGTAAAAGAACACAGTACTGTTTGACGCATTTTCCTCTTTGTAAATTCTGAGCCTCTAACCCCAGCTACAACATTAGCTGACTCAGTAAAGGGGATTAAAAATAAGTATTATTCTTTAGGATTCACAAAATAATGTCTGTCCAAACTTAATTATAACCTTATATGTTTCTAACATTTAAAAAGTACAGTTAAAAAGCAAACCCTGAAGATGCTATGCCTTCTAAAACTCTGTATAATGCTAAGGAAATGTTTTTAAATTGGAAAATGATATGTCCTTAATCTGTTCTTTTAAGGGACCAAACACTCTTTTATATATAAACTTTAAATAAAATGAAGGGAGCAAAACTCTTTAATTTGCAGTAGAATGGTTGTTGAATCTACAACCACAGAGAATTTGCTAAAAGAGAAGGCAGATGCTTTCAATGTTTTTTCTCACCTGATCTCTAAACTTATATTTTATGTGGAGAAAATTATAGTTTGTGAAAAAGACCCCTGTGAAACAACATATACAGTATCATTTATATTTTCAATCACTTCTATTACATTGTTAGAATAAAACACTGAATAGCTAGGATTAAAGGAGACATTTAAAAGCAACTGAAAGAAAATGACTATGTAAATATATTTTGACAAGTTAGGTCAATATCAGGTAAGCACTTTCCAGCATAAAGGATGTTGACCCATGATGCCCTCAGCATAAAAAATATGTCAGTGTGTGAGTAACAAGAGTGGCAAGTTCCATTTTGAGCATGACTAAATTCTTCCCAGACTGACACATTCTCTCGCAGATAAAAACTATATGCTCTTGTCAAACTATAAAATCCAACTACTTGAATGCACTGCAGAGTGAACAAACATATAGTTTCTGAACACTTGAAAGAAGGGAACTGCACAGGGTAAGTTTCCCATTTTTTCAGCTTTTAGCTTTGGAGAAGGGTGCAGTTATCATGTGGGGAAGCCAAAACTCTAGTGTAAAACTTGAAATTTTTTCTGCCTAAAATCCAGAGGACAGAAATCAGGGTAATCATAATTATTGGAAAGTAAGGGATATCCTGAAGAAGCTGAAGGGATGAATCCTCAGATACCTCTGTAAAAACCTCATCCAAATCTTTAGCTAAACTTTAGTCATGCACGTGATGGACAGACTGAAAATACCCCAGGTAAGTATTTAAAAACTGAACTTACATTTGAGCTCTCTGCAAGAGAGAGTTTGTGGTTTGAGTCCAAACAGCTTAACTATCTACTAAAACAAAAATGTCAACATTCTCCAGAAAAATAATAGGAGCTAGAGTGTCAATACAACATTTCCAATGAACAGAATATGATCCAAAATTTCTCCATGTATTAAGAAACAAGACAATATGGTCCCTTCTCAAGAGAAAATAAAATCAACAAAGATCAATCCAAATATGTTCTAGATGTAGGAATTAACAAACAATGGTTTTAAATAACAGACCAGGAAGTGTTACAACTGTTCAAGGAAGTAAAGGAAAATATGCTCACAATAACTGAAAAAAGGAGTTCTAAGCAGAGAAATAGAAAATATTCAAAAGAAAGCAAATGTAAGCCCTAGAACTGAAAAATATAGATATCTGAAATTAAAAATTTACTGAATGTGCTTAAAGAAAAAATTGGATGACAGAGAAATGAGTCAGTGGACTTAAAAATGTTTCAGTGGAAATTATCCAATCTGAAAAAGAGAAAGAATGGATAACTATATCTATTTATCAAACACATCTCTTTTCTCCCAGGCCTAATGCTGAACTGTATTTCTCAACCTCCATTGCTGTTGATGGTAAACATAGACTGAATTCTGGTTGATGGAATATAGACAGAAATGCAGTGCATCACTCTAAGTAATGGATCATATAAACATTCCATGTCTTTCCCCACAGTCTCTCTTCAACAGTCTACCAAGTGAAGGCAAATACCTAGTGGTCACACAAGGTATGCACTAAAGATAGCATAACCTTCCACTCCTAAATGCTGAGCAGAACACATCCATCTTCTTCAAACCAAACACATTAGCAAGAAATACACTTTTTTTTGTCTTTTTGCCTTTTCTAGGGCCGCTCCCATGGAATATGGAGGTTCCCAGGCTAGGGGTCTAATCAGAGTTGTAGCCACCAGCCTATGCCAGAGCCACAGAGCAATGGGATCCGAGCCGAGTCTGCAACCAGGAAATGTTACAACTGTTCAAGCCTTGAGGGTTAGGGTTAGGGTTAGGGTTAGGGTTAGGGTTAGGGATAGGGTTAGGGATAGGGTTAGGGATAGGGATAGGGATAGGGTTAGGGTTAGAAAAATAATAGGAACTAGAGTGTCAACACAACAGCTCATGGCAACGCCAGGTCCCCAACCCACTGAGCAAGGCCAGGGATTGAACCTGCAACCTCATGGTTCCTAGTCGGATTCGTTAACCACAGCACCATGACAGGAAGTTCAGCAAAAAATACACTTTTATGAAGTTATGGTCCTGAGATAGTTAGGCTGGCTTTTTTCAGCAGATATTTTTATAAATCAGTTACTGTTGTTACTTTCAATGTCATCTTTATGTAATGATTTCATGCTTTGTCTTCAGCCTTTTTCCACTCAGTATTTATGCTAAAAGGAGAGACCTTCTGAACCATTCTTCTTCTATGACTAATTCTTTTTTTTAGATAGTCATAAAAAATAATAGTTAATGAAAGTATTTGAATAGATTTTTTAACTTAAAACTTTATTTTGCTAAATCAACTCATTTAATATTAACAATATTTCCTTGAGATGAGCATGGCAGGTGTTAGTTTCTCAGTTTTCTAGAATGAAAAAAAATAATGTAGTAAGGAAGGGAGGGGAAAAGAAAATATAAACTTAGAGAAATGTAACTGGCCAGCTGAAAATGATGCAACTTCTGTATAAGGAAGACAAATTTTCATACAGTTCTCCCTAGCAGCTGCTTAAGGATGACTTTGCCCACTGAAACATTTATCTCCTTTTTCCTTCTAAAAGTGAAATTCAAACTCCAATTTCATTATAGGCGCTCAACTTTAGAAGGTACACATCCTATAGGAGATAGTATTATCCATTTTCTTTTGGGTACCTGCCCTCACCATCCCAATACACTAGTTTGAAAAGTTGAAAAATTCCATAGAGAAGGCCTTGCAGGGCATCAGGTATCTGGTTGGGATGATTTGTTACCTCAATTGACAGATTTCAGATGCTCAGTTTGAACTGCACAGAAGCATGGTACTCTTGTTATGTGACCTTCTCTACATCTTCCATCATCTTCTGAGCAAGTGTTCTCACGAACGTGATCCTTAGGTTTTTAGATATATGAGGATTTTTCATCAACAGTGAATTTTGTTGATGTTAGTCTGGTGAAAACCTGCTTTCCGTCTATTTGCTTGTTGAATTGGGAGGGAGGGGTGGCAGAGAGGGGTTAGAAATGTTGTTTTATTGTTTTATTTTGTAGTGAGAAGAGGTATAACCTTGCTGAGAGGGTGACAAATTCAGTTATAGTCAACCAGTACTTGACAGGTTTTATCAGAAAACCAAACAAGAAAAGAGTATGTATGCCTGCTACCAGCTGTCACAGCATTGAACAATAAATGTTTGATGAAGCTAACCTGCAAATACACACATCTCTGTGGAAGTCAGCATTAAGTAGCACCTAACTGACAAAATTAACAAGAAAAGGCCTTGGTAGAGGATATCAAAAGAAAAGGGGAAAAAAAGAAATCCCAAATCTCCCAGTTCCTTTAATGTTTAGAGGTGTATTGAAAGAGCCTCTGCACAAGGTAGAATTTGAAATGCAGTTGCAGTTTTGTTAAGATAAATACAAAGTTTCCATCGCAGTCCATATTGAAAATACATTTTGGATAATGGGCAAATTTTCCAAATTGGTTGTGCTATGAAAAAAAAAGAAAGCTGGTGCCGGAAATGTGAGTGTTCGGTTGAGCTTCTGAAGCACCTCTTGCCTTCCTGCTGATGGGACAGGTGATGGAAAAGTAACCAGCAAGGCACAGGTGGAGGGATCACCCAATTCCCCTCTGAGACACAGGCCATCCCTGGTTTTCGTTATCCTGTTCAAAATCTTTTTGTTTCTGAAGCTTGAAGAGGAACAAAAATATTTCTTTGAGACAACAAAGACTTCTAACCAGAGATTTCTGTTTCATCTCATAACTTCTCCCCCCAAGTCAAAATTAGTAGCATTTCCCACCTTAAGGGAAAATTCCATGTAATTATTTTAAGGTATATGGTAAACCCATTGTCTCCTAGCAACTTAGGAAATTACTTCAAATTAGAGAAAAATCAAGTGTCATTAAAATATTTCAGGTAAACCAAGATACACTTTCTCTATCTTCACTCATTCCCTTCCTAGTGTTTTCATTATACTGCTTTTATTTTTTTGTCTTTTAGTTTTTTTTTAGGGCAGTACCAGTGGCATATGGAGGTTTTCAGGCTAGGGGTCATGTCAGAGCTGTAGCTGCTGGCCTACGCCACAGCCAGAGCTCATGACCTATACCACAGCTCACAGCCAAATCCTTAACCCACTGAGCAAGTCCAGGGATTGAACCCGCGTCCTCATGGATACTAGTCGGGTTCATTGACCACTGAGCCGAGCTGGGAACTCATTATACTGTTTTTAATGCTTCCATTACTAAGTCTAAGTTGCGTCTTGACTTGTATTACTTTTGTATCTTGACTAGTATTACTTCCTTATGTTAAATTGTATATTTCCTGAGGCCAGGGATCTGATCTTATTTAACCTTGATACCTCTCCATTTCTAGCTATTGCTCATAACAGGTTTCAATGCACGATGAAAGAATTGTCCATCAACTCAGAAATGTTTAAGAGACACCCTTAAAACAGTCTGTGGCCATTCCAGAGTCCTGCAGCCCCTACATTATTACCCTAATGATACTATTTTAGCTAGTACTTGGGAAAAGAGGAGAATAAATTCACTAACTAGACATAAAAGATTATATCCTATGGTTTCCATTCAGCCAACCAAAGTGAATAGAAAACTCAGGAAAGAAATTCCAAGACAGAGGCTTTAATAAAACAAAAATACCATAATTAATATCTTCCAACATACTAATGAAACATTTTCCTTGTGAAATTTCATTCTGGTTGTACATTTCTGAACTCATCTCATGATAGCCTCTAGTATTTTTGTGGTGAAGGAGTGGTGTTATAAATATAAATTATGTGTTCTGTAAATCTGTAAAAGCCTCAAATATTATCTATTGGGGTTTCTCACTTCTTATCTCTGCCTCTCCAAATTTTTCCAATCCATATTGTGTTAAAGAGTTTTGAAGATTTTTTAAAAATCTGTTATATTATTTATATTATCTATTTCCAGAGTGGTGAACAAAGTTTAATCTTGGCCATAGAGATACAGTATAATAGATACTATAAGCAAGAAATGTCTGTAAAACTAACCACACTTTATGCTCCATAGATGTAGTTCTCTATATGAACCTGAAAAGGCAATAGTTGACTGCAGTTTGATAATTTGCTATTAAAAATGTGAAGAAGGAGTTCCTGTTGTGGCTCAGAGGTATTGAACCTGACTAATTACCATGAGGATGGGGGTTTGATCCTTGGCCTTGTTCAATGGATTAAGGATCCAACATTACCAAAAGCTTCAGTGTTAGGTAGCAGATGCATCTCAGATCTGACATTGCTGTGGCTGTGCTGTAGTTCAGCAGCTGTATCTCTGATTCAGCCTCTAGCATGTGACGCTCCATATGCCACAGGTATGGCCCTAAAAAAAAAGACCCAAAAAAATTAAAATATGAAGAAGAGAGATATAGAGGAAATGAATGCATTTATTTTAGCAAACTTTAGGGGACAAAATTCCACAAAGACATTTGTGACAAAAACACACTCTATGGGAGTTCCCGTACTGGCTCAGGAGTTAACAAACCCAAGTAGCATCCATGAGGACGTGGGTTCAATCCCTGGCCTCACTCAGTGGGTTAAGGATCCGGCATTGCCATGAACTGTGGTGTAGGTTGCAGGCATGGCTCAGATCCTGCATTGCTGTGGCTGAGGTGTAGGCCAGCAGCTACAGCCCCGATTGGACCCCTAGCCTGGGAACATCTATATGCCATGGGTGCAGCCCTAAAAAGACAAAAGACAAAACAACAAGCAAACAAATAATAAAAAAAAAAACACTCTATGGTGATCAGTGAAAAGAAGTAGAGATAAGAGTTAACCTTACAGTCATTGCTGTGTAGAAATGAAACTGTCAGTCAACCTTCTATTTCTCCTTGAGAATAAGAGAAAAGGCTTACTAAGAAATCTGACATTTATCTTTAGTGTAATGACTGAGACACAGTTTAGATATCCTTTTTGCCAATATCAGGCACAAACCTAGGTGTTCAGATAGGTTACCACATCCCACACCTCCAGAAGAAGGAGGAGGAAGAAGAAGAATAGCAGTTATGTAGAAAACCCAAGTAAATTATCAAATGCAGTTATACTAATTGTGGGTATATGTGCTCTTTAACCTAGAGTTCCACTGTGAAAGTAGAGAAAACCTAAATTTTAATACTGACTTTCATCTACCTCTGCTTCATGGAAATCTGTAGCTATTTTAAAAATTCACACTACAGTCCTGTGAACTGGACATATGTGTACATGTAGCAAAACACTCTTGCAAACCTTGCTGAAGTAGAGATCCAGTTACACATGTAGTCCACTCCTGCCTCCAGAGCTTTGCACACAATGAGGAAAATGTAGGCTCTTATTAATATTATCAGTGTAGTTAGACCAAAGGATGTGGCAATCCTACTTCTGGGTATGTATCCAAAGGAAATGAAAACAGGGTGTGACGAGATATCTGTACTCCCATGTTCATTGTAGAATTATTCACAACAGCCACGCAATGGAAACTACCTAAGTGTTTGTCAATAGATGCATAGATAAAGATAGGTGTGTGTGTGTGTGTGTGTACATGTATACACACATATACACAATGGAAAATTATCTAGCCATATAAAAGAAATCCTGCCATTTACAATAACACAGATGGAACTTTAAGGCACTATGCTAAATGAAGTAAGAAAGAGGAAGATAAGTACTGCATGGTATTACTTACATGTGTAATATTTTATTAAAAAGTAAAATTAATAGGAACAGTGAGTAGAAAAGTGGTGACCAAGAGCTAGAGGGTGTGGAATAGGGAGCAGTTGGTAAAAAGCACAAACTTTCGGCTATGCAGTGAATAAGGTCTGAGATCTAATGTATAACGTGGTGACTAAAGCTAATATCACTGTATTTTATAACTGAAATTTACTAAGACAGTAGAACATAAATGTCCGTATCAAAAAATATTGTTAGAAAAAAATACTTTTAGTGAGATATTAGACGTGTTAATTAACTAGAAGGGGGGAGAAACTTTCACAATGTATACATGTATCAACTTATCATTATGTACACTTTAAATATCTTACAATTTTATTTTCTATTATACTTCAATCAAGCTGAGAAAATATTACCAGTACAGTCTGAATGCATTTGAAACCAGTTGGGTAACTGAGATATAGAGGGTACAGTGAGTTGAATTCCTCCAAGTTTAATAGAGAATCAGTAGCTGAAGAAACAGATTTATCTTTCTGGCAGGAAATGGGCATTCATTTTTAAAGAATGTATTGATTCCATGCATCAAGTGTGCAAGGCATATTTCATCAGTGTGTGGATATGTACATTTCTTCTACTTTTGTTCTTCAGCCCTGGAAAAAAAGGTCACTGGGGAACTATGAATTCTGTAATTCACTGTCTGAGAAATTACTTAGGTAGACATACTCCCTGTACTCTTAGGGTGTTTATCCATAAACACACATATATACACTACTTATCAATTTCACACAATTATGATAGAAAATATAACCTAAAGGCTGAGCTCACAATTATCTGATTATGAGTAAAACAGTCAACAATGAATGCCGTAAAAATTATTTGAGTGGAAGAGACAAACTTGTAGAGAAACCCAAAGAACTGTCTTGAAGTATTCATAGATGGTAACTGCTATTTCAGCCTCTGTTTTAAGAGAGAAAGTAGCCTCCTTGGCTATAAAGATTAAAAAGACACCAGGAAAAGCCACTACTCTAAGGGCCTCCCTTCAAATGCCATCACACCTGAAATTATTCCATTAGAAATCTGTCTCATAGGACTAGTAAGAAGTAATCAGTAATTCTTACTGATTAGTGAGAGTACGTGTGACTCTTCTTTACATAGTTTTCTTAATTTTTTTCAGCTCCCCTGTTAATTTAACCATGCTAAAAAGATATTTTTAGAAAATTGGTGCTTAAGAAGAGTAACTTTGCCAAATAGCTCTGTATCCCCAGGAATTTGTGGTACAATGATAAACACATAGTTGACATAATAAATAGGTGTGTTTGGACAAAAATATGGTTCTTTTGTTTGGGGCATTATCCTCGGGAGCTGTTAGGTCAGATTTCCTGAAGGCAATGACACATTTTCAGTGCTTCTCAGACTCTGCTAGACCATACCTATGAATCATCTTGTTCCCAAATCAGCTGACAGGCATAGTGTTTGTATGTCAAAGGTGAGTAGAGGTCTGCAGGGGCATCCAAGTGAAAGATGGGGGCAGATGAGATCTACAGATACACCTCTGCCATTATCAGAATGTTGTCCACATTATAAAAATAAGCAAAAAGTGGTTCTTAGGCCACTGTTCAATGTTGATTGATCAGCAACTGTTGGGGAGGGGAAGGGACTGGCATTGAGGGAGTAGCTTCCAGGCCCCTCACTCAACTTCAATTAGAGCAGTTCAGTCTTGATCAATTAAATATATTGACACCTCACATAGTATTTCTCTTGAAGAAGGAAAGAGAGAAGGAAAGAGGGCAAGAGTGAGAAAGGAAGAAAAAGAAAGAGGGAGGAGGAAAAAAAAAAAAACAAAACAAAACCTTGTTGGTCTCTAGTGCTAGCCCTGGAGGAACTTTCCATTCCTAAATGCAAATCATTTGAAAGGATGAGAAAGGAAAGGGCTGTCTACTTTGTGAACTGATAAGAAAATCTCTGCTCCATGATGCAAGTCCAGAGAAAAGAATGGCTTATAAACATTGGCTTTTTTCAGTCCATTGGAGCACCAGGACACTGCATTGCCAAGAGGCACCTCCTGTACTGAAATGAAATAAGACCTGTGTTTACATTAACAGCCCCATTTGATTCACTGTTTGATTAAGACAAAGGAAAGGGAAGAATTAACCTGGTCAGCATCCTGATTGGAGAGGACCTAGCATGGAGAGAAGCTGTACACACAGTCCCCATCAGTGGAAAAGAGTAAAGCAGATGTTTAATGGGTTTTACACCCCAAATCCCCACTCCTTACTCTACTCCCCACCACAGTTCATGTGGCCCTCCTGTATCCCCACCATTATAATCTGACATTAAGAAAGAGACTGGTAGGAGTGCCCTTCGTGGCTCAGTGCTTAATGAACCCAACTAGGATCTATGAGGATGCAGGTTTGATCCTTTGCCTCGCTCAGTGGGTTAAGGATCCAGTGTTGCTGTGGCTGTGGTGTAGGCTAGCAGCTGTAGCCCAAATTGGACCCCTACCCTGGGAACTGCCATATGCCACATATGCCCCCCGCCGAAAAAAAGGGAAGAGACTGGTAAACCTCCTTTGTCAGTGCAAACAGAGCAAAGATGTCTGAGAATGTAGTGCAGAGCCCTGAAAAGAGGGTAGGTTTTGGAGCCTGACAGGAGTGCAGTTGGAAAAGTAGTTTATTTTCACAGGAAAGTGAACAAGGGCTCATTTTTCCATGAAGTCTGCCACCTGTTAACTTCATCTACCATATATTTAATTGCTTTTATGGAGAGAACAAGAGTGAGAGGGTTCTAGCTTGAAAGCCTCAAAGAACATGAGGAGAGTGTTTCAATATGCCTGCTCTATCCCTGTATTTGAGGGGGAAAAAAGGTAAGAAAATGTATGTTCAAACAGAAGGATTGTATATTGATGTTTTAAGGTAGATGTTCTTAACACTACCCCAACATATGACAGACATGTGGATGAGATGCAGTTGGTTGGGGGAGGGGAGGTGACTATGTAGAGTAGTGGTGTTTTTTTTATTTTTTTTAAATATAGTTAATATACAATGTTGTGTTAGTTTCAGATGTACAGCAAAGTGATTCAGACATACATATGTATGTGTGTGTGTGTGTGTGTGTGTGTGTGTGCTTTTTCAGATTCCTTTCCACTATAGGCTATTACAAGATATTGAGTATAGTTTCCTATATAGGTCTGTGTTGTTTATATACTTTGTATATAGTAGTGTGCTTATGTTAATCCCAAACTCCTAATTTATCCCTTCTCCTTTCCCTTTGGTAACCATAAGATCATTTTCTATGTCTATATCTGTTTCTGTATTATAAACGAGTTCATTTGTATCATTTTTTAAGATTCCATTTTAAGTGATATCATATGATATGTCTTTCTCTGTCTGACTTACTTAACTTAGCATGATAATCTCTAGGTCCATCCATGTTGCTGCAAATGGCAATATTTTGTTCTTTTTATGACCAAGTAATGTTCCTGTGTGTGTGTGTGTGTGTATAAAACATCTTCTTTAACCTTTCCTCTGTCAGTGGACACTTAGGTTGCTTCCGTGTCTTGGCTTTTGTAAATAGTGCTGCTATAAACGTAAAGGTGCATGAATCTTTTTGAATTACAGTTTTGTCTGGATACATGCCCAGAAGTGGGATTGCTGGATCACATGGTAACCCTATAAGTGATGTTCCTAATAAGAACTAAAGCACTAACATTTGTAAATAATTTATTTGTTTGTTATGAATTTGACAAAATTCTGAGGCATTTCTAGAGTAACATCCATCTTCCTCACCTATATCTCAGGTTTCTGGGGTGAGAATGAAAGAGGTGGGCCATACAAACAACCAGGAAGTCACTGAAAATAACACCCACACTACCTCTTCTCTGCTGTTCATGCAGGAACCTTTGTGAGAAGCTACTTGAAATGTAGTGCAATTACGTTTTTTACTTCTCTGAACTTTCTATCAATATTTTCATATGAGGGTGTATTACACTTAACAGCATCCTAAATGTTGTGGTTGAGAAGAGCTAAAGACATTGAATCAACAGGAAAATGTATGTTCCTTGATTTTACCACATCAGTTCCTGAACTGAATGGCTTCAGATCATTCCTCAGGAGGTTTTAAACAGGTTAAGTGAGAGAAGCCTGGTGCACTGATATGCAAGTTGGTGTGTCCTTAGTAAGATCAAGCCTCAAGTTTGGAAAATGCTGATAAGAGTTATTTCCTTCCAAGATTTGCTGTAATGTGAAAGGAATACCTTTGCACCCTCTAATCTCTGTTTTAAAAGCACTAAAAGGCAATAAACCAGAATCAGGAGGGAATTATTAACGAATGGATCATCCTTTTATCTGTTCTCTAAATTAGTCTGCCACTGATTTCGGTCTTTCCTCCATTGTAACTTTTTCTTCTCCTCAGATCACTTGAGGTTTCTTCATCTTTTTCACTCCTTCTTCTTAACTCATCTCTACAAACATTTGTTGGTGACATACTATATGCCAGAAATTATGCTAAATAAACTTAAACATAGAGAGACTACTTCTCGAAGGTTATTCTTTCATCCTCAGTTGAAAATCTTTCTTGGAGTTCCCTGGCCTAGCAGGTAAGGATTCAGCATCATTGCTGCTGTGGCTTAGGTTTGATCCCTGGCCTGGGAACTTCTGCATGCTGAGGGTGAGGCCAAAGGAAAAAAATCTTCCTCCTTTGCACTTTGTGTCATTGAACTATAACACCCACTTCCCTTCTTTCAAAATCAAATACAAAACTCATAGCCACTTCCCATATTTTGTTAAGATTTGAACTCAAAGTCTTTCTCTCTATCCTTAACTCCTCTCAATACCCAATGTGTCTTCAGTTTCTCAGTATAGAGCCCACCTTTTAACAACCTAAGATCTCAGTTCTCAGTTCTTCCTTGACTTCCTCATTCCAATGAGCTTCATCTTCACCATACCTGTCCGTCCCCCCTTTTTCAGTCCCCAACACCTAGGACCACACTTTGGACCTTGTCATTATCAAGTCTGTTCTACAACAGAAACCACTGTTTCAAACATCCTCCCACCTCCTCCTATCTCTCCAGCCTTCTCACTTACTCACCACAGACATTTAGACTTACTGATATTTGTAATCTTTGGACCCCTTCCCTCTTCCCATCTCCTCTCTCTTCAGTTCTTTCTCTCTCCAGCCCAACCCCTGTAGTCCACTGCCTCCATGATACTCTTCCAAATAATCCAAATCCCCTGGTCTTCATGTCTTCCCAATACATATGAAACAAAAGTGTGAAAAATGTTTAACTTTTTTTCAAAAACTTTACCGTCTTAACATTATCATTCATTTCATAGGTCTTCCAAACTTCACCTCTACTCTTTCATCTGCCATTTAGTCTTCACCCATTGTCATATGTCTTCCACCTCCTTATTTCTAATGAGAATACCTTTCCAAGATCATTACAAACTCTTTGTTACCAAATGCAGAGGACTTATTTCATTATTTGTTATCACTTGACTCTCAGGATGATTTTAAAGTCTCGGTTACTCCCTTTCAAAGCCTAGTACACCTTTCTCAGCCCCCTTCCTCCTCCTTTACCTGCTTAAGTCCTACATTATCCTCATAACTTAGCTTAAATGTCACCTCTTCCAGAAGCCTTCCTTAATTCCCCATAGGTGGATTGTATGTCTATACTATGTGTGTATGTTAAACCCTAGCTATCCATATAAATCATCCTGTATTGTAATGTCTTGTTTACTTCTTTTAAGTGAATGACTGTATAAGTACAGATGGAACCATAAGACCCTTCTCTCATCATATCTCTACCTCAAGTCTTTTGACCTCCTTGTGGTTATTAGAAGAATGTGATTAAGATTTCCACTTGAGACATGGGACTAGATAGCAAGTCACCAATCAGATATATCACGGGTCTAGGCCTTCAGGGAGGTTTTTAATAGGTCACCCTCCTCTGTTTTGCAGTATCATTATCCCCATCACCATAACAACATCTTCCCCAATATGAACAATGAGAACCATTCATTGGAGGGCTGACTTGGAAACATCAGCACTCATAATACTCCACTGTGATCTTACCTTCTCCTGTAGGTCCTTCTTGGGCATTGGCACACATCACCAACTAATCCACACCTGAATGTTCCCCTCGGAGTCAAAACCCTCCTGGTAACTTGGCACCAGGAATATTATAAGCCATGTTCTTCCACAATATTAACCTTTCATATTCATTAAATTATGTAGATCATATGTATCAAATACAAGAAAAACAAATCACCCCAATTTTATCAAATGATACTCCAGTCATAGTATAAATCTCTTAATAGTTAAGGCAAAAGTCAAGAGAGGTCAGCGGCTGAAATTATTAACTGTCATGAAATTATTCAGGGAACTTTTTGAGGAACAAAATGGAAAAACAACGAGATTTAGGCTCCAGATTACCGCTAAAACCCCATTGGCTCTGGAGTTGTGTACCCACCATAGATTCATCTAAACCTCCCTAGTGGAAGAAAGGAAGGATGGGAGAAAAAACAAAGATAAGCGGGAATGGAAAAAATAAGAGAAAAGAAGAAAACCAGGGAGAAAAGAAATAAAATTTTGGTCCTTACAGATTTCCTGTTGTGACTCAGTGGCAACAAACCCAAATGGTATCTATGAGGACATAGGTTTGATCTCTTGCCTCGCTCAGTGGATTAAGGATCCAGCATTATCATGAGCCACCGTGTAGGTCACAAATGTGGCTCAGATCTGTTGTTGTTGTGGCTGTGGCATAGGCCAGCAGCTACAGCTCCAATTTGACACCTAGCCTGAACTTCCATATGCTGTGGGTTCAGTCCTAAAAAGACACAAACACAAAAAATTTGGTCCTTGCTCTCACTGAGTTCATCGTCCAATAGTAAGTGGTTATATAACAACTGTTAACCAAAAACCATGAGCAAGATGCTAAGGAGATCTTTATTAAGATAAGAAGGCAACTCAAATAGAAATCTACATCTAGGGTCATGGGAGCAAGCATCCACTTGGGAATGCCTGGCAAAAATAGTATCCCCTGCTGCTGCCAATGCTCACTTCCTCAGTAAATAGGAAGAGGCTGAGGAAAAGAACTTTGAAGTCAGCCACACACACCTGGGTCAAAATCCCATTGTCTGCTGCCTACCTATGTTATCTGGGCGTCCCTACCCTGGGTCTCCATTTCTTTGTCTGTAACCTGGGTGTCAGTGTGACAGCATCTCCTTAACAGGTTCCCTGTGAGAATGCTATGAGATATGGGGAATAAAATAATCAACACTGTCTCCCATTGTGGTTGTTCATATTATTCCCCATTCATTTCAAGGTTTCCTTTGACGTTTGTTTTAACCAAAACTCACCAGGATATAATCGGCAGGGGAAAGTCCCCACATAGACTATATGACTGTGGAAATGGATGGAACATTACCTTGGTGGTGGCTAGCTCATCATTTCTGAAGAGACTAATATGTGCAATCTTCCTTCAGGCTCTGGCTCCACACCTACTAAGAGGTGTGGAAGACGATATGAGTTTGGCTGAGCATGAAGAAAATTTGAGGAAGTTTTGTGGCATTTAATTACTTCAGTGCATGTCAGAACTTGCATGGCCATGAGTTAGAGAAGAAAGTTAATGCTGTGAGAAAATATACCAGACATATATTTTATTTGTTCATCATTAAAAATCCAGTAGTTAAGTTTTCCTGACATTTTACAGAAAGTCCTGTTTTCAATTGCTCAGAAGCAGCTGACCTCAGAAAGAAAGTAGATTATAAAACTGACCACAGATGTTCCTACTATTCTCCCTTCATGGTATCTGAAATTCTGTTGTTTGAGCTTGTAAAAACAAGGAACAAAAATGGTCCTTATTAAAACATAAATGTCCATTCAGGAATAAATACTTTAAGCTGCTATCACTCATTTGTACATTAGGAGTAATGAACGTCAGAGTGTATCCTGTGAACGTGTTCATTTGTACTTTAGGGTTAGTGAATGTCAGAGTCTGTCCTGAGAATATATTTTAATAAATCAGACAGAGGAGAGGAAGCACCAGTCACTAAATTCCTGAAAGTGTGACAGAAAGTTATTCAAGGAAAAAAGAATTTTAGCCTGGGAACCTGAGTGCAGTAAACATTTACTTGAGCACTTCATCACTGTTTCATAAAAGTAGGCCTACTTAGAGGCTACAGATGGAGTATTTTTTTTTAATTGAAGTACGGTTGATTTACAATGTTGTGTTACTTTCTGGTGCACAGCAAAGTGATTCAGTTATACATATATACACACATATATATTCTTTTCCATTATAGTTTATTACAGAATTAAATATATTTCTTTGTTCTATGTAATTGGTGCTTGTTGTTTATCTACTTTATATACAGTAGTTTATATCTGCTAATCTCAAACTCCTAATTAATTCCTCCCCCATCCCCTTTCCCCTTTGGTAACCATAAGTTTGTTTTCTATATCTGTGAGTCTTTCTACTTTGTAAATAAGTTCATGTGTATCATATTTTTAGATTTCACATATAAGCAATATCATCGAGAGGCATGTATCTTTTTGAACTATAGTTTTGTCAGGAATTATGCACTGGAGTGGAGCTGGTGGATGGCAACTGTATTTTTACTTTTCTGAGGAACCTCCATACTGTTTTCAACAGTGGCTCCACCAACTTACACTCCCACCAACAGAGTAGGATGATTCTCTTTTCTCTACATCCTCTCTAGCATTTACTGTTTATAGACTTTTTAATGATGACCATTCTGACTGGAGTGAGGTGATATGTAATTATAGTTTTGATTTGCATTTCTCTAGTAATTAGCAATCTTGAACTTTTTTTTTTTTTGTCTTTTTAGGGCAGCACCTGTGGCATATGCAGCTTCCCAGGCTAGGGGTTGAATCAGCTGACTGCCTATACCACAGCTACAGTAATGCAGGATCCAAGCCATGTCTGCAACCTACACCACAGCTCTTGGCAACACCATATTCTTAACCCACTGAGCGAGACCACTGAGTGAGAGACTGAACCCACACCCTCATGGATACTAGTCGGATTTGTTAACCACTGAGCCACGATGGGAACTCCTGAGCATATTTTCATATGCCTTTGGCTATCTGTATGTCTTCTTTGGAGAAATGTCTATTTAGGTCTTCTGTCCATTTTTGATTGAGTTTGGGTTTTGTTATTGAGTTGTAGAAGCTATTTATATATTTTGGATATTAAGCCTTTATAGTACTTTTTAACAAATGTGCTATGCATAATCTCAGTTTAAAGGTGTATCAGCGTATCAATATGAGAATTTCTGAGGAAAAGTTCCTGAAGCACTTTGAGTCCATGGAAGAAGAAAAGAATGAGATAGATAGGTGGTAGATGATAGATAGATAGATAGATAGATAGATAGATAGATAGATAGATAGATAGAGACAGACACACAGACACACAGACAGGGACATAGATTTTCCCGTTTAAAAAATAAATTATATTTTTAATGTGTTGGCAATTTAGTAACTAGTATTTTGCACAATATTGATACTCAAGAAGATTGTTTATTCATTCAGATTGCAAACTTTAAAATAAAAATCTCAGCAATATTCTACTAAATTTTATCAAATGAAGGCATTATTTACCTGAACTTGAGCCTCATTATACTACGAAGTAAGGTTATTGCCAAATGAAAATCAAAACATTTCTGAAATGTAGATTTTGCATTATATTGTCTGTATCATATAACTCTTTATGTATAAGCCTAAATATGTTTCAATACAGGATTCTTCTAATATACTCAAGTGGTACCCACACAAACAACTTGTTTGGAGAGAAGAAAGCCAAATTTAAAGTCCAGTGGTTTGGATGCTTCCTCCCCCAACTCTGGAGTGAATTTAATGTATCTATGGTTTACTTTTCTCTCTAGGAAACGATGATAATAGTAAAATCTTCCCACAGGCACTGTGAGGTATTATCCTGTGAGATGTCACTGAGAGAACGCATATGTCTCTGCTTTGTAAACTCAAGTACCTTTTATTTTTAGTTTTGAATGTTTTACACATTATGTAGAAGCACCAATAAAAAGCATAAGTCTTTAGGTACAGGTGTTAAGCTTGGCGACTAAATCCTACATGTAAAAAGATACAGTTTCTACAAGTAAAAAAAAAAAAAAAGGTCATTAAATATTCCTCTGGGTCCATATCTGCATAAAACCAAAAGTAAACTCAAAGAAATGACTTGTTCAGCCCTCAACTCCACGAATAAAATATCATGTTTCAGCTCTCTAGAAATCAAGCTTATCACTGGCCAATTTGCTATAAGATCGCTAGAGGCTTATATGCACAAGTGCTCGTACAAGTAAACTTATACAACGGCATGTTGGAGTTCAAATGTCACCTCTTCAGTGGGGACTTTCCTGTTTTCTTTTTAAAGAACCATCATCTCACTAATTATTCTCTATGCTACATCCGTTTTATTGCCTTTTAGCCCTTATTATGATCTGAAATATCTTGGTTGTTTTTCCTTGCAAATTACATGTCCATATCACCTCCACTGTCCCTGTCCCCACACTACATGGAACCTAAGCGTAAATGCCTAAAGGTTAGGGTATTTGCTTGTTTGCCATTACATTTGCAGCAGCCAAAATAGTGCATGGAATGGTATTTAATAAATAAATACCAAATAAAGAAACACTGGACTATTCTCCATGTAAAAAAAAACATACCCTCTGCATGCAGTGTGACTTACAATCACAGTATCAATGAGATCTGTTGCTTTATCTGGGGCACATCCGTTGACATCATGTGTTGGGTCTTTCTTCTAGAACTTTGAAAGTACTGGATCAGTGACTCTACTTCTGACCCTGATTTCTTCCTGACAATCCATTTATTGGGTCTTGAAGTATTGAGGTCATTTTTCCAGTGCTTTGGAAATATGAGCTAACAGATCGTGAACTGCCAAAACTCTGCTTCCAGTTCAGTCAGAACATTGTCAATGACAGTAATGTTGACAGTTTTCACTTCAGAAAATATAGGGACAATGTGATTTCACTTATTCATCTCCTCAGGTTGATGGGTGGAAATCTGAGCACTCTTTTTAGACACGATAAGGAATCTATCATCATCCATTTTTTCCTACTTCTGACAAAACTGCCATCACACTGTCGCATCTTAAGAATCTTCCAGGACATAAAGGACAGACAAGTTTTGTTAACTTACTTCTAGCTTGGGTTCAGTCTACACAAGCATCAAGAATTTATCTTCAGTTACTCACACCCACTGCTTTCATTCCTTCAGCATTGAGGTTATGAGAGCACCTTTCTTGGTTCCTTCATATATATGGATTTTTATCACTGTTTAAAGTAAGGTTTGGCAGTCTTGTCAAAATGGTGTGCCTGGTCTCACTTTTTTTTTTTTTTGAATATCAGAATCTTTAAGTTATTTTAGTGGCTTGGTGACCAAACATTAAATCAGGCCAAAGTAGCTTAAGACAATATAACAGGTTATATAACAGTTTATCTATAAATAGTAGACTTGCTTTCCCTTGCAAGGTGAGGAGGTAAGAAGTATATATGTCATATGAACGAGAATAAATATATTGTGTTGGTCTATAAGGATAGTATTAGCAGGTGTAAGTCTAGTAAGTTATTAGGAGAAATCTCTCATATGTCAGAAAGCTGGACTTGGTGGCAGTGACTTTCAGGCTATTTTTTTTTTCATTTACTCAATGAGTTTATTACATTTGTAGTTGTACAATGATCATCACAATCCAATTTTATAGTATTTCCATCCCACAACCCCAGGGCATCCCCCCACCTCCCAAACTGTCTCCTTTGGAGACCATAAGTTTTTCAAAGTCTGTGAGTCAGTATCTGTTCTGCAAAGAAGTTCATTCTTTCCTTTTTTCAGATTCCATATGTCAGTGAAAGCATTTGATGTTGGTGTCTCATTGTATGGCTGACTTCACCTAGCATAATTTCTAGGTCCCATCCATGTTGCTAAAAATGCTGGTATTTTTAGTGCAAGTTTCCTATGTACTAATCCTTATAGGTTATAACATAAAAGTTGGTACGTGTGATGGTTAATTCTATGTGCCAACTTGACAGGGCCATGGGATGCCTAGCTATTTAGTTAAACATTATTCTAAGTGTGTTTGTAGGGGTATTTCTGAATGAGGTTATCATTTGAATCAACAAGCTATCACCCAACCTGTTGAGGGCTGAATAAAACAAAAGGCAGAAAAAAAAATTTTTTTGTTCTTTTGAACTGAGATATTAGTGTTCTCTTGCATTAGACTGGAGCTTGCACCATCAGCTGTCCTGATTATCAGACATTTATTCTTAGATTAGAATTAAATGACTGGTCCTCCTAGATCACCAGCTTGTAAATAGCAGGTCATGGGACTTTTCAGCTCCCATAATCACATGAGCCAGTTTCTTATAATAAATTTACCTTTCTGTCTATCTATCTGGCCAGCCATTGAGAAGGGGGGCAGGGATGGAGAGAGAGATCATCTACTGATTCTATTTCTCTGGAGAACCCTGACTAATACAGGGTATGTATAAGGTTTTTAAAGCACCTACAGGCTAAACAAAATTATACTTACACTGTTTATCTTTAACAGAGTTTCTTGTGGCCAAGAACATGATCTATCTTCAAATCCAATTTTTAAATAGCAGATTAAATATGGTCATTTTACCCTTCTCCTCTTCAAAATTATCCAACAGCAACAAGAGATTGAGAAACAAAACCTCAAACTTGTCCTTGCCATATTTTGCAGTCATCCATAACCCAAAATCACAAATTCAAAGATGGGCTAACAAATGTATGGAAGGTTCAAGAAGATGCCACAGGAAGAGGTTGTGCCTATGTTTGCTGGTCCCAGAGACGTAGTCAAGAAACAGATCTCCAAAATCATTGGCCCAAACAAAGAGGTAAAACCAAAGTCCCCTGTCAGGAAGAATGAGATGATAATTTTCCTGGAGCAAAATTACCACTAAGTCTCGAAACATACTGGCCAGTCATATTTGCAGGACATGTTCTATTTGTGAAGCTAGAGGGGAAGAAAAATTTGGCATTGTGAGTAGGTCGACAGTGTCAAACATGGTTGGGAAAAGTAAAGGCTAAAAGTTGTTCATTCTCACAACACCCCACTTCTTTAAATGGTTTTCTTGTAGCCTCGGACATAACTTTTATTCTTCCTACCACAAGAACCTCCAGTAAACATACCTGATTCACAATTAAGTAATAACCAAAAATGGGCAAGCACAAGAATCGCACAAAAACACTATGAGGATGAAATGAAGACAGTAATAAGAAAAATAAATAGCAAATGAATATAGCACACTATGAAGACACTGCTGTGAATCTATGAAAAGTTTGACTGAACAGATCAACAGGAATTTTTTTAAACCATACAGAACAGAAGAACATAAAGGATATATATTAAAATTATAGAAGGTATAGCTAGATAGCAAAAAAAAAATAAAATAAAATAAAACACGAACAGGCAGAGCCCACGAAAGAGGAAAAAAAAAATAATCACATAAAAGAAACTAAGTTATAAGAAATATAAATGAAGATAGACATTTCTGAAAAGACACCATGAAATATAGGGTCTAAGATCTGAAAAAGCAAATTAAAAAATATAGAAATGAACACAGAATTAAAGGAAACTGTAAAAGAAATTACAGATATGGAACTATAAGTTGTTGTTGGAGTTCCTGCCGTGGAACTGAGGGTTAAGGATCCAGGATTGTCTCTGGCATCACAGGTTTGATCCCTAGCTGGCACAGTGGGTTCCACGTGAACTGGAGAGTTGGGATCTTTTAGAACCAGTTTTGAATGTTTGCTCTTGAAATTTCGGAAAGTAGAAGAAAAAAATTGATCTTTTTCAAGGAAAGTTTTGAACTTGGAGAATAGACTTGTCATTGCCATGGGGGAGGGGGAGGGAGTGGGAGGGAGTGGGATGGATGGGGTGCTTAGGGTTAATAGATGCAGATTATTGCCTTTGGAATGGATTAGCAATGAGACCCTGCTGTGTAGCACTGGGAACTATGTCTGGTCACTTATGATAAGGCATGATAATGTGAGAAAAAAAGAATTTATACATGTATGTGTAACTGGGTCACCATGCTGTACAGTAGAAAATTGACAGAACATTGTAAACCAGTTAAAATGGAAAAAAATAATATAATTACATTAAAAAAATTGATCTTGTGGAAAATGATACTTTAAGAACCACTTTTGAAATTTATCATAAGACTTGTAGTCTCATAACTCCCAAAGATGTTAAAGAAATTATACCTACAAACACACACACACACAACTTTTTCTCAAAGAATTCTTCTCTGACCATCTCTTTAGTTAGTTAAGAATTAATAAAGTTCATAAAAGTAGGCAGTATGTTCTCCCTCAAAGAACTTCAAATGGCCCTGTCTTCATTTCTCATTCTGCTTACACACTTTCCTTCTGACCCTGCTTGAGAATAGAACAGTGGCTGGGTTGGAAATGACCATTTCTCTTTACAAAACCATCTGCATTTGGAAGGGTCTAGAGGTCCCTCTTTGGGAGTCTCACTGAAGAAAAAGAAAAATACCTTCACCAAGGAAAACAGAACTTATAAGCAACTTTTCTCTGTCTTTGTAATGCCCACATTCTGAAGCATGACAGGATATTCAACACTGTTTAGTCTAGTTTGGGAAAGAAATGGTTATTTAAATTGCTTTAAACAAACACTGGGCTATCAAATTTTGTGGAATGGATAAAAAAATGTTTATCAGCCACACTTTGCTCTCTTTACCAGTGTTATATATCACAGTCCCTTTCAACTGAATAAGACATTGTCAACACTGAAAGGAATATCCCCTTTGCCTTATTTATGAATGTAGGAAAATAGATCCATAAAGTGAATTTAGAAGCTATTTCTTGGAAAGGAATGATCTGATTCTATTGCAAAATACCTATCAAATAAATAAGTTTACATATTAAGAACCAATAGTTCTACACCTCCATCTTACAGCATTCCAATTAAGATGACCAGAAGAGCATACGGTCATAAACAAATCTCCCAAAGTTTAAACAATCTGAAAGAATTAAGAAAAGTGATTATTTACCACCCACTTGATAATGGAGAATATCATAACTTATGCCAAAAGCTAATTTTTCCCACATATTTTTTGCCTTGCCAAAAAGAATATTAATATCCTTCCAATGTTAGTCCTCTCTGATATGACTCTGAATTTAAAAATATTTAATGAGGACTCACATGCATTATCCCCCCACACACAAACATCTGCAGTGTACACCTGGGAAAGCCTTCAAGGGTCATAGAGAAACATGAGCTAGTGAGTTCCTTTTGTGGCTCAGTGGAAACAAATCCAACTAGGAACCATGTGGTTGCAAGTTCGATCCCTGGCCTCGCTCAGTGGGTTAAGGATCCAGTATTGCCATGAGCTGTGGTGTAGTCCGTAGACACAGCTCGGATCCAGCGTTACTGTAGCTATGGTGTAGGCTAGCAGCTGCAGCTCCGATTCTACCTGTAGCGTGGAAACTTCCATATGCCATGGGTGAAGCCCTAAAAAGACCCCCCCAAAAAAAAGAAGGAAGGAAGGGAGGGAGGGAGGAAGGGAGAAAGAAAGGAAGGAAGGAAGGAAAGAAACATAAGCTGGCTTTCCCCCGTCCTGCCATCATCAATCAAAAATTAAACTCAGGAGTTCCCGTCGTGGCGCAGTGGTTGACGAATCCGACTAGGAACCATGAGGTTGCGGGTTCGGTCCCTGCCCTTGCTCAGTGGGTTAAGGATCCGGCGTTGCCGTGAGCTGTGGTGTAGGTTGCAGACGCGGCTCGGATCCCACGTTGCTGTGGCTCTGGCATAGGCCGGTGGCTACAGCTCCGATTCAACCCCTATCCTGGGAACCTCCATATGCCGCGGGAGCAGCCCAAGAAATAGCAACAACAACAACAACAACAATAACAACAACAACAACAAGACAAAAAAAATTAAACTCATTTTAATATAAGCTTCTTAGGAGAGTAAATACACTGGATAAAAGATGGTCAGTAAACTCTCTGTAGTACAGGGGGTTAGGCTATGGCATTCAAGAAACTAGGCACCAAAATGAAGAGTTCATGGCACGTGAGCTCAACAAAACCTGGTCTCCATAGTAATGATCTCTCTCGTGGAAATCTAAAGACTTGTTTGCCTGTCACTTACTTCCTGGTCATCTTTTGGCAAACCATTGAGTAGTTAAGTCTTCCTTTCTATATGTATTCAGTAAGGTAATTTACAAACAAAATTTATTCTTCAAGGTACATGGTTCATGCAGAAAGAAGAATGACAGTGACACTCGTTGTTGAAACCTATGTACAGACATTTTGCTCATGCACCTGTGCGATCTCATTACAGTCATCACAAAAATCATGGATGATACTTATTGTATTTTTTCCTACTGCTGCTGCAATATATTACAAATTAGTGATTGGAAACAACAGAAATTTATTCTCTTTCAGTTGTTGAGGCTAGAAGTCCAAAGTGAGTTTTACAGGGCTAAACAGTGGGGTGTCGGTAGGGCTGGTTCCTTCTGGAGGCTCCCGTGGAGAAGCTATTCCTTCAGACTCAGATGCTGAATCTCTTTCATCTTCTATGGTTTCTGCAATTCCTTGGATTGTGATTGTATCACCTGAATTACATAGAACATTGCCCTCCTATAGTCAGATATCTCCAGATATCTCCTCCTGCCTCTGTTTTATAAGGGTACATGATATTACATTTAGGGTCCACAAAGCCTTTGCCCATCTCAAGATCCTTCATCCTATCTACAAAGTCCCTTTTGCTCTATAAGGTAGCATATTCAGAGGTCTGGGATTAGCACTTAGAAATCTCAAGAGGGCATTATTGATCCTGCCACAGATGGTATGATTTCCATTTTATGGTTGGGAAAACTAAAAATCAGAGATGATATAACCTATTTGCTAACTCTCATGGTAGCAGTCACTGGTACAGCCATAATTTAAAGACCATGCTGATTCCCCTTCACCAAGCAGAAGATTTTTCAGATTTGAGAATTTCAGATTTTTTTTTATCTTGAAAATTTTTACACTAAAACTGGAACTTGAGATTTTTTTTCTAACCTATGACCTAATATGCTCCAGAAAGACATAGGAAATAAAGTTCATATTATGTAAAATTATCGCCCAGGTCCTTGGGCTAGAAAGGGGTGAAATCCCACCCTTTTCAACAAAGACTAATGCCTCCAGGTTTATTTACAGAAATGTTTAAATGTGTGAATATAAAATTATCGACTGCAGATAATTTATGGTTACTTCCTTTTCAAGCCAAATAGAGATGTTCTCTTGGATTTAAACTCCAGGAATTGCTCCAGAGGCCTGAGAATGGGGGGAAGGATAGGGCCAGGGATAAGGAGGAGGCTAAGCCAGCTACGCTCTGGGCCTGTCAGCCAGAGCTCCACATCTTCCTCTTTCATGTCTGCAAGTCCTGAGTGAAAAGTCATCTGGGAGTAATTTTTCTGCAGCTGAAATTAATTTGGGAGTTCCTTTTGTGCCTCAGCAGGTTAAGAACCCAACATTGTGTCCATGAGGATGTGGGTTCCATCCCTGGCCTCACTCAGTGTGTTAAGGATCTGGTGATGCCACAAGCTGCAGGGTAGTTTATAGATGTGGCTCTGATTTGACCCCCTAGCCTGGGAACTTCCATATGGCCATGTACAGCCATAAAAAGAAGAAAAAGAAAGGAAGGTTAATTTGAAAATCATTAGTCTAGTCTCAATCTTTAAGAACTCTTCTGATTCCTTATGTGCCTATTATGTGTCTAACACATTTGTGTGTGTGTGTAAGAAAGAGACAGAGACAGAGAGAAGAGAATTAAGAGAACCTGAATTTCTATATAGAGAATTCCTCCATCATTTTTTGCCATCTCCAAAAGATTTCCCCATCCCCCTAGACAATTTGGCCAGGTCACAGTCTTTACGGGTTGTGAACCTGGTCAGAGTGAACGTATCAGGTGTGCCCTACACAACATGTTCAGCCATTCTTTCCAGCCACGAGGCTCTCTTTAGTGAACCACTTCTTCAAGTTCCCTAGTCTATCATCACAGCGATAGACACTTAGAGCCCTCTCACTGTCAGCCACTGACTCCTCTGTGAGCCGCATATGCAGGCACTTCAGTTGTGTCTACAAACATACACCAGTGGGCGGAAAACAAAGTGAAAAACACTGTGTATTTTGCAAACAACTTCTCAGAAACCATATATTTGCCTACCTTTAATTATTTGCAAAATAACACAACTGAGCACAGTCTTTTTTTTTTAACACCTTCAAACCGGTCTTTGTTTGTTGATACATTCTTGTACACCTGTGAGACACATATAAGGACTTCTTCAAGGTCATGCAGTTCCTGATCTGATCATCTCTTAACCTCAGCACACACAGGAGAGAGTACAGAAGTTACTTTTTGATGTAAATTCCTCTCCAGGTAACAGCCTGTAGTAGACTCTAGAAATTACATCAATGCGTGAGTACCACCAGAATACTTTAGTACTTCACACCATTAACCAGTCTCCTTGAGATTACTTGAGAGATTTAAAGCCACTTCAAAAGTATTAACTTAAATCAAGCTCATGCAGAAGGTCAAGCTGGCTCCTTTAAATTCATTCATTCATTCCTTCCGTCTTTCATTCATTTATTTCCTTTCTATATGTACCACTCTTTCATTTCAAAAGAACCTCTGATTTTAATGTGTCATCCAAACTTTGTAAAATGAAGTGAGTTGTGTTATATTAAGAATTACTTATGCCCATTGAAAGAAAAGATGATTTAAGTCAGAAAGAAAAGATATTACTTTAGAGGATATATGTCAAGAAAATACAACTGAGTAAAGTCTGCCTTTCAAAATGGTGTGCATTTTTAGCCAAACATTTAGAAAACATGTTTTAAAGCATTTAGAAGAGCTTGTGGTAGGCTGATAAATATCATCACCTTGTGAGTTTATTTTTTAGAATAAAAGCTCCAGTGAGTAGCAGTTTTATGAGTCCTAACACAAAGTGCAAGATGTCACTAAGGTGGCAGAAGGAAGGACACCCAGCTATGCTGACAGGGTACTATAGATACATACAGAGGAGATAATCAGCTGTCATCAGGAAAGGCTTTGACATAAGTGGCTTAACAAGCATTATGAAAATTGCGTCTGGTGGCAAACAATCAGCACAGGGGAAGCCTGCAAAGAAAAGTGAGGACATCAAGGTGGGGAGCAGATAGTTGCCCCCAAAGAAGAGCTCGCCTTCTTAAGATTGATTCCTGAATACACGTGCCTTTAGCAGGAAAAAACTTCTCTCTGCTTGCAGGTTAGGCTGGTTCTATTTCTTGCATCTTTCTCTACCTAACTTAATTAAATAATCCATCATTTCCCATTTGGCTTCCCACAAAGACCCCAATCCTAAAGCATGTTCTGTGGAAGTGGAGTTGCCCAGATAAGCAACCGGTAATGCCAAAATCATCTATAAAGGCAGCAGAAGGGGACTGTGGAGTTAGAGACCCTTGTAGCAGCAGTCCACACACTTCCCTCTTTGACCATCTATGTTGGCAGCATGTACCAGTGAGCCAGAGGTCAAGTGTTGTAATGAGTCACATTTCATACTCCTTGGCTATTGCAGGGTGTTTCAGAGGCAAACACCACATCAGCCCTGTAGGCTTAGACAAACAAGGCTCTTGAGAATCATGAGTGATTTTTTTCCCACTTCTGAGTAGTTGCCATCTCTGTCATTGATTCAATGTAGACTATGAAAGGCAGTTCTGAAAAGAGAAACACAGAAAATCCAGCAGTGTAGGCTTTCCGGTCAGTGAAATCACAAGAATGCAAGAGGAAAGGCAATGAGGTTGAGCTGACAGAAAGTTGGGTGATTCCCCCCCTTTCCTCTCCTGCTTCACCCCATTTGGTTGATATGGAGAAGAATGCCTCATCCCCAGACACCCTGGACTATGAACTCATGGAAATCGATGTTGGTCATCATCTTCTTTTGTGAAAGTAAATCCCATTATGTGAACTAGTCAATCAAGTTCAGGTTCTTTATTTTGGTGAGGCCCATTCATCAGCACATTTACCTAAGGACCTAATTCAGTGTCTGATTCCAAAAATTTTAGCTTTCTTAAAAATGTGTTGGGAATTTTAAATGTCAACTGCTTCTGGAAAGAAAAAAAAATAAAAGAAAAGACATGATCCCACGTTAATACAACAAAAATCTGCTTCTCTGAAAAATTGATTCAGGTCATATATGCAATGAGCATAGTGTACAATGAGAGAGAAAAGCACATTTTAATTAAAGTGCGTTCTTTTAATATCTTCGTTATAAAAACTATGTTTAGTAGTATTTACTACAATTTCCAGAGGAATAAAATTGACTCACATATCATTAACTATGCTTGCATCATCATGATTAGAGCTGTGAAAATATTCTGTTCTGTAGTTAAAACTCACTATTGCCTCCATCTCCATCTCATGAATGTGACCCAATCAAACAATGATTTGGTCACTACTGCTCTTTTACCTAGTTTTAAACTTTTAAGAAATTCTGCTGTCTTATCAGTTGGATCCTCAGCTTCAGTACACTGCTGAAGACTATCCAAGTATGGTCTTTCAATCTCCCTTGCCTATCGCAAACTAAAAGCACGACTCTTTGCCTTCGTCTTTCTATCAGAACACCCAGCAGCTTATCCAGTCTGCTCTACCACCATTTTCAAAGTTCAAGCAATGATGATACTTACAGGAATATTTTAAATATTGTCACATAGATACTATATTAGTTTTGTAGAACCACTGTGACAAAGTACAACAAACTGGGTGACTTAAACAACACTAATTTTTTGCCTCACAGTTCTGGATGTTAGAAGTCCAAGATCTAGGTGTCAGGAACACTGTAGTTCTGAGGGCTCTGAGGGAGAATCTGTTTGTGGCTCTCTTCTACAATTTGGTGGTTGGCTGGCAATTTTTGGCATTCCTTAGCTTATAGATGTATTGGTCCAATATTCCTTCATGTTCACATGGTGTTCTCCCCGTGTGCAAATCCCTGCATTTATCTTTGTCCAAATCTTCCATTTGGATTAGGACCTACTCTAATGACCTCATCTTAACTTGATCATCTGAAAAGAATCTATTTCCAAATATGGTCACATTTATAGGTTGTTAGGACCTCCATGTCTTCCAGAAGGCACAATGTAACCCATAATAGTTGCTAAATCAATGTCTGTTGAGTTGAAATTAATTGTGCCTTATAAATTGCAAACCTCTACCCAAACCTGTATACTACATGATTATGGAAAAGGAAGAACATGTCCCTTCTGAAGAAAAAAAGGCATATAAATGCAGCAATGAACATTTAATTAAACAGATATTTTGAGTGTGTTCAGGGAAGAAAAAGTTGTAAATAGACAATAATGTTGTTGTTTTTTTGTTTGTTTGTTCGCTTTTTAGGGCTGCACCTCCAGCATATGGAAGTTCCCAGGCTAGGGGTGGAGTCAGAGTTACAGCTGCCTGCCTACACCACAGCCACAGCAATGCAGGATCCCAGCCACTTCCGCAACCTACACCACAGCTCATGGCAATGCTGGATCCCTGACCCGACGAGGCCAGGGATCTAACTTGCATCCTCATGGATACTAGTCCAGTTCATTTCTGCTGCACCACAAAGGGAATTCCAATAATTAAAATTTTTGACCATGCATGGTTTAAAACACAGCTAGTATGATATATTCTAATGGTTAAACTGACTCCTATGAGCCAATCTGCCTTTTTTCTGATGTATGTTTTGACCTAGATGAGTCTTATAAGCTGACCCTCCTCCTCCTATGGTGGTATTTCACACAACTTGCTGTTAAAGCAGCTGTTCACTCTCGAGATAACCCCCACCCTATAAACCCCCAACGGCTGAGTTTGCAATCAGCTAAGTAGAAAGCTAAATAGAGTGAGATGCTTTTTGGTTGCATCACAATTCAATGCAAGTTTGCCTTTAAGAAGTCATTTTTCAGTGTACAGAATTGATTTATATCGCCAATCAATGGAATGTACTTTGACCTCAAAATTTTCACAACCCTTTCTAATCACTATAGATTTCTCATTTAGTGCATTTTCCTATATCAACCATGCATTCTTTTTAATTTCCGGGTTTTTTTTTTCAAGAAATACAAAAGCATAAAGTTCTTGGACTCAAAAAATCCTCTAATAACTGACAATAGATGAGAACCAAGACTTTGTTCATGACAGAGAAGGTTGTCTGCTTTTGTTCTCTAAATTTTTTTTTTTCACATCATAGCTGCAGTGTTTCTCTTCAGCTTACCTAAGTGCCAAGCTCAACTCAGCTAGAGTGGCATATGGCAACAAGTTATAAAAACAAAGTCATGAAACCCTCCCATGTATGCGTTCCAGCTTCACATATCCACGGGGAATTCTCAATACCTGTTCTTGTGTTATAAAGACATTTCAGACTCTTTGGATCTCAAGTTGTCCACTCTTCAAAAGGAAAAGAAGATAGAATAATGACGTTGAGTAATATTGATTAAAAGAGGAATGTGCTTCAGGAAGTGTGCTAAATGTTCACATACGTAAGCTCTAACTCAAACCAATCCTTTAAGAAAGGGATTATTATCCTCACAAAGCAAAGGAAGAAAAAGAAAACGCAAAGTGAAGCATCTTGCCCAAGATCACACTTGGCAAGAAATATAACTAAGATTCTATTCCAAACACCAAAATTTACTCTTTCTCTTTTATCATAATGTTAATATTTTTCACTTCGTCAATGAAATTAAAGCTAAACCCAACACCCATTCTTGTTATATTCATGAGAAAAGCTTATTACAGTCACTGGTAATTGCTCTTATTGTTTGAAAAATTAGATGAATATCCTTTCTATTTCTGTTTGTGTTGATAATCTGTAGATATCTGAGTCACTTGTAAGAAATCCTAGATCTAACAGGATAGGGAGAGAATATCATCTTACATGCCATTTTTGAAAATGATAATGTATACATAAATCCATGCTTAATGGAACTTTGCAGCAAACATTAATAAGAATTTACAGCTTATAACAGGGGTCAGCAAATTAACACCCATGGACCAAATCCAGCCTGCTGCTTGTTTTTATACAATCTAAGAGCTAGAAATGGTTTTTACATTTTTGAAAGCTTAAAAATAAATCAAAATAAGAAACTATTTCATGAGAATTAAATTCAATTTTCAGCGTCCATAAATAAGGTGGGTGTTTGTTTGTTGGCTTGTTTGTTTGTTTGTTGGAACATTGCCATGCTCACTTATGTACTACCTGCACCTTGAGCTACAACAGCAGAGCTGAGTAGCTGTAACAATAGCTTTGGCCTGCAAAGCCAAAAAAATTTACTCCCTGGCCCTTTACAGAAAAAGTTTGTGAAACCCAGTTATACTAGTTACTATGAAAGGATCTGCCACTGTGACCAGGATAGTACACAGACTCCGCTCTTCCAAAAGGTACAGTCTAAGAGAGGAATGGGATGCATACAAGTATCCTAAGGGCGGGTAAAGCAAGGTCAGTGTCATAGAAGATGTTCAAGTTCAGTGAATATTCAAAGAGGGGAAGACATAAAAAGGCATGGAGGTGGAGACGTGCAGTCTATCTTAATCCTGGTTTATATAATAAATGAAAATCAGGTTTACTGCACACTGGACTCTGTTGTCTTTCTTCACTCTGCCTCACACATGTACACATACACATACATTCACATGAGATCATAAAAGGTATTTTTCAAGGATGACCTTATTCTCAAAATACTATTTTTATCCCAAAATACACCAATTGAGCCAAAGTCATGTACATGAAATTCTCATACCCTGTCCATGAATTTTAGAGCTCAAAGGAATTTAGGCATTACTTAATCCAATGCTTTTATTCTACATATGAGAAAATTGAACACAGAAAGGTAAAGACAATTCCCAAATTCAAACAATTAGACAACGACTGAGCTTGCAGTAGAGACAGGAAAGGCCGCTGTAATTTGTGGAATACCTGTGTCCACATACCTTTCCTAATTTAACTCTCACAATAGCCCTGCGAGATCAACATTATCTCCATCTTACAAAACAAAAACCTACAGCTCAGTGAAAGCAAAAACTTTACTCAAGGTCTTGCAGATATTTTTTATAGAAGCCAGCAACTAAAATTTAGATTTCAAATTCTCTGATTTTTCTACTTTAGAATCTTCTAGAGACCCTTAATAGAGATGCCTTTACATGAATGCACCCAAATTGCCTAGTTCAAAAAAAAAAAAATTTATACAGCTTCAAAGCCACATAGTGCCCCCCCAAAAAAACACTACACATACAACTTACCCTGGGCATAGTTCTGGCAAGCTTTATAAAATAGCATTGGTCATTTATAGATTTGCCTTCTCTAATTCCTGCCTAAAATTAAATTGTTCAGGGTAAATATCTAAAAATGCTGACTCCTTTTCAGAAGGATGTGATGGCAGTAATACATTACTTCCTTTGGTACTAATTATGCACACAGTAGGCCCAACCAATGAAACATTTATTTTCATCACAAAATATGGCATACATGTGAATCTGGTCCTTGGTACTCAGACTTCGGACCATTTATTAGTTTTAAAATATGGTTATATAGTAATATGTTCACTTAAAAAAAAATTCACTATGACTTTTACCCCTCAAAGGCCCTATACTCATAACCTGTAAAAGATGTATTAGAGACTGGCTAGATGTTCACCTTGAATCCATTTCCTTCTCCTTCCTGATGTTATGTCTAGACTACATTTTCCAGCATCCACTTTTAGTTAACTGAGCTCTGGCCAATGAAATTTGGACAGAAGGGAATCATGCCACTCCAGGCCAGCCCATAAACCCTCAGCACAGTCATCTGTGTTCCGTTTCCTCAACTGCTGGCCACACACAGACAATCTGCTGAAGATCCTCAAGACCATCTAAGAGGTGATTGAGCCATGAAAGGGAAAGAAACTGGATCACTAAATCCAGTGTTCTGCATGGAGCAGAGCCCTTCCCTCTGACCCTGCCATCCTGCTCTGGACTGCTAGGAAAAACAGAAATAAGCTTATTAGGCTAAGTCACTGGATTTAGAGGTGTTGTCGTAGAATTTAGTCAGCCCTAAAGATTCAAAAGTGATTCCGTTGAAGCAGCTCAAATGTTTCCAGCTGTTTGATTTTATTCCCTTTGGACCTATCTTGCTTTACTTTGAATGTTCCTGTTCTCAGTAGAGGTGGCTCATTATCATTCAGGGTGAATTTGAATATTGGCAACAATCAAATGCCATTTGATACCAAATTTTATAACTAAAGAATAATCAAACTACAAAAATCTTTAAAAAAAATAAGCAATAAAGTGACAAATCAAAATTAATATGTGACTCTAAAGCAGTCATTCTAATGCAAATCTACCCCCAGCCTGTCTTTGCAGATAGTTTTACTGGCACACAGCCACTCTTACTATTGACCTACTGTCTATGGATGATCCTACGCATCACACAAACAGAACTGAGGAATTGCCACTTGGCCGGCAAAATTAAAATATTTTCTATCTTGCCCTTTATAGAAACATTTGTTATCCCTGCTCTAAAAAAACAAAAGTCATTTTCCTTTTTAATTGACTTTGGATGCAACTCCAAAACAGAAGCTACAAAAAGTTTTAGATGTGCCAGCATTGTAGGACAAATTATAGAAACTCCTAAGAAAATTATGTTGAAAAAATATTACTTGTGAAAATATATGCTTCTCAAGACTGGTAAAAATTCAGTTGCTTGCATGCTAATTCTTTTAACAAAGTTAAAAGACAAGAATTAGAAAAAAGTATTTGTTGATAAGCAATTAGCATCCAGAATAGATACAGAATTACAAGTCAATTTAAAAAAATACACTAATAAGAATATTGTAAAAGGATATGCAGAGGCAATTCGCCGAAGACAAAGTTTGAATGTCCAATAAACATATGAAAATGGCCTCTACTTACTAATAATAAAGGAAATGCAATTTAAAAGCAGCAATGAGATCATGTCACAGATGAAAAACTGGCGAAATTTTAAAATCTGAAAAATCTCAAATTGTGGCAAGAATGTGGAAAAAGCAAGTTCTTGCTTGTGGGTGTATAATTTGTATTACCACTCTGGGAAACAATTTGATAATTCTTAGTCAGACTGACTCCATGCATGCACATCCTACAACCCAGCAATTCCATTTCTAGAAATGCACCCTAAAGGAATTCTCACAGATGAGCAAAAGGACACTGTCCAAAGATGCAGCCCTGTTTGTAACCAAGACAAGAGGAAACAATCCCCATAATCAGGGACCTGGATAATAGAACTAGAGATTATTCACACCTCTAAAATTATGCAAGAGTTAAAGTGAATTAACCACATCTACCTTGACACATCTCAAAAACATAATGGTGAATTAAAAAGCAATTGCAAGAGGAATACACAGTAGCATACCATGTATTTAAAATGTTTACATGCACAAAATTCTAAATTTTCACAGACATTTTTATACAGTAAAATTATAAATACAAGTTCAAGGTAAAAACAAAATAAAAGTTAAAAAAAAAAGAAAAAACAGAGCAATTAGCTTCAGATGATAGTTACCTCTGAGAAGGGAGAGAAAGGGCATGTATGGATGCCCTTTGCCATAATCTCATGGTTGTTTTTTTGAAAACAGAGAGAGAGTGAAAGTAAATGTGACAAAATTGTAACATCTGTTTATTAGATGGCTGACTAGTAAATATCCATTTATTATGGTCTTTTTGTACTTTTCTGTATGTTTGATACATTTTATATGATATAGTTTTTCAAAGGCCAAGAAAAAGTAATCATTCACCACCACCCCCTTTACGAATGCAATGGGTTCTCTGCTCTCTGCACACAGTAGGACACTAGGCAGAGTGTAGCAAGTGACATTCAGGAGGCCCTGAATTGCCTGTCCATTTAGGGCTGGGTACACCTAGAGAGGCTGATTTCCATGACATGGTCTTGCCTTGGGATTTTTAGAAAAAGAAAATGATCTGTAGACCTCAAATAGGTGTTAATCTTCTTCCTCCTTAATGGATTTCTAGGTCGGCAAAGTCACAACTTCCATAGATTTTGGAATTTTAATCCATAATTAGTTATCTCCTCTTCCTCTCCCATAAGATGAGTTCCCTTCTGTTGTCTCTGCAAAGGATGTAGCCAACTGAACATGGCTCAGAGCCTTGGAGTATGTCCCACCCCAGTCCATATGTATGGTCAGGTCTCTGCTGCCAAGTCGCTTTCTCAGGATGCAAGCAGGTTCAAAACCCCTTTCCCATTTTACCCTCTCACTGCATCTCCCCATATTCAGTCATAATTCATTAACCATTTATTAATATGCAATTGATGTCAGTTTTACTCAGGGTTCTCCAGGGAAGCAAAAGTGATAAGACAGAGAAGAGGAGACTTACTACAGAATTAGCTCATGCAGTTTTGGAGGCCAAGAAGTCCCATAATCTGCCATCTGTGAGCTGGAGACCCAGGAAAGGCAATGGTATAATTCAGTCCAAGTCTGAAAGTCCGAGAACCTGGGGGCCTCGGTGTAAGGCTGGTGTAAATCCTTCAGTTTGAAGGCATCACAGGTCTGTCTCTCCCTCTGGACAGTAGGCTCACAGAGTAGGCCTTTAGACTTGTCTACAGCAGTGTCCTCAGAGGCAAGTTCTGTGCCTCGACCAGCTACCCACTAATTATTTGTAGAATGAAATGCTATTTGCTTCTAAAGTGCAGAAGAGATTCCTGTCTAGAATTGGAGCCAGTGCATGAACTCCATGTCTGCTCACTACAAAACCATAACAGGTAATTAATGGATCACTAGTACTCTAAAGATCTGATTTCTAACCCTGGCTTGGCCATTTACTGTGTCCTCAGAATGTTAGGTACACTAAGAGAAGAGGGCAGCCTCAAAAGATAGGCAATCTAGCCAGTGTTAAAATGCCCAGCTCTCTTACTCACTCTTCATGGGGTCTTGGGCAATTTATTTAACCCGAGTCTGTCTCAAAAGAAAGAAAGAAAGAAAAAGAAAGAAAGAAAGACAGAAAGAAAGGCAGACAGACAGAAAGGAAGGAAGAAAGAAACAGAAAGAAAAAGAAAAGAAAGCAATGGTTGAACTTACAGTATGGATTGTTATGAGTATGGTTTTATAAATGTGAAAATACTGCCTAGCTCTCTTGGAATGTTAAAGCAAACAAGATATATATAAGAAAGAGAAGTTATAGGAAAGCTTGTAAACCAGAAATTATGGTATAATATAGTATACTTATTCTGTACAAAACATCATACTATGCTCTGCTGGAAATGCAAAAAGACACATGTTCCTCACCCTCTAGCAGCTTGCAGTCTCAGAGAGTAATGTGAGTGTATGTCAAAAACAGATCCAGCAATTGTGCTCCCTAGTGTTTTTGCAGATGAGTTGAAAATTTATGTTCACACAAAAACCTGCACACCTATGTTTAAAGCAACTTTATTCAGAAGCAACCAAGATGTCCCTAAGTAGGTGAATGGATAAATAAACTGTGGCCCATCTAGACAATGGAATAGCATTCAGCACTAAAAAGAAATGAACTTTCAAGCCATAAAAAGACAGAATCTCATTGCTTTATATTAGATTCCAAATATGTGATATCATGTGGTATTTGTCTTTCTCTTTCTGACTTACTTCACTCAGGATGAGAGTCTCTAGTTCCATCCATGTTGCTGCAAATGGAGTTATTTTGTTCTTTTTTATGGCTGAGTAGTATTTCATTGTGTATATATACCATATCTTCCTATGTCTAGTCACTTATGATGGAGCATGATAATATGAGGAAAAAGAATGTAAACATGTACATGTAACTGGGTCACCATGCTGTACAGTAGAAAATTGACAGAACACTGTAAACCAGCTATAATGGAAAAAATAAAAATCATTATATAAAAAAGATTAAAAAAGACAAAGGAACTTTAAGTGCATATTACCAAGTGAAAGAAAACAATCTTAAAATGCTACATACAGTGTGATTCCAAGTATATGACATTCTGACAAAGGCAAAACTATGGAGACAGTAAAAAGATCAGTGATGTCAGGGGAAAGGGGAGAAAGAGAGAGGAGTAGGCAGAGCACAGAAGAATTTCAGGGCAATGGAAACTATTCTGTATACTGCTACAATGGAGACATCTATCACTGTATATTTGTCCAAACCCATAGAATGTATAACATCAAATGAAGCCTAATGGACTTTGGATGATAAGGATGTGTCAGCATAGGTTCAACAGTGGTAACAAATGTACCACTCTGGTGTGGGGTGTTGATAGTGTACGAGCCTGTGTGTGTAGAGGGGGCAGAGGGTACACAGGAATTTTGTTCTTCCTGTTAAATTTTGCTGTGAAGCTAAAAAAAAAAATAAGTCCAATTTCTTTTTTTTTTTTTTTTCTTTTTGGGGACACACATGCGGCATATGGAAGTTCCCAGGCCAGGGATCAAATTAGAGCTGCAGCTGCCAGCCTATGCCACAGCCACAGCAATGTGGGACCTGAGCCACATTTGCGACTTACACCACAGCTCAATGCTGGATCCTTAGCCCACTAAGCAAGACCAGGGATCAAACCTGCATCCTCATGGACACTATCAAGTTCTTAACCCGCTAAGTCACAACAGGAACAACAAAAGTCTAGTTTTTTAAAAAAGAACAAATAATGCAAGGCAACCCTAAGTGTCAAGGTTGTGAGGTAGACCAAAGTGCAAAAGGAAATCAGCAGAGACCCAGGCCATCGACAGAAAAGCAACATGAGCTCAGCCAAAAAAAAACAGAAGGGGAAATGGGTCCAGGAACCAGAAACAATCTGGGCCTGCATAGAATCCCACCCATCCAAGTACCGCTGAGAATGAAGGAGAAGGAGCCCCCCTTTATCTAAGAACAAATTCAAAGGACTATTATCTGAACTGTTTGCACTAGAAAGAGCAATAAACACTCATCTCAATAAAACTCCTTAAATATAAAAATATTTATTATGCCCAGTCTGGCTCCTCTTAGTTATTTTTATTTTATTTTCTGTTAAAGACTCAATGCAAAGTACAGTTTACTCCTCCACTAAGAAAAAAAAAATCTTTTTTTCCATTCTGTTTTGGTTTGTGGGTTTTTGTTGTCATTTCTTCCTAAAGCGCTGTTTCCTCACATTTGCATCTCCCAGCCTTTTTAATGTGATATTCCATTTAAACTGCCTTTTAATTGTACGTGCTGCCTTGGCAGAACATGACTGATGTACTCGCGTTAATTAGGGCTCCAGTCAGCAGCCCGTGCCAGCTGGAAACTGAGAAACAAGCGTAAATTATTCTGTCATCAATCAGCTCGAAAATGTTTGAATCACTAATTAGTTTGCAATTTGGGTGACAGTTTATCTGACGCAGGCGGTGTCAGAAACTTCAGATCTTAGATGAATAATTTGCCAGGAACAAGCGCAGATTCCCTGCTTTTAAATACATGAAGGTTTATCTGCATGTTGAAAGGTAGCTCAGCGGTCGTCATTAACTTCCAACTGGGACTATGTAAATCAGAAATCAGTGTGAGCCTCTTCAGGCCTTGGTGGCTTAGCAGATGATATTTAGAAAAAGAAAGCCTCTTTTCTCTTCTTTTTTTATTAATAATTCATAAACTGATAGACAAGGATGTTTGGGCTTGAACAGCTTAAAAAAATCACAATGGTTTTAAAAAAAAAAGCAATCACCCCCCTTTTACATGAAAATTAGTTGTGCTGTATCTTGCTGTTTAACTGATTTATTCTCCTTCAGCATCATGTGACTGGAATGTTAAACGGGGAATGATTATTAGCCCTTGTCCTTTCGAGAAGGATCGTTATTGGGATTTTATTAAATGGCAGACTTATGTTTCCATTTAAAGAGAAAGGTATATAGACCAGGGTGAGGGCACGGAGGAAGAATAAGCAGTAAAAAATAGAAAAGAGAAATTTTTGTCTAAAAGCATCGTAAAAATCTATTATTTATCCAGTAACGCGTGCTAGAATTGCCCCTGGTTGTTTGAATCAAGGATCAGGCCTGGTAATAACTCCCTGTGTTAACTGTTGATGGGAGGGAGTGTCATCTGTGGGATCCTTTAGGATTATGGTGTGATTTGGACCTGTATCCATTATCCCAGAGTTTATAGGCCACATGCTGCTGTACACATAGAAGATCCAGGATAAAGGGAGTTGTCACCTTTCAAAAGTTGTGGCAAGAGGTCAAGTCAGGCCATTCTATTAATTGTGCTAGACCTAGAGAGTGGCAGTGGCATAAGCAATGCTGTCCACCTCTAGAATGGAGAAGGGGAAGAAAGAAAGATTGATGCACTTAGAGGATTCGGTGCCCTCCCTCCTCATAGCTAGCTTAGAGCTTGAGAACAGCTGTCTAGATGGAGAGGCAGTGGGGTTTAAGGTTTAAGGGAAGGTTGGGGGAGAGTATGGAGCAGTGGGCAGTGCAGGGCCCCACGCCTGCTCTATGCTGAGGCCTCAGTATCCAGGAAGGGAAAGGCAAGGTGCGAGAACAGCGCTCAAGACTTAGTGTGTCACTTTTTTCTCTCAAAGCAAGGCCCTAACTTCTCTTGTTGAGAGGTTTCTTGACAACCTCCCCTAACCTAAAGCCACTCTGTCAATCCTACTTCCTGAATTTGGGTTCACCATTTCACCCTCAAAGCCACTTCCTGGGTTCAGGTAGGGTTGATCTCTCTTTGGATCAGCAAAGTTAGTTCCTAACCAGGCGCCCACATGAGTCTCTTCTCCCCTTCCCCATTCACCAGCACCTCACTACCCCTCATCCCCCACAACCCCCCCCACCACACACACACACACACACACACACACACACACACACCCCGAGTCCTGAAGCATAGGTAGATGAATAGAGAAGAGGGAGGGAGCTGTGTTACAGGGCAAGGCCAACAGCAAAAAATAAAAAGTCCAAAATCCCTACAGAATCTGAGAGGACAGTAAGAAAAACCATCTGACTAATTAATACTGTAAAACATCTAGTGTTTAGTTTTGGGGATGGAATATTCAGCCTGTGGGTAATGGGGAGTCATTCAAAATTTCCAATTATATATTTGCAAAATATAATGAAGTTAGTTAAATGAAGGGTACAACATTTACAATTTCAGTAACATTGTTTTTATTGTGTGCCTTAAAATTGGCTTATTTAGACCAGAAATATCCTAAATATCTTTCCCTCTGATCTGCCAAAGTCCTTCATTAAATAAAAGGAAAATCCTAAGAAATTTTTTGTGAAAACATAAATATAAAAATTGATGAGACGAGTTACAGCCTGGAAGAAAACATTCACTAATCGTACATCCAATAAAGGATTAGTATCCAGAATATATAAAGAGTTCTCAGAACTTAGCAGTAAAGAGAAAAAATCCAGTTAGAAATGAGCAAAAGACACAAACTGAAATTTCACTAAAGAGGATATACAGATGGTGAATAAATATATGAAAATATGTTCAGCATCATTAGCCACTAGGGAAATGCAAATTAAAACCACAATGATATATCACCACACCTAGCAGAATGCTTAAAATACTAAAGAGTGGTACCATCAAATGCTGGCAATGATGCAAAGAGACAGGCTCACTCATACACTACTGGTAGAAATATAAGTGATCCAGCCCCTCTGGAAATGAATATGGCATTTTCTCACAAATTATTCTATTCTAACCTTGAAATCCCAGTTTCTTAAGAGACTGGGTTTCTGTGATCGTTATAACTGAGCCTTGCCTTGCTTCTCACTGGCTAAAACTTTCCTCAACCCTCATGTCTCCTGTGAATCGGTTCTCTTCTATTTCCTTACTATTAACTTTCTTCCTTGCCCCTCTTCTTATTTATAGCCTCCCAATAAGTGGATTCCTTCATTCCTTAAGTGAAATCGCTCTCCATTCATCACCCAATTTGATAATTAAATGCTTAAACTCCAGTCCTTGGAAGGGAAGCCATTGCTAGGCCCATCTTTCTCTTCTCTTTTCCTCTCCTCTCTTCTCTTCTCTTCTCTTCTTTCTCCCCTTCCTCCCTCCTCTCCCTCTCTTCTTCTTCTCCTTCTTCCTCTTCTACTGCTGCTGCTTCTTCTCCTCCTCCTTCTTCTCCTCCTCCTTCTTCTCTCCCTCCCTCTCTGTGTCTCTATCTGTCTGTCTCTCTCTCTCTCTGCTTTTCTCCCCGTCCTCCTCTCTCTGATAGACCAAAATTGATCTTTTTTTAACAGTATTATCAATTATCCTCTGCATGTAATTTTCCCTTCATTGGTCTCTTTCCCACTTTGAGGATTGCTGTTCAAATGTATTCATCCTTTGAATCACCACCTTGGAGCCTAATTTCCATTTGTAGACTTCTAGCCCTTTGCTTCTACCTCAGTCCCTGCATTACCTTCTGCTATTGTAGACAGTTCATAACTGCTTTAATTGGTGTGCACCATGTTGGAGTGATATCGTAGTCAGCTTTTGCTAGGTTGTGCTGTTATGATAAACCCACAAGTTCAACAAAGGTTAATTTTTCACTCACTCATGTTACATTTAGGCTTCAGCCTCCCTCCGTGCCCTCCTTGTCTGGGAAGAGTCTGAAGGAAATGTGCATATCTGGAACATTCCTGTCCCAAGGCAGAGGAGAAAGAGGGGTGGCAGAATCAACAGTGCCTCTTAGAGTCTCTGCTCAGAGGTGTCATGTGTCACTTCCCCACATACACACCATTGGCAAAAGCAAGTCACAATGCCAAGTGATACACCAATAGAGTAGAAATGTAATCCTCCCACAGAGACAAACCTAGTAGAAAAAGACCTATATCTTTTAACAGAAATGCAATCTTCCAAAAACTCCAAAAATGTCCCCATGAGCTTTCTGGGTTGCCTGGTGATGGCTAGTTAAGACTTGGGATGCCTTCCCTGTAGCTGAAGATGTTGAAACTTCACACATCTCTCATGGTCTCCATGGACTGGGTAACTGGATTTTCCATTCATTACTATAAATACCTGACCCTTAAGCTAAGTTTGTTTAGCATTCAAACAGTCTTTTTGATCCCCTACTGATAAAGCTGCTCTCAGAAGCTCAATCCATAGAAAGGAGAACAGTGGAGTGAAGGGGAGTTGGGAAGGGTCCCAACTTAAGAACACAACCACATAGCTTCCCCCAGACCCTGGCACAAACATACCTCTACTCAGGATGCCAAGAAATAGAAGGCTGTGTTTCTGCTCATGCTAGGAGATCTGTAAGCTGCTTCCTTAACCCCTGCTAGGTTGACACTTTGGAATTCATTCTCACTTCAATCTTCCATGTGGGAGTTTTGATTTACAAGGCACCAGTCAAGAGGTTATTTTACTTCCTCCCCAGTATCATAATCAAAATGTGGACACATTGCTATCAAGTATATGTGGTGAATAAACCACAGTCTTACAATCTGTATAACCTGGCTTCCCATATTCATGGTTAACTATATCCGAAAGGACTGAGCAAGCTCTTACATTCTATATGGTTGTAACCTACATAGCTATTAAAACAGCAAATTCCAACAGTTATTAACAATAGTCTATTACCTTTCTTTTTAAAAAAGTGAGCAGAATTCAAATAAACTCAAATATCAGGGTCCGCCTAAGAAATTATCTTCAAATTTTTCTTTTCCTTTAACACACTCAAGAGACAGATGAACTATTTCTCTTCCTTACTATATTATAGTTGTGAAAAGGCCTCAGGCTTGAAGGATCCCAAGTTCTCCCAAAACCTTGTCTATGTAAAAATGTCTCTATGTTTACCTATATAAAATGATCTGCAATCATTTCGCTGCTAAAGTAACTCCTGAGAGAGTTAAGTGTATTATATCCCTTTGATCATTATTTCCCCACATCACATCCATGGCAGACATTAACGATCAGTCTCAGCCCTCTTTTCTTCCATCTCTAAAATCAGCCTTAGAAATCTGCTCCACACCATGCAGCCTACCACCAAAAGAAATTATGCTGGAGATGAAACTGGAAATGGAAACTGCCATCTTGGTCTCAGTGGTCACTGGAAGTTCTTTGGCACCATGACAGCTACCGGTGATCAAACTCTTCCTCACCTAGTCTCTGGGGTACTTCTCCAGACTTTTTAAATTTCCTTTTGCTCAGAACTTGTCATTTTTCATCCACATAAAACATGATTTACCCATAATTTTGATTTTAAGTTACTAAGTTTTCTTCCATTCACTACCTCTCTTGGTTGACTTCCCTTTACACCTAGAGTTTGTATTAACCCTATTTTACTTTGAATATTTAAATCTATGTAGAAACTTGCAGCAAGGAATATCTTTAGCAGACTCCCAGCACACTTAAACACTTTTCCTTTCTACACCTTTGCAAGCATCAATACTTTGAGCAGAGATATAAAATAATGTCATCATGTAAATGTTGAGGTGCTAAATAAAACAGTATAATTTCATGGCCTATTAATTTCCTAGAGATGACATAACAAGTACTACAGGCTGGGTGGCTTAAAACAACAGAAATCTATTGCCTACAGTTTTGGAGTCTAGAAGTTCAAAATCAAGGCATTTGCAGGGCAATGCTCCCTCTGAAATCTGTTCTGGAGAATCTTCCCTGACCTCTTCCTGGCTTCTGGTTGATTACCAGCCATCCCTAGGGCTTCTTAGCTTGTAGTTGCAGCACTTTGATCTCTGCCTCCATCACCACATGGTGTTCTCTCCTCTTACATCTGTGTTTCTGTGTCTCTTCTCCTTTTCTGATAAAGACACCATCATATTGGATTAGGGCTCATTCTCATGACTTCATCTTCACTTGATGGCATCCACAACAATAATAAGTTTATAGTCACAGGTACCAGGATTAGATCCATGTATCTTTGAGGGTAGGCACAATTCAACCCACAACAGTGTTTTGGACACAGTGATAACTATCTAAGTTAGTGTATTGAATCAGGGCCTAATTGAGGGAGATGATGCCTCATCATTGTGTGAGAGCTACATCTCATCTAGTTCATCTGCTTGCAAGGGCATGTCCCACACATTTATGTTTCCAAATGAGACACCTTATACCAAGTGACAGAAGATTTATTGGCTACTCTTGCCATGTGCCACCTTGCCCTGAAGGAGTAGTTATTAATCCAGCAAGTGCTCTAAATAGGTTCCAATTCCTCTTCTTTGAAAAATATCTTAATTCTTGATGGTGTCCTTTGCAAGATAATGAATCTGGATGGAACTGAAAGTAGTTTATTTACACATTTATTATGTATCACGTATAAATGTTGTTGGTTTGTTCTTTTTATAAAAAGAGCACACTGCCATTATAGAAAGTGTAAAAAAAAAAAAGCTGAAAAATGTTAAAGAAAAATAAAACATATGTAATGGTTTACCATCCTTACCAACTTTTTAAATATGTTTATATAACTTCTTCTACTCTTTATTCATAAGTTTGAAAATAATTATGAATATACTACAAATACAAATCTGTATGCATATCCAAGTGAGTGGCTTTAAATCTGTAGTTTAATTGTGATTAAAGAAACAAGGTCCACTTAGTTCCTACTAAGGGAGAAAAAATAAAAAGACAATACCTCATTCATACCTCCAAGTCTCAAAAGTTACATGATGTAGGTGAACAGCTTTAGTTTATAACAGATGAGTAAGCATTTGGTCACTAGCTTATAGTAGATAACTAAAACTTTAGGTTACTTACCAAAGTGGTTTAGGTTAAAATGGTCTAAATCATGCCACCCTTTGTTCGCTTCAAGTACATGGAACACTATATAAATATTTGGTGAGGATAAGTTTGCCTGTAGTTATCACATAAGCCTAAATAATCAGCAATGCAGAAATCCAACATTAAATAAGCCATTATGTGCTTCCTGCTTTTATTATTTAAAAGCTTTGTTGAAATATAGCTGGTTTACTGTGTTGTGTTAGTTTCAGGGGTACAGTAATGTAATTCAGTTAAATATATACATACATATTCTTTTCTAGATTCTTTTCCATTGTAGGTTATTTTAAGATAGTGAGTATAGTTCCCTATGCTATACAGTAGATCCTTATATATTGTACATATAGTAGTGTCTATATGTTAATCCCAAACTCCTAATTATCCTCCCACTCCCCTCAGCTTTCTCCTTGAGTAACCATAAGTTTGTTTTCTTTGTCAATGAGTCTGTTTCTGTTTTGTAAATGAGTTCATTTGCATCATTTTTTATATTCCAAAGTGATATCCTATTATGTTTGCCTTTGTCTGACTTACTTCACTTAGCATAATACTCTCTAGGTCTATCTACATTGATGCAAATGGTCTTATTTCATTCTTTTTATGGCTGAATAATATTCCATAATGTATATAAACCACATCTTCTTTATCCATTCATCTGTCAGTGGCCATTTAGGTTGATTCCATGTGTTGGCTGTTATAAATAGTGCTGCTATGAACACTGGGGTACATGTATCTTTTTAAATTAGAGTTTTCTTGGACATACACCCAGGAGTAGGATTGCTAGATCATATGACAACTCTATTTTAAGTTTTTAAGGAACCTCCATACTGTTTTCCACAGTGGCTACACCAATTTGACATTCCCACCAGCAGCATAGGAGGGTTCCTTTTCTCCACACCCTCTCTAGCCCTTATCATTTGTAGACTTTTGATGGTGGCCATTCTGACTAGTATGAGGCAATATTTTATTGTAGTTTTGATTTACATTTCTCTAATAATTAAGTGAAGTTGAGCATCTTTTCATGGCCCCTTATTTCCTGCTTTTCTTGAAGAAAATAATACATGATGTATATCTTAGAGCTAGTGAAATATATAACAGAAATACAGGCAACATCTTTAGTTTCTTATTTGTTTTTCTCCTTTCTTATGATTCTCAGCAATATAAGTGTATCTACATAGACAATTCCCCCAACATCCTAATCTCTCAGTATGCATATCTCTCAAATCTAGTTACTGTGATCTCTTGTGTCACTAAGGTTGCTCACTGGTGAAACCACACCTAGAGTCCAGTATTCTCTCAATTTCTCTATATCTTTAACCACCATCTCCTTAATTTCTACCTTGTTCCTCTCTCAGATTTAAACAATGTCCAATTCCTTAAAAATTATCAGTTTCTTTTGCTAATGAATCTCATTTTGACCTAATATGTCTACACAAATACTCAATCTTCAGTCATTCAGCAGCTATTTCTCCATTTCCACACTGAGCAAAAGAATTACAGGAAAGTCAAGAAACATTGCTAACTTCAACCAAGCCTTCATTGCTTAGTGTCTTATTTCAGTGTACTACAGGCCCCCTTGACAATTTTCCATTTTCACATTCTCCACACCCTTAGCACCTCCATAAGATTCATTGCCAATACCCAGAAAAGGGCCACGCCTGCCATTTCAAGGGGAAGTTCAGAGGCCTTGTGGTTAGGCAGACCTGGAACCTTCACATAGTAGCTGAATGACCACAGGGGAGACAGTTCATTTTCTATGAACCATGGGGCTGTTGTGAGGATGAAACAAAGGTTTGTCAAAGCATAGCACCCAGTACCTGGAAGGTGGTCAAAGCCCAGTAAATGTGAGTGGAACTCAAAAGTTGAATATCAGACCTCTGCCTACAGTGCTTTGGCTTAAATCTGACCCAAGCAGAGTTTCTGATCTTGAGACTCAACTCTCACAGAGACAGAAGAGATAGAAGGAGGTGATGGGACCCTCAAGGAGCTTCATTTCCTGCCTTTCTTTTACTCTCCCTGGCTTTTTCCCAAGAGAAGTATATGGGGATTTGTAAAAAAAAAAAAAAAATGAAGAAACAATAGAGAAACATGGAGTGAAACCAGGAAAGAAAAGATCTAGGTCTGTCAAGATGGATTAAGTTTTCTATGTGCTTTTGTGGAAACTAGTATGCAGAATTGCATGTCAGCCTGTCCAAATGAATAGACTCTACTCGCAATTCACTGATTTACAGCTAGAGCCAAACCAAGGCCGAGTAAGGCTTCAAAAATTTGCTTTGGTGATATTTTCCCACTTCTCTTTGATGGTCATCATTGCCAGTGGGCCCCTTCATGTTCCCCCAGACCCCCCACAGTAATCCGGTATTCCACTCACATCTCCCCTCCCTGGCCAGTACATGGACCTCTACTTCCATCACAACTGAGCTGTTCTGTGTTCCATCCCTTAGGGGCCAAGTGACAGCCACCTCCTCTAAGAAAGAAATTTTACAAGATTGCTGACATGTCTATGAGACCTGATTCTCTGTCCTGCTCTAGCTAATATGTTCTTGTTAATTCAATGCTGTGGCTCTAAGGCTGAGAGTTTTGGTCATTTTGACAGAGCTTGAGGAGATATTTTTAGACCTTCAGTATTTTGTGGTCCCACTGTGGAGGTGACCATCTTTATAGTTTATGTGAAAGTTCAGTCTGCTCTCAATAGCCCGTAAATAGCAAAACCCATAGCTACCGATTCAGAGCAAAATGAGATGCTTGAGTAATCTGGGAGTTAATGAATATTCTGACTCAGATAGGCTGGTTCAGTGAGGGACAGGTGCCATGGACCAGGCTGGCATTCACTGCCCTTTCTACATTAGTCAGGTCATTCCATGGAGATAAGCCATAAGGTCTGCAACATACTAAGCACCATGTAATTTTTTAAAAAATAAAAGTCCTTACTGAAAACAGAGGAGAAGTAGGATAGTGCTGATGTATGTTGACACCCTCTATGTGACAGACCCCACATTAGAGACCTCACCTATCTTGCTGCTGCTCACAGTTAGAATCATAGCAAGGGGGGGTCTTAACATACACCCAAGGTATTCTTCCAAGTACTTTACATAATAAGTCACTTAATACTCCCTGTAACCCTGTGAGCTAGGCACTATTGCTAGCTCTCTTTTACAAAAACAAACCTAGATGTGCACAGCTGGCCAGAGCATGCCCTGCCTCCTTCAGCCCCCATGGCAACTGTGAGATACATGTTGTTATCTCCCCATTTTGCAAAAAAAGAAACTGTGTGTCATAAAAATGATGTAATCAGTGGCAGTTAAATTCTGCATAGATTTGGCTCTAGATCTTTTGGGCTCTCTCTGAAGTCTATCTCTTCTCATCATCACATGCTGCCTGATCTCCTGAAGTCACGACTTCTCCTCCATGCAGAAGTGGCACCTGACAACCAAGTGGATTCCTGTCAGCAGGTGCACAGGGGATGGATGAGCTCAAAGCATCTTGGCAGGCCCCCCTGTGAGGAGGGCTATAAACTAGGGGCAGAATGAAAGGACTTATGAGTACTAAAAGGCAATAAAATTCCCTCGGATTTCGTTTCTAACAAATCAAATGTAGAGGAAAAGCCATCCTGTCTATTTCTGAGTGCTGCAAAGGTGGTTCAATTCTGAGTCCTTTCTAAATACTTAAGCGCTTTGTAACACAAAACTCAACTCCTGCTGTTTTTAGGGTGCTGGTATTTTGCATGAGAGAGTTTTGAAGCTGGTCAATACTTCTGGGAGGTTTTTTGTTTTTTTGTTTTGTTTTTTTTTGTCTTTTTAGGGCTACACCTGCAGCATATGGAAGTTCCCAGGCTAGAGGTCGAATCAGAGCTGCAGCTGCTGGCCTAGCCACAGCCACAGCAGTGCAGGCTCTGAGTCACAATCTGCAACCAACACCACAGCTCACAGCAACAAAGGATCCTTAACCCACTGAGTGGGGCCAAGTATAGAACCTGCATCCTCATGGATACTAGTTGGGTTTGTTACCACTGGGCTATTGATGGGAACTCCAAAGAATTCTTGATTAGAACCTGATTTTGGATTGTCTAAGAGGAATTCTCTCCCCCATACTCAGAAAGAATACTTGTAACACCTGTCCATCCCACCTCACAGAAGAATCACTTCTGACATCAAAACAAATCCTTGGTGACTTGTGTTAGTGCTCTGCAGTGGTGTACCAAGGAATGAAGAAGAAGAAAGGAATGTTCTAGACAATTATATAGGATGTGGCCACTTGAGCAACAGAATATTTAGAGGAGTTGGAAAGAAATATAAAGGCAATATAACTCATAGCTATTTGACTATTTAGATAAGAATTTTGATCTTCAGAGAAAAGCTTTGTAATTGTTTGGATTCACTCACTTTTTAAGAGTTTGCTGTTTGTGTAGCATTAACGATATTACAGACACATAGTAGGAAGATTTGGTAAATTACTATTGAAGGAATTGATTAATAGTTACTAAAAGGGGATAATGCCATCTCTAAAATTTATTTTAAAAAAGGACAGACAATAAAATGGTTTAACATTCATTATTTTACTTTATATGTTGGAAAAAGCTTCTTTTAAAATATTTATCTCCTTTCACCACTGCTTTTGTAGCCTTTCTCCCCTTATGAATAATGCTAACACATTAAGTGAAAACTCCACGTTGTTAAAAAATACTTTATGAAGACTGCTGAGTTCTTAGGGGTTTTCTTTTCTTCCAAATGAAAATGTTAGTTCGCTTTGCTTATTCAGAAATGACAGTGAGAATAGGCAAGAAAGAGGGCCTTGATCCGCTATCCAATCTGTTCTCTTCACCCCGGACCACACCAAATTAATTAATTTGAAACCAGCCATGGTAACATTGTTTGTTGCACATTCTGTTCAGGCTTTTTATCCAAAGGAAGCTGTCAGCCTTGACTGCCAAGTGGAGGTTGGATTAATTCTCCACCAGTGGATATCAAGAGCAGAGAGGACCCTGCTTACATGGGATGTATTTGGGAGGAATGGCGGTGGGGGTGGGGAAATGGTTGGTGGCAGCTGAGGTCTTTTTAGTAACAAGGAGATTTCATAGCAAGCTTCTCTAGTAGAAAGTCAGTGAGCAGAAACAGTAAAATTAGGGTGGAAACAATAGCCTGGGAGTGGAGCGACCAGAAGGACTGAAGCAACAATCAGAGGCATTTCAGGAGGTTTATGCGGTCTGATGGAGATGGGGCTGTGATGAGCAGTGAGGTAGTGTGGGTGTGACTCCCAAAGAGTCATATGAATGAATGTCTGAAAGCAAATCAAGAAGAATGTAAACTAGACTGATCAGGAGCCATTCAGCCAATGAGAGTTTTGGCATTGGGTAGGCTCACTTAGTGTTCACTTTTGGAGTGGACCAGAGTTAGGACAAATGGAGGTATCTAGGCCTCCAAGAAATGCAGGCACAAGGGATACAGAAAACCTGGATGTCCTATGAGGGTGCGGCAGTGCTGTAGAGATAGCTGGTGTCTCTGATTCTCAACTGGCAGAAGCTAAGATTATTCCCAGACTTCTCAGGCTCACAGAGAGAGAAGATAATCAAGGCCATGTGCTTGACCAGGGCCTGCCAGGCCCTGGTTGATTCCAGGAAAGGAGGTGAAAGCCTGGGCAGACTAGGGAGTGGATAATGTAAATAATTGAAGGCTCAGCGTTTATTCATTTGACATGAAGTTATTAAACACCTATTCTTGCGGAGCACTGCGCCATGATCTAAAGCTTTATTTGTTGACAAAAGAGAAACTATCACTCTGATGTGGAGTTGACAAGTAAAAAGCAGTTACAAATACAGAGTGAAAAGGACTGTGATGGTGGTGGTCCAAGGCTTGATAGAAATACAGGAAGGGCCCTAGTCTAATCTTGGGAGTTAAAGAATATTTTTCCAAGGAGAAGTGACGCCTAAGCTAAGAATTTGGGATAATGAGCAAATTAGCACATAAAAGGGTAAGTTGGGGTGTTAGAGAGAAAAGAAGGATGGGGAGGCTATAGTTTTAATACAACAGGGAACTGAAAGTTATCCAGGTTCATTCAGAGACCTGGCTGGAGAGATACTCACGGGCCAGATAATGAGGTGCTTTCTAAGGATGTTAAAGAGGATGTTTATCTACACATTTCAGCCCAGTCCAAAGCTTTCAAACTTAGGGTACAGAAGGCAGAAATCACACAGTGTATCATATTAAGACAGCTTGAGTTTTAGGGTTGAGAAAGGGGAGTTTAGACCCTCTGCCACATACTGGGTGAAGGTGGGTGATTACTCAAACTCTCTGAGCCTCAGCTTTCTGCTCTGCGAAATGGGGCTTCTTTTTCTACAGTTCATGGTTCTTTTTAGAAGTCCTTCTCACAGAGAAAAAGAAGCCATTCACTTAGAGTGGAACATTTAGTAAGTAGAAATAATGATTGATTCATACTTCTTGTCCTGTTCTTAATAGCTCACAACACTATGAATTTGTGATGTTCTCAGTAAGAAAGGACAGTGGATACAGCATCGATGTGTAAGACAGATTTAAAACCTCCTCTGTAATGTGCTACTCACAATTTGAGTTGAGGCCCAGAGGGAAGAGGTTTCCTATCCGTTAAACAGGGGCAATAACACTTGATTCCTCACTTCCAGGCATGTTGTAAAGTTTAATTAGATGTTATCCATAAAGTACTATGAACTTTCAGAAGAGAAAGGCAGCATATAAATACAAAGCACAGAGCTCTTATTATTCATCTTTCTTCTCTGATTTATCTATAAGCCAGTCTCCTGTAACTCAGAACTTTTGCATTTTTCCCCAGATATTCCTGATCTTTCTTACCAGAAGAGCCAGGCTCTTGTTCTTTTTCTCCATCTCTAAATGTCTGGTGCTTTGACTTTCACTCCTCCTCCCCCTGGTCACTCATTTATTACATCATTTGATGGGTTCCTTCACTCACCTGATGTACTTTGGTTGGATGATGTTTCAAGCCATAGAGACAGCTTGATCTTCCTTAGTACTCTCTTGAACTTTCAACTTTAAGTCTTAATAGGCACCAGTGGGATTCTAACCAAGGCAAGGCAGATTATTGATTATCTGGCCCTATAGTGTATGCATGACTCTCTCAATATTTTACCACTCCCTTGATTTGAAAGTAATTGATAAGTCATTAGGATTGAGACAGTGCCCTTCTAAACTGAAGACAAATTTCTGATTTGTTCAGGTTACTTGTGGCTTAGTGCCTTAAGACTGTCACTTCTGCCCAGTTTTATCTTTCATATCTTATTAAACAAGACAGATGTTAGCACCTGCTTTTTCTCTATAAGTGGGATTTCCACATACAGAACTAAAAGTGATATCAGCTTACAGGGCTGTTAAAACCTGAATAGATTTCAACTCTTGTTCTTCCTCAAATGAAATTCATTGTTTTTGTACAAACTGCAAAACAGGAACAAATGTTATTAATACTTAGTGGGGAATTTTGAATTTTAATTAAAATCAACAGTTGAGTTTTTCAAGGTTGGATTCAAGCATTAATCTCTCTGATATTTTCAGTGTTTATAACAGATATAGCCATATGTCACAAACCACAGCTATTTTGGATAAACAAACAAAATATTTTACTGAGAATGGGAAGGAATCAAATAATTTCAATGTATCCTAGAAATTTCAATAAGACGCTACTTGGATATAATTTCTACCAAAATTTCATTGGGGCATAACAAATGTGATCTAATTTTGGAGATCAGGATAGATGAATGGGTTCATGGAGAGGTTCTCAAGAGTCTGCAATTGTATTGATAGTGTTTAAATTTTTAATAAATAAATCTAAAGAAAATAAGGCAGATGCTAAGATTTTATAAGTGGCAAATGTCTGGCTATTCATTGTATTATTTTTATTCCTGTCTATAGGTTTGAAATAAAAAATATAATTTTGCAACTTCGGTACTACTTACAGTACTTGTAATTTTGAAAAAAGAATAGAATCACACATGTCCTTTGGTTTCCACCTTATGGAAGCTTCAGAGCTCTAGTTAAGGACCTTCTAAGCTTTTGTGGCTGGGAGGATGTTATGGATGAAAAGCTGGCACCAAACATGAAAGTAGAAACCTTCACTTGGTTTTGAAAGTGCCATTTATGAGCAAGCTCTATAATTCTTTACAACTAAAAGCAGAAATTGACATTTGTCCTGGTTACCCTTCATATTAAAGGCCTACAGATTTAACCTATTGAGGTATTTCTTTTAAAAGTATTTACTGTGGAGTTCCCATCGTGGCTCAGCAGAAATGAATCTGACTAGTATCCATGAGGATACAGATTCGATCACTCACTCAGTGGGTTAAGGATCTGGCATTGCCATGAGCTGTGGTGTAGGTCACAGACACAGCTCAGATCTGGCATTGCTGTGGCTATGGGGTAGGCTAGCAGCTACAGCTCTGATTCAATCCCTAGCCTGGGAACCTACATATGGCACAGGTGTGGCCCTAAAAAGACAATTAATTAATTAATTAATTAACTGTTTTTATAAAATCAATACATGCATAATTTTTTAAAATAAGCAATAAGGAAAAAATTTCTTTTCTATTCTAAAAATTGTTGAAAATGCCACCATCCAGAAATGGATACATGATTCATACACATTTTCATTCACAAACTGTAATAGAAAGATAAATGAATGTTTGAGTGGGAAAGGGCAATTTCATTAAGAGTTAACTTTAAGCATATTCTCATTTAAAAATATATTAAATTTAGTATTATTTTTACAGAAAATATCTATTGCAGAAACTGATGGAATTGCTAAACTTCGGTAAGCGAGTCTCCTACACGAGATATTAAATCTATGCTATTGCTCTAGCTTAAAAAGCTGATTGTGGACTTTTAGGTTCTGGTCTGGCACATAAGGAGTTTAGATTTCCTCTCCATCCTAACAAGTGAAAACCTGAACTGAAAGATCAACAACACTTCTCAGATCTGTCAGAAATGTGAAGTCATAGAGCAAACCACAGCCCCTTAAATTGAAGAGACAAACAGGCAAAAAAAGAGAATCACAACTTATGGGAGCAAAAACCCAGAGACCAGAAACTTCTGCAAAAACCCAGTACTGAGGTAGAAAAACCAGAACTGCTAATGACAGATTCCTGGAGGCTCAGTGTTAGCAAATCTGAGAAATAAAAACGCCGGGAGGACCAAGTCATAGTGCATCTCACACTTTGGTGAGTTTTACTTCGAGGAGTTATACCAGGTTCCCACAGTGATGATCAGAGAAAAATCCCCTCTGGTTTCCCACAGGGGAAGAGAAAAAGTGGCCATTTTGAAACACATCAGAGCATTGTGTTCTTAATAAGACCTGCCCTCAGGAAAGACCATTTTACCAGAACCTGACCTAATGGCAATTTATTGGAGCCTAACCAACCTAGGGAAAGGGAAATTTCTAACTCCTACCCTCTCTAGCCATCCTGTCTCACCTAAGGAGGTGGAAAAAATAGGAAGTACCTCTGAAGTTTGCAGCCAAGGGACAGAGGCACAGTAAAGCACTGAGACCCAGACATAGGACTATAAACACTTCCCTTCCCCCACATCTTACTACATTACTGAAGGCCTATTTACTACAGTTCTTTTTACCCAGTACATCATGTCTGCCTATTAATAAAAAATTACAAGGTATACCAAAAGGCAAAAACACAGTTTGGAGAGACAGAAAGCATTAGAATCAGACCAAGATGAGGTAGGGAGGTTGGAGTTTTCAGATGTTGAATATAAAATCACTATGATTAATATGCTAATGGCTCTAATGGAAAAAGTGGACAACATATAACAAATGAGTAATAGAAGCAAAAAAGTGAAAATTCTAAGAAAAAATCAAAAAGAAATGCTAGAGATCAGACAGAAATGAAGAATGCCTTTGACAGACTTGTTGGTCCTTTGGACATGACTGAGAAAAAAATCTCTAACCTAGAGAACATGTCAATAGAAACTTCCGAAATTCAATTGTAAAGAGAAAAAAAAAAACTGGGGGAAAAATGAAACAGAATATCCAAAAACTGTGAGATAATTCCAAAAGGTGTAATGGAAATGCATAATGGAAATATCAGAAAGAGAAGAAAGAGAGAAAGGAACAGAAGAAATATTTCAAGTAATAATGAGTGAGAATTTTCCCCAAATTAAAGTCAGATACCATACCATAGATCCAGGAAGCTCAAAGAACACTGAATATAATAGATGCTCACCAAATGGGGGAAGAAAACGCAAGCAAAAAAAACAAACTGCACCTATGCATTTTAGGTTGAAAAAAAGATAAATTTAAAATCCCAAAAGAAGCTAGAAGAAAAAAAAAACTAACCTATAGAAAAAGTAGGATAAGACTACATCTAATTTCTCAGAAACTATACAAGATGAGAGTGGACTAAAATTATAAATTGAGAAAAAAAACCTACCAACCCAATATAGAATTCTGTACCCTGTGAAATTATTCTGTAATAGTGAAGGAGAATTAAAGGCTTTCTCAGATAAACAAAAATTGAGGAAACTTGTTGCCAGTAGACCTTCCCTGCAAGAAATATTAAAAGAAATATTTCAGAGAGAAGGAAAATGATATATGACAGAAACTTGGACCTTCATAAAGAAAGGGAGAGCATTGGATACAGTGAAGGTAAAATAAAAACTTTTACTTTTCTTATTCTTAATTGATCTCACAAGCAAATTTTTTCAACATTATAATAGCAATAATGTATTCGATTATATATGCTTTTTATAGCATATTTCTGTATGCTTATATATTAGTGAAATAAATAATAGTAATTATAAAGGGGATGGAAAGGAAGGATTCGAAATATTTTGTTATTACAAAATACTGGCACTACTAGTGTTATTTGAAAGGGAACTTGGATTGGCTGTAAAAGTATATCGAAAAAGACCCAGAATAGCCAACACAGTGTTGAAAAAGAGAATGTTGAAGAAGAGGACGGATACAACCCGAATTTAAGAATTACAACAAAGCTATGGAGTTCCCGTCATGGCTCAGTGGTTAATGAACCCTATTAGAAACCATGAGGTTGCGAGTTTGATCCCTGGCCTTGCTCAGTGGGTTAAGGATCTGGCATTGCTGTGAGCTGTGGTGTAGGTCACAGACGTGGCTCAGATCTGGCATTGCTGTAGCTCTTGTGTAGGCTGGCGGCTGTAGCTCCGATTAGATCCCTGGCCTGGGAACCTCCATGTGCCATGGGTGTGGCCCTAGAAAAAGACAAAAAAAAAAGAATTACAACAAAGCTACATTATTCAAATGTATGCTGTTGGTATTTTTTTTTTAAATAGGCAAACAGATGAATGGAACAGCATATACAGCCCCAAAACAGACCCACTTAGATATAGTTGGCTGATCTTTGAGAAAAGAGCTCATCGAAAGACAGTATCAAGAGAATGAGAAGACAAGTCACAAAATGGAAGAAAATGTTGGTGGAAGAAAAATCTGATAAAGGATTGTTATCCAAAATACATAAAGAACTTTTAGAATTCAACAAGAAAATGAATAACCTAACTTTTTTTATTTTTTAAATGATTTTTATTTTTTCCATTATAGCTGGTTTACAGTGTTCTGTCAATTTTCTACTGTACAGGAAGGTGACCCAGTCACACACACATATATACTTTCTTTTTCTCACATTATCTTCCATCATGCTCCATCATAAGTGCCTAGATATAGTTCCCAGTGCTATACAGCAGGACCCCATTGCTTATCTATTCCAAAGGCAATAGTTTCCATCTATTAACCCCAAATTCCCAGTCCACCCCACTCCCTCCCCCTTCCTGTTGGCAACCACAAGTCTATTCTCCAAGTCCATGAGTTTCTTTTCTGTGGAAAGTTTCATTTCTGCTATATAGTAGATTCCAGATGTCGGTGATATCATATGGTATTTGCCTTTCTCTTTCTGGCTTATTTCACTTAGTATGAGAGTCTCTAGTTCCATCCATGTTCTGCAAATGGCACTATTTTGTTCCTTTTTATGGCTGAGTAGTATTCCATTGTGTATATATATCACATCTTCTTAATTTATTCATCTGTCAATGGACATTTAGGTTGTTTCCATGTCTTGGCTTGAATAACCTAATTTTAAAATGGGCAAAACATTTTTTTCAAACACTTTGAGCAGATGCTTTACCAAAGAAGATATACAGGTGATAAATAAGCGTATTTAAAGATGCTCAACAAAATTTATCTTTAGGAAGTTACAAATAAATAGCAATAAAGTACACCTATGAAAATGCCCAAATCCAAAACACTGACAACCCCAGTTATTGATGAACATGTGAAGTAATAGGAATTCTCATTCATTGCTGGTGGGAATGCAAAATGGTACAGCCACTTTGGAAGACTCTTAGGCAATTTCTTACGAAACTAAAATACTCTTATTGCAGGAATCACTAATTATATGCCTTTGTATTTACCTAAATTATTTGAAAACTATGTCTACACAAAAAACTGCACATAGATTCTTATAGAAGCTTTATCTATAATTTCCCAAACTGAAAAGCAACTAAGATGCCCTTCATTAGGTGACTAGATAAACTATGATATATCTAGACAAGGGAACATTATTCAGCACTAAAAAGAAATGAGCTGTCACACCACAAAAAAGACATGTAGAAATCTTAAAGACATGTTATTTAAATGTTATAGATTGAACGAACATATGTATCTCCCTAAAGTTCATATTTGAAATCTTAACTCCCAAGGTGATGGTATTAGGAGATGGGGCCTTTGGGGGTTGACTAAGTCATGAGGGTGGAATCCTCATGAATGGGATTTGTACCATTTTTTATAAAAAAGGCCCAAGAGACACCTCAAAGAAAAAAATATGAAAGGGCTGCGTACTGTATGATTCTAATTATATGACATTCTTGAAAAGGCCAAACTATGAAGGCAATGAAAAGATCAGTGATTACCAGGAATTTGGACAGAGAGGAATAAGCAGGGCATAAAAGATTTCTAGGGCAGTGACACTATTCCATATGATACTACAGTGGTAGATACATGTCATTATACATTTGTCAAAATAGTAGAATGTACAACACGAAGAGTGAGCTGTAATATAAAATGTAGACTTTCAGTGATACTGATGTGGCAGTTTAGGTTCATCCATTGTAGCAAGTATACCACTCTCATGAGGGACATTGATGGTGGGAGAGGTTATACATGTGTGAAGACAAGAGGTATACGGGCTGGGCTTTTCTTAACTTCTGATTTCAACTGAAACATCAGCTCTTTCTGGGTTTTGAGTCTGCTGGAACCAGACCATCGGCTCTCCTGGATCTCTAGCTGGCTGGCTGACTGCAGATCATGGGACTTGTCAGCCTCCATAATTGCCCTTAAAATAAACTATACATAGATAATGTATATCCTATTGATTCCGTTTCTCTAGAGAGCCTTAACAGGTTCTTTTGAATAAAAAGAATATCATGACACAGATACTGGCCACTTGAAGAAAACATTTGCCTAACCTTCATCTAAATGAACCTTAACTATAATGTCACAAATAGAGAATACATCACTCTGAAATTCAGAGAAGCAGTCTGGGCCAAAGATTATGAATCATCAGTCAAAACTTCCAGAATCCACATTTTTCCCCTTTGGAGAACAGTGTTTACTATCTCTCTTCCACAAATTCTCAAATGTTCAAGTCATCTGCAAGTTTGTCTGCCCCATGATATATAATTCAAAGGGTCTTGGAAATCTAAAGTCAATTAGCATGTCCAGGTGCTTCCTTAGTCTACTCTTCTATTTAATACTTTAATTTCCTCTTTGAAATGTTTTATCTATCCTCTTCAGTTTGAAAATTATTCTCCCTCAGGAGAAGGGAGAAGTAAAATCATGTTTTGGAAAACACACGGGTTTGAAGATAGAGAGTCAGAACTTCAGGCCCTGGAAATACCATTAACTTGTGTGATCTTTAGCAGCTTATACGGCCTTTCTGAATGCAGGTTCCCTAGCAGAAAGTGGAACTTAATAATATTCAACAGGATGATATTCAGTCAGAACACTTGATTAAGAGAAAGACACCCACAGACAAGAGATGCAACTTTCTCTAATGTTGCTAAAGAATAAACACAACTGACTTCACATAGATGATTTCACAGGTCAGAAGAGACAGCATTAATCCTTTTGGGTAGGCAAGCTTCCCTGATCTTCAAAACCCAGTAAAGAAACCTTACCACCAAGATGTCTCCTGGTGTTTGTGAGGATAATTGCAAGTTCTTGGAGGGGCTTCCTTTGCCATTATTCTTTTATTTTCTCTTGACTCTTCTAGGTTCTCTCTGCCCTCCATCAACAAGATTCAAGTAATTAGTAGAAGTCCTAACACCTTCCTGCAAAAATGTCTCCAAGGGAGTTCTGCCTTTCATGGTCAATTTACCAAGTGGGCATCCCCTCTCAGATTAAGGCTTTAGGTCTGCTGACCAAATTTATGGCTATACTTTCTACTCTTGGAGATACTATGAGGATTAAAATGTTAAAGTACTCACTTAAAAAAAATGTTACCCCAAACATGTAGTTCCCAATTAACTTACACTGTGTTCCCTGTTTCAGTTAAGAACAATTTGGTTGCAAGTGACAGCAAGATTCAACCCAGTTCAAGTAGTCTTTAATAACAAAGAATATGTGTTATATCACAAAACTTAAAATTCCAGAGGTAATTCTGGCTTTGAGAAGAAAATCATCTAGAAACTCTCTGGATCCCTTTTTTTCTCTTTTCCTTCCCCTCTCCATTTTATGATTTTCCATTCAATTTCAAGGCTTTTCTCACTATGATTTTTTTTCCAGTGGCCAGAGCAGTTCAAGACCTCACATTATTTTACTTTTTAATTTTGGAATGTAGTTGATTTACAGTGTTGTGTTAATTTTTTCTGTATAGCATAGCAACCCAGTCATACATGTATATAAACATTCTTTTTCTCATACTATCTTCCATCATGTTCTACCACAAGAGATTAGATATACTTCCCTGTACTATACAGTAGGACATCATTGCTTATACATTCTAAATGTAATTGTTTGCATCTACCAACCCCAAACTCCCCATCCATCCCACTCCCCCCCCCCCAACCTTGGTAAGCACAAGTCTGCACATTGTTTTAATACCAACTCATCTCAGAGAAAGAGTGTCTGTGGCTCTCACATATGTCCTGGAATCCACGCTTTCTCATTGGCTCCAACTGGGTCTGATATTTATCCCTGAGCTAAACTTGCTAGCTGGAGGGAGGGGATAAATTGATTGGACTAGTGAATCAGGACTCATCTCTGGAACTGAAAATGGGATCGTTTCTGCACAAACCTCATGCATGACAGTGAATTAAACAAAGGAAAATTAGGGTACTGTTGAAAGGAGATGTAGAGAATATGCATTCCCATCATGGCTCAGCAGAAATTAACCTGACTAGTACCCATGCAGGTTTGATCCCTGGCCTTACTTAGTGGGTTAAAGATACGGCATTGCTGAGGGCTGTGGTATAGTTCACAGACATGTTGCTGTGGCTGTGATGTAGGCCAGCAGCTGTAGTTCTGATTCAGACCCCAGCCTGGAAACTTCTATATCCCAGACCTGCAGCCCCTTTAAAAAAAAAAAAAAAAAAAGGAAAAGAGGTATAGGTAATATATTCAAGAGAGAAAACAAGTGAATGTCCCCTACATGGGGTCATTTTCTTTCTCCCAATAAAATGGTTAAAGTACTTCTTGACTCTAGCTTGAGCCTTCATGATACCTTTCTGGTAGGCAGGCTGTTCTCTTGAATTTCTCCTTTGATTGTCTGATCCTCCTCTTTGGTCTACTGTTTATATTGAAAGCTGAATCTACAAGAGAATTTTTATGCCTTCATATTGATCTCTGTAACTCTTTCTCCTTTCTCGCTTCTTATTAGGTTATTTAGAATTACGTGGTTAGAATAACAGTTGAGAATTACATCATCTCTTATTTGTGTTTTTTTTAATATATTTCTCCAAATATCTTAATAAAGGAACCTGACAATATTGTTAACTATATTGTTATTGAGAGATATATAACAAGCATATCAGCTTGCTCCACCCCTCCTTCTATATTATACTTTGGAGGGATGGGGCATACGTTTGAATATATAATGGGAATAAGGTTGCAGGAAACATGGTATTTTCTGTTTGCTAAAGGAAGAAAATTTACTTAGAAATCTTTAAAGGGGTCAAATAAAAAAATCAGATTCCTAACCATCAGCCTAGAAATTGTTCTCCAGATTGCTTCCCAGGCCCACCTATCCTGTGATTGGAGTTTTCTATCTGTGAAAGAAAGAAGTTTTGGTGGTAGTGAGAAAACCCTCAGGCTCATTGGCTGATTGTCTGTCATTTTGTTTTATCCACACTCCATTAGCCCAGGTAATTGAGAGTTGAGTGCATTTTCCTCTCCTGTTGAGGTCCTTATGTGCTTCTTTTCTCTCTCTCTCTCTCTCTCTCTCTCTCTCTCTCTCTCTCTCTCTCTCTCTCACACACACACACACACACACACACACACACACACACACAGTATCCTCTCACAGTCTATCTCTTTCATCTAAAATCTGAAGTATTCTAAATATTCCTTTTAGTTAGGAATCACTTGACAACTCTTATTATAGTGACTGGAGGATGGAGAGAAAGGTGGTCAGTGAAATTTTGGTTCTACTGAAATTTTTGTGGATCTTAAGAAATTAAAATATGTGCATATGTGTTCATCAAGGATTCTTTAATTATTTTCTTAATTACTCCAACTTAAAATCTTTAAAAACCAAGCAGTGATGGAGTTCCCATTGTGGCTCAGTAGGCCAAGAACCTGATGTAGTCCCTTTGGGGATGTGGGTTCAATCACTGGCCTTGCTCAGTGGGTTAAGGATCTGGCATTGTCAAAAATTGCAGCGTAGTTTGCAGATCTGGAGTTGCTGTGGATGCGGTGTAGCCTCAGCTGCAGCTCCAATTCAACCCCTAGCCTGGGAACTTCCATATGCCACGGGTGTGACTGTAACAGAAAACAAAAAACAAAAACAAGTAGTGAGTTATTTATAAGGAAGAGGTTAGAGGCAAGATTTGAACAATTGTCTTTTCTGTATATGCATTCAGGATATCAGGAATATAATATTTAAAAATTGTGAATCACGATGTTGTACATATATGAAATTTATATAATGTTGTACATCAACTATACTTCAATTAAAAAAAGATATCCGGAGAGTTCCCATCATGGCTCAGTGCAAACGAATCCAACTAGGAACCATGAGGTTGCGGGTTCGACCCCTGGCCTTGCTCAGTGGGTTGAGGGTCTGGCATTGCCATGAGATGTGGTATAGTTTGCAGACACGGCTCAGATCTGGCATTGCTGTGGCTGTGGTGTAGGTCGGCAGCTACAGCTCAGATTAGACCCCTAGCCTGGGAACCTCTTTATGCCACAGGAGCGGCCCTAGAAAAGGCAAAAAGACAAAAAAAAAAAAGAGAGATATCCAGACTATATCTTATAATATCAATCCCCCCCACTCCACCCTATTCCATATACAAAATATGCTGGTTTCTGAGACACATAACTGATGTTTGTTTCCATGACACATTTAACCATATATTATGATGATTCTCACAAACTTTGAAACTCACTAAAAATGATTATGAAATATGTGTATGCACCTTCCTCCTCAATTTTTGATAGAAATTTTCTTAAGCTGACTTCAGCCAGGATTTCATTTGTCGCCTAATAAGAGATTCAACTTTCATAGCTGAATTCTTATCATCGAATAGCACTTTTTACTAAACTTGCATTTATTTTAGCTCAAGAGATACCTTGCGATCATGGGAAAAAAAAAAAAAAAAACACTTTGCCTCTTCTTTTCATCATGACTGAGGCCACTTGGCTATACTCATGGCACAGGTACAAAAAGTATGTGATTGAAAGGAGGTTTGGTCCTAAGTTGATAGTAAACCAAGGAGGTTTGGTCCTAAGTTGATAGTTAACCAAGCCTTCTGAGAAATAATAAGCATTGGTTTTTAACCTAATACACAAATATACATCAAATTATTTTTTTCATTGTTATTTTCACTTTAAAAAATAAATGGGGAGTTCCCGTCGTGGCGCAGTGGTTAACAAATCCGACTAGGAACCATGAGGTTGTGGGTTCGGTCCCTGCCCTTGCTCAGTGGGTTAACGATCCGGCGTTGCCGTGAGCTGTGGTGTAGGTTGCAGTCGCGGCTCGGATCCCGCATTGCTGTGGCTCTGGCGTAGGCCGGTGGCTGCAGCTCCCATTGGACCCCTAGCCTGGGAACCTCCATATGCCGTGGGAGCGGCCCAAGAAATAGCAAAAAGACAAAAAAATAAAATAAAATAAAATAAAATAAATAAAAATAAATAAATAAATGGGAGTTCCCGTCATGGCTCAGTGGTTAATGAATCTGTCTAGGAATCATGAGGTTGTGGGTTCAATCCCTGGCCTTTCTCAGTGGGTTAAGGATCCGGCGTTGCCGTGAGCTGTGGTGTAGGTTGCAGACGTGGCTTAGATCCCGAGTTGCTGTGGCTCTGGCATAGGCCTCGGCTACAGCTCCAATTAGACCCCTAGCCTGGGAACCTCCATATTCTGCGGGTGTGGCCCTAAAAAGAAAAAAATAATAAAATAAAATAAAATAGTAAAGTAAAATAAAATAAAATAAAATAAATGATTGAATGACAACACTACGCATCTCTATTTTTTAAGCCCTCTAAAGTTCTGTTTACTTGCTATTTTCAGATAAAACTTTTAAGGCAGCATAATCTTACTGGATGGCATTTCCAGTAAAAAGAAAAAATTAAATACTGTTTTCATTGCTTTTTAGCACAAGCATTTTCAAAAGGCTCTTTGGACATAGAAAGGAGTTGTGTTCCAAGGGAGCTCATGAGACCTGCTATATAATGATGGAACCAAGACAGCTAAGCAGGCTGATAAGATCAGGTATGACCGAGCTGGAGCTCAATGACAAGTCCCAAATCCAAAGTCCAGCAGAGTTAAGAGATAACTAGAAAAGCCACAAGTGGGGGAAACAGAATAATGATATCAAGCCATAAAGCCATGGGCTAATCTACTGGAGACAGATGGGGGTGGGATAATGAGAAAACATGGTAGAATAGGAAAGTCACATGGAGCCACTTTGGAAGAATGAGCTTAACCACTCCTTGACGTCTGTTTTATATTTTGTTGGCTACTTCTTTTTTTTCTTATTACTCAATGAATTTATTACATTTGTAGTTGTACAATGATCTTCACAATCCAATTTTATAGGATTTCCATCTTCTTGAGTTTCAATTTTACAAAACTAATTTGAAGAGCTTACTATATACTATATAGCTTGTTGCTAAGGGAAGCATAGCAAATAGGTCTAAGATATTTAAAGATTGAGAAGCAATTTGGAATCAGTTTTCTCTTGCCCTTATCAAAAAATAAAAAATAAACAAAGTTTATAAAAACATATCATCCATGACCCTTTGTGGGCAAAATTTCATGTTAAGGAAGCATTAATTTAATCCAGTGTCCAAAATAATTGAAAAATATAAATTTTTACTGCTACCATTCATTAAAAAAATGCCTAGGAGAGAATGCATCTGGAAAAACTTTGGAAATACTCTCTTTCCTATCCTGTCAAATCCTGCCACATGTGGCAGCTCCCACAAAGTCTCTGCTCTCCTCTATATGAAATTCAACTCCCCAAAACTCTCAGTCTAGCCATTGCAGCATCTCTTATATCCTCCCTGATCTTTCTCTGGTGCAGCCTCTTTATTATGTAGCTCATTTTAACCTCTCTGATTTCTTTCAAGTTCCCTGGTCCTCCTTTACCAAGATTCTCTAGAGCCCAAGAATGCCTGAGAATTCACACAGCAAGAAAAAAATTCTTCCTGTTTTCCAAGATGGTTTGTTGAGGTTGTGGAGACCTTGTAACTTGTAACTTCTTTATTTTACCCTGTCTCACCAATGATACATAGAGTCTTTCCTTTTAAAGTGACAGTTTGTTATGTAGCAAGGATATGGAAGTTCCCAGGCTAGCAGTCGAATCGGAGCTACAGCTGCTGGCCTACACCACAGCCACAGTAACGCTGGATCCGAGCCACATCTGTGACCTACACCACAACTCATGGCAACACCAGATTTTTAACCCACTGAGAGAGGCCAAGGATCGAACCTACATTCGTATGATACTAGTCAGATTCATTTCCACTGTGCCACTACTGGAACTCCCTAGAGCATGACGTTTAAAATAGACCAGATAATCTTCTCTTGCCCCTCTTCTAACAAATATGGTGACTAGGAAACATGAGGCTACCCCCACATCCACCAATAAAGAGAAGGAGACTGATGTTGCAAATGAGATGGATAAACTAGTGTGGCCAATGTAGATTATAGCTGACCCCATCCGAGAAGCCTGCCCTCTGGAACTGTAGCTATTTCCACCAGCAAATATTTGGAGGTATGATGTACCTTGATGACAATCATCTATTTCTGCTTAATTCTCCATTGCAAATTACCCCAAAATGCAGCTGTTTAAAACAGCAAACATTTATTATGTCACAGTTTCTGTGGATCAGGAATTTGGGAAAGGTTTTTCTAGGTATTCTGACTTAGGGATCTTCTTGAGGTTTCAGATAAACTGTCAGCTGGAGCCAAAATCATCTGAAGGCTTAACTGGAGCTGAGACATGCACTTCCAATACCGTCACTCACCTGGTTATTGGCAAGAGGCTTCGATTCCTTTCTAGCTATTGGTAGGCAGCTTCAATTCCTTGCCACCTTGCCAGTCTTCCTAGGACTAAAAAATGGTAGTTGGTTTTCCCCAGAGAGACAGATGGAGAGAGAGAGTAAGAGAGATAGAGACAGACAGCAAGGTGGAGGATGCAAAGCCTTTTGAGTCACAGAAGTCGGATCCCATTACTTTTCCCATATTTTGTTTGTTAGAAGCACTAAATTAAGCCCTCGCTTAAGAAGAAAGGAATCAAATGCTATAAAATTTGGTTGTGATGATTATTGGACAACTATAAATGTAATAAAATTCATTGAGTAATTAAAAAAGAAAAAACAAAACAAAAAAATACTTTCAATAAATTTACTTTAAAAGAAAAAAACTGTGAGTGAAGACCAGTTTAAGAGGATTAAAACTTTTCCTACCTAGCAATTCTATAGGAATGGATGTGCCTAGATTTAAACTGTGCATTAAATATTAATAACTGCAAAAAAAGAAGAAAGGAATCAAGTTCCACACTAAATTGGGAGAATAGTCAAGTGTTTTATGGATATATTTTTGAACCACCAAACCTAAAAAGAAGCAAAGGTCTTCCCTAAAATAATTCCTGATTCTGTGCCTTATACACGTGGTCCAAGATTTCATCAAAGATAGAATTAAATACAGAACACAAGACAATATAGTAGGTACAAAAGTTCTGTGTATGGTAAATTGGCAACACAAAGGCAATAGGGAAAAAAGATTATTTTAAATTATGTTATTATCAATATGTTGAGTATATTATATTTACAATTTATTAAGCTTTTATTTTCTAAATACTTCTTTGGAGTAAGAGCTATTGCATACAGTCACCTTTTTTCTCAAAGCAGCCTTGTATATCTTGTATTTTCACTGTAATAAGCATGAAGAAGCTGCACGCTTCCCTTTTTACAGTGCTTTTCACAGCAATATCAATTGACCTACATTTGGCATTCTGGGTAATGACCATGTTGCAGAGATTGCAAATTTAGTACAAAGGAAGATGGGGTGGAAAAAGGCAAAAGGTGAAAGATGCATTTTACACTTTTTGAAAAGCGCCAGAAGATACTAGATTATACAGAAAGGAAAAGGAAAGAAAATCTGGGAAGATCTAAAAAGACAGTCAGACAAAGGAGGTCCCTAGCAACTAGAGAACACCAGCCACCAGAAACAGGAGAGAACTGTCCAAAGCTGTTGGGAACACTGACAAGAGAAATTGATAAAGGAGCAATGATAGAGATAAAATGTGCATTTGGATTCTAAATCAAGTCCATGAATGCAAGAAATAGACATTCAAATTCAAGCACTTCTCAGGATAGAAGAGTAGAAGCCATTAATTCTCTTGACTGTTCTGAGATTCACAGAAGTGGGGTTTGGAGAACTAAGATACTGAAAGTCTTGTTGGAAAGTACGGATCGGAGGCAAGTGTGGAAGAACACTCAGAATCACCCCACATGACTTGGGTCTGTGTACAAAATTACTGTAAGTGAAACAAACTTGGGAAGTTGAGCTGTAGAGATGAGTTAGATTGGAAAGAACCACTTCCAGGTTCTCAGGTTTTTCTACAAAGAGGTTGCTGTGCTCTTATATCCTTCAAGAACGTTAGCAGCACTAGAGTTGTTGAGACTTCGGAATCTGTTCAGAGTTCTCCAAGGCAAAGGCAGTTCACCTTGTGTATACACCAAGTCACAAAAGAAGAGAACTAGACCCATGATTGTTTTTCTTCCAATCTAAGACACTGTGTATTCATCGTAAGGTGCATCATTACAGTACCAATCCTGGCAATTAAATTTAATGCAGTCTTTTTTTTTTCTTACTTAAGAAAATGTTATACTTAGACAGAAGTTTTGTCACCATATAATTTCTGACTTAAAGAGGATTGATAATTCTGAATTTTTAAAAAGTACTCCACTCTTCTTTCCAATATTTTCTACCAAGTCACTTATACCCACTTTGCAAGTTTTGACACCAATTCTTTACTCAATTGAGTCACATGATGCTGGCTGCTAAGCAGGTTCTGCTCAAAGTCAGCAAGTTGTTTCTGATGATTTAATGCCTTACGAATGAATAGTTCTGCAGAGGAGTTTTCTTATGGCCTAGTGGGTTGAGGATCCATTGTGATCACTGCTGTGGCATGGGTCATGGCTGTGGCTCAAGTATGATCCCTGGCTGAGAATTTACATATGCCACAGGAGTAACGAAAAAAGAAAAAAAAATAGTCCTGCACGGTGTTTGAGCAGGTCGCATATGTTCCTAATTGCTTTGAAATTTCTTTCATCTATTCCAATGGCTTTGGCAATTACTCCTGTCTTTAGGTTCATGGCTTAGTGCATGAGATGAAATCCTTCCCTTGTGTATAAGAGCTTCATGTACTAGGAGGCATCTTCCTTGCTTCAGTCAGATGAAGCACATAGGTGTTATTCTTGCTAAATAATATGAATTTTTGTCCCTTTCCCACCAACAAATATGCCTTCTGTTCAGTTTTCACATCTGGATTTACAATAACTTATTTCCAGTGCACAGAGTATAATCTTGAGGATGTCTTAAATTGTACAGATTCATCATATGCAGTAGTAGCCATGCACAAAATGTAATTGAGGTGACAGCTATGAACAGCTACGACCAAGTTGGTGCATCATGTACTTATAACTATTTCATGACTGCTGTTTGCTAACATTGATTGCAGAACAGATCTCAATTTCAGAGGTGAATTTCAAAATGAGTACATCTTATAACTAAAGAAATTAAAATTTTCATGAAAAAATGCAAAATTTTTCAAGTTGGACAAATCTGTAATGTGAGCTACTTTGGGAGCAATATTCTTGAGGATAAGGGAGAAAAAGTCAGCTTACTTTAATAAATGGATTATATTACAATGTTATGGTGATTAATATACAATAATAATAGTCAATAAAACAGCATGGAGAGCCCCCCAAAAGACCCTGGTATATACAGCAGAAATTGACAGAACATTGTAAATCAAGTGTAAGAAAAAGAAAAAAACTTTTTCGAGGAGGTCCTGTTGTCACACAGTGGAAACAAATCCCACTTGTATCCATGAGGATGCGGGTTTGATCCCTGGTTTCACTCAGTGGGTCAGGGATCCAGTGCTGCCATGAGCTGTGGTATAGGTTGTAGAGGAGGCTCAAAGCCTCCGTTGGTGTGGCTGCAGCATAGGCCAGCAGCTGTAGCTCCAATTTGACCTCTAGCCTGGGAACTTCCATATGCCATGAGTGCAGCCCTGAAAAGCAAAAAAAAAAAAAAAAAAAAAAAAAGTTATAATATTAATTCAATATATGATATAATCTTGATGGTAAATAAAAGGACCTGGTATATGTTCAAATTATATACATGGTAAAGATACAATCATCAGGGAAGAGTAGTGGACAAATTGAGCAGGAAAAACTAGTTCACCATTTGGGAAAAAGTTAAATAAAATCTTTATTTCACACTGTATCCTAAAGTAAATTCCTGAGAGAGTAAATGTTTATATTAAAATAAGTCATAAAATAATTATATCATCTCTAGGTGCCAGAAGGCTCTCTAAACATATTAGCAAAAGAAAAAATACATTTGGGGACCTAAAAATTATCTTCTCTATATATAAAATGTTTATACACAGAAAGGAAAGGAAAAAACACTTGTAACATAAAAGTAATAAGTTGGAGTCCTTCATATATAAAGAGTTATTACAATTCAGTAAGAAACAACCCACTGAAAAATGAACCAAAGAAATAGTGGAGTTCCCGTCGTAACTCAGTGGTTAACGAATCTGACTAGGAACCATGAGTTTTCGGGTTCGATCCCTGGCCTTGCTCAGTGGGTTAAGGAGTCAGTGTTGCCATGAGCTGTGGTGTAGATTGCATATGTGACTCTGATCCTGTGTTGCTGTGGCTCTGGCATAGGCCAGCGGCTACAGCTCTGAATTAGACCCCTAGCCTGGGAACCTCCATGTGCTGCAAGAGCAGCCCAAGAAATGGCAAAAAAGACAAGGAAAGAAAGAAAGAAAGAAAGAAAGAAAGAAAGAAAGAAAGAAAGAAAGAAAGAAAGAAAGAAAGAAAGAAAGAAAGAAAGAAAGAAAGAAAGAAAGAAAGAAAGAGTAAAATTACAAGGTAATAATCAGTGAAAAAGCTGAAGCTCAAGACTTTTAAAAATGTAAATTAAAAGAGTAGTTAAATATTTTTCACCCTTCAAAGTTTGTTTTTAAAATCTCCAATAGCCACCATAAATGAGCATGTAAGATAATCATTCTCATACTCTGCTATAGGACTGTAAATAAATAGATTTTTTCTCAAGGGAAATTTGGAGACTTTCAAATGTATATATTTCCTTTGGCAGAATTAGCCTTTTACCCTACACATTCTTTCAGGAATTTATCCTGAAGGAACATTTAGCTATGTGCAAAAAAGTTTACATACAGGAGTTCACTTGGTGGTTCAGTGGTTAACAAATCCGACTAGGACCCGTGAGAATGCAGGTTTGATTCCCTAGCCTCGCTCAGTATGTTAAGGATCCGGCATTAAGGATCCGTGAGCTGTGAGGTAGGTGGCAGATGCAGCTCAGATCCAGGGGTTGCAGTGGCTGTGGTGTAGACCAGCAGCTGTAGATCCAATTTGACCCCTAGCTTGGGAATTTCCATATGCTACAGGTATGGCCCTAAAAAGCAAAAAAAAAAAAAAAAAGAGAGAGAGAGAGAGGAAAAAAAAGAAAAAGTTTACATGCAAAATTATTTATGATGTTTTTAAAAATCTGAATCAACCTATTTGTGCAAAATTAGATGAAGTTAAATCTATTATTATAAAACTCTGATGGAAAATTCACTAGCATCAAACACCTTTTTTCTAAACTTTAAAATAAGGTTTTTAAAATAATATAACATTTAGTTATAAAATCCAAATACAGGAGTTCTCTGGTAGTGGTTAAGGACCCATCATGGTCCCTGCTTGGCCTGAAACTTAGGCATGACACAGGCACAGCACAAAAAAAAAAAAAAAAATTCAAAGAGTAATATTTTTGAATGTTCAAAGTACTTACACTGTATTACAGACAATTTTGATTTATTTCAGATACTTTTCTATATCTTCCAAGATTCCTACAACATGGATACACTATTTTCCTTTCTTTCTTTTTCTTTCTTTTTAAGGTTTCACCTGTGGCATATACAATTTCCCAGGCTAGGGGTTGAATCAGAGCTGCAGCTGCCAGCCTACACCACAGCCATAGCAATGTGAGATCTGAGCTACAACTGCAACCTACACCGCAGCTTGTGACAACACTGGATCCTTAATCCACTGAGCTAAGCCAGTGATTGAACCCGAATCCTCATGGACACTATGTTGGATTCTTAATCTACTGAACCGCAACAGGAACTCCAGGATGCATTATTTTTATAATGAGGAAGTGGCAAAGAGAGGAGCACTTTGGTCAGCATAAAAGAAAGGGAAAAGCAATGCATTTTATCAGATAATACAATAGGTAGAAGACACATAACAGATATTGTAATAGTTGTGGTTTATCACCTGTTTCCTGCGCTTGAAAGAAGGAAAATATTATCACTCTCTGTTTTGGATTTTAGAGCATAAAAAAATACTTTATTAGTAAGAAAAGAATGAATTTAAATGTATGATTTGTATGTGTTTACATAATTGTTATGTAATTTTGGACTTTAATAACATTATTTCATAATGTAAGGTCTTGAAATGACAATTAGCAGCCTATAATATGCTAATCAAAGATTTTCACTACCTAAGGCTAAAAGAAGCACCAAAATAGAAAAAAAGAAAATGCATTCTCTGTCAGTTTAAATATTTATTTCCATTTCACACAATTTGACACATAATTGTAGCTAGTTTTATTTATTTTTTATATAATGATTTTTATTTTTTTCATTATAGCTGGTTTACAGTGTTCTGTCAATTTTCTTCTATACAGCATGGTGACCCAGTTACACATACATGTATACATTCTTTTTTCTCACATTATCATGCTCCATCGTAAGTGACTAAATATAGTTCCCAGTGCTACACAGCAGGATCCCATTGCTTATCCATTCCAAAGGCAATAGTTTGCATCTATTAACCCCAATGTGGCTAATTTTAAAATAAACCAAATTCTTCTGTTACCAAAATTTAGAATACACCACTGAGTACACAGAACAGGGATACTCATAACCAAATACGGGAAAGTTTTCTCTAAGATGGATTAGAGAATAAACTTGTCATCTTAAGGAGTTGGCTTTTCCACCTTGTTCCTCCAAGGTACTTCAACTCTGATTACCTTCTCTGAGATGAATGCAGGATTCAGCCTACATACTCATTAAATTGGGAGATATTTTGAACAGTCTGCCACCTTTGTCAGCTTGCTGTGAGAAACAAAATTTCCTTCCCTTTTTACTAGATGCCTGCCACTCAGAGGGAGTTCAAAATGTCTCCCCAGAGACTGGAGGTCGAATGCTTAGTTGATTTTTTGCTTGACTACCTGATTCTGAAGAAAAATATTTTTTCTAAGTGGGTGGAAAGCCAAACGTACAATTCATCTTACTTTGATTGATGGATTTACCAATAGTCATACAGCAGTTATGTAAGTAATGCAGCTCCTCCAATTGTATTATTAAATGACAAGTACTGGAGAGAAAAAATACTTTTATCAAATATAAAACTTTAAAATTGTTTCAAAGTACAGAAAAATGGAGTGATTGTTTACCTTTGCCTCATGCTGCAAGATTTAACACACTTTTTTATCCAGATCTGCACAATTTTAAAGTGATGTCTGTCTGATTTAATGTGTTCAAGTGTCAAATGATTCCCCCAAACATATCTCATTTGAAACCACTATCTGGGTGGTAGTAACAATGGCATCAATTACAGAAATCTTACCGACAACAAAAACATTCAATTCACCAACAAAGGTCAGCCATAAATCTCTTTAAAATATGTATAGCTCATAAATGTAATGGGTTTGCAACTGTGATTGAAACAGATGTTCATAAAGTCAGCATTTAAACATGAAGACACTGTAAAATAAATGAAGATGAGATTAATTTAACAAGTTAATTCCAAAGCCAAATGGGAGGAAAACTAACAGTAAGACATACTCCTCAAAGTAAGACAAGTTGCAGGGCAATCAAAGACAAGAGACTTGCCGTGAGCTAGCAAACTCAGGAGTCAACAAAAGTTTTTGTGTAAGGTGTGATTTAAATGTGGCACAAACATTTGCTTTATACTGTTTTATTATAGCAAGTTATTTTGCATTTTTCAATTATATCAATATACGTAACATAAAAAGAGATATCTGGTCAGTTTTTCTTCATCAGTTGGAAACAAGAGAGCTTCGTCTCAACAAACTAAATTCTAGTTTTGTCAACACACCCAGCACCCAGGAGAAAGAAAAGGGTACTAGAACTGTTTCCCATGGTGATGTTCAAACGCCAAATTTGGGGATGCAAAAGTAGTAGTAGAACCAAAACTGGAGTTCTTTAGAACACCTAGGGGACCATTTAAGAATTTCCTTCCCAAGCAGGTGTGAGCAATTATCCAAGCCTCATAAAATATGCGTCTATAGCCCAGCTCTCTCTGTTTGCATTTTGTTTCTACAAATCAAGGGATGCTGCAGAAGGGTCACTTTTAGGGCAGAAAGGCTGTGCACACTATGTTACAATCCACACACAAAGCATGACCCTGAACCTGCAGGCATTTCCCATTATGCTCCTGGGTGTGAAGTAAATCTTGAAGGACTTCTTAAGTGTGTTCTCGCCACTGCTAAGTGGCAGTAGGAATTTGGGTGGCCTGGTTGTGTTTGAGCCTCCTGCTGTTGTCTGCAATCTTTCTTATAGACACTGATGAAGGGCATGAGGTCAACACTGGCTTTAAATCTTTGTAAAATAAAGACAAGTGTTAAGTGAGGTTTGGCCCACTCACGTGACAGATACACAGCTAGAAGTGTTTTGCACAAAATTTCTAACCTCACAAAGCAAAGAAGTTAGCACTGGACTGGGGCAAAAGGACTTGGCCCCAAAGGGAAGTTTCTGAAAATTATATTCAATGAAAAACTGATTTATCCTCAAATAATCCTTTCAGTGCCCACTAAAGGAATGGCCCCTCCAAAAACTGCAAAGCTAGCTCCTGCCATGACAGTAGTTGCAGTCTTTCTTTATGATTTTTGACATAATTCACCATATAGCTCAACTTGGCCAAAGTGATTGGCATATAAGCCTTCAAATAATTAGGATGTTCCTCTTTAAACAAAAGCCAGATCTAAGGCATCCAATAATTAATTATATTGTGCTTCTCCTTGAGTACTTCTGTTTTATTGACTTTTTTCTTCATGCATACTTTGACAGTAAAGTTGACCTCATTAAAACCAAACAAAAATACCAAACTAATCATTTTTCAGTGTAACAATTTATGTCAATATAACTAGCTGTTGTCAGTTAACAAGTATATACTGAGGTAGTACTATGAGTAGAGAACTATGATAAATATGTTGGGAGTAGAATGCTGGGGAAGAAAGAACAAAAAAGGAGGAGGATGGAGTTCCCTGGTGGCTCAGTGGATTTAGGATCCAGCATGGTCCCTACTGTGGCACAGGTTCAATCCTTGGCCAGGGAATTCTGCATGCTGTGGGTGAAGCAAAAAAAAAAAAAAAAGAAGAAGGAAGGAAGCTTATTCATCTTAACCTCAGGAAACCTACCATACAACTGGAAGAAAATAAGAAACAATCTAAAAATAGTTCCTTTTTCTAACAAAATGTGTCCTTTTTAATACTAGAAAACTTTATTTGGTTTTAAAAGTAATAATGGGTTCATTATAAACAATTCAGAACACTCAAAAATACAAAGATAAAACATTTAAATACCACTCAGAAAAAAACACTTAATATTTTTAAATATTTTTTTTATTTTAAAAGTTGTAGATTTGTAGGAAATTTGTGAAGGTGGTACATATTTCTTGTGCATTCTACATTCAACTCCCCTTATTATTGACATCTTATATTAGTACAGTATATTTATTGTAATTAATGAACAAATATTAATATGTTATTATCAACTAAGCCCATACATTATTCAAATTTTTATTTTAATTTTTGCCTACTACTTTCTCTAGCAGAGCCCTTAACATATTAATTCAAAGAACTTTAATTCCCTATGTGATTATTCCAACACCCTCGTCTTATCTGAGTTTGGTTCTGATACTTGCTTTGCCTCTACAGACTGTGTTTTTTTTTTTTTTGTCATTTGGTATGGCTTTGAAATATTTTGATGAAAGCCATATATATTGTATAAGATATAGGAACTGAGGTAAATATGCCTTTCGTACTTGAATTAGGGGTTGGGCTGTGTTTAATATTTATAGTAACTTGTGGTTGCCACAGTCAAAATTCTTGTGTCCTTGTTTTAGTCTCCCCTATTAACTTTGAGCTTCCCTAAATATTCCTCCTATGATAGTCTATGTTTTGCAGCTCTTTAACTGTAGTCCACTATTAGTAGATTGGAGCCCTGTTGGTGTCTTGGTAAAATGCGGGGGGGAAGTGTTCTATAATTTTGGGATTGAATCTCAATTTTTTAGTGAGCCTTTCTCTGGTCTATGACCTTCCCAAATGTTTCTCCATCTGTAAAGCTTTTTTTGTTGACTGACCTTAGGTGAAATAGGAAGTCTAGAGGGTACTAGAGTGGGAAGACATCTTTTCTTCCAGAGCATAGAATAATGCTCTGGGTATAAAGCCCTTTTCCGAGGAGTGTAGGTCTTTCTTGTGAAGAACCCTCTAGGTCATTTCACAATGATTCATCTTCCCTCTCTTGCCAGAGCCACAGGTTGGATCATTCTTGGATCTTCATTTTGAGAAACTGGTGCATTTCCTATAAGCAATACTCATTAAACTATTGGGGTCCCCTAAGACCATGGCCCCCCAGGAATGTTTTCATGTTAGTTCATACTCAGCTTCCAACAATTTGTCAAAATTGCCAATGAAAATTTTTACTAGGAGTTCCCACTGTGGCTCAGTGGTAATGAACTGAACTAGTATCCATAAGTGTTTGATCCCTCACTTTGCTCAGCAGGTTAAGGATGCAGCATTGCCATGAGCTGTGGTTTAAGTCACAGACATGGCTCAGATCTGGCATGGCTGTGGCAAAGGCTGGCAGGTGCAGCTCCCATTCAATCCCTACCCTGGGAAAATCTATATGCTGCAAGTGCAGCCCTAAAAAGACAAAAATAAACAAACAAACCAGCATTATTATACTAGTATTCAATTATCAAATTGTTAATAAACATTAGCTCCTATAATGCTCTTTGAGCCAGTTTTATCATCTTACTGATTTCCTCATTAACAACTATAATAAAATCTCTAATCGTGTTCATTTGAGATTTGCATGAGATTCTTGATTTTACATTCTTGAAAATTATTCTTCATTATTCTGACATCTGGTTGCAAAAGTTTCTTATAGTTTGCCTATGTTTCTTAATTTCATTTATGATATACTTTGGATATACAGAAGTTTTATATTTTTATGTACTCAAAATTACTTTATGCTTTTCTTTTGCACTTAGAAATACCAATATACTGACTGTCAGTGTCATATCATCACTACTGCTTTTTCTAATTGTCTAATAGCTCTATTTCTATGTTTAACTTTTAATATGCCTGAAACTTACTCTGGTATAACATGTGTGTAGGGATATAATTTTCTTTCAAATTGTTTAAACAATTTTTGACATTTGTATTAAATATAGTTCTGTTCTCCCCTGATTTAAAATGGCGCCATTTAAATACACTGGATTCTTATGTATAAATTTTGTTTCTGTAATATCTCTTCAGTTCTGTGGATCAATTTGTTCTTGCACAAAGCCTACTGTTTTAATTAACTATGTAGTGCTTTTTAACAGCTACAATCCTGTTCTTCCATTTCTAAATTTGCTTTGATGTTCTTACCTGTTTATTTTTCTATATTAACTTTAAAATAAGTTTGACATTTTTCCATCCCAAAAGTCATTTTTATGGAATTACATTCTTAAAATAAAATGGGGTCAATTGGTAACATATGATTTATTGAATATTTTTATCCAGGAACATGAAATCTTCCTTTTATTATTAGGCTTTTCTTCAGTGGCCATCAGAAAAGTTTTTTAGGTTGTCTACATTGCTAATTCCACATAGTACTTCTTAGATTTATTACTAAGTGGTTTATATTTTTATTGTTTTGAAAGTTTAGAATATGATAATTTTTATATGTTCCATAGTGATTTCAAAACTGTATTCTTCAATTACAAAGTGGAAGATTAAATATATATCTATTAAATCAACTCTTTGAGTTACATTTCTCAAATTCTGTATTCTCAGCTATCTTTTATCTATATGATACAGTTTAAGCACAACTTTGTAACAATTTCATGCTGAATATTTATGATCATATGCAGCTCCTAGTTACTCTAAGACAAGTGTTGAATCAGAATAGGTCTTAGTCAGAGATCTAGTCCCTGAGTAGCTTTTTAAAAATATAAATGTCTGATCACCCATCCCACAATGATTTAAAAAAGAACCTCTGCAAGTGAGGGTCTGGGCTTTAGTGTTTGTTTTTTTAAGTTCCCCTAAGTGATCTAATGGAGCCAGAGTTGCCAATCACCATCCTAAATAATTATCACATACTCATATAAAATTTACTAAATTATTCTATTGCCAATCACATTAACAGATAGATAAAATGCTATCTGGACTCCAACTCAGGAAATTTATATATTAAGCCGCAGCAAGGTAGCCTATGTATCTAAAGACAAACGCTAAGCGTTAGAAATCTGAGTTCTAATCCTGAGTCTCTAAGAGGCTCTACCACTAATTTGAGTGGCTATTTTCTTATTCTCCTCTGTGCCTTATTTTTCTCACTTGTAGTATAAGTCAGATGAAATAATTATCTCAAGGTGAAACATTAAGTTCAACCATTAAGAATATTGCCATAAGAACAAGTCAAAAAACAAGCAAATCAGGGCTTAGATGCATTAAAAGTATAGTGTAAATATATGAATTAAAATAACTATATTGAGAAAGGATGCTCAAAACCTTTTCACATATTCAATACATGATTTTGAAAGAATGCTTAGACACAATTTATATAAACTAATCATACATCCTTGAACAAGTCACTTTATGTCTTTGAATTCCTAACTGTAAAATAGGAATAATAATGAACTTTTCCTTGTATGGTTCTTTGCAATAAAAGAATCTTCCTTTCTCCTGTGGCCTTCCTGTTTTAAATCCCTCTGCCACACTGTTAACTCAGTCATCTTTCTAGAACTCAGCCTAATGTTACCATTCTGCTTAAAACACACACCCATTCATGAATACACATGTGAACAGACACACAAATCAGTGGCTGGTTCCCCATCTACAGGGTAAATCTAAGTAGCTAACCCAGCAGTCAGGACCATTCATGAACTGGATCTTCCATCTCCCCCAGCTATTTTGTCACCACTTCTTGACAAAACCCATGGGTCCATTGGCAGTGTGCCAAGCATTTTTACATCTCTTTTTTTATCTCTTTTGGGAATGTCTTTCCTCTGCTTTTTTTTAAACCCCTAAAAGTCCTACTGCTTGTGCTTATTGATTGCTTAATGTCTCTGGAGCATGTCTGGTAGAAATAGGAGTAGAAAAATCACAATATATTTGGGATATCTTGGAAGACATTGAAACTTGCCAATTGTGCCTAGGCAAATAATGAGTTTTTATGAAACTTAAACTGAGAAAAATCACCAAACCTAAAACCATCCAGGTCGATATGATCACTATCCAATGGGCTTGACATTTACTATGGCAGCAAAGAAAGCTAGGATTGAGAGAAATGTAGGTGATAGGAAAAAGAACAAGGCAGGGAAGAGGAAAAACTATCTCTATTAAAATGAAAAGATTGGAGCCTGAGTGTTTAATCTTCTATGAATCAATCATTAATTATTGGGGGGGGATTATTGGGGGGAGGTATGGTTTTGGTTTTTTGGGGTTTTTGTTTGTTTGTTTTTGCTTTTTAGGGCCACACCTGCAGCATACAGAAGTTCCCAGGCTAGCAGTCAAATCAGAGCTGCAACTGCTGGCCTTCACCACAGCTACATCAACAGGAGATCTGAGCCTCCTCTGTGACATACACCACAGCTCATGGCAACACCTGATCCCTGACCCACTGAGCGAAGCCAGGGATCAAACCCGCATCCTCATGGATACTAGTCAAATTCATTTCCCCTGCACCATGATGGGAACTCCCAATTCTTGAGTTTTTTAATCTGTAAAATCAAAGGAGCTGAAATATAAAATACATAAAATCTCAGTTTTTAACATCTGAGCATTCTCTCTACAAAGAGCCAAAGATTATAACATGTTACTTTACATTTATGTTGTGCAACTGTAACCTCCTCTGTGTGTGTTTAATCCTGGAATCAAAGGGCAGATATGGTACATGCTTCACTTTAGACATAGGAAAATCTCTACACTGATCTAAATAGAATAAGTGCCATTTAAGTATCTGAATAAAGGTAAAGCAATTGTCCTCTCACACTGAAGAGAGAACCACAGTAAATAGGTATTCCAGATGTTATGTTATCTTGAATCACTTTTCACCACTTCTCTATTGCCCAGGAGAACTGAGGTTTGAATTACAGTTAGATTCTTTTATTGTAAGGGTACACAGGTGTTTCTTGGTTTACATAGAGTTTGTGTTGCTCTTAAAATGTTGTTTGAAAATTACATGTCTATAAATTAAATCATTTGAAATAAACTAGAGGCTCACATTTTTCAAACCTGTGGTAAGTTGTTTTGTGAAGGAAGGAAATTTTTGGTGGGATACATAAGTAGACATCAATGTCTGAACATTGAGCTTTTTCAAAGTTTAGAATGTTTAGAAAGGCATATATAAACATAAATGATATAAACATAAATTGCATATAAATATATATTTGTTATGAAAGACAAAAACAGTTCAAATTGAAAATAGTCATCTAATACTACATGTGCTGTCCAATATGAAAGCTATGAGACACTCTGGCTAGTCCAAATTGCAAGGTGTTATAAAAGTAACAAATACACAAATATTTGAAGATTTAGTGCCACAAAAATAAATTATCTCATTAACAATTTTCATACTGATTATATCTTATAATGACAATTTTAATATCTTGGGTTAATAAAATATACTATTACAATTAATTTTTCCTATTTCTTTTTATTTTTAATGTGGCTACTAAAAACATTTTAATTATGTATATGTCTCACATTGCATATCTATAGACAACACTGATTTAAAAGCCTTAAATATGGAGTTTTACTTGGCATAATGCCTGTATGGGACTTCTATGCCTATATTTATCATAGATATAAGAAAATAGAAATAATGGATTCTGAGTGATTTATTTTCTTATTTTAGTAGAACTTGTTTTTCCTTTTTCAAAGAAAACATCTAATTTAGAATGGATTCCCCTGATGACATTTCTTTAAAAATTTTACATGTGAATATGCTTAAAAAAATACATTGTCAGTGATGTTGAAAGCCTTTCTTCATTAAAAGATTTTCTAGATGCACTCAACATGGGCTTTATTTAGCCTGCTTAGAAAAGAAAGTGCTTGAGGTAGCAGAATGTACAAAAACAAACACATAAAATGCAAATATGGGACATTCAGAAGTGGTTTCAGTTATCAGGCAACACTGTGCTGCTTCTAAGTCAAAAAATACACACGCTATGTATTTAATTAATGATTGGGCATCCAGAAGTAAGAGTCTTAATCTGGCTTAAAGAGTGACTGCCTTTCATTAAAAACAACAACAAGCAAACAAAAACTTCCTTGACAAATTTGTTTTAAGCCTCTTGCTTAAAGAGAGTCAGGCTTTACTCAGACATAAATTATTCACAGATATTAATATCTTTTCTGTAAAACTTTTGAAGTGGGACATGTAATAATATGTGGAGCTAAATTTTTTTAATCCCTGAGAGACTTTTTTGCACAAAGTTTTGGATCTGTAACTAATTAAAAATGAGACTTGTCTGTGGAGATTCATGTTCACATTGAAACGGTCCCAAAGGCGAAGACCTTTCACATTTTGAAAGACGTAACTTTGTTTTTCTATGTCCCCGTTGTTTCCTTTAATGACTAGTAATAAAACAGAAGGAAATACATTTTAGCCTTAAGACACATCTGGAAATGATATTTCAAATAATCCTCCCATAGGTCCTCCAGAATGGAGTCTAAGCACCCCAGTGACCTGCTTCCCTTACCTCTGGAAACTCTCTAGATGAAATCAGAAGAATATTGACATTGCAATCTCCTTGGGGCTTTGGGAAAATAAATATGCATTCCTCTCCTTTAAAACTCAGCAGTAGTTATACCCTTATTAATAATAGCACTATTCACAATAGCCAAAAGGTAGAAGCAACCAACATGTCCATCAGTGGATGAATGGATAAACAAAATGTGGTCTGTACATATAATGAAATATTATTCAGCCTCAAAAGCAAAGGGATCCTATAATATCTGCCAACATAGATGAACCTTGAGGATATTATGCTAAGGGAAATTAGTCACAAAAAGACAGATAAAGTGTGATTCTGCTTATGTAAAGTATCAGAAGTAGTGAAGTTCATAGGGATAGAAAGTAGAAGGGAGGTTGCCAAGGGTTAGTGAAAAGGGGGAATTATTGTTTGTTTGTTTTCCTTTTTAGGCCTGCGCCTGTGGCATGTAGAAATTCCCAGGTTAGGGGTCCAATTGGAGCTGCAGCTGCCAGCCTATGTCACAGCCACAGTAATGCCAGATCTGAGCTACATCTGTGACTTACACCACAGCTCGTGGCAACGCCGGACACTTAACCCACTGAGTGAGGCCAGGGATCAAACCCATAGCCTCATGGATACTAGTCAGGTTCACTAACACTGAGCCACAATGGGAACTCCTGGGATTATTGTTTAATGGGTATAGGGTTTCCGTTCTCAAGAGGAAAAAGTTCCGGAGATTGGTTATACAACAATGTGAATATACTTAACACTATTTAACTGTACACTTAGAAATAGTTGAGGTGCTACATTTTATGTTATTTCTGTTTGTGTTTATTTAATTATATTACAGCTAAAAAAAATGTTTTTTAAAAAAACTCAGCAGTAGTGCCCTTTTCCTTTAATTTATTTGTTTGGTTGAGTTAGTGAGATATATATATATATATATATTTCTCAGAAGACATCAAAAATCTACTCTGGCAGAAAAGTTTGTTGAATATTCAGTGTTGGAATCCAAAGGCCCTAGAGACAGCTAACCACCCCCACTCCACTTATACATACAAGTAAGAGAAGTGAGGTCCCAGGGAGGCAAAACGGCTTTGACCTAAGACCACGATGCTTATTAGCCTTCAACCAGAGTAAAAATTAAATTCATCCATATCACATTTCTCAGATTTCTTATACATATGTGATCCAGCAAACTTTCTTGAAAAACATGTTATTTTTTAAAATGAAAAATCAGCTTACGTGTTAATCATTGCCAACTTCTCATTTTCATCAATTAATTGCTTGCTTCAAAATTTTTAAAGAAGTATGAACAGAGTGAAACATAGAACTGATACAGTCTCGTTGGTAGAAATCTTCCTGTCTACGCTTCAGCAGTGCAATTTTTATTGTTTTAACCTTCAACACTAATGCCAGCTGCTGCTGAATCATTTGTTCAAAGAGCATCAAAACTGTGAGATGGCCTGTGGTGCAGTTCCATATGACTAGACGTTTAGAAGGCCACAATTTTAGTTTTGCGATTAACTGTAATTATTTGAACAGAATGCCTACATAAAGAGATTGAGACAAAACATAAAGAAAAAGAGGAGGTTCCTGTTGTGGCTCAGTGGGTTAAGACCCAACTAATACCCATGAGGATGCAGGTTTGATCCCTGGCCTTACTCAGTGGGTTAAGGATTCAGTGTTGCTACGAGCTGCAGTGTAGTTTGCAGATGAGGCGAAGATCTTGCACTACTGTGACTGTGGAGTAGGCTGGAAGCTCCAGGTTTGATTCGACCCCTACCTTGGGAACTTCCATATGCTGCAGGTGCAGCTCTTACATAGAGAAAAAGATAAAGAGAAGGAGCATATATGAGTTGAGCTTTGTTCTCCTTACTTAGAAACTTCAGATTATGCATTCCTACAGTAAAGTGTGTAATACACCTCTACTACATGCCAAATCTAACCCTTCAGAAAGCCAGGCCACCTACAAATGCTACTTTTTTAATAGTTGCTTTCCCTTCTTGAGGACAAAAATGATTTGCAAGGTTCACAGCTGCATCCTCTCTCTAACCCAGATAAGATGTCATTTCTGAGAACATGCTCAACATGGTCTCTGCTTTTAATTTGGTCAGTGTCTTGAGCACAGTTGCCCAGTAACTGTGTTATTATTTTTGCCTGCAGGTATTGTTACTACAACTCTTTAGAACCACAGCTCACCACCTCTCAACCAAGATGACCTAAGAACACACCCTCACACCATGCACTAAAATAAACTCAAAATGGCTGAAAGACTTAAATATAAGACAAGACACCATCAAACTCCTGGAAGAGAACATAGGCGAAACATTCTCTGGGGTCAACTTTACAAATTCTTTCTCAGGTCAGCCTCCAAAAGCAACAGAAATAAAAGCAAAAATAAACCAATGGGGAGTTCCTGTCATGGAGCAGTGGTTAACAAATCCGACTAGGAACCATGTGGTTGTGGGCTCGATCCCTGGCCTTGATCAATGGGTTAAAGATCTGGCGTTGCCTTGAGCTGTGGTGTAGTTTGCAGACGCGGCTGGGATCCCCCTCATTGCTGCGGCTCTGGCATAGGCCGGCGGCTACAGCTCCAATTGGACCCCTAGCCTGGGAACCTCGATATGCTCGCGAGTGGCTCAAGAAAAGGCAAGAAGGCAAAAAAATAAAATAAAAATAAATAAAAATAAACCAAATGGACCTAACCAAACTGACAAGCTTTTGCATGGTAAAGGAAACCAAAAAGAAAAGAAAAGGACAACTTACAGAATGGGAGAAAATAGTTTCAAATGATGCAACTGACAAGGGCCTAATCTCTAAAATACACAAACAACTTATACAACTCAACAGCAAAAAAGCCAACAACCCAACTGAAAAAATGGGCAAAGGACCTGAATAGACATTTCTCCAAGGAAGATATACAGATGGCTAAGAAGCACTTGAAACAATGCTCAACATCACTGATTATTAGAAAAATGCAAATCAAAACTACCACGAGACACCACCTCACACCAGTCAGAATGGCCATCATTAATAAGTCCACAAATAACAAATGCTGGAGGGGGTGTGGAGAAAAGGGAACCTTCCTGCACGCTGGTGGGAATATAAGCTGGTATAACCACTATGGAGATCAGCATGGAGGTACCTTAGAAGACTATGCATAGAACTACCATATGACCCAGCAATCCCACTCTCGGGCATATATCTGGACAAAACTCTCCTTATGAAAGACGCATGCACCCGCATGTTCGTTGCAGCTCTAGTCACAAGAGCCAAGACATGGCAACAACCCAAATGTCCATTGACAGATGATTGGATTGGGAAGATATGGTGTGTATACACAATGGAATACTACTCAGCCATAAAAGAGAACAAAATAATGCCATTTGCAGCAACATGGATGGAACTAGAGACTCTCATCCTGAGCGAAGTAAGTCAGAAAGAGAAAGACAAATACCATATGATATCACATATCTGGAATCTAATATAAGGCACAAAGGAACCTTTCCACAGAAAAGAAAATCATGGACTTGCAGAATAGACTTGTGGTTGCCAAGGGGGAGGGGGAGGGAGTGGGGTTGTTGGGGAGCCTGGGGTTAATAGATACAAACTATTGCCTTTGGGATGGATTAGCAATGAGATCCTGCTGTGTAGCACTGGGAACTATGTCTAGTCACTTATGATGGAGCATGATAATGTGTGAAAATAGTATGTGTACATGTATGTGTAACTGGGTCACCGTGCTCTACAGTAGGAAAAAATATATATAAATAAATGATTTTAAAAAGTCAAGAAAAAAGCATGCAACAAGCTCAAAGGGCATCACAGAATATTTTAAATTGTTAAAAGAACATAGCAGTACTCAGTCACAGCGAATTTGGACATCATGCAAACTACTAGCATCAGGGAATTGGTAGTTTCAGCATTAGATCACCTAAATTTCTTTGATGTTGTATCTCTGTGTAGCTGGATATTAAGCAGTTGCTGTGATATGAAATAAGCAGTGCGTGAAAATCAGTGTGGACTAAGGAATATGAGTGACAGTATCCAATTTGACTCCAATTTTGAGAATCTGAGTAGTACACAATAGGTATACTCACTCTATTAGTTACCCTCTTGTTACCTAAGAATAAAAGTAGTATGTTTTCTTCCAATATATGTGTATTACTTTTTCCAGACGGTTACTAAAGTGTAAGGACAGAAATATATGTGAGTCGTTTGGACTTAAATATTTAATAAACAACTTCTTAGGGTTTTTTGTTCATTCTATAGATTGATTTGTTGTGGGTTTTTTTGGGTTTTTTGTCCTAGGAATACCATGAAAAAATTACTGAGACAGTAGGGTCACCATGAACTAACAAAGTTGGGGAAATTCTGCCCTAGGAGATCCTAGAATTGATCTTGTGGTGATTTAGAGTGAATGGAATCCCTACAAATAACTATTTTAGAAGGCCTGCTTGTTTTGTACTGGATTATTGATGTCCCAACACACCTTCTGACAGTGATGACAAGGACAAATTCTATTACCAAAAAAGTTGTACAACATCACAGAATGAGAAGCTCCTCAGAAATACCACTGCTAAGCAATTGAATATGGTTTCCAACCTGAAACTTAAATAATTCTTTGTTTAAATGATGTTTCTAAGGCATATTGAAGAGTCAGCCATTAACGGCTCTGCTTCTTGGAATCATATGCTAAGAAATCCACATTCTATCTTAAAGCAAAGTACAGGAGCCCTAAACAAATTTTCTTTTAGGCTTGCCATTGCTGACCCTATCAAAATGCAACAGTGAAAGAACATCAGTGGAGCACCTGAAATAATCATCTCTCACTGAGATGTGTTTCCAGGTAGCTATGTCCAGATAAGAACTTTCACTACCTTGCACATTTTCCTGGAAATCTTGTTTTGAGGATTCCAAGTGTGATTACAACATCATTATGAAATTCATGGAAAGAACTCATGTATGGATTTCACATGTCACTATCAAAGGAAAGACAAGTGATTTGGGACTTTCTAGTATTATATTATTAAGCATTTTTTTGATTATAAGATGACTCAAATGCTTGAAATTTCTATCATTTTATTTAGAAGTCCTGTTACAATCACAGTTCTTTATCTGTTGTTGAAGTTCATTGGCTGCCAGCAGGGATCGATCATTTCTTACCAGGTACAGGTTTTGCCTTTTTTCCCACTTAAGTCCTTTACCAGAAGCCACCTCAATTATATTTGGAAAAAAAGTGGGATAATATACCAGTGGGAAATTTAGGATGATGATTGCTTAGATTTTCTTGAGGCAGATTGGTCAACAAAATTGATGTCTTATCATTCAACATGTTTTTCCATGTTGAACAATAGTAGTTAATCCTGCCAAATGGATCAACTTTTGGAAACTTGTCCTAATTATCTTCATCCTTAATTAGCTAATGACCAGCAGACACACAAGAATGTATCCTAGATGTTCTTTTGCCTGTATCTAGACTTCATTCATTTTGCCCTAAGAGATTTTCCTCATTACAAGCCATGTGGCTGGGACAGATGGCCTGCATATGTTATCTCCATCTTTTTCAGCATTGAGGACATTTCTGTTGGGGTGACTTGACAGTAGCAGAATCTTCAGGAGTATCTATCCTACAGCCATCTGGCATTGATTTTTCAGCCACAACCCCTGAGGTTTCATGAGTGTCTCGACATGAAGGAAGTCATAAGTCTCTAGCCACTGCAATTGCTAAAGTGAGTGACCAGAACTTTCTATGTCTACTAATATAAGGCAGAGATAATCTTGAAAAAAAAGCTGCTGTCTCCTTAATAGTCAAAAGATGATAGGAATCAACTGAGAGTTTGTTTTATCTTTATGGGATGACGTCCAAAGCCAAAGCCCCTGAGTGCAATCCTAGCCCCTGAACTTCGTAGCAGCAAAAGCTTAGTGAGCCACATATCTCCTTGGCATCAGTTTCCTTCTGTGTAAAATGGGAATGATCTTAACACCTAAGTCACAAAATAGGAGTCTAAATTTGAAAGTGAAATTCAAATATGAGTTTTATAATTACCTAAGTTCAAAAAAACTTGTTTTTTGAACTCAGCAGGGTTCAGTAATCTATTTGATTTTAGCATCTATATTGTGTTTAAGTTCCTGTTCATATTTTATTGGTTGTGAGTATAACTAGTATAACTGTGATACTCCAGAGAATTCTTGCAGTAGAAAAGTGCTTTTGTTGAAAAGGTTCTTGTTTCACCACATACTTAACATAACAGTTAAGAACCCATTTCCTTAAAAAGACACCTGTTTAACACTGTAGTAATATCTAACATAAAACCAGTGTTAGATTATTTCAAAAACCTCATCCTTTTTAGAAAGCTTTTAGTAACAACAGTGTTATAATTTCAAAACATTTTTTCTTTTAACCCTTGAAATTTCAAATTTTGGAAAAAGATATAAATTTCAATTTTAATTTTTTTATTTTTTAATAGTTATTTCCCCAATACAATTTTTTTCCTACTGTAGAGCACGGTGACCCAGTTACACATACATGTACACATACTATTTTCACACATTATCATGCTCCATCATAAGTGACTAGACATAGTTCCCAGTGCTACACAGCAGGATCTCATTGCTAATCCATCCCAAAGGCAATAGTTTGTATCTATTAACCCCAGGCTCCCCAACAACCCCACTCCCTCCCCCTCCCCCTTGGTAACCACAAGTCTATTCTGCAAGTCCATGATTTTCTTTTCTGTGGAAAGGTTCCTTTGTGCCTTATATTAGATTCCAGATATGTGATATCATATGGTATTTGTCTTTCTCTTTCTGACTTACTTCGCTCAGGATGAGAGTCTCTAGTTCCATCCATGTTGCTGCAAATGGCATTATTTTGTTCTCTTTTATGGCTGAGTAGTATTCCATTGTGTATACACACCATATCTTCCCAATCCAATCATCTGTCAATGGACATTTGGGTTGTTGCCATGTCTTGGCTCTTGTGACTAGAGCTGCAACGAACATGCGGGTGCATGCGTCTTTCATAAGGAGAGTTTTGTCCAGATATATGCCCGAGAGTGGGATTGCTGGGTCATATGGTAGTTCTATGCATAGTCTTCTAAGGTACCTCCATGCTGATCTCCATAGTGGTTATACCAGCTTATATTCCCACCAGCGTGCAGGAAGGTTCCCTTTTCTCCACACCCCCTCCAGCATTTGTTATTTGTGGACTTATTAATGATGGCCATTCTGACTGGTGTGAGGTGGTGTCTCGTGGTAGTTTTGATTTGCATTTTTCTAATAATCAGTGATGTTGAGCATTGTTTCAAGTGCTTCTTAGCCATCTGTATATCTTCCTTGGAGAAATGTCTATTCAGGTCCTTTGCCCATTTTTTCAGTTGGGTTGTTGGCTTTTTTGCTGTTGAGTTGTATAAGTTGTTTGTGTATTTTAGAGATTAGGCCCTTGTCAGTTGCATCATTTGAAACTATTTTCTCCCATTCTGTAAGTTGTCCTTTTCTTTTCTTTTGGTGTGGTACTGGTACCAAAACAGACATATAGACCAATGGAACAGAATAGAGAACCCAGAAATAAACCCAGACAACTATGGTCAATTAATCTTTGACAAAGGAGGCAAGAACATAAAATGGGAAAAAGACAGTCTTTTCAGCAAGCGTTGCTGAGAAACCTGGACAGCTGCATGCAAAGCAATGAAACTGGAACACACCCTCACACCATCCACAAAAATAAACTCATAATGGCTTAAAGACTGAAATATAAGACAAGACACCATCAAACTCCTAGAAGAGAACATAGGCAAAACATTCTCTGACATCAACCTTATGAATATTTTTTTAGGTCAGTCTCCCAAGCAACAGAAATAAGAGCAAAAATAAACCAGTGAGACCTAATCAAACTGATGAGCTTTTGCACAGCAAAGGAAATCAAATTTAATTTTTAATTTTATCTTTTTCTCTCCAAAGCCAAGAGATTTTTTTCCTATCTTTGTTTTTTCCTTAGTTGCTCTCAACTTGGTTTCATAGGTAGAACATTCTGAAAGTTTCTTACTTAATGGAAATTGATATGTGAATACAAAAAGGGTGGCATTCTGGGTGCTCAGTAATGTCCCTTTATATTTGCCTTCATATTATACATCACCCAGGGACTGCACAGTAGCTTAAACAATTTTGATAATTGCTTAAACAATTTTTATTTTTTCTAACTGACTTGAGACTGAGTCAGTCTGAGGCCTGCTTTGGATGCCACAGCTGACCATTTTTTTCCTGTCAGGGTCTTGCAAAAAGGGGATTTTCTTTCTTGTCAGTTAATCCAAATCCCTTGAATAACATTTTCTTCCCTTATTGCTGATGCTTGCCTGGCAGATGTAAAGACACCAATAAGCACGATCTCCTATAGTTGAATGAGATGGAGGTGCTTCTGTACTCTTGACATGAGCCTGGACCCACCTTACTTTTTGATCTACTTTTGAAAAATGGTCCTACTTTTATCCTCATTCTATATCAGTTGTTTTATTTTATTTTATTTTATTTTACTTTGCATTTCAATCATAAAGATTTTTATAATAACATCTCTATTGACCAAGTAACCAACTTGTCCCACCTTCCTTGGGAATGTCTTGGTTTTAGCACTGAATGACCAGCATCCCAAGAAGCATTTGAGTCTGAAAGAAACCAAAATAGTTGGTCATCCTTCCAGTACAGAACAGTGTGATTAATTTGGCCTAAATTTAGATTCTCTTAACTTTCTCTAAAACCATTTCCATGCAAAGCTCCTTTTATAGATAAGAGCTCTATATATGAACAAGTTCAACTTATTTAGTAGAGATTTAGAGTCAGAGAACTCTTTGCAAGTCTTCCCTTTGTTTTATGAAACACTCTCTTTTTCCTAATTCCAAGTCTCTTATTTTTATCCCTTGTCTTGTTATATTCACTTGTAAGCTTTGAAGGATTTTATGAAATGTGAGCACATGAACTCTGTTTTTATGAATTAATTGGCTGGTATTAACCTAAATAGTTCAGTTATAGGAAAAATAATAAATAATTTAATTTAAAATATGAACTGTGGATTTATCTCATAATAGAGTTATAGATGACTTTGTTTTCTACATCATGCTATGCATGTATTACTTTCACAAAACAAAATCTTTTTTAAAAACTTTAAATTAGGTTTTAAATAATTTCAACTAAACAATATTTATAATGTTCATCAAAATCCACCCATAAGACCTCGCCATTTCTATTCAGGCCTGCCCATGGGAATACAGATAGAAAATAATCTATAAATTTGTCTAGAAAGACATCATGCCAGAAAAGGAAGACACTCATCAGGTTACAAGAAACTGAGAGTTGTGAAGAGGTCATCCATGTAATAAGCTGACAAGGTCAGTTGAAGAAGGAATGAAAGTCTGGAACAAGTTAGCCAGAGGCAAAATGAAATCTTGAAGAGGAAAAGGGGGTGTTGGGATCTTGGAATATTTTTTATTGAACCAGGGAAACTTTCTTTCATTCACTGACTCATTCATTTGAAAGTATTTGTTGAATACCTTCTATGTGCCAATGTTTACATCGATGAACGAAAGGTATTAAAAAGCCATTACCCTTGCACAACTTACATTCTAGTGTGGTAGTGACAATAGATAGAAAATATGATAAGCATATAGTATTTTTTAAGTGAAAGGTGCTATGGGAAAAAATAAGTAGACTTAGGCACATCAGGAATGCAAGGTAACATGGTGTGAGAAGGATTATAACACTGTTTAAGATTTTTATTTTTTCCATTATAGTTGGTTTACAGTCAGTTTCTACTGTATGGCAAAGTGACCCCATCATACAGGTATATACATAGTCTTTTTCTCACATTATCTTCCACCATGTTCTATCACAAGTGACAAGATAAAGTTCCCTGTGCTATACAGCAGGATCTCATTGCTTAACCACTCAAAATGCAATAGTTTGCATCTATTAACCCCAAACTCCCTGTGCATCCCACTCCCTCCCCGTTCTCTTTGGCAACCAAAAGTCTATTCTTTCAGTCCATGAGTTTCTTTTCTGTGAAAGGGTTCATTTGTGCCATATATTAGATTCCAGATATAAGTGATATTATATGGTATTTGTCTTTCTCTTTTTGACTTACTTCACTTAGTATGAGAGTCTCTAGTTCCATCCATATTGCTGCAAATGGCATTATTTTGGTTTTTTTATAGCTAAGTAGTATTCCATTGTGTATATATGTACTACATCTTCTAATCCATTCATCTGTTGATGGACATTAAGGTTGTTTCCATGTCTTGGCTATTGTGGATATTGCTGCAATGAGCATATGGGTGCATGTATCTTTTTCAGTGAAAGTTTTATCTGGATATATGCCCAGAGTGGGATTTCTGGGTCATATGGTAGTTCTATATTTAGTTTTCTGTTCTACCGCCATACTTTTTTCCATAGTGGTTGTACCAGTTTACATTCTCAACAACAGTAGAGGAGGGTATCCTTTTATCCACACCCTCTCCAGCATTTGTTATTTGGATTATAATATTAAATTGAGAGCAGAAAAAGCTACAACTAGTAAAAGTTCTTTGCATTCTCATGTGGTTCAGTGGGTTAAGGATCTGTCCCTGCAGTGGCTTGGATTGCTGCTGTGGTGTGGATTTGATCCCTGACCCAAGAACTTCCACATGCCTCAGGAATGGAAAGAAAAAAAAAAAAAAAAAAAAAACCTCACCTCTTAAAAATGGACCAAGCTTTACCTAAAGGAAACAGTGAATAAAAACAATGACTTTGCAAAGATGTATTTGGATTTGGGATGCTATTTGATGTCTGACCTTAGACTTGGTAGGACCAAAGGGGGACAATGGGTTAATGTCAACTGGATCCTGCCTACTTTGGGCCTCTTTACTTTCAGATGTGTCTGTTCCTGTTTGTTTTTAGTGCAGATGAGATGAGCAAGGCCGTGGTGCTAATAGTTTCCAGAATAGTTCCACTACAAAACTACAGAAAGGCTATTTGTATAGATAAGCATCACCTAGCAAACTTTTTCTCATCTGATCTAGGGTAAGATGTAAGCCATTAGGGCTTCCTTAATGGAGCAAACAGGAGAGATTTCTATTTGTATTCTGTTTTTTTCTGATATCAAATACTACTGAAAAATAGTTTTAGTATTTTAATTAATGATTGACTTTATGGTATGTGAATATGTTTGTGTGCTGTATAAGTGAATGACAGAATTAAAAAGATTTTAAGCTACATAGACAAACAAAGCCATTAAGCCAATATTAAGAAGAAAGCCCTTTATGGGGAAAAAGTTATGTTGCCCATAACCCAGCACTCTATAATATATTTAAACTTTTCTTTTTTTTTTTCTTTTTTCTCTTTTTTTTCTTTTTAGGACCGCACCTGCAGCATATGGAGGTTCCCAGCCTAGGGGTTGAATCTGAGCTGTAGCCACCTGTCTACGCCACAACCACAGCAATGCAGATCCAAGCCACATCTGTGACCTACACCACGGTTCACAGCAATACCGGATCCTTAATCCACTGAGCAAGGCCAGGGATCAAACACACATTCTCATCGATACCAGTTGGGCTCGTTACTGCTGAGCCACAATAGGAACTCCTAAAGCTTCCTTTTTAGGAGTTCCCTGGAGGCTCAGCAGATTAAGGATCTGGTGTTGTCACTGCTATGGTATGATCCCTGGCCCAAGAACTTCCACATGTTTCAGGCACAGACAACGTAAATAAATAAATAAAGTTTCCTTTCTTAAAATGTGGTTTTAGACTGAGTAAAACTCAGTTCTGCAAAAAAGTAGAGAAAGGATATGTATTAATACAGTGAATGAAGGAACCAGAGTGGAGATGAATGTAATCAGGATTAGAAACCCTCATACATTATGAAGACTTAGTCATATATCCACTGCTACTTTTTATTAAGAAAACTAAGCCTCCCAGAGGAGGAACATTATATAAATTGTACTGTTTAAAAATTGCTGTGTTCATTATGAGTGGCTTAATTATGGTCATCATTTACCCCCCAAAATCAAAGTCTTGTCAAAGAATTCATAATAATGAATGTTTCTCATTAAAAATTAATGAAAAAGTGGCTTATTCTAAAGATATCCAGCCTGTGGAATATCATCATTTTCCTTTCTTGTTTAAGAGAATTAATATTCATGCAAATTAGGTCCAAATGACTACAGTTTAGATGGTTACTTAGTACTACAGATTATGGACTTATTTATTACCATAGAAGCCAATTATATTTGTCAGCATAGGCTAGATTATGCTATGATAAACAAACCTTGGAATCTCAGTGGTTTAATAAAACAAAGGTTTCTTTCTTGCTCCTCCTGCAAAATGCGATATAAGTCAGAGTACCCCTCAAAGCAGCTCTCCTCTCTGTAGTGATTCAGCAAACCACGCTGCTTCCATTTTATATTGGTATCATTTCAAACTTCTAGATCATCATGGAACAAAAAGAGAGAGGTAGAAGGTTGTGCATCAGCTAGTAAATGTTTCAGCCTGAAGTAACACACATCACTTCTGCTCATAGCCCAATGCCACATGGTTTTGACCAGCACATCTGGGACATCTGGGGGGAAGCAGATGAGTGTTCAGTGAATAATAAATGTCCCTGCAACAACAATCTTAAAACCAAAAGAAGAGATTGTAAAAAAAATATTACCTAGTAAGAACTCTTTGGGTATTATTCTTAACATTAGGAGGAGGGAGAGGGTGAATACTCCAAACTATAGCCAAAAACAACTCTGTCTCTTGAAGGCAATGCAGTAGTAATGCATGAATCCCCAAGTTAGTGACATAATTGCCATTGTACGTTTGTGATCAGAATGCTACTATAAAAATTGCTCACAGTCCAAGGGGGACCAAACCATTAGTGCAAAAGATATTTGTAAATCCATCTCTGGAAGGAAAATGGAAACAGTTACATCTTTGAGTGTGGGGTTATCAATGGCACAGGCAAAGTCCCACTCTTCAGATGGATATACTATTCTCTTAAGTTCTGAGGAATGCTTTCCTGGCCAGATTAACAGAGGAGACCGTGCGTTGATGGAGAAGGAAAAAACCCTCCATTGTGAAGTCTTGTTTGAAAATCCACACAATTTAACTTCATTCCTAGGCTCGAACAGCAAATAAATGAAGAACTGAGTTAATGAAATACATGCATTAACAGCATTTATCTGACATTGATTGGCTAAGGCCACTTACAGTAAAGTATGGAAGAGTTAATACAAGTGCTGGCCATCTCCTAGAGGAGGTGACCTCAAGGTCATATAATTGTAGCAGTAATTTATTTAGCTTAAAATGAATGTGTTCTCAATTAGGTTGGTAGGCATTATAATAACACAAGTGGGATTTATATTTGCTTATGTCTTGGCTGTAAGGGTTTAGTTATTGGATTTGTTTGCCCATGTTTAGTCCTCTAATTCATGATCCCTCCCAGTAAAAATCAGGAAGCTTGTTCATGCTGATTAATAGCGACCCAGTCCTAATGTTGCAGATATTGGCCTGATCTCGCCAGGGGCAGTGGAGGAGCAGATACACAGCAGAGCTGCCAGAAAACTACATATCTAGGGGGTTCTGCTCACAGGAACTATCTCTCCCCCAATATAAATCAATCCATGTCTTAAATTTGCCCCATAAATTAGTGCTTAATATGAAGATAAACCACCACCGGGGCACTTCAGTCTTTATTGCAGGATTTATCTTGCTAAATAAATACACACACACTTTTCTTCCTCTAATCCTCTAAGGTGGAAAAAATGCTTATCCAGAGTATTCTACTCTCACATTTGAACTTCTGACTTTATTTGTTCAGGTAGGGAAACTGAAGGTAGGGGAACAATTCCTTGGGCAGATATAGTAAAGAAATTTTAAGAGTCAGCGTACAAATGGCTGGTTCTTTACCAGCGCTGTACATCTGGATCTTTTCAATCTTCGCAGGCAGATGTGAAATGAGGAACAAATAGGATATTTTTTATTGTCATTTTCATTTATCTACATGCTGTCAGAGATGGGGGGTTGGTCAATCACAGGGTCCAGCAGAGACTGTTGTGGAAGCACAGGACTCAGCCAGTAGATGTCTCTGTTAGACTCACAATAATGAAGTATCCATGTCTCCCCTCCCCCCTTGGGAGGGCACTAGCCCTCTCAGGACAATTGGAGCCTGCTCTCAAAATATGTATTTCTGTGCAAAAATTTTCAAACTCTAAAAAGGAAATCTGGCACCAGTCGTACTTGTGTTCCAGTTTAGACTGTCAACTTCACAACATAGTTCCCATTGAAATTGCCCAGGGAAGTAGAGGAGCTCACTGGCTCTCCTGCTGGAGAGGATTCATCTCCCTGGTTATAGCCCTTGTGGAAAATACAACCCAAATGCAACCTTGCTTTTCCAGACGAACTGAAACTAACCCTCACTTCACTGTCTGCTCAGAGGTCAACAGTTTTGCTCTCAGACTTTCACCAGCACCAATTTATGGTCCTTGGGAGTAACAGAGGCTCTTTTTTGGTCTCTTATGCAACAGATTCAAGTAAGTGATTAAACTTGTGAAACTACTGGAGATGAAAACTGTCACCCAAGCGAGAAGGAAGGTGTATAGATGTGTTCTCAGAAACAGAGCACTTGCTACCAACTTTGTTTGTTTGTTTGTTTTTAGGGCCACACATGTGGCATGTGGAAGTTCCTGGACTAGGGGTTAAACCACAGCAAATCCCAGATCCAAGCAGCATCTATGACCTACACCACAGCTCACAGCAATGCCAGATCCTTTAACCCACTGAGCAAGGCCGGGGATCGGGATCAAACCCATACCCTCATGGATAGTAGTAAGGTCCTTAACCTGCTGAGCCACAATTGGAACTCCCCAACTCACTTTTATTTGATGTACATCAGTGGCTTTGCAACCCAGGAAACCAGTATCTTTAAGTATATCCCAGCCCATAAGTGGAGAATGTGAGGACTTTATATTTCAAGATTGCATAATTGAGTCTCAGTGGCTATAATGCCTCTAGTCTCAGGAAACACTGTCCTGTGGTAAGAAAAATGAACTGAGCATTAGGAGACCACTGTTTAATTCTAATTCCTTTCTTCATTCTCTAGATGATATCAAGTTACTTAATTTTTCTGATCCTGTTGAGTTCTGTGTGGTATGGCATATTAACCAGAACAAAGACAGACACAGTTTTTGGAAGAAGTTGAAAATTTCTTATTTCTAAGGATTGTCCCAAGGCCTAAATAAAATAATGTATATAACCCTCTTGAATTATACTCAAGTACTGTTTATTCATTTTCTTCTCCTTCTTTTCTCATTAATCTAATAAACAGGAAGCCTACGAATGCTTTGAAATATTGTTGAGGAAATTAAGTAGTAAAATGAAGTTTTAGGATTATTAGAGCTTATCAGAAATTTTTATTTACTGTGCTCTGTAACATCCTATCTATTCCTTTGAGCATAAAAGAGATGTTTAGAGTCAGAAAAATAGTACAGATTGTGTGTCGGACTGTTTATGTATTCTTTGATTTGAAAGCTATTGATTAAGCTATGTGTTCTCAGCTATCAAACTATGATAGAAGAAGAAGGTCATCTGTACCAACAAATATAAAATACCAGCATCAAAGTATGGATAAGTTCTCTAACATCCATGCATCCATCACTCTATTGTTTGTATGTTTTTTGGGAACCTTCTATATGTCTGGCCCTCTGTTGATGGAAAGGTGATTCTCAGATCATGGTTCCTCCTGACAGGGGCATCACTCTATAGTCTGGGAGAGACATCCCTACATGAGTGTCTCCAATGCTAACTGATAATGTAGATATTAAATAGAATTTAAAGCATTAAGAGAACCCCAAGAAGGAGATTTTGCATGCTTGAAATAAGTGACAGGAGGTTGTATCAAAGTCCTAAAAAGACTAAAACAATAGGTGGGACTCAACTGATAAGAGGAATAATAGCTGGACAGTAGATGGGAGAAGAGGAGGGTAACGTCTTAGGTGCTGGGAATAATGAGAACTGAGGAACACAAACTGGAAGAAGTCGACCTCCTCCCTGCCCCCTACCCCCACTATCTCACCGTAACAAAGTGTCCTAAAGTTGCAAGAGTATTCACAGACTTGCAGAGGAAATGCAGACCTTTATACCCTAAAGCTGCTACGACCTTGGTGGGTGGTGACTGGAGGGAAGGTGAACTGTTTAAAACCTGGTCCAATCCAGTATTTCAGCATCCTCCTTTGGTTTGACTCAGTATTCTTTGTGGGAGTTGGTTGGTCTTTCAGAATGCTCCCTTTTCCCCCAGTGCTCTCCTTTCCTAGCCTCTGATGCAGGATTCCTCTGCTCGACCACAGAGGACCCTGATTTTTGACGCAGTGTCTCTCCACTCTCAAAAGGCAAACCAAACTTCTCAGTCTACCCAATAAAACTCTGAAAACAGGACAGCCAGGCACAGCTCTGACCCTGTCTGTCTTTCTGTCTGTCCACTGCCTCATTTTCCTCTCTTCCCTTCTCATATCCTCAGATTGCAGACTGGTCTCTGTTCTCCTTATTTTCTAAGGTATGTATGTTCATGAGATGGAGTGGGAGAGAAAGTGACGTGCCCACCAGAGAATATAAATTGAGAAATATATCAAAAATATTACATTTATTTCAAAAACACACAAATTAAAAAGAGAGTTCTTACGTGTGTGACTTCAAAGTACTTTAAAACTTTCCTCTTTCAGCATTGCAGAGGGACCCAGGTCAAGTTTGCATCTTGTTCACGTTTCAGATAATCAGCCTGCAGACACGATACTTCTATCTCATGGTCGGGGTTGGGGCTCCTAAACAATAGATGGGAACTGATACTATACAGAAATATGTCTTTCTCCTCAGCAATAATGGGGATGCTATGCAAAACTTATACCTCCTGCAATTATGACAGCACCAAATAATTGAATCCATTTCATGCTAAAGATTTTCCCAATATCTAATTTGTAATGCTTATGTGCCAGGCCAAATGGAAACACTGCACAAAGACTATAACGTCAAATGCAGTCTTTCAGAGAGAAATGGCATTTATTTGAAAGAGAACTACAGTAGACCACCCCTCTTGTCCAAGATTTTGCTTTTTGCAATTTCACTTACCCACATTCAACTGCAGTCCAAAAATATTAAATGGAAAATTCCAGAAATAAATGATTCATAAGTTTTAAATGCCATGCTATTCTGAGTATCAAGATGAAATCTCATGCTGACACCATTCTGCTCGGTCCAGCCTGAGATCCCCAACACATCCTCAACACCTACTCATCATGGCTCTGGTATTGAGGATGACCTGACACAGATGATCCTTCTGACATGTTGTCCAAAAGTCAGTAGTAGCTGTACACTATGCCACAATGCCTGTGTCACTCACCTCCCTTCATCTCATCATGTAGGCATTTTATCATCACAAGAAGAAAGGCAAATACATACCATAAGGTATTTTAATAGAGAGATATCATGTTCACATAACTTTCATTACAGTGTATTGTTATAATTGTTTTACTTTATTATCCATTGCTGTTAATCTCTTACTATGTCTAATTTATCAATTAAACTTTATCATAAGTGTGTATGGATAGGAAAAAAAACATAGGACATATAGGGTTCTGTTCTGTCCGCATTTTCGGGCATCTACCGGGAGTCTTGGAACATGTCCTCTTAGATATGGGAAGGGGAGTCTATCTAGAAAAGAGAAACATCAGGGCAGAGCCAGTTCTGAAGTACATATGCTTTCAGTCTGTAAAAGAGGCTCTGATCAACGCAGTTGGTGAAGTTTCACTCTACGAAAGTAACAGCTTTCCCCAGAAAGTGACAGAGATTGGCCTTGTCCTGCAGCTGTTTTACCAAAGTCTGGAATCAATTTTGGTTGCAGTTTTAATAACTTCATTGGCATGACAGGGCAGGTGTGTTTTGTGAAAATCAGTATGGCTGAACCCTTGTCTAGGAATTGATTTCCTTGCCCCTCTCCTCTGATCATCCTTCCTGGCTATGCCTGCTGGGTACCAGACTGCTAAGGCCCAGGTTAACACTTTTCTTCCCATCTCCTCTCCCCTCTCTTCTAATTTTCTACAATAAATGGCATTCAGGAAAAGTAAGGGATTTATGAAAATATGCTACTTTTAATGTCTCCAGTGCTTGGATTTTTGCCAGTGAGCCTGAAATGGATAAATCTGTAGAGAGTTTTTGAGTTGGCCTTTTAGAAAAACAATCTGGGATATTTGTGAAATGTTCCTTTTCTGGTACTGCAAGTATGAATATTTCTATGTTTATGACCACTGCCTATTTGAAAACTTTTAATAGTCATGCTGGGATTGGGAGTTTTGACAATGCAGAAAGAAAGAAAAACTGTCAAGAAATATATACTATTCATATATAGGGTATTCACAAAGTATAGAGATAGAGGTGAATACATATAATGACATCTCTAACCTGTAAGAAAATTAACATAGGAGTTCCACCATGGCTCAGCAGTTAACGAACCCAACTAGCATCCATGAGAACGTGAGTTCGATCGCTGGCCTCACTCCGTGGGTTAAGGATCCAGTGTTGCCATGAGCTGTGGTGTAGGTCACAGACAGAGCTCAGATCTGGCATTGCTGTGGCTGTGGCATAGGCTGGCAACTGTAGCTCCAATTCGACCCCTAGCCTGGGAACTTCCATATGCCATGGGTGTGGCCCGAAAAAGACAAAAAAAAAAGGAAATTAAAATAATATGGATTAACATTACCATACCTTTGTCAATGTCAGCAAATCTTATAATATCAACAGTAATATTAACATAAATATCTTTTTGCCACCTGTTTCCAGAATTTATGGACCCGGCACACTATGACAACAAATTTGTTTTTAAATTTTTTAAGTTTCCTTGGGCTAAAATCTATTCAAATCAGAAAGTATTCGATCTAGCCAAATTTATCTTTTCATGTGTGTATAGATGTGTGCATATACAAAACACCAGGAAAATATGCAACGAAGTTTCAATAGCATTTTTCTCTGTAAGGGGAGGGTAGGTACTATTTTTATTTTCTTCTTTTTTCTGATTTTTTTGTTATTTCTAATATTATAGTATGTGTTACTTTTGTGTTAAGAAAATATTAAATCTTAAAAACAACAAAATTGTATATCCACAATCTACCATATAGTGTAAGAACTGGTAGATAAATTCTACCATGGACACGTTCAACTACTTGAATAATTGTTATAAGGCTCACACTTTGAAGGTAACTGACATGTTTTACGAATCTAGGGAAGAGGTGTTCCCTTTGTGGTTCAGTGGATTAAGAACCCAACACAGTGTCCATGAGGATGCAAGTTCCATCCCCGACCTCATTCAGTGGGTTAATGGCCCAGGGTTGCTGCAAGCTGCTGTGTAGTTCGCAGATGTCACTCAGATCCTGCGTTGTTATGGCTGTGGTGTAGGCAAGAAGCTGTGGGTCCAGCGCAGCCATAAAAAATATAGGGATGAAAAAATGGAAAAATGAATATCAAGAAGTACAGAGGATCCAAATGTCTATCTCCTAACACATTTATAATAATCTTGACTTTGTCATTTTCTCATATAGACAAAGTTCCTAGGAAAAGGACAGAAATGTGAAAGAGTGAAGAGTGGTTCCTTCATCTTTGATTTCTTTTACCAAACCACAAAAAGCATTCTGAAAACACAACTACAGCTCCATAAATGCTTAGCTGACAAATTAGGTAAAATTTGCCCTTAAGCAGTTACCAGAAAGCAGTTACACACACGCATATGAATGGCTAGGTATTTTTCAACGTGAAAGTGGTTTTAATTCACATGGTAACAGAAACAGATTATTGGTTAGATGTATGAGGATTAACAGAAGAGAATATCACAGCTATAGTCTACAACCAATCCAGGGCAAGCTTTTCTGTAACCCAAGGGTGCCTATGTAGAATTGTTACTACAGTCTATAGCAATGGTTGGTTCCAAGTTCCCCCATGATGACATAGAATGAATTGTGCAATCTAACTTTGGAAAGAGCTTTATCATGAAACTCAGTGTGTCCAGTGGTGTTTATATGTCTCAGACCCCTTTCAGATTGTTTTCTCTGACACAATTTTTTTTGTCATATCAAACCTCTCATATGTTTAACCTCTACATATGAAACTCATGAGATGAAAGCCCAGTACTGCCAATGTAGCAATAATTTTCCCTGTAAGGAAGACCACATGTTCCCATAAACCTTAAAGAAGAACATAATTTTACTTTTCTCTTATGCAGTATTTCTAGTCCTGAAGTGTAGAACATGACTCAAGCACATGTGAGGTACATTTAAAAGCTGGGCAAAACTGAAAATATGCAGGGATTCAAATAGATCTTCATGTTTCTAATGAACTGGCCGTTCCATCATAGAATGCTGACTTTATGATCCTTAGGCATGTGTTTCTCTTGCCTTTGAGAAAATGACTTGTGGGCTATTGTAAGGAAAGAGTTTTCATCCCATAGACACTAGCACTAGCCAATGAAGATCTAACCCCAAGAGAAAAATAACTATTATATCACAGAAGCTACCACATAGGCTTCACTGAGTCACATCTGAGTTATAAAAACTCTACTGGGCTCTTTGGTTGGAATGACAGTGTCACCAGCTATTTCAGTACATTTTTAATAAAAATTCTTCTACGTTGATCAATCTATGCTCTTCAATTTAGAGCTGAGATTAATTCTCCAAGACGCATTATGGTACAGTATTAACACTTGAAATCATCTTATAACTGCTTGCTTTCATATTTGGCATAACTATTGTACCACCTTGGAAGCTGCTTCTATTGACCTTTAGATTAAAAATATGTAGGATTATCATGATTGACACTTTTAAAATGACTCATTCTTGCCAAACACAGCATAACAACTTTTTAACATTCCCTTTTCTTTACAACCACCTCTCCTTCTATTATATGAAACAGGGCTGTATTCTACACCACCTCTCATTGCCTAACATGCTTTTTTTCAGAGTTCAAGAAGATTTACACTTGGAACTAAATGTTTCAGTGATTGCTCTGTTGGGTTTCATTATACCAGTGTAGTTAATCAAAGCAAGTCTGGCCTTGCTACCATGATTCATTGTATGGTTTTTTTGAACTTCATCATTTACACGGAATGAATATACACATTATCACCAGGGCTGGATTTCTTCAACAGCCTGCATGACACGGTACTGTAATGCCTTTGTCGACTGCTGATTCCCAAGAACCACAGTTGCCAGGGGTTTTGTTAAGACATTTCATTGATGGGCTTTCGATTAGAAAAAAGGCAAATAGGAAGCCCCTAAGTGGAGCTACAGAGAGAAGAGGAAATGTGGGCTGACTTGACTTACCTCCAAGTTAAGTTAACTAGGCATCCTTTCATTTGTACAAAATGTCTCGTTTCATAGTGTGTGGTCTTCACAATCCTAATTAACAAGTAACTTTTCTTCACTCTCATTCCTAATCCCATCATAAATTATTGACTGTTGGCATCTGGGTAGGATTTAGCAGATCACAGATTTTAAGTATAGCCTAAGGGAATTACTCGGGGATTGTTGTTTTTCAACTGAAGAAGCTAATTGTCTAAGTACTAACAAATGTGAACCAGGTCTAACCAGTCTAGTTTCTAACAAGTCCAGTTTGGTGATGCTCCCACTGACACTCTATTCCTCGATAAAAAAGCAGATTCATATTTCACCAGGACCATGGAGGTGCAGGAGCCTGCTGCGGGGTCATGGGAATCCATTGTCACCTTGTCACAAATTTTATAAACTGGTTACGCACAGCCATTATTTAAAATCAAAGTATAGTGGAGTTCCTGTCGTGGCACAGTGGAAACAAATCTGACTGGGAACCATGAGGTTGCGGGTTCGATCCATGGCCTCACTCAGTGGGTTAAGGATCCGGTGTTGCTGTGAGCTGTGGTGTAGGTTGCAGATGCGGCTCAGATCTGGCATTGCTGTGGCTCTGGTGTAGGCTGGCAGCTGTAGCTTCCATTAGATGCCTAGCCTGGGAACTTCCATATGCTGTGGGTGTAGCCCTAAAAAAGAGCAATAAATAAATAAAATAAAATAAAAGTATATAAACTTTTAACTAAGTAAAGCCTATTTTTAAAAAGTCATAAATACTCAAAACTCAACACTTCGTAAGTATTTTACTCTATTTACTTTTTACTATTATCTATGCTCTTAAGGTTATTTGGGTCTAGAGTGCACGCGCAGTAAAGACACTACACAGTGGTGTGCTGTTGTCCATCCCTTTCCAGCTCTACACTCAAGGACATCACATTGGTAGCCTGCAGTCAGCCATGTGGGAAGATTCACATCACAGAAATCACAAAGGCTACAAACCAGTACTTGATTTGTTGTCTATTCTCCTCCTGGTGTATGAAGGAAGTTCTATCCTATTTTACCCACCAGAAAACTAAATCTCAGAGAAGTTCAGGAAATGGTTTGGCTATATGATTTTCTTCTAATTGAAGTATAGTTGATTTACAGTGTTGTGTTAGTTTCTAGTATGTAGCAGAATGATTATATATATAATAAATTATATAATAAAATATAAATTATATAATAAATTCAATTATACATAATTATATATTTATTATTTTTCATATTCTTTTCCATTATAGGTTATTACAAGATATTGAGTATAGTTTCCCATGCTATGCAGTGGAACCTTTTTGTTTATCTATTTTATACATAGTATTTTGTATCTGTTGATCCCAAATTACTAATTTCTCTGCCCCCCACCCACTGTTCCCCCTTTGGTAACCATAACTTTTTTCTATGTCTATGGGTCTGTTTCTGTTTTGTAAATAATTTCATCTGCATCATATTTCAGATTTCTCATATAAATGATATCATAAGATATTTGTCTTTCTCTTTCTGACTTACTTCACTCAGTATGAGAATCTCTAGGTCCATCCATGTTGCAGCAAAAGCATTATTTCATTCTTTTTATGGCTGAGTAATATTCCATTATGTACATATACCACATTTTCTTTCCTCTGTCTGTGGATATTTAGATTGCTTCTATGTCTTGGCTATCGTAAATAGTGCTGCAATAACCAAGGGGTGCATGTATCTTTTCAAATTATGGTTTCCTCCAGAAAGACGCTCATGAGTGAAATTGCTGGATCATATGGCAACCCTCCTTTTAGTTTTTTGAGGAACCTCCATACTGTTTTCCACAGTGGCTGAACCAATTTACATTCCCACCAGCAGTGTAAGAGAGTCGCCCATAGGATTTTACTGGAGATGTTTTCTGAGTTCAAAATTCATTCTCCTAAGTCTTGTGTCCTATGTATGCCTTCTAGTGTATTTTTTACCTGTCACTGTACCTATACATTCATAAAACCTACTAGTAGTGTTAACTAGTGTTTGATTCCTATATTCACTGTCTTCCCTGAGTAAGGTACAGTTTAATTACATTTAATCCTGGATTTTTTTTTTCAGAGAACCAGTTGTTATACATTCATTTACCAGCACATCTTCTAGAAGTGGAGGTTCCATTTAAACAAATGTACCCCCCAAGAATGACCATACTCAGCTGCAGCAATCCTATCACTTAACTTGCACGTCCTTGTTGCCTATATTCCAACCAGAAAACACTGAAAAGTACTTTCTATAAATAATTATTTTTTCCATTTGTAAAAAATCCCAATTACTAGAATTTACAAATTGTCAGAGCTCTCACTGCTCTTCTTCAACCATTCTTCAGGAGTCATCATTCCTACTCGCAATTTTATTTTCCAGTATCAGCCAAAATTTTCCCATTTTATTTCAACATATAAGCAACACGAAGGCAACAGAATTAAAAATGAGAATGGGAGGCAGTTACACAGACCTGAAAAGAGGCACCAGCCCAAGCACCAGGCTTATTGGGCTTTGAAAGAATCAGGCATTGGACTTCCTAAGCCTACTCTCTCTCCACACCATTCTGACTTGTTTTCTATGGGGAGTAAACAATCTATCAATGGGAAACTGATGGTAATTTTTCAACCCAATACTACCTAGCTGATGTCAGATGAAGGCAAAGAATGGCGTGGCAGCTGAAAAACAGAGACTCCAAGTCTGATCAAATTATAGGGGGCCCACCCACTTCTGTTTCAGATTTTCTTAGCATTACTGGTGAGTACACTCACCAAGGAAGTACTAAGTCACTCGGTGTGTTCAACTATCTTACCAGCTTTGTGTGACATTCACATTTTGTATGAGACAAGGGTTGAAAAATGCACTTGTTCTGTGGATGGAGCTTCTCCACTAGGCTAATTTACCCCCGCCTTGAATCTTTCTAAATGATGACCCCAAAATCTGACCTCCCAATGACACATTTCAGTCTTTCTGTTCATTATTGGTACCATATGCAGTCAGAATTACCTTCAGCTTTACCATTGACCCTCAAAGTCATGGCTTTCTCACAACTTTATCGACTGTGGCATGAAGATTTTTTCTTCAGAACTATTAGTCACAGGGAATATTTTGTTCGTGTGTACCGTCATCAACATTTTTGCATGTTCGGTAATTTCTGATGGAGAGAAACCAACAAGTTTCTGCCTAACTCCTAACCCAAAGAGGCCCATAAATAGCTCATAATGGAAATTTTTTGGTGTGTTGCAATTAGACACAAATCACATTTTAACTTTCCAAGAAGCGTTGTTACCAAATGCCAAAAAAAAAAAAAGCAAAAACTCTTTAAGAAGCTACAAAACTTACATGTAAAGGTAATATCAAAAAAAGAAAACAGGGAGTTCCCGTCCTGGTGCAGTGGTTAACGAATCCGACTAGAAACCATGAGGTTGCAGGTTCGATCCCTGGCCTTGCTCAGTGGGTTAAGGATCCAGCGTTGCTGTGAGCTGTGGTGTAGGTCGCAGACTCTGCTCGGATCCCGTGTTGCAGTGGCTCTGGCGTAGGCTGGCAGCTGTAGCTCTGATTAGACCCCTAGCCTGGGAACCTCCATATGCTGTGGGAGCTGCCCAAGAAATGGCAAAAAGACAAAAAAGAAAGAAAGAAAGAAAGAAAGGAAGGAAGAAAGAAAGAAAGAAAGAAATGGAATTCATTTAACTATAAAACCTAGAATTAAAAAACTGAAACCAATTTATCACAACAATGTTAGCAATTGTTGGGATTGTTTTTATTCTCTCTTATCAAACATACGCTATCACACTTTTTTGCTATACATGTGTAACATTTTCCTCCACATTTAGACTAATGTAGAATTTTGCAAACAGGATTTGCTTGAAAATGCTAGTCCATTGCTGTGGCAAAAAAGTGACACATTAAGCAACTCTTCCCATCTAAAAGTCCTAGTAACACGAAAATGCAAGGTTAGACCTCAAATAGGCTTGGTGATGAAAATCTTACCTAGTGTTTACTTCAATCCACAAAATCTAAATTCCAACCAAGTAACAAGATATTGGAAACATAGGGATGAAGTGTCTGGCAATTTGACCTTCCATACCATTCCATGCTACTTTGTGAAGGAAAACTTCTAGTTAACTTACCTTGTGATTGAACTAGAAAAAAAAAAAAAAGACATGATAACATAAAGTTAAACTTCATGGAAGAAAATATGAACAATGTACTTCAAAAAAAAAATTATTTTAACATCTGCACCCGCAGCATGTGGAAGATCCCAGGCTCGGGGTCGAATCAGAGCGGCTGTGGCCTACACCACAGCTACAACAACACTGGATCCAAGCCACATCTGCAACCTATGCCACAGCTTGCAGCAACACTGGATCCTTAATCCACTGAGTGAAGCTTGGGATCAAATTTGCATCCTCATGAAGACTAGTCGGGTTCTTAACCCATTGAGCCACAATGGAAACTCCCTGAACAATGTACTTCAATGTAATTCAATTTGATTGAATAAGCAATTTCTATTCTGGAGTTCAGCTTTAGACTACTAGTATGTTCTGCAACTTTGGTAATATCACTGTAAGTCGCCCACTGTCATACCCTTGCTGAAATGGGGGTAATAATATTCTCTTAGTCTGTTCAGGATTCTTTAGCCAAATACCATATGTGACTTGGGTGCTATGACAAAATACCAAAGTGACTTATAAACAACATTCCAAGATCTACTTCCTTGTTTGTTAATGGCCATCTTTTTTTGTGTCCTCACATGGTAGGAAGGGTGAGGAGTTTCTGGGAGTCACTTTTTATAAGGGCACTAATTCCACCTATGATGGCTCTGTCCTCATAACCTAATCACCCCCCAATTCCTCCAACTCCCAATACCATCACATTGGGGATCAGGTTTTAATATATGAATTCAAAGGAAAAGGGGGAACACAAACATTCAGTCATAGCAAATGCTCATTGGACTATTTCCCTAACATTCCAGAGACAAGAATTTCGGCCTCGATATCTGCAAGTGCTCAGAAGGCTTACATTTCTTGCACAGTGGCAGGGAAGATAAAGAAGTCTGTCTGAAGGAGAAAGGCACAGCTGCAGTGAGAAGCTTTCTCAGCACATAGCAGGATTCTGGCCTCCTGAGTCTCTAAAACACTCAAATTCACTGAACACAGAGAGGAGGACTATATATATATTTATATATTGATCTCCATGCTGGGGTTTCAAATGTGATTCATTATGTACCATTTCCTTTCCCCTAATCCATCTGCTAAGGTTTTCTTCTGCTGTGCAGAAGGAATTTGAAAAAGAAATGCGACTTTAACTGAGAAGAGAGTAACAGCATGACATAGTTAGAACCACCTGCACTAAGAAAGATTCAAGATGGTATTTGTCAAATATTGGAAGATGTGTGTCTGCTAGCTGAGGGATAACGGGATGTTTTCAGAGACTGTTTTAAAGTTCTCTGGCCAAGAAAAAAAAAAAAGCTGCATTTGCTTCTCATAATAGTGGTTATCATTTCTCTTGTGAAATGTTTATCTACTGGTGATCTCACTATGGCTTCCTTTGGATTGTCTTCTTGTTTTATTTTCTCTCACTAGAAAAAGCAAACATCTTGGTTCCTGTCTCTTTCTATTATAAGTACCAGGCATGTGCAAAGTTAAAACAAAGACTGTACATTTCCAAGGAACTGGATAAGTACAGTCAAGTGGATCCTAATGGGAATGACATGGTGTGGGAGTTTGGTAACAAATGCTTGTGGATTCTGAAAGAAGTGGAGGAGAGATAGATAAAGAAGAGGGGGAGGGACAGGGAGAAAAGAGCAAATAAACACTTAAGGACCTAGCCCCTTTGGTGGGAGTGAATGAAACACTCTTCAGCTCCACTTAGAGTTGGTCAACTATGCTTTATTTATACATAATACTAAATTTCATCTTTGAAATCAGAAAGATCTTCAACCAGGAATAAGCAAAATTGTGTTTCATACCTATATGGGCATTTAAGTTTTAGTCTGCTGATTTTTTTATTATCCACACATATTGAAAAATAAACTTCACAAAATTGTCTTTTTGGGCTTGACCACAGTATATACTGTAGCTGCATTTTTCCTTTATTCTTGAGTCTAAAAGAAATTTTTATCGTAAAAAAAATTCGACCAGTAGAAAAGTTTGCAAAGTAGTGAAAATGAGGACAAAAAAGTAGCCAAAATATAACCTCATGTCCACCATAAAAATGTTAGCATAGGCCTTTTGCTGTTTTTGTTCTTGTCTTTTTACTTTGCATCTTTCCAATATAATCTTTCACTTTATATAAATGTATATTTATACACAGATTTCTCATATATACAAATTTTTTATCTTATCTTTTTTTTCCGTAAAATTATATTTTCATCTCATGTCACTATATGATTTAAAAAAATTTTTTGGTCTTTTTTTGTGTTTTTAGGGCTGCATCCATGGCATATGGAAGTTCCCAGGCTAGGGGTCTAATTGGAGCTGTTGCTGCCGGCCTACACCAGAGCCACAGCAACATGGGATCCAAGCCATGTCTGTGACCTACACCACAGCTCATGGCAATACCGGATCCTTAACCCACTGAGCAAGGCCAGGGATCGAACTCACAACCTCATGGTTCCTAGTCAGATTCATTTCCACTGCGCCATGATGGGAACTCCTAAAAATAAAATGTAATGCCTGCATATTATTTATCAGTGTATTATAATTTATATGACCCCCAGCATTAGGTCCATAGACTATTAATATATGTTTTTTCAAAAACTGGAGTTGGAAACTAAATCAGTTAGAATTCTCCTTGTTGGAAAAAGTCAAAGATGTTACTTCATAATGTCTCCCCTACACTATTATGTTCTGTGAAGCTCCAGGAGAAGAGAGGAGAGTGTTCATTTCTCAAACTTAATTAAATGTGGAACTATTTTCATTGTGGAACATTATACAATGTTGGTGTTCCCCAGATCATACTTTGGAAAAGAGCAATTTAACCATTTCCTTTTTTTTTTTTTTTTCTTTTTTGGCCGCACCCGCAGCATGCAGAAGTTCTCCAGCCAGGGATCAAACCTGAACCACAGCAGTGACAATGCCAAATCCTTAATGGCTAGCCCACCAGGGAACTCCAAATCATTTCCTTATTTTTAGATTGCTGGATTGTAAGAAATGTTTCACTGTAATACATAGTAAAGAATTTAACATCATATACGAACAGATTTTTTTCATATTTAGAATTATTTCCTGAGAGAGAATTCCCATGTGGCTCAATAGGTTAAGAACACAATAGGCTAAGAACACACAAATCTGTGAGAATGTGGATTCAATCCCTGGCCTCACTCAGTGGGTTAAGGATCTGGCAGTGCTTGCAGTTCCCGTCTTGGCGCAGAGATTAACGAATCCGACTAGGAACCATGAGGTTGCGGGTTCGATCCCTGGCCGTGCTCAGTGGGTTAAGGATCCGGCGCTGCTGTGAGCTGTGGTGTGGATCACAGACACGGCTCAGATCCCACGTTGCTGTGGCTCTGGCATAGACCGGCAGCTATAGCTCTGATTAGACCCCTAGCCTGGGAACCTCCATATGAGGCAGGAGCGGCCCCTGAAAAGGCAAAAAGACAAAAAAAAGGGGGGAGGGGGGGATCTGGCAGTGCTAAAAGCTCCTGAGTAGGTCAAGGATGCACCTCAGATCCCCTGTTGCTGTGGCTGTGGTGTAGGCCGGCAGCTGCAGTTCTGATTCAACCCCTGGCCTGGGAACTGCCATATGCCACAGTTGTGGCCCTAAATAGAAAAGGAAAAAAAGATTTATTTCCCGGTTAAGTATTTGGTATTGTTACTGCTGTGGCTCAGGTCACTGCTGTGGTGCTGCTTCAATCCCTGGCTCAGAATCTTCTGCATCCTGCAGTGAACCAAAAAAGAAAAAAAACGTAGAATTATTTCCTCAGTGTTAATTCCTATAAGTTAAAACAAAATAAAGTGGAAAAGTTTGTATATTTTTAAGGTCTTTGATACATATTGCTAAATTTGTTCTCCAATTGCTTCACCAGTATATTAAATATCCTTCTTGCAAATATAACATCAATCCACAGAGTTAGTTATAATTCTCTGGATGACCACTACTGCTCTTGGATTTGGCATGGCTGAGAAAACCAGCCAATACACAATCAGCAATATATTTCCACAGTATACTCAGCACACATACTGTTAGCCTCCTGATGGATACGCCCTGTGAGACATAGATTTTATGAGCTGCAAAGTGAGCTACACACTTCTGACTGTTGCACTCAGATTGGAGGCAGAGATTCCCTTCTGCTGTTTATAAAAAGGCTGAAGATTGTGTTGTATTTTTGAGTTCCCTAGAACATTGCTGACATGGGGCATATGCTCAGTGTGTATTTACTAAGTGAAGAAATGACTAAATGCAGGACCGTACACCCAAATACTCACAAAATGCTACCTTCTGGCCACCTCTCTTGAAATAGCCCCAATTTCACCCATGACCCCCTCACCAGAGGACTCTGCATGGAACACTTAGCCAATGCTGTAAAGCATGGATAATCCAGTTTGACATAGAACTTAATATAACTGACAGGAAGTTGTTGAAACACTTGAGAATAATTATTGAAAGAGTGGTGTGAGCAGTAGGCCTTGAGAGCTACAAACCATATGCTGGCTGTAGGGCCTCTGCAGGAAACTTTCAACCTCTCTAAGTTTCAGTTTCTTCTTATCAAAATGAAGTTAATAATACCCTTTCCTGGGTGTCTGGAAGCTCAAATAGGTACAAAAGCACTTTGAAAAGTTAATATTGCATGAAAATATGAGGTATAATTATTATTTTCACCCACTCTGCAGTACCCATCCCAAACAGTGAGGAAGTCTGGAGAATGGAGTGTTTGAGGAGTTTGTAGATTAAAGAGTAAAGTAATGCAAGCCCTAGGCATTCCTTTTCCTCTAGGTAGCATACCTACAAATAACACGAATGTTTTCCCTAAAAGAACAAAAAGAACTTTCCTCATGCTTGGGTTTCCAGATTCTTCAGAAGTTGCTAGGAGGAGCAGACCTCAGAGTAATTTTCTGACTTTAAAAAGTGCATTGTTGACAACTGGGATTATGTGGTATCTCTTTTATCCTAGACTTTTTCCCAATGCTAGTTTTATTAGGTTTTAATCAGATATGATCCAGTGAAATGCTTTGAAATCTGATTAAAAAGCAACATGAATAAAGGTGAATGAGAAATAACAGCAGTGTTTCAGACCTAAATAATAAATTAATGAAAATACAGTGTTAATTATATATAATTAGACACTTGACATTCATGAGGGATACAGACTGAGACCTTTGGAATCCCTAAATTTGTGAATTTTGCAGTAATATTAGTACAGGCTTTTCTGTTGAGAGTCAACATATCTTGAATGTATCTTCATATCAAATTAACCTGTGTCTCAAATTCTGAAATTTAGATCCTAGTAATCTTGACAGTGTCTGGCACATTCCTGTTTTCCATATAGAGTTGATGTTCTTGTCTATCTCATTTACTGAAGTCAGTGACAAATAAATATTACACTATTTTTTGAGCTGCACCCATGGCATATGGAACTTCCTGGGCCAGAGATTGAATCAGAGCCACAGCTGTGACCTAAGCCATAGCTGCAGCAATGTCAGATCCTTAACCTGTGCCACAGTGGGAACTCCCAATACTGCACTTATTTATTTTCCTAAAATTCCTGGGTTTTGTCCAAGAACCCATTATTTCTTCTGTTTCTTTCTTTTTCTCTCTTCCTATTTTTCTCATTTCTTTTTTTTTTTTTTTTAGAGTATCAGGCATGTAGCAAGTGCACAATAGCAAGTGTGCTTAATAAATATTTGCTGGAGTTCCTGGTGTGCCTCAGCAGGTTAAGAAACTGACTAGTATCCATGAGGATGTGGGTTTGACCCCTGGCCTCACTCAGTGGGTTAGGGATCCAATGTTGCCATGAGTTGTGGTGTAGGTCGCAGACATGACTTAGATCTGGTGTTGCTGTGGCTGTGATGTAGGCCAGCAGTAGCTGAAGCTCCAATTCAACCCCTAGCCTCAGAACTTCCATATGCCATGGTGCAGCCCTAAAAATAAATAAATAAATAAATAAATAAATAAATAAATAAATAAATAAATAAATAAATAAATATTTGCTAAATGCCTTCTTACACTTTTTCACTTCCATACCAGCACTAATGGTTGGTTTGGGGGGAAGATAACTTTTCCACAAAGAAACAAAGTGAGTTTGTTTATTTCATTTTGTTTCACTCATTTCATGGCAATTATTATAAGTATTCCCACCCCTGATGTTTCCTTTCATTTAGGAGCCTTAATGGAATAACATATTTTTTGCCTCTCCTTTTTACTCTAGGGTGGTGATTCTCAACCAGGGGTGATTTGTCTTGGCAACATTTGGAGACATGTCACTACTGGAGGAAGGAAGGATGTAACCAGCATCTAGCAGATAAAAGCCAAGGATGCTCCTAGGACTGCCTCTTATAATACAGAATTATCTGAACCAAAATGTCAATCACGTCAAGTATGAGAACTCTTGATCTAGAGATAATTAGAATAATGTCAAGCTAAGAAGTAGTTGAGGATTCTTAAAACTTACCTTTGCCCTTTCTTTTTCTCCTTGTCATTTGCCTTCATACACAGAGAAGACACATTTCCATCTATCTGCACTATTTCATGGGGTAGGTTTAGTGGGACAAGACCTGCCACCCACAGGACAGATCTGCAGTTTTGGTCTATATATCAATTCAGAGAAGTGATAGCAAGCTCATATACCCACACGCCCTAAACTTTATTAGTTAAAAAACAAGGGAGACTTTTTTTTTTATTGGTATAATTGATTTACAGTGTTAACTTCTGCTATATAGCAAAATGATTCAGTTATACACAACATATGTATTCTTTTTCATATTCTTTTCCTTTATAGTTTATCATAGGATATTGAATATAGTTTCCTGTGCTATACAGTCAGTATTTGTTGTTTATCTACTCTATATATAGTAGTTGACATCTGCTAATCCAAAACTACCAATCCTTCCCTCTCCCACCCCACTTCTCCCTTGGCAACCACAAGTCTGTTCTCTATATCTGTGAGTCTGTTACTGTTTTGTAGATAAGTTCATTTGTTTCACATTTTAGATTCCACTTATAAGTGATATCATTTTGTAGTTGTCTTTCTCTTTCTGATTTACTTTGCTTAGTATGATAGTCTCTGGGTCCATCCACGTTGTTTCAAGTGGCATTATTTTATTCTTTTTATGGCTGAGTAATATTCCATTGTATATACGTACCACATCTTCTTTATCCATTCATCTGTTGATGGATATTTAGGTTATTTCCATGTCTTGGCTAATGTAAATAGTGCTGCTGTGACTATTTTGAGCTATTTACAGCTGCTGTGAACATAGGGGTATATATATCTTTTTGAATTATAGTTTTGTCTGGACATATGCCCAGGAGTGGGATAGCCATAAGGCAACTTTGTTTTTAGTTTTTGAGGAACCTCCATACAATTTTTCATAGTGGCTGCACCAACATACATTCCCACCAACAGTGTAGGATGGTTTCCTTTTCTCCCCACCCTCTTCAGCGTTTTTATTTGTAAACTTTTGAGCGATAGCCATTCTGACTGTTGTGAGGTGGTTTTTGTTTTGTTTTTGTTTGTTTGTTTGTTTGTTTGCTTGCTTGCTTTTTTAGGGCTGCACCTGTGGCATATGGAAGTTCCCAGGCTTGGGGTCAAATCAGAGCTACAGTTGCAAGCCTACACCACAGCCATGTAACCCCAGATCTGAGCCTTCTCTGTGACCTACACCACAGCTCACAGCAATGCTGGATCCTTAACCCACTGAGCAAGGCCAGGGATTGAACCCACATCTTCATGGATACTGGTTGGGTTCATTACCTCTGAGCCACAACAGGAACTCCCCCATCATTACAGTTTTGATTTTCATTTCTCTATTAGTGATGATGAGCATCAAAAAAAAGATACATTTTAATCTCTCTCTACTTGAGTCCTGAATCAATCTCTCTCTCTCTCTCTCTCTCTCTCTCTCTCTCTCTCTCTGAAATGGTGATGGCTAAGCAGTGAATGCTAAAGTCCTAACAGTTGAGAAGAGTAAGATCCTGAGAGGCAGGGAAATTGAAGAGCTTGTTTACTTAAAGATGAAAAAATGATTATGAATGGAAACAAATTACATAGAATGGACCCATTTGGAATAGGTACACTAATATATCTGTCTCCAACTTCTGCTAGAGTAGACATGTATAATTTTTGTCTGTTCAGAATACATCTTTTCAGAACAAAATCTACATTTTCCTTGGGGAACAATTTTTCCTACACTCTTGGTCCATGTAAGCCAAGAACCTTACCTGGCTCCAGGGACAGGCATGAAACACAGGCTTGACCCATGACAATCTCAAGTCCCCTGGGCCTCAGTGAATGAATCAGCAATGAGCACCGGCCCTAGATGGAGTCAAACCAGTGCCAAGATTTTGCTGAAACAAATAGGAGAGAGACATGTTTTATTTCTGATGGACTTGGGGGCTATGAGTAGGTTAGGCTGAGCTGCAATTAACAGGTTGCATGAAATAGAAACCTTACAGTAAACAGAGAGATAGAGAGTAAGAGTCCAGGACCTAATGGTATCATTTGATTACTGAGATCTAGTCCTGCCTAAATCTTGGATTCCTCATTTACATGAGATAATAAATTCCAACATATCACCCCCAAAAATATTTATAATAGAGAAAATCTCAAGTAATAGAAATATCAACTTTGGACTCATCATCTCAATCTGTTCCTAAATAAAATAATTCTTCCTAATTCTGGATACTTCCATATCGACCATTTTCCTCTCAAATTATAACCTTGTTTCCCCTCTAATTTTTCCTTTTTTGAGGGCAACACCTGCGGCATATGGAAGTTCCTGCCGGGATAGGTGTTGAATAGGAGCTGCAGCTGCCAGCCTATGCCACAGCCATGGCAATGCCAGAACCAAGCCACGTCTGTGACATAAGTCGCAGCTTGCAGAAATGCTGATCCTTAACCCACTGAGCAAGGCCAGGCATCAAATCCACATCCTAATGGATACTAGTTGGGTTCTTAAGCTGCTGAGCCACAACAGGAACTCATGGTTCCCCTCTGGATTTCATTTGTTCAACTGCTTCAGTCACATTTGAAAAGATTTCCTACTGGTCACTGAGTACCCTGACAGCCATAGATAAACTGATGCCATGAATCAGGTTATAAGTGAAACACCCTACAAAGAATGGGTTTTGGCACTTACCTAACAAAACCCTGGGAAAATCTCACCTCAACCAAGTATTATTCTACAATAAAAACAATATTAATAGTACTTACCCTTGATTAACTTAGCTACTTTCAGGTACTATGTTAATATTATCTCATTTAATGCATCCACCAATCCTGCAATGTAGTCCAAATTTTCCTACTTTACAGAAAAGGAATCAGAGACAAAGAGATTCAACATTTACCTCTGCTTTACACAGCTTACAGAAAGTGGCAGTATTGAGAATCAGATCAGATTCTAGACCTTGTGGCCCTAACCACTCTTTTCTCCTGTTCATCAAGAGTACCTACTGGTGGGTATCTTTGTGTCAAGGTTTCACAAATGTCAAGGATGGGAATAATTGATAGGCCCTCTTGCTCATTTTTCTCAGGAAATTCATTCATAAAGCGATTCCTTTATGGCATCTACAGAAAATAATTTTAAAATAAAAAACTACAGGAGTTCCCATTGTGGCACAGTGGAAACGAACCCGACTAGTATCCATGAGAATGTGGGTTTGATCTCTGACCTCGCTCAGTGGGTTAGGGATCCAGTGTTACCGTGAGCTGTGCTCAGATCTGGTGTTGCTGTGGCTGTGGTGTAGGCCAGCACCTGTAGCTCCAATTGGACCCCTAGCCTGGGAACTTCCATATGCTGCATATGTGGTCCCCCCCGCAAAAAAAAAAATTTACAGGTGAAAAATAGTGTAGATGATGTGATGCCTACATCAAAAATACAGACTCCAAATGTGTCTTCCATGGTAGGTCTATAACCTTGGTCAACCACTTATCTTTGTCTCAGTTTCCTCCCCTGCAAACAGAAGATGCTGTTGTAGAGTGGACTGATAATGGTGACTGTTGATTGAGGGTCTACTATGCTTGAGGCATTATACCGACCTTTTACATCCATTGACTCTAAGCAATCACTCATGCCTTTTTTAGGTCTAAACTTTCCATGATTATAAGCTCCCTATGAATTAAAATGTTTTGGAAAATGACATGTGAAAGTATGAAAATGCAACTGCTTGAAATAGTGGGATTAAAAATTCTGAATAATACAGTCCCCCCAAAGTTAATTTTTACTTCTATTCTCCACAGGGCAGCATTGTTTGTAGCTGGCAAGCAAACACACTGCAGTCATTATCCTTGTTCCAGGGTGGCAACCACTGGATATGGTGTGACTAAGAAATCAAATGCTCAGAGCTGAGCTCTTGGTGGCCTGCTTAACCTTTGGCTGAGTCCTGTGGCCCTGCTGACACCCCAGGAGACACATGAGAAACCAGAGCCTTTTGTTGATATGCAGAAGCTCCCTCCAAGGGCCTTGAAAGGCCTCTATGACTCAAAGAAAATTGGGTTCCTCAGCAGTAAACTGCCCTTTGGGGAAAAAGAAAAGAAATTCCAGAGGCGGGAAGGAAAAAATAAAGAATAAATTTCAACTCCTCCTCTCAATTATAATTAAAAACCAGGAGGGCAATAAATGACAATTGCTCATTTCAGAAATTTGCCTGCCTCAGAGTTATCTTGGAACTGGCTTCCTCAGTATATATTTATTTTTCTTTAAATATCCTGGGACGTGCACATCATTATCTTCTGTGGACATCTTTAGTAAACAGGGAGCTTAGGCATGTTTGCATTGTTCTGGCTTGTTGCAGTTGTTGACCTGACTGGATCATGCACTGCTTTGATCACTTAAAAATGAAAGCAGTTTTTACTGCAAATTGCACTGGAAAGATTTGAAAACTAAACAAACCAAAAGGACATGTTCTATTTATTCTCTATTACTTACATATTTAAAAGAACACACAGACCTCCCGTCTCTCATTCCCCAAAACATGAATGTGTTTAGAACGTAGTTTTTAACCATCTTCTCTTTGAACATTCTAGGCAAAACCCTCTGGATTGTGCCTCTGAAAAAGGGTCTATGGCCTTGATTTGGAAAAGCACATTTTTTTCTACACCAGACCCACCTGGCAGCCCTGTTGCCAGACCATAGGAGTTTTGGTCTTTACGCCTGCATTTACTGACTATAAAACGTAATAGCTAAAGTCTGAGTTTCCTTTTTCTCACCAGTAAAACAGGGATAGTAACACAAAATCACATTGAAAAGATTAAATTATTTAAAGTACATGGTATGTATTCAAGGAAAGATGGTGACCATTTTAAATTTTGGAGTCATTTTCAGTTTATAAGTGAGAAAAGACACCAAATAAATAAAATGACCTGTCCAATTACACAGAGCTGACAAGTGGAAAATTTAGAAATGTGCCCTATTCTTTCACCATAAAATTCACCTCTTCCTATTTTCTTCATGTAATAGAAACAACTGTATGAGTTGTTTGAGTACATACAGCTTTAAAATGACTCTACCCCCGTTACCCCCACTTCATTAGATTGTCAACTCCAAGTCCTTACTATGAAGACATTCTAAGATTGCCATTTTCTCTTATTTTTATGATTAAAATGCCCCCTAATTTAAAAAAAAAAAAATCAGGAAATGAATTGAGAGACAATGGTTTTAAAACCACTATTTGCATAACGATGTGTCTGTTGCCGCAGTTGCCTTTTCTTGTCTTTTTGATCAACAGCCATGATAGCCTTATCTTTTCAGTGCTACAGTCATGAGGTTATTAAAAGGGACCAAATACCCTAACAGGCTTGTACCTTTGATTTTCTGCCATAGTCTCCAAGTTAATGAGTAAGAGGGTCAAGGGAATTTATTCCTGTGCTTTAGGAAATCTACAAACAATATTAAAAGAGAAGTTGGTGGCAGATTAAGAAACTTTTAATAACCTTGTGCAAACCTTCCAGACACTCATTACTCAGCTTCGGTTAGCGTATATAGGTGATTGAAATATGCAATTTCAAAAGATGCTGTGGGAATTAGGAGAGAGCCAGAGGCTGACAGAGAGGTAGTTTAGGCAAGAAAAAAGAAGTTTCAGGGCCCAGGAGTTCAGCAAAAGAGTTAGATCTTTTATTTTGCTGTGTTTTTAATTAGAATACCACATGAGAGGGAATGTTGCAGCCTCGGAGGGTCTTGCATGCACACCATTTTGAAACCCACTAAGGACAACTGATTAATTTATGTGAGACATGTACACACTAGTTGAAAGGGAACACTTCCGTCCCTTTCTTTCTCTTAAGATGCTATTTCTCTAGGCAAGCAAGTAGCTTCCTAACTCTTTATCAATTCCCATCTAAGCAAAGGAAATTCTGAGATATTTTCCTCTTCATCTTTGAATGGGTATTTTATCTTCCTAATGTTGTTTCTCACAACCAACTGTGAACGTGTACCTAGTTTGAGATTATCAACTGGATTCTGATGTCTAGGCCATAGCTCTTCCTTGTTCTGGGAACCTGTGCCAGCCACATACTGATTTAACATCAAGTGCATGAAGTATTTTATCTACATTTGATAGTTGAAAATCTGTAGCACAGAAAAATTGATTTACCCAAAGTCACAAAGCTACTGAGTGGAGTTGTGAACCTTCAACTTAGATCAGTCTCGCTCCAAAATCCTTTCTACTGGACTGCACCCTGTCATCGGTTTCCTCTTCAGAATAACAATCTCTCCTTTATCTTCTCAAAGAATTTTTTTGTGAGAAACAAGTAAAATAATATTTTTGAAAGTGTTTTGTCAACTCAATATAGCAATATATTCAGAAAGATTAGAGAAGGACAGTTCTAACTGAGAAAGCCCCAAGGTCAAGGTCATGGAGGGAGGCAAGAGCAACATACCTAATATACAGTCAGATCACACTGACATGAGTGCATTATGTAGTAGAGCAGAGGTCTGAAATTTTTTCTGTAAAAGGCCAGAGACTACATATTTTAGCTTTGGGGAACATCTGTTTTGTCTCAAGTACTCACCTCTATTTGAAAGCAGCTATGGCCAACATGTAAATGAATAAGCATGACTAAATTCCCATAAAACTTTACTTGTGATTCCTGCCCTGGCACAGTGGGTTAAGAATCTGACTTAGTGGCCTGAGTCACTGCAGAGGCGCCGCTTTGCTCCTGGCCCTGTACAGTCGGTAAAGGAACCGGCATTACCACAGTTGAGGGGCAGGTCACAGCTTTGTCTCAGATTCAGTCCCTAGTCCCAGGAACTTTCACGTGCCATGGCCAAGGAGAAAAAAAAAAAGGAGGTCCCATCACGGTTCAGCAAATAACAAATCCAACTAGTATCCATGAGGACTCAGGTTCAGTCTCTGTCACTGCTCAGTGGGTTAAGGATCCAACATTGCCAGGAGTTGTTGGTGTAGGTCACAGACATGGCTCGGATCCAGCATTTCTGTGGCTGTGGTGTAGGCAGGCGGCTACAGCTCCAATTCGACCCTTAGCCTGAGAACTTCCATATGCCATGGGTAGGGCCCTAAAAAGACAAAAAAAAAAAAAATTCTTATGGGCATCAACATTTGGTTTTTATATAATTTTCACTAATCACAAAATATCATTCTTGTTTTCACTTTTATTTCAGTAGTCTAAAAATTTGAAAATCAATTTTACCTCACAGTCCATCCAACAACAAATAGAGGACCCACAAAGCATAGTATGCAGATCTTTGCTACAGAGCAACAAAAAATGATGAAGTGGCTAGCTCATTTGTACAATTTTTTGATAGGTCACACAGGTCACTAAAATTCATTAGCAAGAGGATTACAAGACTACCTTTGTTTGGAGTGCTTTGGGCTGCAAGACGTGATTAATGTCTGATTGAACTACAAGGAATTTTATAATATAGTTAACAAGAAATCTGAATGTAGAAATACCAGGGCTTGTTCAGAATTTCAACCACATCCAAACTCTTTTCATCCTTTTGCTCCTCTCTTCTCAGCATGTTGGCTTTCCAAATTTATGCCTCATACTTCATAGTCCCAAGATTGCTGCCATGGCTCCACAAACATCATATCCTCACAATAGCATCCCAGGATGAAAGAAGGAGGAGATTATTCACCAACAGACTCTCCCCCCATATCAATCTCTTTTGTCAAAAAACAAATGCTTACCTAGAAACCCTTCAACAGAATTCTCCCTGACTAAAGTTGGGCCACATGGCAGCATCTTTGAATTGCAAAGGAAAATGCAATTGTCATAACTGGCTTACATCCATCATCATTTGAATTAGTCCATTTCTGCTCCTATAACAGAATACCATAGATTAAAAAACAAAAAGTTATTTCTCACAGCTGGTGAATCTGGGAAGTTCAAGGTCAAGGTGCCAGTGGATCTAGTGACTGGTGAGGACAATTTTCCTGGTTTGCAGATGGTGAGCGTCTCTCTCATGTATCTTTTTATAGGAGCTCTGATATCATTCATGAGTGTTCCACTGTCATGACACCATCAACCCCAAAAGGCTCCACCTCCAGCTACCACCACCCTGGAAATTTAAGCTTCAATATATAAATATGGGTCCAAAAGTGGACAAACACTCAGCCCATAGCAAATCATTTATCACCTTGGCCCAGACAAAATTAAGATTCCATTAAGAAGGGGGAAAGTGGAATGATGAGTGTTGAATATGCCACTGACAGGATGTGCCTCAGTTAAAGAGGTGGTGTCTGACAGGAGATTGAGCTAGAAGCCAAGTTGAAGTAGGGTGAGATTTGTGTCCCCACAAAATTCTTTCTTACTTCTTACCACGTAATATAGAAAGTATTAATAAATACCTTTATTTTATAAATCAACCATAAGATTGTGGAAGATCAAGACCACTCATTGTGGTGCTCTTGGCATTTGGCACATGCCTGTAATTCAGTAGGCTTTGAGAATACTTGTTGAATTGAATGGTTAGAGCTTGCAGGCAGAGCTAAAAGAATCTTCCAGTAAAAAAGATGAGAGTCTGAATTGGGAAGAAGAAGGAGGAGGAGGAAGATAAATGAGAGGATGGGGCAGAGAAGACTAAATGGAATAATAAAGAGAAATGGTCCTGACTTGAAGTTGGTGTGACCTAAACTCTGTTTTCCTCTGGAAAAGACTGACACCACCCTGGCAGGGATATCTACTCCTTTCCCGTGACTTCCTGGTGCATCCTCAGTAAAATGGAGAAGATCCTCAGTAAACTGGAGAAGACTAGATCCAGTCTTTTTGCATTACAGTGAGCTAGCCAAAAGCATTATCAATGTCCCACTGAGAAACGGACCAAGGGAAATCTGAAAAGATTTAAAGGAAATTTTGGTAAAAATGAGAAGATGGACTCATAGTAAGGGTGCTTCACCTGTAACAGTTGGTGGCTAAGATTCTAACTGCAGAAAATTGGGTTTTTCATCTTCTGTTCCCTCATTTTATGGGAGGTACATTATAATGTTATAGTGTTATAGTAAATTGGTGGCCATGTTCTCCAAGCAGATGGCAGCACCCCAGTAAATAAGGTATGCAAAGCTTCGTCACTAGCAAAATTAAGGAACCTTAAAACAAATTCCTTTTGTCCCTAGGTTTTGAGATCATGTATTGTGTAAGTTTAGTGTTGTCATCAAATAAAATGTACAACAAAGTTAACCTACTACACCATCAATAATGTGGTTATTATTTGTCACATTACATGGGTAAAAAGACAAAGTAAGCAAGCAGTTCAGATACATGGCTATAATTATTACTAACCTTGGTTAGCAAACCTAAGGTTTCACAATTTGCCTTTCCTTTATCATTTACCATTATCTGTAACCACATCAGTGTTTACTGCCTTTGCTAACATTTCGTATAGTGTGATCCCCATCACACCCAACTACACATGTACTCACACAGCACAGTTCATACCAAGAGACATGTATGCTTGTTCACAAACAGATTTCTGAGGTCTGCTAACTTAACAGCTGGAGTTACTGCACTTTCTGTGCTTCAGGGCCAAGTCCCCCAACCCACCCACCTCGCGCACCCTTGGTTACTTCTCCCACACTTCCCATTTCCCATTGCCTCAAACAGAGATGACAGAGGAGTTTGGTCTGAGGTGGCAACTCCAACTGAACTGTACTGGTGGCCAGAGAAGCTCCATTTAGAAAAATCATGAGCATAGGACATAAAGAGAGCCAGGTGTCTGTCTGCCCCAGCCTCCATGGTTCTTAGAAGGTATTGCTTGATCCTCCTCATATCTAAGGAGGCCCTTCCCTTCAAGACACAGTTGCTGAAGGACTTGAAAGAGCAAAGACCAAGAGGCATGAGACAGCGGTGGCCCAGGCCAGCCAGAACATTCATTCAGTCTGCAGTATGAAAAAGAGACATGATGGCCAAAATATGGGCTGAAAGCCAGGATGGGAAGCAGGAATCCACACATAAGGAATGGACTTGAGAAAGAAGAGGGAAGAGTAAGAGAACCATTTGAGCAGACGGAACTATTTTCAGGCACAACATCTCACGCCAGCAAAATCCATTTTCTATGCCCATAATCGTTATGGGAATAGCTCTTAAATAAACCAGGTCTAAGGGAAAAAATATCTAGTGACTGCACCATTCCTTCAGTGGGTGTGAGAATAGTCCTACACATACACATACACACACACACACACACACACGAGTCTTATCTTTTTTTATTTATTTTTTTTTATTTTTTGTCTTTTTGCCATTTCTTGGGCCGCTCCCGCGGCATATGGAGGTTCCCAGGCTAGGGGTCGAATCGGAGCTGTAGCCACCCGCCCACGCCAGAGCCACAGCAACTCGGGATCCAAGCCGCATCTGCAACCTACACCACAGCTCACGGCAACGCCGGATCCTTAACCCACTGAGCAAGGGCAGGGACTGAACCCGCAACCTCATGGTTCCTAGTCGGATTCGTTAACCACTGCGCCACGACGGGAACTCCACGAGTCTTATCTTTTTTCATCATTCAAGTTGCTTCCCTTTGAACCTTCATACTTTGGGGAACATCATCCTTCTCTTGGATTCTCCTGTCACCATGGAGGAATTGGTTGCGCAGTCCCAGAGCTGAAAACTTGACTTTTCTTATCAGTATGCTATACTGGCCCAGAGGCTTATTTTCATTTTAGGTATGTGTGTTGCCAGGAGAACTGAGTGGGCAGCAAATTGCAAATAGAGGCTTTAGGCAATGGCAATTGAAGTCTGGTACAACCACAATGGCTCATGGCTTAGCAGGAGTACTGCCCCTGACTAAGTAGGGAGAGGCTAGAAATTTTCTTGTGGAAGTAAGGAGTGCAGACAATGGTTAATGACTCCAAACTGCAAGTGTCAGAGAATCTGGGGAATCTATTTTACAAGGTTGTTGTTAAAGACCCGCTGCTGAAATTCATCCTGCCTGTTGCTAACATTGCCTGTGTGGTCCTCACCTAGCATACACCGAAGGTCATTCAAAAAACCATCCTCCCACCCCCTCACCCCACCCCGTTCATTGATTACTGAGACTTTCAACAGAAGTCAAAAACTTTTATTCCACGATTTAGCTCACATTGAGGGACTGTCATGTGGTAGGTATTCTGCACTTTGGGAGCTGAATTGTGTTTGTCTGAAGGAGTTTATGATCTGGAAAATTGAAGAAAAAAATTAGAAAAGTAACATGCAGGCTTAAATTGGCACTTAGATATTTATCTCTCTTACCATTTGGATGTATCTCAAAGTTGTCCACAAAAGAACCTCAGTGATGAAGAGAATGAACACATATGGTGGACACTCTGGGGATAAAGCTCCAAATCACCCATTACAACCCCCAAAATTTTTGGAAGTGTCATGCCATATATTAATGGTTTTCATCCCAGTGTGATTTTGTCCCCAACCCCTCAGGACACTTGGCAATGTGTGGAGACATTTTTGTTGTTACAACTGGGAAAGGTATATATCTATTGGGTAGAGGTGAGGGTTGCTGCTAAACACCCTGCAATGTACAAGACAGTCCCACACAACAAAGAATTATCTAGCCAAAAATAATTGTGCCAAGGTTGAAAAGCCCTGCTTACATTAAAATTCATGCCAATTTTACATTCCACGCTGATGGTAATAATATTATTTTACATATTTTTTTCTCTGAGTAAAATTGACCCTGAAGGGAAGTAGGGGCATGTTTTTGGATGCCCTGGCCTGGGCTGCAGCCCATGGCAGTATACTGTGCTTTGAAAAGCATGAACCCTCCCTTTAGCTCAGTTCCCTCCTCTTCTGTGAAGATGTCACCAAAGCTAGTTGCTAAGGGTTGCCAGATTAGGCAAATAAAAATGAAGGCTTCCTGGTGAAGTCTGAATTTCAGAAAAAAATAATAATTATTATTATAAATATATCCCATGCACTATTTTGGACAACTGAAATTCAGAATTTTAGTTTGAACTGAGACTTTGAATTTCAAATAAACAATAATTTTTTAAACGTGTACCCATGTGATATTTGAAATACATATATACTAAAAAGTATTCATTCTTTTGATCTGAAATTCAATTTTAACTAAGAATCTGATGTTTTTCTGGCAGTCCTTCCTACCCCAGCTTTAAGTATTTGCTGTCTCACTCAACTCCTATGATGTTATGTGTTGTAGTCCTCCTTTGGTCCGCCTGTTTTTGTTTTTTGTTTTTTTGTCTTTTTTTGATTTTTCTATGGCCACTCCCGTGGCATATGGAGGTTCCCAGGCTAGGGGTCTAATTAGAGCTGTAGCCATTGGCCTACACCAGTGCCACAGCAACGCGGGATCTGAGCTGCGTCTGCAACCTACACCACAGCTCACAGCAATGCCGAATCCTTAACCCACTGAGCAGGGCCAGGGATCAAACCCACAACCTCATGGTTCCTAGTCGGATTCATTAACCACAGAGCCATGACAAAACTCCTGTTACTCATGCTTAATAACTGTATTTGAGTATCTACCTTTTAGCAAGCGTGTTTTAACACCCTCCCCACAAGTAGAATATAAGTTTCAATGAAGCCAGGAACAGGCCTCCTCATTTTTTGCTCTTTTTACCTAGGAAAGTACCCTGCACAATGTAGGAGCCCAATATATATTTTGTAGCTGATATATCATATCATTATAATGTCATATAGGGAAACTAGAAATTTCAACAGATATCATAATAATAGATGTTCTTAAGGATTTTAGCAGTGTGTATAGACTCTCTTGGTTAGAATTAGCTTGGCTACTAGAATTAACCAAGACAAAAAAAAAAAGTTATCCCTAAAACAAGATGTAAGTTTATTTCTGTGTTGCCTAAAAGCAAGTTGGAGATTAGCAGGGCAGGATTGGTGTGGAGTTTCCCAGGCTTCTTGCAACTTCTCATTCTATCATACCTAGGGTATGGACTTTGTCCTTATATTCCAAATGGTTGCTGGAGATCCAGCCCTCATATCTACATTCCAAGAGCCAGAAGAGCTCACCCTCTGCCTTTAAAGACAATTCCTCCACTTGCATTTTATTGATCAGCACTCAGGCATATAGCCTCACACAGTTGCAAAGGAGACTGAAAACTGTGATCTGTATTTGGGGGAGAAGTGTGCCTTGCTAAGGGTGAAGTTAATTTGGGAGCAAAGTGGAGAATGGATGAGCAAGGAGCAACCTTTGATACAGATCTCTTCTGCCCTTAGTTCCAATTTTGATTTATTCTAAAAGTAACTGAGCTGACCCTGGAAGAATTCCCAAACCCCATCACAAGAGTTCCAACCTTTGTGGTTTTTAATGCCACCTCATTTACCCGGTCTTCATCTCTCACTTACCTGCACCTTAGGAACTATCTGAGCACTTTCTGTTCCTTTCCTGGGTATGCATGATTTTTACCTTGTTTCTTAGCTGTTTTTGTGAGTTCATATTTTCCCCACTTGATTCTAGACATCTCGAGGATGTAGTCAATTTTGAAATCATGTTTGTGGCCTCTTGATGTCCTGCATACACTAGGGATTTAAATATTTGTTTCATGGACGAATGACTATCTCATACCTGGGAGAAAGAAGTGACATCCTGGCCCAGACACTTAGGCCCACCAGGAGTCATCCCTGTTATCTTTAATGATTGCAAAGATAATGTATTGTGGAGATTATTTCATTTAGTTAAGAGGATTGGGCAAAGGGGAAAAATGAATTTGTTTGGAGACTACTGGGAGTTTTTAATACAACGGATGCTGAGAGTCTCAAGATTTGGGATAAAATCCTACCCCGAACTGCTCATGAAAGCAGCACGTCTACAAACCTTGCCATTACTGAATGACATGGTGTAGGAAAGGCTGTTAGTGAGGGCTAATGCCTATACAGATGGTGTAATGAAGAAATGGGAGGTTTAGGCACGGGAAACCGCAGTTCCAACAGAAGGAGCTGAAAAGATATAGATAAGATTAGTGACATATGTAAAGGCCCAGATATTGTGTGACAAAGTCTACCCAGCTGAATAGGCTGAAGCCAGAAGTAATAGCAAGGCCATGTTCTCCCTAATCCTCCAAGATAAGCTGTTCCATCCAGAATTATCAGCCAACAATCTTCAGGGTATCAGGCTGAAAATGAAGTTTCAGACTGCTTTGATTCCTCATCCATAAATGAGAAAGTGCCTGAAGGATCTTTATTTATTCTCGCTCCCACCGAAACACTCTTCAAAAAGTGCCAATATACTAGCAACAGATGCATAAAGCTTCCCTTCCTTTGATTGACAGAACATGATATAAAGCAACCCTCACTTGACATTTCAGTTTCATAAGTCTCCTAGCAGGGGGAGGAAAAAAAATTCTTGAAAAAAAAAATCCACTAGAAAATAAAGAGGATTTATGCAAACTCACAGGAATGTTTTCAGAATCAAATTTAACAGTTTTATTTCTCTCCAGCCCTTATTTGATATTTCAGGTTGCAGATGAATGATTTCAGCAGGCGTAATTTCAGCCATGTGCTTATTAATGTTTATGGCTTATTAAAACAAAGTATTTACATGTTAATGTTTGTTGATTGCTGGATGTTTAAGTTGCTTAGTTATAAATGATTGGGATATTCACTCTGGGGAGGAGATATTTAATTTGGCTCAGTGTGCACTTTAATTTAGATTTCAAAATAAGTAACTGAATGAGAAAATGTCATCCATACACCTATGCATTTATTTCAGTTTTGAAAGGTCATCCTGTGGTTAGTTTGTACATTTAAAAATTCTTGTCACATTGTTCAATAAGGTATTAAAGTCATCTACCCCCTCTTACATTTTTCTTGCAATTGACATATAAATGTTCTATATGAAATAACAACTGAATTTGATGCCTACATATTTCTTGAGGAAGAAGGATTGAAAAATCTTCCAGATGAGCCTTTAAGATAGATACTCATTCTTTTTTGTTATCAAAGGTACTTCTTTTTATATTTAAGTTCTCCCTGAGCTTTTGCAAAGGTTACTGGGAGTGAAGTTGCTCATGTTCTATGGCAACCATGGTGTACTAGAACTCCAACATGCCAACATTTTCCTGACAAACATCAAAGCTGCTTTGGATCCTGGAGTTGATGTCACTCAAAGAGCATTTCAAATGGTATCTTCAGACTGCAAAGATTACTCTGGGTGAATAAGAACAAGAGAAAGAATATGTGAAACTGGACAAACCTTGGCTAGATGGAAGTCAGTTTTACTTCAAACATGATTTATTTCTGTGTCTCCTGCTTTCCCTGCTTGCCTACAAACTGCAGAGAAAGCAGCTGTTGCTAATAATTGTATTATCACTTTCTGTCATGCAATGGGTGGTATCAGGGGCGGAGTGGCTTAAAATCTTGTTTGTTTTTTTCTTACTGAGGGAAGTGGAAACTTGAGGAAAACAAGCAGAATGGTAATGTTCCTTTTACAGACAGCATGTTTGTGTCCCGCCAAATTCAAATGTGAAGCTTAAGTCCCCAACGTAATATATTTGGAGATGGGTTCTTGGAGAGATAATTAGGTCACAAGGTGGAACTCTCATAATGACATTAGTGCTCTTAGAAAAAGACACGTCCTATTCCTCCCCGCCTCCCCTTTATTCCTCCAACCCCCACCCCCGTCCTTCCACTTTCCCATCATCTTCTTCTCACGTCATGAGGATATAGCAGGAAGGTGGTTATCTACAAGCCAGGAAGTTGTCCTCACACTTCACCTTGATCTTGGACTTCCCAGCCTTCAGAATTGGGAGAAATAAATGTTTGTCATTTAAGCCTTGCAGGCTATGGTATTTTTGTTATAGCATCATAAACTGACTAAGGCTGTTTCTAAGGATAATATATTCGTTGGCATAGAAGTAGTCTCAGAAAAGCCAGAAACAAATTGTCAAATTGCCCTCTCCCCGCTTTTTATTGATTGGATGAAAGATTCTGTAATGTTTCCAGATTTCAACTAATGACCAAGGAGCTCTAAGAACTCTTTAATGAAGAACAGTCTTGGAGTTCCCATTCATGGCTCAGTGGTTAATGAACCTGACTAGTATCCATGAGGACTCAGGTTCAATCTCTGGCCTCACTCAGTGGGTTAGTGATCTGGCATTGCCATGAGCTGTGGTGTAGGTCAAAGACATGGCTCAGATCCAGCATTGCTGTGGCTGTTGTGTAGGCCGGCAGCTATAGCTCCAATTTGACTCCTAGACTGGGAACCTCTATATGCCACAGGTGAGGCCCTAAAAAGACAAAAAAAAAAAATCTTTACTTTGGAAAAGAAAAAGAAAGGTTTGTCTGAATTCCTGCAATTCCTGCAACAGTAAAAGAGGAATTAGTTGCAAGGATTGCAGAGAAAGTATATAGAAAGAAGTATTTACAAAAATTTAGGAGAATTCTTTTTAAAAATAAACTTCGACTCTTCATTTAGGATCCAAAGATTCATCTTCGGTACAATAATTCAAGTGATACATAAGAAATATATTATAAGCATGGGCTCAGATAGACTATTGGAGCTGCACAATTCAATCCCAGAAAAAAAAGGGATCTGATTAAATTTAACAAGTATTCTCAACTATAAACCCTGAATCAGAAATAAATTGTTAATTTAAAAAAATACTTAGAAAATGGATGATCACAATGGAGTTCCCGTCACAACTCCACAATGGAGTTCCCATCATGGCTCATTGGTAATGAACCCGACTAGTATCCATGAGGACGCAGATTCGATCCCTGGCCTCACTCAGTGGGTTAAGGATCCAGAGTTGCCAGTGAGCTGTGGTGTGAGTCGGCAGCTACAGCTCTGATTCAACCCTGGGAACTTCCATATGCCATGGGTGTGGCCCTAAAAAAGCAAAAAAAAAAAAAAAAATTAGAAAATTGGTTCCTAAGAAGTTCTAGGCTTGAGTATCAAAGACATCAATAGGGCATGTATTTGGATTAACTGCAGTTCACAATGCCTCTACCCACTTCCATATATTTTGTCAGTTCACTCTATGATGAAATACATTATACTATGGCACAAAGTAACTGCTCTTTTCATTTAAACCTCAAATATACATCCAAGATGATACAGGCTAGAAGTGGGATGTGGCAGCAGGAATTTCCATCCTCAGGGGGAAAATGTAAAAATACCTGCAATGTATTTGAAGTGTTTTATCATAACCAGAACTTTGCTAAGGAGAAATACTTAAAATCAGCAGTATTAAAATAAATGGTTGGCATAGAAGTTTCTCCTAAAAATTAAAAGTCCTTTTTTAAAAATTTCATTTTGTAAGACAAGGATTCTGTATATTTTATCTCATTTAAGTTTCACTATAACGCCACAAAGCCAGATACTTTTACAATCCCCATTGTAAAAGGAAGCTGAGGCTTCTTTCTGAGCCTAATCAAGCAAGGTTGGATAAATTGGTAGAGACCATGCAGCTGAGTCCATGCATGTCTGCAAGCCCAGCCTGTGGTCCCTTGACATTGCTAGTTTCTGATTCTTTGGGTTAGCAGTCCCCTCTACATATCTCTTGCATATACATTGATTTTATTTGTAATGGGAAAAAAAAAAAACCTACCATAGCCTACCTGCAAAATTTCTGGATCTTTAGGCACAATGAAAGTACTTGAGAATACATAGTATGAGGAGGTCCCATTGTGGCTCAGCAGGTTAAGAACCTGACCCAGTCTCCATTAGGATACAGGTTCAATCTCTGACCTCGCTCAGTGGGTTAAGGATCCTTGCATTGCCGCAAGATGTGGAGCAGATGCACCTCCAATCGGGTGTTGCTGTGGCTATGGCTAGGCCAGCAGCTGCAGCTCCGATTCAATCCACTTGACCCCAGCCTGGGAAATTACATATGCCACAGGTGAGGCCATTAAAAAAAAAAAAAAAAAAAAAAAAGAATATGCAGTGTGCACATAATTGCCACTGCGATGGTTATAATGTGTGTGTGTGCATGCTCACGTTTAAGAGTCATTCTGTCATTCAAAAATATAACTTCCACACATAAAAATACATGCTTTGCTAAAGACAGCACATCAGAATGACACAATTTCAAGATAAGCACAAATTTTTAAATTTACCACTTAAAATACAAAACCCTCAGATATACAAACTAGATCCCAAAAACTGGCAATTTAATACAGAATTGTTGAATAATTCATTCTGTGCTTTATAAGCAAATCCTGCATTCAGTTGACATTGGTATAGGTCATGTGTAAGATGATGTATTTTACTATAACTCATGGCCACTAGTTATTGTCCAAATTTTTTACAAATGTTGCTTATAGAAGGACCAGATAAAGTGTGGATGCATCAGTCAAGACTCCGTTACTCCTTCACCTCCCTTGCTTTCTGTACAAGTCAGCAAGAGATGGTGTTTACAATTAAGGACTCTACTTATTTTTTAAGGTAAGTGTAGATATATCCTCATTAGCACAGGAAATGCATTCCTGGAAATGGGAAGGCTAAGTGAATCCATACCATCCATGTTCATTATGGCATAGCCACTGCGAGGATGTGGTCCCAACATGGCATTTGTTCAGATATTAATAGGACCTAAAATAGTCTTTGTTCAAGAGCAGACACTCAATAAATATTTGTTGAATGAATGAATGGTTTATCCGTTCACTTCAGCTTCCCTGAAGTCATCACATGCCTTTGAACATTGTTTCTTCTGGGTACTAGCCACACCACTGCAGCCTGTCTCTCTGTCTGCAGGGATGTTTATCTGGCCCAGGGCCTCTGTCCAACCTGGTTGTGGGTTGATCTTTTTACCCTGTTTCCCCATCTGCAAGCCTGGCTCTTTTCGAGGGCAACTGGAGCCACCATCACCCTCACATTTGAAAATCCTGCTTGGTGGTCTTATTTGTCCTATTGCCCAAACTTTGGCATATTTACAAATAAACTTATTAGCTCTTCTGAGTCAAAGTGAATACAAAGCAGCAGCAGATTTAGAGAATCAAGAGAATCAACCAACCGACTGACCAACTCCATTCAAACTGAGCAGTGTCTTGAATTTGTTACTGGTCTTTGTCAATGGGCTTGGCAGCCAATGCTCTCTTTTGCACCAGAGGCCCTGTCATAAGAAAGTAAGGTATTAATTACATTATTAGGTATATACATCTTTTATAAAAGTATTTCTGAGCAAAGTATAATAAAGCAGATCTGTAGTGTAGAAGGGATTCCTAAATATGTACCTTCATTCTAGTTAGAAAATACAGAATCTTTTGTTTTACTCTTTTTATTTATATCATAAAGTATATAAATATAAAATATAAATTTTAATGAATATTACAAAAAAAATAACCATCACATAGCACAGATGTAAATTATTACCAGCAAACCAAAACCTCCCACATAACCACTTCCAATCATTACTTACCCCATCCCCAGAAGAGGAACTCTGGAATTGATTACTAAAGATCAGTTTGCCTGTATTTTACTTCTCATAAATGTGTAGATTATTCTGTGTCTGCTTCCATTCAGGGCTTTATCTGTGAGATTCATCCCTACTGTTGCAGGTAGCTGTAATCCATTTCATTTTCATTGCTGCATAGTATTCCACTGTATTAATCCATCAAAATTTATCCATTCATTTTTAACAGACATTTGGATTTTTTCCCAATTTGGGGCTGTTATGAGCACTCTTGTACATGTTTTGGTATACATGTATAACATTCCTATTGTATACATTTAAGAGGAAAATTATCAAGTAACAGGACAAGCAAATTATTAATTTTTAGAAAGCATTGCCATAGAGGTTCCCAAGATATGAGAGTTCCAACTATTCTACATACATAAAACATTTGAGGAGTTCCCATCGTGGCTCAGCAGAAACGAATCTGACTAGCATCCCTGAGGATGCAAGTTCGATCCCTGGCCTCACTCAGTGGGTTAAGGATCCAGCGTTGCCATGAGCTGTGGTGTAGGTCAAAGATGCAGCTCAGTTCTGGCATTGCTGTGGGTGTGGTGTAGGCCAGTGGCTACAGCTCTGATTCGACCCCTAGCCTGGGAACCTCCATATCTGAGGGTTCGGCCCTAAAAAGACAAAAAAAAAAAAAATTAAAAAAAATTAAAAATAAAAAATAAAACATTTGATATATTCTGGCATTTTTTGGTTTGGGTTTAGTTTAGTCATTCTTATGGATATGTCATGATATTTCAGTGTGGCTCTATTTGCATTTCCTAAATACCTAAGGATGTTGAATATCTTTTAGTGTTATTTTCATTCTATTTAAGAAAACTGCCTGTAACTCAAGCTTTTAAAAAATCCTTCCACATTCTCTAAGAAGCTATATTGTTTTAATTTGTCTATTTGGTTCTATGAGGCTTCTGGAATTGATTTTTGTGGATGGTGTAACCTAGAGATTAAGATTCATTTATTATTTTAATAGGGATATCAAACTGATTTAGCACTGTTTTTTGTTTTTTTGTTTTTTGGGGGGTTTTTTTTGGTCTTTTTGTCTTTTTAGGGCCACATATAGAAGTTCCCAGGCTAGGGGTCAAATCAGAGCTACAGCTGCAGGCCTACGCCACAGCCACTGTGACACCAGACCCGAGCCACGTCTGCCACCTACACCACAGCTCATGGCAACCCCAGATCCTTAATCCACCAAGCAAGGCCAGGGATCAAACCCACAACCTCATGGTTCCTAGTCGGATTCCTTTCCACTGCACCACGATGGCAACTCCTAAATTTTTTACACTTTTAAATTGAGATATAGTTGATGTACTATATTATATATTATATACTATACTATAGTATATAAGTATATTATGTACTAAGTATTATATAAGTTACAGGTGTACAGCCCAGGGATTCACAATTTTTAAAGGTTATATTCCATTTATAGTTATTAGAAATTATTGGTTATATTCCCTATGTTGTACAATATAATCATTGTGGCTTATTTATTTTTATTTTATACATACTAGTTTGTACCTTGTAATCCCCTATCCCTATCTTGCCCCTCTCTGCTTTCCTCTCCCCACTCGTAACCACTAGTTTGTTCTCTGTATCTGAGTCTCTCCTTTTTGTTATATTCACTGGTTTGTTTTATTTTTTAGATTCCATATATAAATGTTATCATACAATATTTGTCTTTCTCTGTCAGACTTATTTCACTTACCATAATACCCTCCAAGTTGAAACATGCTGTTGCAAATGGCAAAATTTCATTCTTTTTATGGCTGAATAGCATTCCACTGGTCATTTTAACTATATTAATTTTTCCAATCCATGAACATGGTATGTTTTCATAACCATTTGTGTCATCTTTGAGTTCTTTCATTAGTGTCTTAAAATTTTACAAATACAGCTCTTTTACCTCCTTAGGTAGGTTATTTCTAGGGATTTTATTGGTTTTTATGCAATGGTAAATGTTGTTGTTTCCCTTATTTAGCCTTCTGATAATTCATTGTTAGTAGAATGTGTATTCTGATAATTCATTGTGTAGAAATACAACAGGTTTCTGTGTATTACTTTTGTATCCTGCAGCTTTAAAAATAAATGAATCTTGTTTTACACTTCATTGAAGTGGCTTATTTATATGGTTTGTTTCTGGACTCTATTCTTGTCCATCTCTGCATCAATACTATTTTAGTTAATGTGGTCTTAATAAATGCCTATATAGGACCTGTTCTTCAAGAGTACCTTTGCTAATCTTGGTCATTTGTACTTCCATATAAATTTTAGAATCAAGTTGTCAATTTCCACAAAAAAGTATCTGAGATTTTTAACTTTAGGGAGAATTCACATTTTAATGATAATGAGCCTTTTCCTCCTTAAAAATGGTTGCCCCTTCATTTATTTAGGTATTTTAAACTTTGTCTCAGTAATTTTTAAAAATTATCTGTGCAGAAATGTTATAAATCCTTTGCTGTGGAGTTCCTGTTGTAGCTCAGTAGTAACAAACCCAACTAGTATCCATGAGGATGTGCATTCAAGCCCTGGCCTCACTCAGTGGGTTAAGGATCTGGCGTTGCTGTGAGCTATGGTGTAGGTTGCAGACACCCTTCAGATCCTACCTTACTGTTGCTGTAGTGTAAGCCAGCAGGTGCAGCTCCAATTCGACCCCTAGCCTGGGAACTTCCATATGCCACAGCCACAGCCATAAAAAAAAATTTAAATTAAAAATAAAAATAAATAAATTCTTTGCAAACTTGCTTTCTTTTATATGTTTCCAGATTTCATTTATGAACATTCTCTTTAGAATTTCTGTTTCTGGAGTTCCCGTTGTGGCGCAGTGGTTAACGAATTCGACTAGGAACCGTGAGGTTGCGGGTTCAGTCCCTGCCCTTGCTCAGTGGGTTAACGATCCGGCGTTGCCATGAGCTGTGGTGTAGGTTGCAGACGCAGCTTGGATCCTGCGTTGCTGTGGCTCTGGCGTAGGCCAGTGGCTACAGCTCCGATTAGACCCCTAGCCTGGGAACCTCCCTATGCCGCAGGAGCGGCCCAAGAAATAGAAAAAAAAAAAAAAAAAAAAAGAATTTCTGTTTCTTTGTCAATAAGAAATATGCACTGGCAAAATAATTAGTATCTACTTTAGAATTAGTAGTACCACATGACTTCCTACTAATGTTTTGTTTAGCAGAATAACTTCTTTCAATTAGAAGACTGGTATCAGTGCTGTCTCATAAAATCAAAGGCTTAGATAAATATGAGTGAATATGGCTGAGAGTTCAATGAACCGTCCTGGGCTGTGGCTCTACATAGCAAAAGGCAACGTGGAGTCCCTGGCTCTGTGCTTGGTGGACATGTCTGTGAGCCTACAAACTTTCTGTTGTTGATGGGTTTGATGCATCCACATAAAGGTCAGCCTTTAAGTTAGAGCCCAGACTCCTTAATATTGTACCCAAGGTCTCTGGGATCCTGGGATCTACATGCCTCTCACCTCACATCTCATTTTTCTCCTTATTCTCCCCTGCAATCTTCTTGCAATCTAAATGACTCATTCAAACTGACTTCCTTGCAGTTCTTACAGTGTATCAGGCTTTCACTCATCTTGGAGACTGACTTGCTTCTCTCCTCATGGCAACTACATTTTCTGTTCAGGATTCAGCTAAAGATTCCTCTTTTGGTATTCCTCATTATACAGGGCTATGAATGGGGATGGGTACCTACTCACCTTTTTATCCTGTGAACTTGACCAGCGCATGAGAGGCACTCAAGAAACATTGTTTATTTGAATGAATTAATTAAAATGTGCTTACCACAACTCTTCTGTGTCCACTGATCATCTCAGTATAAGGACTGAAGGCCAAAAGGAAAGTGATAAAAACAAAACAAACCACTATTTTATTCATTAATTAAGTCAGCAAATAATTATTGGATATCAACGCTGCACTAGGCACAGCACTACACTTAAGGGATAGAATAGCAGACAAGACAGGAAAACTCAAAAAGTTTATAGTCTTGTGAGGGAGACAGCCAAGTCAAAAAGTCAAATTACAATTTGATTACAAATTAAAATCAGTTCAACAAAAAACAACAACAGAAAGACTGGGTACTAAACTCCAGAACACTGAAAGTGAGGAATGCTTACCTCAGAGAGAATTGCCAGAGAAACCCTCTCTTAAGTGGTGACCATTAAACTAATTTCTAAAGAAGGTGGAACCAGTCAAGACTCTTCCGTTTATAGGGTTTTCAACAAGGCAAGGTATTTAAGCCAATCATCATTTTATTCAGGTTTGTTTATCTTAGCAGTTCTCAAAGAATTGCCCAGGACCCCATAGACTCCTCCCTTTCGGAGGAGCCAAGATGTCAAAGTTATGCTACTGAAAGAGCATAATTCTAAATTGATCTTGCCTCTTTTACTGTCATTATTTCATGATGGTATGTGAAGATTTCTAGAAGTTTTATGACATGTGATGTCACAATAGATTGAATGAGGAATCTTTCATTAAACCACGTATTAAAAGAGATTTGCAAAAAATGTATAACAATGCCATTTTTCTTACAAAATATTTTTGTTTGAGGCAATATAGATATGTTGATTATAATGTGTTATTTATGTTATCATGTAATGAATTTATCAATGCTATTTCATAATAATTTGAAAACTATTTTAAAAATTTACCAATCTTGGAGTTCCCCAGTAGCTTAGCAGGCTAAGAATCCAGCATTGTCACTGCTGTGGCTCAGGTCACTGCTGTTGTGTGGGTTTGATACTTGGCCCAGGAACTTTCACATGTCACAGGCATAGCCAAAAAAAATTTTCCAATCTTAATTTCTAATATGGTAAATATCAATAGATGAAACCACATGAACAAGTTCTCAAACATTTTTAAGAGTATAAAATGGTACTCAGACCAAAATGTTTGGGAACTGCTGGTTTAGCTGGTAGAATGAATATCAGCAAAAGAAATACAATCAATAGATGAAGTGCAGATACAGGAAATGACATATCCAGAATGATTCCTGCTTGCTCTCCAACTTTGGACACAAAATGATAGCATCTGCCTCAAAATTCAGTCAAACATCTCCTGTGTACCTTAAAGTCCGGTGTATAGTAGGTCGTGGACAAAACATTCTAGGTATTTGAGTAAATGTGGGCAGGACTCCACCAGGAGGAGAATACACATCCAATTATTTGGGGCCTCATAAAGCCACCCTGAGCATTTTCTATTTTAATTGGGAAAATTAGCAGCCTTTGTTCATAGCACAAGAGAGAGGAAACCAGGCATGCTTAAGTGAAATAAAAATAGAACCACTCCTCAATTTAAATTTCTGGAGTCTTTTCCTTGAAATATGGCCTACAGGTCTCTCCCACCCAAACACTCTGCACTAGGACTGCTCAGTCACTGTCCAAAATGATCAAGCTTGACTCCATGAAATACGCAATCACTCCACACCTCCACCTGCGCCGTGGACTCCATGGCACAGTCTCTTCATTGTATTTGAGTCTGATTTTCACTTTCATTGGCAAATCTTAAAGTCATAAAATGGCCAGCCATAATGGATCAGTTATGGAGGAAACATTTGTTCAACATTCATTTTAAAAAAAAAACCAAAAACTAACTTCAGTCCTCCATCATTCCAAAAAAAAAAAAATCATCGATATTTTAAATTGTATCTGAAACTAAACTAAAAAAAGTTAACAACAAAAGAAAGTACCCCACGAAAGAGAAAATAAGAAAGAAATAGCAATATGCATAATTGGAAGATTTGGGAGGCTATTCTTATAACGTTGTTTAATGTGCTATCTCTTAAGAAATATATTTGCACCAGATTTTCAAGCAGAAATTAACACATCATTTTGAGAATCTTTCTGTGTGGACTTACCCTTTGCTAGGTTCTAACTTTTCTTGTAGTAAATAGTCCCCTCAGATTTGCATCAGGTAATATATCTGAAAGCGCTTCTACACATTGCTCAGTGTTCATGATAATTTACAACAATACATGTGATGGAGCACGATGGAGGATAATGTGAAAAAAAGAATGTATATATTGGTATGTGTGGCTGGGTCACTTTGCTGTACGGTAGAAAATTGACAGAACACTGTAAACCAACTATAATGAAAAAAATTAAAATCATTTTTAAAAAAATGAAATCATAGATTTTGCCCCAAATACATCCATCTGTCAATCATACATGATAAATTAGATCATGAAATTGTTAGAAATATAAGTCAATTACCACTTGTACTGCTAATGGAAATAAATGCAGACTAGCACCCAGAAGCAATAGTCCAGAGAGTCTACAAAATGATTCAGGGTAGTATTAAACTATCTCACCTAATTCTGTCTCCCAGGAGATGGATATCAAAATTTGGATTCCAAATTTATGTTCACTTTTCTCTATTTCAGTTTATTGATTTCTAGTTTCTCAAAGATTCATTTTTGCAGATTGCAACCCTTTCTAGTATTTCTCAGGGAGGCCACCTTCCAAATATCTTTCTAAAGTTTTATAAATGTTCTCAACACGACCACATATCATTTCTCTCCCCTGCAGGAAAACAGAGAGATTTATAAATTCCTAGACAATTCCTAAACAATACTATTACTTTAATTTGTGGTGTTGTGCTTAAAAATTCTCTTTTCTCCCTTAGATTTTGGAGATGGTAGGCAGAAAAGATACTGAGTAGATATTGAATATCTACACCCTCTGTTCCTTTACAAGATAGGATTTTTTTAATACAGCCAATTTAATGTTTTTTCTCTGCTTTTCTCTAATTCTAGATATTGTATGTTATGATTAAAGTTTAGATTTTCTAGGAGTTCTCTTGTGGCTCAGCCGGTTAAGGATCCAGCATTTTCACTACAGTGGCTTAAGTTGCTGTTGTGGTGTAGTTTTGTTCCCTGGCCTAGGAACTTCCACATACCATGGGCGAGGCCAAAATAATAATAATAAGCCACACTTTCTCTGTGTCACATTCTTCTAAGTTTCCATATTCTCAATCAGTTAAATTAGAAACTGTGTTTTAGGAAGTTAAAATCTTCTCCCTTAAAAGAGATGTATAGTGAGTGTACTTGCTGAGTTTGAGTAGAAATCTTTTTTTAAATTTTTTAATGTTTTGTTTTTTCCATTATAGCTAGTTTACAGTGTTCTTTCAATTTCTACTGTATAGCAAAGTGACCCAGTCATATGTATATATATATATATACACACACACACACATATATACACACACACATATATATGTATATATACACACACACATATTCTTTTTCTCATGTTATCCTCCATCTTGTTCCATCACAAGTGACTAGATATAGTTCCCTGTGCTATACAGCAGGATCTCATTGCTTACCTACTCCAAATGCAATAGTTTGCATCTATTAACCCCAAACTCCCTGTCCATCCCACTCCCTCCCCATCCTCTTTGGCAACCACAAGTCTATTCTCCAAGTCCATGAGTTTCTTTTCTGTGGAAAGGTTCATTGGTGCCATACGTTAGATTCCAGATCTAAGTGATATCATATGGGATTTGTCTTTCTGACTTACTTCACTTAGTATGAGAGTCTCTAGTAATGCAAATGGCATTATTTTGTTCTTGTTCTTTTTTATGGCTGAGTAGTATCCAATTGTGTATATGTGTACTACATCTTCTAATCCATTCATCTGTTGATGGACATTTAGGTTGTTTCCATGTCTTGGCTATTGTGAATAGTGCTGCAGTGAACATATGGATGCATGTATCTTGAGTTCGGGTAGAAATATATTGTTACATAGGTCACAGCTAGATTCAAGATGATGATGACAGTGGTCGTGGTGGTGGTACTGATGTTGGTGAAAGAGGATGGAGATAAAATGAAGATGATGTTAACATTTGAGAACTTACTTAGGTCCTCCTTTAAATGTCTTAACAGGCCTTGACATATTTAGCCCACCCCTAAGAGGTTAGGTTTTATCACTACATCCACTTTACAAATAAAGAAACTGAGATCATGAAGATTGGTAAGTTGCCAGAGGTCACAGAACCAATAAAATGTGGAACAAGACTCCAAACCCAGTAGGGTCTTTTTCACCTTAACATCTTGAATTAGGAGTTCTGGCCCCTCTACCAACACACACTTGCTAGATTTTCTGAATTTTCATAGAACCCAGAGGTTGAATGGGAAAGAATTTTAAGCCTGTCCATCATTGTAGTTCACATATGTGAACATGTCTGACACTTCTGAGGAAAGCAGACTGTGGAAGCGAGATAGTAGGTAGCAACCAAGAAGCCTGAGTGTATGAGTGTGTATATGTGTGGGTGTGAAAGAGAAAGAGAGAGAGGTGGAGATTCACAAACAAGGGCAACCTCAGTAACTGCTTGACAGGAAAGGGAGCAGTACTTCAAGACATAAAGGGCACAGTACTAGAATCCTCCCTAACTTAGAGTCAGGGCAATGTCTCTGCCCTGGGAAGATGAAAGCTAAATTGCAAAACCGAAAGAAGAAAGAAATGCAACTGAGAGTTCAAGCACTTCTGCTGGCCATCTCCCATATCCTGTGAAACCAAAGGTGGGGGCGGGGGGGGGGGGTGCTTAGAGGGGCAGGCACTCACAGAGGACAGTGGGGAGAGCAGTGACTGCAGTTGTATTCATGGTAGAGGATGGGTCGGTACCACTATTGGGACAGCTTAAGGTGACATCAGCAGCCCGATGGCCTCAGAGCAGCCCACCACTTAGCCACCAAGTGAAACAGGCATGCAAGGGCAGCCGAGGAGCAGGCAGGCTGCCTTTCCCAAGAGGAAAACTTTCTTGGACCCTGAACTGATACCAAAGAAAGTGGAAGGCCTGAGTTCCTCCCTTTGAGTAGCAGTAGTTCTTGAGTTCTGAGTCTTAGGAGTAAAGGGACTCGTTCTCAGATTCACATGCCCTTAGCACCCAAGGACATTTGAGTTCGCATTCATATTAAGCAGACTAACTCCATTAGATTTGCCTTCTACTACTTACTGAGTTCTTAAGATCCCCGTTTTTACTTCATAACTTTCTGGTATAAAGATGAGCCAGGAACAAACAAACAAAATATGAATCTGTATATTTTCCTGACAAACCATCCAACCATCCAAATGTAAGAACTGATGATTTGCTATCCTTCATGCTGATTTTCCCAAACATAGGTAAAAATTTGTTTAGACAGGAGTTCCCGTCGTGGTGCAGTGGTTAACGAATCCGACTAGGAACCATGAGGTTGCGGGTTCGATCCCTGCCCTTGCTCAGTGGGTTAACGATCCGGCATTGCCGTGAGCTGTGGTGTAGGTTGCAGACGCGGCTCGGATCCCGCGTTGCTGTGGCTCTGGTGTAGGACGGTGGCTACAGCTCCGATTCAACCCCTAGCCTGGGAACCTCCATATGCCGCGGGAGCGGCCCAAGAAATAGCAACAACAACAACAACAACAACAAAAAGACAAAAGACAAAAAAAATTTTGTTTAGACATTTAAATGGATCTGGTATACTCCCATGACTTTATTTATTCCCTCATTCTGCAAATATTTATTGAGGGTTTACTCTGTATCAAGTAGTGGAATCACACTGTAAACAAAGTTTATGGTGTGGGGAGAAATATATAATTATAAATATATTATATATTATATTATAAATATAATTATATATAATATATATAATATATTATATTCTATAATATATATAATATATATAATATATTATATATATTCTATAATATATATAATATATATAATATAATTATATATATAATATATATAATATATTATAAATATATAATCAGTATATAATTAATAAGTTAATTATTTGGGATATTAGAAGGTGCAGCTACTACAGAGAACAGAAAAAGAGTGGAATAAGAGAATAGAAATGATAGACAAGAGGAAAGTTACAGTATGAAATAGTATGAATAGTTCTTATGTTTAGTAAAGGGAACAAGTCAGAATTGTTTAATCTGACCCATTCCTGGGCTGTCTCCAAATGTACTGCCAATAACCAATTGTAAAGTTGTCCAGATGAGAATTTCCAGTTGGAATAAATGAACTGGAATCATTAAAATCATTAAAATTATTAAAATTTAATAATTTAACTTTGTATATTATATATTTGTATATTATATTATTATGGTATAATTGAATGATACATTATAAAATTGCAAAGTTTTAGAAATGAAATGGTTTAATTTGAAAACTGTTGATTGCTCATCCCACAGGTAAGAAAACCAGACGCTGAACATTTGTTTTGCCCAAAATCACTCAGCCATTAAATGGCATAAAGAGAACCAAAATATAGTTTCATCAAAAAATATTTTTCTCTAAACACAGTTTTCAAATTTTCCACAACAAGTTTATTCTTCTGTTTCTTGTTTAGTTTGTATTCCTTATTCCCACACCATTCCCAGTTCACCCTATTTCTCCCAGCTTTGCACCTTAGTTATGCAGTGGTGGCGTGAGTGTGTGTGTGTGTGTGTGTGTATCCTTTAGGTTTTCTGTATGTAAGTACAGGAAATTATGAATACATTATTCAATCTCTTTTAAACACAGAAGCAACATATGGACACTTTCTGTACTTTCCTTCACTTAGTTGCCTCTTTAAAGAGATCCCTTATCTAAACAAGATCCTATCTTATAGCACAGGTAACTATATTAAATATCCTGATAAACCATAATGGAAAAGAATAAAAATAAGAATGTTGGAGTTCCTGTCATGGCGCAGTGGTTAACGAATCCAACTAGGAACCATGAGGTTGCAGGTTCGATCCCTGGCCTCACTCAGTGGGTCAAGGATCCAGCGTTGCCAAGAGCTGTGGTGTAGGTTGCAGACGTGGCTCGGATCCCCGCGTTGCTGTGGCTGTGGCATAGGCCAGTGGCTACAGCTCTGATTCGACCCCTAGCCTGGGAAGCTCCACAAGCTGCGGGAGCAGCCCAAGAAAAGGCAAAAAGACAAAAAAAAAAAAAGAATGTATAGATGTGTATAAATAAATCACTTTGCCTTACAGCAGAAATTAACACAGCATTGTAAATCGACTTTAAAAAAAAAAATAAAGAGGGAGAGATCCCTTACCTGTTCTGCTAACTTTTCCAGCTCCTATCTTGCAGTGGATGACATAATAATAGCAGTGATATTTTCTTAGTAGTGACTGGGACTATGGAAGTGTTCTTTAATCAGTTATAAAAGGCTGCAAGTTTGACTGCAGATACAGAAACCTGACTTAGAGAGTCTTGAACAAATAGACATTTTATTCTTCTGTCATAATAAGAACTCCCAAGGTAGGTAGTTGCTGGCATTGAGTCAGTAGCTCAGAAACAAATCAGGGACCTGGATCTTGTTTTTTCATTCTACCATTCTTGAAAGTTGGATTTTATCCTCTTCCTTCTGCTTTGTGATTGCAGAAAGCTATTGCAACTTTAGGTATTGTCTACATTGGGGGGAGGGGGATTAAAAGGCCTCTTTCTCAAGCAGCTTTGCATTCTCATTCAGGAAGGGGGGTTTCTCTACCATTTCTCCCATTATATCCCAGAACTGAGTGGCCAGAACCGAGTCACATGCTCAATCCTAGGACAATCACAGGCCAGTAGGAATAACAGCACCTTGGCCCATATAAATCTAGGGGCTGAAGGCAGGATCTTACCCTCCCAGAGATCCAGGGCTCTTTGCCCTTTACCTAAACAAAACAGGGTCCTTTTAGCAAGAAGTAAAAGGGTTAAGGATGATTATTAGGTGGGTAACAGCCAACTTCTATCACTAGTAGTCACTACTTGTATATTTTATACTTTGAGAGGCATAAGGGCTCTATTAGCTGTTTAAGGCATATTGTATCTTCTCACAGCAGCCCCTCTTTAAAATTTTTTGATTTTTTTTAATTATATTGGAATATAGATGATTTACAATGTGTTAGATTCAGCAAGGTGAAACAGTATTACAAGTATATACATTCATTCTTTTTCAGATTCTTTTCCCATATAGATTATTCCAGAATAACGAGTAGAGTTCCCTGTGCTATAGAGCAGGTCCTTGTTATTTACCTATTTTATATAAAGAAATATGCCTCTGTTAATCCCAAAATCCTAATTTATTCCTCCTTAGAGTGTTTCCCCTTTGGTAACTGTACATTTTATGTCAAAATCTGTGAATCTGTTTATGTTTTGTAAATAAGTTCATTTGTATCATTATTTTTTATTAGATTGCACATATAAGTGATACGTGGTATTTGTCTCTCAATCTGACTTACACCAGTATGATAATCTCTTAAGTCCCTCCATGTTGCTACAAATAGCTTTATTTCTTTTTTATGGCGAAGTAATATTCTACTATATACATGTACCACATGTACCATTTCTACACCACAGCCACAGCAATGCAGGATCTGAACCGTGTCTGCAAACTACACCACAGCTCTTGGCAAAGCTGGATCCTTAACCCACTGAGCAAGGCTGGGGATCAAACCTGCATCCTCATGGATACTAGTCAGGTTCATTAACCACTGAGCCATGATGGGAACTCCTGTACCACATCTTCTTAATCCAGTCATCTTATGATGGATGTTTAGGTTGTTTCCATGTCTTAGCTGTTATAAACAGTGCTGCAATGAACTTTGGGGCAGGAGTTCCTGTTGTGGCTCAGCAGTAACAAACCCAGCTAGTATCCATGAGAATGTGGGTTCAATCCCTGACCCTGTTCAGTGGGTTAAGGATCAACTGTTACCATGACCCATGGTGTAGGTCATAGATGTGGCTCAGATCTGGCATTGCTGTGGTGTAGGCCAGCAGCTGCAGCTCCAGTTCAAACCCTAGCCTAGAAAATTCCATGTATGGTGAGTTCGGCTCAAAGAAAGAAAGAAAAAAGTACACTGGAGTGCATGTATCTTTTTGAAGTAGGATTTTCTCCAGATATATGCCCAGGAGTGGGATTGCTATATCATACGGTAGTTTTATATTTTTTGGGAGGTAGGGGTTTTTTTTGGGGGGGGCCACACCCATGGCATATAGAAGTTCCCAGGCTAGGGGTCAAATCGGAGCTGCAGCTGCCAGTCTATGCCAGTCACAGCTACAGCAACTCAGGAACTGAGCCATGTCTGCAACCTACACCACAGCTCATGGCAACGCCAGATCCTTAACCCAACTTAGCGGGGCCAGAGGTTGAACATGCATCCTCATGGATATTGGTCAGGTTAGTTACCACTGAGCCACAACAGGAACTCCTAGCTGTTTTGTTTAAGGAACATCTACACTGTTCACCATGGTTGTACCAATTTGCATTCCCACAAACAATGTAGGAGGATTTCCTTTTCCTTACATCTTCTTCAGTATTTATTGTTTGTAGATTTTTTGATGATGGCCATTCTGACTGTTATGAGGTGATACCTCATTGCAGTTTTGATTTGCATTTCTTAAATAATTAGTGATGTTGAGCATTTTTTCATGTGTTTTCTGACCATCTGTCTCTCTTTTTTGGAGAAATCACAACCTGCTCATTGTTTCATTAGGTGTCCTTGCTTCAATATATTCTTTCGTGGACATGGATTTAAAAATTGAGGAAAATTGCATGAGAACAAGAAAATTAAGGAATTGGGAAAATGTAATTTATTTTACTGTCTGAAAGGAGAGGAAAGGAGAACAGATTCTCTGTATCTGGCTAGGTTGAGATTACATCAGAATACTAAAACCTGAGCTCTGTTAAGCTCTATGTATATAGATGTAAATAAATATATACATATCCTAGCTCTATCCTTCTTACTATGTGCTAACTACAAAGGGAAAATGATTAACTTTACAATGGAGAAAACTGCCAGACATCAACTTTATCAAGGGATCAATGTTACTATCACCAGTAATGAGATACTTTGAAACCATGTGCCACCAGATAGGATGCAATGAGAAGAATAACTTGCCAAATATGTATAACCTATATCTAATCATGAGGAAACATGAGGCAAGCTCAATTAAAGGATATTCTACAAATTTACGGACTTGTAATCATCAAAAGAGTCAAAGTCATAAAAGTAAGGAAAAGACAAAGTGGAACTGTTCCAGGGAGTTCCCACTGTGGCACAGTGGGTTAAGAATCCAACTGCTATGGCTCAGGCAGTGGAGATGTGGGTTTGATCACCAGCCCTGCACAGTGGATTAAGGATCCGGCATTGCCGCATTTACAAGGTAGGTCAGATTTAGGGAACTCCATATGTTGTGGGGCAGCCAAAAAAGGGAAAAAAAGGAGAGAGAAATTATTCCAGAGTGAGCACAGAACTCACTAAAGCTCAGTGACAGCTAAATGCAATGCATGATTCTGGACTGACTCCTTTTTCTGTAAAATATTATTAAGACAATTTAGAAAATTGGGGAGGAGTCTGGAGATTAGATGCCAGGAACATAATAATGTTAATTTCCTGATTTTGATGTCTGTATTAATGGTATGCAGGGGAATGCCCTTTTTTGGTAGGAAATACACACTGAACTTATTCTCAAAATGTTCAGGAAAAATAAGAATTTTGTATTATTCCATGCAAGCTTTTTCAAAATGAAAATACTCTTCTGTTCTTTTCACTTAGTCATGGAGATGCTAGTTCTTTATAATTGCTGCATAGTATTCCATCACAGGATGTGACTAGTTTCTGTTAACAGACATTTAGATTGATTCACTCTGAAGCTATTACACTCTATGCTGCAATGACTATTTCTGTATTAATACTATTTTTCACATGTGCTATTTTATAAAATAAATATCTAGAAGTAGTATTTTAACTTTTAAAATGGAAGCCAGGTTCCAAGATATATAGTACACAATGCAAAATGACAAAATATTAACCAGAAGTATTTTTAGACTGACTGATTTGGCTTAGTAATATTTTCATTCATTGATTCAACAAATATTTTTTGGTTCACTATTGTAGAGTAAGTTCTGTATTAATTTTAGAAATAATCATAATCTTTTACCTTCAAAAGGATTATGGCTTATCTCTTAAGTTTGAGAAATTTAGTAGGCAAATTTAGTTAATTAAATTTAGTTAATTAATTTTTTTCCAATTTAAGTTATGCCTTCATATTGATCATTTTTAAATGGATGAAAAAAGCATATAAACTTTTTTGCCCTCAAGGTGTGTAGATAATTTTGCCAACATGGAAAGTTTGGGGTGTTTAGTCCATTAACATTTAAGGTAATTATTGATATGTATGTTATTATTGCCATTTTATTAATTGCTTTGGATTTGTTTTTGTTGCTCTTTTTTCTTCCCTTATTCTCTTGTTCTCTCCTATTCTGGTTTGATGACTACCTTTAGTGCTGTATTTGAGTTGTTTTTTTCTTATTTGTTCATGTATCAATTGTTGATTTTTGGTTGCAGTTATTCTGAAGTCTTGATATGAGTCTGTATATATATGAGATTGTCTTAAGTTGTTGGTCCCTTAATTGCAAGTGCATCTCCAGTGTCCTGCATTTGTACCCACCTCTGCTCGTGATTTCTGATTTTGATGGCATAATTGTGAATGGATGATTTCATATCTTTAGTGCATATATACTTTTACTGGTGAGCCTTGTCATTTGTGGTATTTTTGTTTCCTGTTGCGGCCTTTTCTTTTCTGCCTAGAGAAGGTCCTTTAGAATTTGTTGTAAAGCTGGTTTAGTGTTGTTGAATTCTCTTAGCTTTTGCTTATCTGTGAAGCTTTTGATTTCTCCTTCAAATCTGAATGAGAGCCAAGGTAAAGTAATCTTGGTTGGAGGTATTTCCTTTCATCACATTAAGTATATCATGCCACTCCCTTCTGGCCTTAAGAGTTTCTGCTGAAAAATCTGCCAATAACCTTATTGGGGTTCCCTTGTATGTTATTTGTTTCTTTTCCCTAGCTGCTTTCAAGATTTTCCCTGTCTTTAATTTTGGTCAGTTTGATTAATATGTGTCTCGGTGTATTCCTCCTTGAGTTTATTTTATATGGTACTCACTGCGCTTCCTGGATTTGAATGAGTGTTTCCTTTCCATGTTAGGGAAGTTTTCGGCTATTATCTCTTGGAATATTTTTTCTGTCACCTTCCCTCTCTCTTCTCCTTCTGGCACCCCTATAACATGGATGTTGATGCATTTAATGTCCCAGAATTCTCTGAGACTCTCTTCATTTGTTTTCAATCTTTTTTCTCTTTTCTGTTCTGCATCCATAATTTCTACTAATCTGTCCTCCTCCTCGCTTATTCATTCTTCTGCCTCCTGTATTCTGCTGTTAGCTGCTTCTAGTGAATTTTTTATTTCAGTTATTGTATTTTGCATTTCTTCTTATTTAAGTTTTATATCTTGCATCTCTTTGCTCAGTGTTTCCTGTAAGTTATCCATCTTTGCCTCCAGTTTATTTCCAATGTCTTGCATCATCTTCAGCATCAATAGTCTAAAGTCTTTTTCCTGGAGGCTGAGAATCTCCTGATCACTTAGGGATTTTCTGGGGTTTGTTTTTTTTTTTTCTCCCTCATCTGAGTTATAGTTCTCTGTCTTTTCATTTTTATAGGTTTTTGGTGTGGTGACTTTTTACAGATAATAGAGTTGTAGCCTCTCTTATTTCTGATGACTGCCCCCCTTGTGGCTGAAGTTGGTATAGGGGCTTAATGTAGGCTTCCTGATGGGAGGGGCTGATGCCTGCCCACCAGTAGGTGGAGCTGATTCCTATCGCTCTGGTGGGTGGGGCTTTGTCTCTGGATGAGATTAGAGGTGGCTGTGTGCCTGGGTGGTCTTTAGGCAGCCTTCTTACTGATGGGCGGGGTCATGATCCCACCTGGATTGTTGTTTGCCCTGGGGCTTCTCAGCACTGATGAGTGGGGCCATATTTTCCCAAAATGGCCACCTACTGAATATTCCAGAGAGCTTTGCTTCCAATGTCCTTCCCCCACAATAAGCCACATTCACCCTGTTTTCCCAGGATGTCCTCCAAGACTGCAGTCAAGTTTGACCCAGATTCCTATGGAGACTTTGCTTTGCCCTGGAACCCTATGAGTGAAAGTCTGTGTGCGCCTTTTAAGAATGGGGTCTCCATTTCCCCTAGTCCTGTGGAGCTCCTACACACAAGCCCCACTGGCCTTCAATGCCAGATGCTCCAGGGGTTCTTTCTCCCAGTGCCAGATCCCCACATGTGGGAGTTTGATGTGGGGCTCAGAACTCTCACTCCTGTAGGTGAGTCTCTGTGAACCAGTTACTTTCCAGTCTATGGGGCTTCCCACTCAGGAGATATGGGGTTGCTTATATTGTGTAATCATTCCTCCTACCTCTTGATGTGGCCTCCTCTTTATTTTCTGGAGTAGGATATCTTTTTGAAAGTTTCCGGTCCATTTGGTTGAAGATTGTTCAGCATTTAATTGTAAATTTTGTTGTTTTTAGGAGAGAAATTGAGCTCCAGTCCTTCTATTCCACTATTTTAGTCCCATCTCTGGAAAGGAACTTATTTAAAAGTTTTAGATACTCTACTAAAATTACTTAGCCTTCCTGTTGCTATTAATATTATATTAATTAACATTGTCATTGTTCCATTCATTTCAAATAAGTCCACTTAGCAGTTTGACACTGATTTCTCTTTTTTTTTTTCCTACACTTCAAAGTTTCAGTGTGCTTCCTTGGATTTAAGTTTTGTCAGCCAGCTCCTGAAAAATGAAGAACAACAGCCTATCTCTTCAAGAACAAAATATTATTTTCAAGGTTGTTTTCTCCACATATTTTCAGAAAATAATTCAGAAGTAAATACATTCATAAAAATGTTTCAAACATAAGTGGAGGCCACTAAAGACACCACTCTAGGAAATTGACACTTACAGAGCTGACAAATTGCATAAATGGCCTTTTATGGATATTGATACCAGCTGTGCAGACAGAGGAGGCTCCCTGTCAAGAATTTATCAAGGATATTCACAAAATAAATAATCGTGCAAGTCTAAGACTATTCCTAGCCAGCATTGTTAAGGAATAAATAATAACAGACAATTAAGCCTCCAATTACAAGGAAATAAATCTCTTAAGGTAAGAAAGTAATTCCTCTAAATTGAGGACCTCAGTGAAAAGGTTTTGAGTTGGATCTAGAGCTTTAGTCCAAATGTGAAATCCATCTCTGGTTTTTAAAGGACCAGCAAAAGCCCTGGGTACAGAAGGGTATAGTGGTTGGAAATATGGCAATGGGTTGAAAGCATCTTCTTACTATTTTATAGTGTGAGCATCTCATGGGTTAGTGATTTACCTTCTGGGCATCTTAGTTTCTTCAGCTATGTAATGAAGATAATAATGCCTACTTTTGTTTAGACATAAACAAAAACACTCTAACCTAACTAGTAGCCTATCTTCTACCATGTTGAAATTTGCATGTTATTGTGCAATTTGATTTTTGTTGGTCACCTTAATCAGCACATAATTAAAAACTGCCCTGAGCCCACTTTTCCAGCCTCACTCTTTTCCAACTTCCTCTAGTAACTTAAACTTCAGAAATGATCACCGTAATTCCATGTTGTAATTCCCCATTCTATTTCACTTGGCTGCTCCTCTACTGTGTCCTCCATGATCAGCTCGAGGGTGACATCTGCCAGGAAGTGTCATCTGGCCACTGGCTTTCCCACTGGCCAAGTCCAGCATATATATATTGGGAGTGAAGGGAGGGGGAGGGAGGGATAGCGAGCAGAAGTGTATAGGGGCACATAGGAAGTTAGAGATGCATGAGGATGAAGATGTCCCTTGGGGTCAGACTGGGAATTGCCTTACGTGTTATGCTAAGGAGTTTGACCCAGTCTTAAGGACAACATCTTATGGAGACAACTACAAAGAGTTTTAATAGAACAGTGGCAGGATGTGATATTTTTAATTCAGGAAGATGACCTGGCTGCTGTGAGGAGGATAGATTGGAGGAACATGACTGGAACATGAGAACTACTCTCCCTGCAAGCTGCCATCTCTGTCTCCTTTCACAGAGGTTGGTTAGTTAGTGTATGGGCACCATGGGATGGCATTTGATAGGAGTCCTGGAGATATACAGAGCATCAGGGGGTGGGTGTCAGGCTCCCTGAGGTGTAAGTCTGACTGTGGTGGCCCTAGCTTCTCCCTAAGCTCTGCTCTCTGTTCTCCTCACAAAAGAGAAGACAGGCAACACTAATACATTCTAATAATGAAAAAGTAGACAGAGAGTTAGAGAAACAGGGGAAGAGGGTAAATAAAGAAGGAGCATGCTTACAAAGCTAGTTACCACTTTGGCACATGAACTCCGTGCAAATAGGAGTTTTCAGTTATTCTCAAATTTTAGCAGGCACGTAATCACCTGCAGGGCTCCTTAGATCATAGAATTAGCAGTTCAGATTCTGTAGGTCCGGGATAGGGCCAATAATTTGCAATGCCAACAAGATTCCCCATGGGAAGCTAATGCTGCTAGTCTCAAGGGACCACACTTTAAAAACCACTGTCCTGTTTTATTTCTTTTGATTCCCCCAATAACCTGCATGATGGTGGTGTTTCAAGAGAAGAAGAAACAGTTATTGGAGGACTAAGTAAACTGTTCCCTGCCCCAGGTCAACTAATAAATAGAAGACAAAACTTTGGAGCCAGGTTGTGTTTGGCTTAAAACAGGTTTTCCTGCTTCACGTTCCCTTCCTCCACAGCCATCTTGAGACCTTATGGATGACGGGGCTCCCAGCTATTTCCTTTCCATCAGTAACCCACTTGCCTACAGCTGGTGAAGCTTCAAAGAACATACTGTACTTCTGTGCATTTCTTTTTCTCCAAAAACCATTTCAACTCCACAAGAAGTGTTTCCTCACTCTGGCCCAAAGGTGGTATCCAGACCCTGCACTGCAGTTGTTTACAGAACACTTCCTGTGACAGAGGTACAGAATGGACACCCAGAGTTCCCCTATAGCAAGGTGGATTAAGAATCCGGGGTTGTCACTGAAGCACATCTGGTCACTACTGTGGCACGGTTTGATCCCTGGTCCAGGAATGTCCACATGCTGTGTCTATGGCCAAAGTAAAAACCAAAAAAAGACACCCAACTGGTTCCCATGCAACAGAAGTCCTCGAGTCTGGGATCTGCCCACAAGCATCTTGCCCTTAATGCCTTTTCCAGTAAGTTTGCACCTCTCCCAGGCTTGTGCTATTTCCCCTAAGCACAGCCACAACCAGGTGCTTTTATGTGGAATTGCCCACTGATGCTCTCTGCAGACCTTTCCCCTTTACTCTTTTTTAAATATTTTAAAAGAGTATGGATGTCCTGCCAAACCCTGTTTCTGACTTTGGATCATTTTTCTGAGCATCCTCACTTGCGGGTTGTCCACTTTGGACTAGGGGGAAAAAAAGCCAGAAAAACATTCACTTTGGTTGTCCCAATGATTTGGAATTAATTATATGCTTTATAGGTAATAAGTATGTGAAAAGCCAGGATCACTGGTTTTGGCCAAAGAAAACACTTTAACCCAATATTTCATTGTTGTTGCTTTTTCAGTGTAATATTCAACCTGTAAAGTAGGCAGGATTTATTTGAGAAATTGTATAAATTCTTTCTTTCCATGTTATTTGCAATGCATATATTTCCCTTATTGTAATAATAAAGAAGGCTTCTTGCCCTGAAACTTTTTTCTCTACATAAGATTTTTTTTTCCTAAGTGGAGAGATAGTAAGAACCAACAACAAATTTTGCCTAAAGCAGGACTTGATAACCCTCCTGAACTTCCAAACTTACCTCCTTAGTACAGTTCTTTTTTAAAAAAATTGAAGTATAGTTGGTTTGCAAGATCGTGTTAGTTCCAGATGTACAGCAAAGTGATTCAGTTATATGTTTCAGAGTTCTTTTTGACGTAGTTTAGTATTCCTTGATTCTAGGTGGCATTTTCGTCCATGTATTTTGTTGGTTTGTTTTAATTATCAGACTAAATATAGTTTAGAAAAGTGAAACATTTATTTTCATAAATATACATTTTAGGAGTTCCCGTCGTGGTGCAGTGGTTAACTAATCTGACTAGGAACCATGAGGTTGCGGGTTCGATCCCTGCCCTTGTTCAGTGGATTAAGGATCCAGCGTTGCCGTGAGCTGTGGTGTAGGTTGCAGATGCGGCTCGGATCTTGCATTGCTGTGGCTCTGGCGTAGGCTGGCAGCTACAGCTCCGATTAGACCCCTAACCTGGGAAACTCCATATGCCACGGGAGGGGCCCAAGAAATGGTAAAAAGACACAAAAATAAGATAAAATAAAATAAATAAATATACATTTTAAAAATCTAATATATTCTGCTTCCTCTCCCTTGTCACCTTTTCTTTTCCCTCTTTCCCCTTCTCCCTTTCCATCCCTTCTAGTCCTTTCCCAATAGTTTAGCCCCAAAGTTATTAGGTGGGGTTGAGCCAGGCAGACACAGTCGGGGAGGACGACAGCTCAGCTCGGGGATATTAAAACTCTGAGGTGAAGAAACTTCCACTGTGGGTCCTAATGGGGGACCCAGCATGTGAAGTTGCCAAATTAAGCAAATTAAAAAGCAGGAAGCCCAGTTAAATTTAAATTTCAGTTAAACCGTGAAATTTGGGGTTTTTTTGGGCTGGGTGGTTCTTTTTGTGTTTTGTTTTGGTTTTGGTTTTGGTGGGGGCGACACTTGCAGCGTATGGAAGTTCCAGGGCCAGGGATGGAATTAAAGCTGCAGCTGCCGACCTACGCCACAGCCAAGGCAATACTGGATCTGAGATGCATCTGCGACTGATTCTGCAGCTTGTGCCAATACCAAATCTTTAACCTACTGAGTGAAGCCAGGTATCCAGCCCACATCCTCATGGACACTATGTTGGGTTCTTAACCCACTGAGCCACAATGGGAATTCTGTGAATTATCTTTTTAATAGAAGTATATCTCATGCAATATTTGAGACATATTTATACCGAAAAAAATTATTGTTTACCTGAAATTTAAATTTAACTGGATGTCCTGTATTTTATCTGCCAACCATACTAGTGTGGGATGTCAGAGCCCAGACTAGAAGAGAAAGGCAACCACGTTGGGGAGGGGACAATAGGGACAGCAGGTTAGCAGAGTGTGTCAGAGGCAAGTAGGATGACAAGGACATCCTTAAAGAAGAGAGAAGATGCCCCAAGAGGTTGCTTATTAAGGAAATACATTGAGGATAATGTTGTGGATGCGAGCTACAAATTTGAAAAGGAGAAAACTGGAATGAGTCCTCTTTTGTGGAATTGGAACTGGAGATACCAATGTAAACTCATGGTTGATAATTTGAAAATGTGATTTGCTTCATATGTGTAGGTTTACTGGAATGTACATAAGAAAGTGGAGCAGAGTTTACCTCTATGGCATAGAACTGAGTGGCTAGGGCAAGAGATGGAAAAACAACTTTTCCTTATATTTCCTTTGCTAGTTTCAAAATTTTATGCCACATGCTCATATCACCTGCACTAGAACAATATTTTTTTAAATAGAAAACATTAAAAAAATAGAATAGGCTCTATTTCAAATCAAATGTTAAATGTAGCCAAGACCTTAGAGGTTTTTCTAAGCTAAATTCTTGAATTTAAGATGGTGTGCCTGAGGTCTAGAGAAGTGACATTCAAGGTCATAGAACAAATTAGTGTGTTACCATGTAAAGAAAAAGGGCCCTGGATTCAAATCTGTGACTTGCCCTTGAGCAAGTAGCTTGCCTCTATGAACCTCAATTTCTTCTACCATAGTGCAGAATACAAAGCAGGGCTGGGAAAGCACCCCCTGCCCTGCCTCCACCACAGCAAAGTGATTCAGTTATACATCCATAAGTATTCCTTTTTCTGTTCTTCTCCATTACAGTTTATCACAGAATATTGAATATAGTTCCCTGTGCTATACATAAGGACCTTGATGTTTATCCATTCTATATATAATAGCTTGCATATGCTAATCCCAAACTCCCACTTCATCCCTCCCCCACCCTGTCCCTCTTGGCAACCATAAGTCTGTTCTCTACATCTGTGAGTCTGTTTCTGTTTCGTATTTTGTGTCATATTTTAGATTTCACATATAAGTGATTTTGTGTGGTATTTGTCTTTCTTGATCTGACTTACTTCACTTAGTATGATAATCTCTAAATCCATCCATGTTGCTGCAAACGGCATTATTTCATTCTTTTTTATGGCTGATTAATATTCCATTGTATATATGTATGCTATATCTTTTTTATCCATTCATCTGTTGATGAACATTTAGTTGTTTCCATGTCTTGGCTATTGTTAATAGTGCTGCTATGAACATAGGAGTGCATATATCCTTTTGAATTATAATTTTGTCTGGATATATGCCCTGGAGTGGGATCACTGAATCATATGGTGACTCTAGTTTTAATTTTTTGAGGAACATCCGTACTATTTTCCATAGCAGCTGCACAAGGCATAATCCTACCAACAGTGTAGAAAAGAGGGTTCCCTTTTCTCCATACTTTTTCCAGCATTTGTTATTTGTAGATTTTTTTTTAATGATGGCCATTCTGACCAGAATGAAATGGTACCTCATTGTACAAACTGAAGCCTCTTAACTTGTTATGACTATATTAGCTTATCAAATCTAAAAAGGCTTCAATTGTTTAAAATGAACCACCATTTTATGTTCCGTCAAGAAATTTTAAAAGTACTATAATTAATTGTAAGATGGCAACCACCATAAGATTCATGCTGATTTCAGCCATGTTAAAGTATGAAAAAAATACTTCTTAGAATTAGTGTAATATCATAGTATTTACCAAAGGGAAAGGATATTTAATATAAAAAGTCATCCAATGGTAATTGAGAAATAAGCAGATATAAGTGAAGATAATCAGACTGGCATTAAAAAACATTACCAGGATGGGGGAAAAAAAGAAACAATGTGAAGATACAGTGGGAAGAATATACCTCAATCTTCATCCAGTTTGGACCAAGAAAGCATAGACAGTTTGCGCACACACACTTGGAAGTAAACAAAAAAATCTAAACAAAATAGAATTGGAGTACTTCCAAGGAAGACATGCAGTGGTTTCAAATAATTGGACCAAGAACTGAAACTCATTCCCTGTTTTATTATGACATGTTTATCAGAGGTGGCAAATGTGCAAATTTTAAGTCGGACACCAAGAAGTAGGGAGCACTGGGGACCACCCAGTCTGGGTGTGGGTAGAGACCACCTTTGGACCAGCACATGGGTAAAATCAAAAGGAGCAACAGTATGAGGAGGGGGTTTTATGAGGTCTGTAGAGTATGTAAATCTAAGTATGAATGCCTGAGAACTTTGGGAGAAGTGATGGAACTCTTTCCTTCTTCCATTGACCCTGGTGAGATATAGACACTGAAAAGTAATGTGATTGTGTGTTCATGTTACCTCCTTCATTCCACCACCTAATCAGCACCACCTACCAAATCTGAATCCTGGAAGGAGAGAACCCTGTCTCCAGGAGGAAGCAGAGGCTCATCCACCTGGAATGAGAGGTGTTTAGGCAGTGGGTTGATCAGATCAACTTGACCTTAGAATGAGGTTGGAGAGTGGGGTATTGAAGAGGGAGTTAACACTTAAACGTATAGGAGTGTTGAGAGAATTAAATGAATGATGTAACCACACCTGGCACATGGTAAGTGCTCAATAAATATTACCCATTGTTAAATTTAAAAAAACAAAAGCTTTGTCAACCATAAGATGCCACACAAATATTTGTATTGTGTAGTTTATTTTAAATTCCTTCACTATTAGATCCGATTCTTAAGGCTTGCAATCTAGACCTCTTTGCAACATGCCACATTATGCTTATTTCATGCACTATTACTTTAAATTGAACACTTTTTCAATAAACTACATTATATAAATTTGTTCATAAACAATACTTTTGTGCATGGGGTGCTGGGTATCTTTCAGAGATTTCCATAATACATACACACAGTGTAATATAGGAACGTAGATTTTTCTTTTAAAGAGCAAAGCTTCAGCAGTTTCTCCTGGATTTTATTCTGTCATTTGACTACATTATATTTCTGATGTTCAATTTGTACTGAGTACATTATGGACTTCTCTAGGGAGCAGAAAGAAAATTTTTAAGTAAACATAAAATGCTTTGATAAATCAAAATATGTGAATGAAATTTCTGCTTAAAAATGTTCCAATCGGTTTTGAGACATGAAATAAAGCTCTTTCTTTCACATTAGAAAAACCATTAACCCAAAGGCAACTGTTATAGAAGTAATGCATAGGCTTATTTTAAAAGGTTAGTTGTTATATAAATACAAATGGAATCTTATTTAAACTAATTATGGAGTAACATGTAAATTCTGTGCAATCTCATTTAAGCTGCCAATAACAAGTGAACATTGCTTGGAATCCATAGATGATGGCTTATATTATAAACCAGCCATAGTATCTCTCAAGCTGAAGTGTCAATCATATTCTAAATATCATGGAATATCACCTCCATATTAGGTCTATGGCAAGACCTTGCCTTGTCCACTGGCAGTGGTATTCTCAGTAACTTGAGCAGTGTTTGCCATTGTAGGACTCAATGAATGTTTCTTAATGGGATAAATGAATGAACATATCCTGTAGACACTCAGAGATTTAAGAAATCCCAATAATCGTGGGAGCTCCCATTGTGGCTCAGTGTGCTACAAATCTAACCAGTATCCATGAGGGTACAGCTTGAATCTCTGGCCTCAGTCAGTGGGTTAAGGTTCTGGCATTGCATGAGCTGTGGTGTATGCCACATCTGTGGCTTGAATCTTATGCTGCTATGACTGCAGCTTAGGCCAGCAGCTGCATCTCTGATTTGACTTCCATATGCTGCAGGTGCGGCCCTAAAAAAGCAAAAAAAAAAAAAAAGAAAAAAGAAAAGAAAATCATTCCCCAAAAAAATCCCAAATATTAAAAACAGGTATTAGGGAGTGATATTTTAAAATAGAAAAAGGTCCTATGAGCTAGCAAGTTTGGCACAGGTCAAAGTGCAGTGGCACAGAAGTCTGGAAATGTCAACTTAACTAACTAACCATGTTTAGTAAGCCACATAGCTAAGTCATTTCCCTTCTCTTATTTCACTTTCGTCACCCCTAAAATGAAGGGGAGTGGACAGACTGGAACTAATGATTCTGAGGGTTCTTCCAAATCTAAAACTGCAATGACAGTGAAATATAAAGGCCCATCATTTATGTGTAGGTTTATTCATTTTTTTTCTTGAATTGAAAACATAGTAACCTACCTAAATCACTATCAAAATTGGCAATGTGGTAGGGACTTCTGGGTGTCCCCCAAACCCATTCTCCCCTTCTTCCTGGGAACAAAGTTAGACTGCATTTCCTATGCTCCTCTGCAGTGTTGTGTGGCCATGTGTCCACGTTCTAGGGATGAAAGGTTGGGAAGCATGACTTTGAAAACCTTCCAGGCATGCTCCTCCACACCCTTTGCCCTTCCTGCTGTCTGGATTGGTGACACTCCCACTACATGGAGTGGCCTTGGAAACCACACGTTGAACATAGCAGAGCCACCATTAGTCTGCTCTCTGAATAACTTTGTGAAGTAGAACACCTGCTCACTCTCTCACCCTGAGATGTTGGAAGACAATTCTCCATGAATCTCTCATGCTTATGCATGTCCTAAGAGCAAAGGCATTGGCCACCTTTGTTTCAGGCTGTCTGTTCCAAGATATTAATATAATAAACAGCCTCAGGAGACAGACTTAGAAGCAAAGCACAAGTTTCTTTATTGTCCACTACAATCAAGATAATAGCTCCCTCTGGGGCACAGGACATCTTTGCTTGAAATTCTCTATGAAAGATGCACATTCTCAGACCCACTCTGTGTGTAGTGTTCACATGGGACATTTCACATTGCCCCTGTGTGACTTGGGGACCATGGGAAAAAGACACAAACACAAAGCTCACACTGCTTTCTGTGGCATTGAGTAATCAAGTCATTTGTCTCTGACCCAGAAGTTTCTTATCTTCTGCCAGCTTTCAGGAAATTGCAGTAGGCTAAGTCTTGAGCTTGTGACTAGGGTAAGATCTCCAACATTTCACAGTTCTTGATATCCATCCGCCTTAGAAAAATCCTGGACTCTCATGTGAGCAAGGTGTTGTATTTGGGACCTGTTTTTATAGTCTTAACCATACAGCACAGTCATTTTCCTGTTGAAAAAGGACTGAGAAATTAGAGTAAATTACTTTATCTTTAGTCAAATAAGATGAAGAAAATAAAAGATATGAATCTGTTATCTATGGGATTAAATTAGGTAAATATTTTCAAAATGTCTTTAAATATTCACTAGTCCTATCAGATATCTCAATGAAAATAATGTACTGTATTCAAATATGTTTGCAATGCAATCACAGTTTATTCCCCCTCCTTCCCTGAAGAGTCACAATGCATGTAAGTTTATTATAGACTCTGAGAAATCCTGTAGTAAAGAAAATTGTTTGTATTATTTAATCAGCAGTATTTCCTAAAATTTTCAGTATTACCTCTATTGACATTCTATAAAATGAGTGTTCCAGGGAATGCACAGAGGGCAAGGCTGGGCTAGATCATTTATAAAATCCTTTATACATCTTTGATTCAAAAGTCTGAAAATAAGTAAGAAACACTTTTTTGCATGTGTTAGACAAATGTGAGTACTCTCCATGCTTCTTAAACTTTAATGTACACCTGGGAATCTTGTTAAGATGTAGATTCTGATTCAAGAGGTCTGTGTAGGACCTGATATTCTAGATATCTAATAAGTTCCCAGGAGATCTCAGTGTCACTGATCCACAGACCATTCTTTGAATAGCGAGGATCTAGCAATACAGGATCTAAAAAATAATAGTCCTGCTTATGATTGTTTTATGACATTAGCAAATTGGCAGATAATGCCATGTTACTACAAATAAATTTCTACTATATATTTAAAGAAAAATGGTCTGCATTTGTGGTTTCATATGAGACAACTGGTGGTGACTTCAGAATTTCTCACAATTCTTGATGATTTTAGGGATATGTTTACTTACTAGAAAAACGTATGTATCAGTGTGGGGTTCTGCATCATCATGTGGCCTAGTCCCAATTTAGAAGTTTGCTTTTTGGGGTTTTTTTGTTTTTGTCTTTTTAGGGCCATATCCACAGCATATGGAAGTTCCCAGGTTAGGTGTCGAATTGGAGCTTTAGCTGCTGGCCTACACCACAGCTACAGCGACGCCAGATCCTTAACTAGTACCCATAAGGACACAGGCTCATTACAGCTGAGCCGTGACCGGAACTCCCACATAAGTTTGAACACAGACTTGGGATCACCAATAAAGATGTTAAAAAATAGTTTGTGATTTAACCTGGGAATGGGTATTAATCTGACCAGGTTTTAACCTATATGCTCTGGATTAAAGATGACTAAAAGTTTCTCACCAGAAAGAAAAAAAATTTCTTTCTTTTCTTTTTTCCTAACTTATATTTGAATGTTGTTGATCTGTGTTTCAAGAGTCATGTCCTCTACTCTGCTCTAACAGCACTAGAGCAGAATTTTTTAAACAAAATATAAAGACGAGACATGTGAGATCAGGTAGACAGGTTATAAGGAGCTGAGCTTACAGCAGCATAAAAACTTACATCAGTAAAGTTACTTCCAACAATGAAATAGAGAGAAAGTTTGGCATGTGCTAATTAAGGAATTTGATATGTGTGAATTTGCTTCCAATTATGAGATCTGAGTCCAATAATGAATTCTTTGAACCTGTTTCCAAAGTAACATATTTGGCTCTATAATAAAATTTCATCCCAATCTCTAAGTAAAAATAATTTGCAACCTTCATGATAGTGAGAAGAAAAATGTCAAAGAAGGTACACTGCATGCTCTCAGTGGAAAAAATAATTAAAAAAAAAACATTTAAAATTGTAAGACTCTGGAAAATTCATGATATAACATAACATGAAACAATGAAAGTACATTTTTCCTATAAGTAGACAATGAGAAAATGAAAGCAATTTAGTATATGGGGTGATAAAATCACAAGTGAATTGTTCTTTCATTTTGCTCTTTGTTAATATTGGATTTCTACACTTAGTAGATATTATGTTATTTAAAATAAGTTGATTAAAACAGTTCTTGCTGATGGATCTATAGCTACAGTACCAGTTATATCAGTGGGACTTAGGAAAACACTGTACTTGTTTTGTTACTTTTTTTTAAACCGGGAGTGGGAGAAATATTGACTGATCACAATTTTCTGTCAGTGTAGTATATAAGATGAAGCTATACATAGGGAATAGTAAAAAAAAAAAAAAAGTAACTTAGAAAATAGATGGCACTGTAGTTCCCTGGTGGCTCAGCAGGTTAAGAATTCAGCATTGTCTCTGCTGTGGTGCAGGTACAATGTCAAGTATAGCCAAAACCAAAACCAAAACCGAAAAAAAAAGAAAAGAAAAGAAAAGAAAAGAAAAGAAGAAGCAGAGAAAAGATAACAGATGACACAACCAAAGTGAATATTTGAGGAGTTTAATAGACTAATTACATAGGTGCAGTTTGGGGAAACCAACAAGGTTTAGGGCAGTTCCTTTTGAGGGGTAGCAGGCAGGGGACTGTTGTTATCATTGGGCCTGAAGGACCAAGGATGGAGTAGTTACTGGGGTCAGGTTGGATGGCAGAATGGAAAGGGCCACTGAAGGAGGGAGGCAGCTAAAGCACAATCTTAATTCTGGCAGGGGGATCCCAAGGAATTGATACTCCAACATCCCAGTCCCCCTGCCCTTTCATCTCCTGCAACATGTCCTAATCATAGATCCCAACCAATACCAAAGGACAAGGGAGCCGATTGATGTCAGTTAGCTTCCCCAGCCCAGAGCAAGAAGGGTGGAGTGTGGATCTGGAGGGATAAGTGGCAGAGAAGTAGAATAAGGTGCCATACAGGGCAGGGCAGGAACAGGATCTGTACATTGACAGAGGGGTTCATGTGAGGGCTCGTGCTAAGTGCTTCAGGCTAATGCTTATGAAGAAAAATATGGCTAAAGGCATTTCTGAAGATCTGGAGCATTGCATAAAATGTTTACTTCTCCTTATGTGCAAGAGTGCCCATGCTGTGTTTGCTTGACTGAAATAAAATGTTCTAAGACATCCTACACTCTCCTTTGCATTAATAGCAAGAGCTAATGGATCTTAAAATAAGAAGACACTCACTCATACCTTTGTTTAAAAACCTCCCCTGATCACTTCCCTATAGCAGATTATATGTGTATATGCACACACACAAAACATATTATATAAAATTAACAAATCACTCTTATTTCCTCATTAAGACTCTCTTGACTTCCAAAGTTCCCCCCAAAAGATACTTAAAATATTTTTGCTAGGAGTGTAAATTAATGATGATGATGATGGTGATGATGATGATAATGATGATAGTTATCCACCTATTGAATGCTTACTTTGTGCTAAATCCCCTACAGGGTAGGTACTATTATGGCCTCTATTTTAACATTGCATAGATGAATAATTGAGACCAAAGGAAGTTCATTAGCTTCCTCAGATCACATGCCCAGAAATAAATGACAAGGGTTTGGAAGGTTGTCAGACTACAGGGTCTAAAATTTTAAACACAGTATTGCCTCTTTCTCTTTCACAGCATTGCACTTTTTTTATATATCAAAAAAGATGATTGATGTTCTTTAAAACTTTTGCTTGAAAGCTAATCAAATAAAACGCAAGACTGCCAAAGATGGAGGAAGAACAAGAGAAAAGACATCAGAGTCAGGGTGAACTAAGGGGAAATGTCAGATAAGGAAGGTTCAAAACTGATTTCAGTCTACTTGCAGGCACCTGCCATTCATGAATGTTCTCTGTTCTGTGTCTTTCCATCTAAACTGCAATATTTGTCCTCCGCATTCCTAAATGATTTCTGTGATCACTTGGTAACTAAGTTCAATCTTTTTTTTTTAATCTATATTAAAGCCCTACAAAGCTCTAATAGAATGATTTTACTGTAGGCCTTAAACTTATCCCATGTCAGCTTTGTTCAAAGGAATTCTGAGAAATGTGATGGAATTGTGCAACGTGCATATGGCCACTTTGCATCTGTCAGTGTGAACCAGCTTTACTGACATGTTAAGCTGCTTTTGTAAAACATACTGATCAACCAAACCAAATACGGAGAGCCAAGGGTTATCCATACTGTTTCATAGACTTCAATGCTTCAAAACATTAAAACATTATAAAGAAATAAATAGTTCTCATTCTACTTTGAAATATCAAGGATAAATAGATAATTAAATATTATTGAGGCTTGATACTTCTCCAACTCTGGGCTACTTGGCCCATTTCTCTATTTATCAAATGATAGCCTAGGAAAAGTTATAAAAATGGAACCCTTCAGTAAGCCAATGTAATGACTTGTTAACAGCTTTGCCAAAAAGGTTGGTGATGAAATTAAAATATTTATGTACAATGACATATTGAGGTTAACAGTGGGATTCAATTGTCCATGATATCCATTAGCAAGAAAGGCTGAGAAGTTGCTGTAAATTTCCTAAAGCTTGGCCTGCCCCAGAGCTTATGCCATATTTAGCAGAAGAGATGAGAAAGAATTCATTGGCTCCAAACTGATCTGATTTGCCTTGTGGCTGTGTGCCAGTCTGTGCTGGTGCAGATGTGTGAATCATAGGCTGCCAGAGATGATTCTGTTATATCCCTTGTTTTTGCCCCATGCTACAAGAGGCTTTATCTGGGCCAGACCTACACTTTTGAGACAGTTTCCCATAGTGGTCATTTGTCGTTTTTATCTCAGTGCTTTTCTCTCTTCTCCTTTGGGAATCTACTCTATACTCAATTTCAGATCATGTAGTTTGAGATGAATCATTTAGGCTACCAAAGCACTGAACTTCCATAGCCATGTGTTCAAAAGTGGGCTCATAAACTGGGCCTGCCCCAGCATCAAAACTCCATCCTTCTGGGCACATGGATTTGTTTAAAGAGATGAACATAAACACAACTTGATTCAATCACAGTTCATTCAGAATCTTGAGAGGGTCCATCCCCCACCCCTGCCATCCAGAAGTTTTCTCTGCTAGGATGACTAGCATTAACAATGATATCATCCTGGAGCTATAGGGCCCCTGTATGGAGTTCAGGAATGAAGCCCATGCAGGAAAAAAAAAAATGGAGAATCCGATACCTGATAATGTTGTTTGAGTCCCTGGATCAAAACATTCCTGAAGCTATGAGTATTAGACCTATGTGATATTAGTTAATTTATTCTCCTTTTGCTTAAGCTAATTTGGATTGAGATTTCTGTCACATGCAACAGAAGATTCCAAATAATTTATCTCCTATCTATATTTAGTCTTACCTTCCTCTAGTTCTTCTAGAAAAATCCCCATTTGATCTAGCACTCACCTATTAAAGAATGTTTAACAGTAGGTCTTCAGTGCTTAGCCTGATGTTGTGATCGGGTCTTGGCCTTACCTTGGCTGGCTCAGGCATGTGGCTTACCACCATGCTAAGCACCAGTTGGGAGGAAGAACAAACAGGACTTGATGGGAAGTGGTCAGGGCCATAGCCAGCTTGGACGAGGACCGTTTTGGTGTCTGGGAACAGTGCCCTGTGGTCATTTTTAAAATCAGGAGTAAAATAAATATGGATAATTGGAGACAGCAAACAAATATTTCAGAGACATTGTTCTGGGAAATCTCGGTCACCAAAAGGAGGAGCAGTGATACTGCAGCTCAAGGCTAAGTGAGCTTCCATCTGTTCTGCCTGGTGGCAGACAGGCAGCTAGCCATGTGGTGGGACCACCAGAGCTCACTCTGGACAGCAACCATGTTGAGCCTCACCTGGAAGGGGAACACAGGCCACTCCAGATGCACTAATCCAGTAATAGTCACTCAAGAAGTCAGACGGTCCAGAACCCAACATATGAGCCTTTTAGTGTCTTCAGCTGGAGAAAACAGGCTGGGAAACAAGGTGGCCATGAACAGGTGCAGCCAGACTTCTAGCCCCCAAGGTGGAGTCGTGTGTATTGGCTTGGAGAGCAACCCAGATCTGGGCTTAAGTCCAAGATCTACCCCCAGCTAGTGGGACAATCTTAAGCAAGTGTTTAAATTGTCCATGGCTCAGCCTTCTCATCCATAAAATAGTTCTTCCTTCAGAAGGTAACTGTGAGGATTCATTGAGAAAGGTGTATATCATGCTTCACACAGAGAAATACTCAGTAAATTCTACTCTCATTATACCCCTGTATTGCACATAAGCAGGATATATCATTTCCTGTACATAGCTGGTGTTCCCCATCTTTACACGTTCCATTTTCTTCCCTTATGTTTCCCTACTGAAATTCCACCCACCCATTAAAATTTAATTCAGAAGTCGTTGCTTTCATGAAGGCTTCCTTCCAACTAGATGGAATCTTTCCTTTGGCTCTAGCTCTCTGTAAGAGATAGAAACCTCCTTCATCTAGGGCAGGAGTTCTTAATCCTGGCTGCATATTAGAACCACTTGGAAATCTATTAAAAATATTGATGCCTGGGCCCCTCTCCCAGAAATTCTGATTTAATTGGTCCGAGGTGAGGCTAAAGCATCAATATATTTAAAAAGCTCCCTAGGTGATTCTAATGTGCAGCCAAGATTTAGAACTGATGGTTGAATGAGTATGTTCTTAAATAATGTTTATCAGCAAATGCAAGCTAAGATATTAATGGCTTAACATTTTCATAGACTAACTTTTAGAAGACTTGCATTTTTATTAAAAGCAGTGCAATACTATGAATCCAAGAATCCAAATGTAAATAAGACTTTTTTTAATGTTTAACCTAAAGGTAGGAATCATAATTTAATTAAGGAGGTGCATAAGATTTTCAAGCATAATATATGATGCTTGTGTAGTATCCTAGACATAGATCTAAAGTATTTTGGTTCATGAAGGGGAAAATCCCCCTAATTTAGAACATGCACAAAAAGAACAGGAAAAGAAGCTTCAAAATGTGGGTGACATTGGGCTGAGTATTGAAAGGTAAAAACATATTTGCAAGGTCAGGAGTGGGAAGGCTTTCCAGGCCATATATGGAGGTGACAAAGTCCATGGTCATTCCAATTCATGCAACTTTCTAAACTAAAATAATAATAATAATAATAATAATAATAATAATAATAATTGGTAACAGAGAACGTGGCAACTCTATCTGCCTAGTTCTTAGTTGTGAGAGGATGAGAGGATGTTTAGAGGCAGGAAGACTGTCCCAAATTATACCTGTAAGTAGACTACTTTCGTTGCAATGGCCCAGATCTAACTTGAGTTATTTTTTCTAAAAGGAGAGAATGAGTTGCCTTTTAAAACCAACTCATAGGAAGGATGAGTATAACAGTGTTCTAGGATAATTACTCCAGGAACTGGGATTCCCAGCCCCACCCCCACCAACTCTATTCTCATTTCCTACCTGCTTCTTCTTGAACATCAATTTCATTGTTGTAGACTTGCTTTGTCAATGCTGCCATGGCTGATGTCAACTCCTGGATTCATAATCTCTCAGCTGTCCCACCTGTGGAAGCATTTTGAGTAGCCTGAATCCAGCCTTGTCCAAAATTAGACCAAGCAATAAGGCAAGATATGGGATTCTCTGGTTAACCCAAGGGTCAGGTACCGATCTCTGATCACCATGGCTAAGGGAGCAGAATCAGTAGGAAGATGTCAGACTCTCTCTCTCTTTTTTTTTTCCTTTTTGTCTTTTTAGGGCCACACCTGAGGCATATGGAGGTTCCCAGGCTAGGGGTTGAATCATAGATGCAGCCGCCGGCCTACGCCATAGCCACAGCAACGCAGAATCCGAGCCACATCTGTGACATATGCCACAGGTCATGGCAATGCTGGATCCTTAACCCGCTAAGTGAGGCCAGGGATCGAACCTGGCTCCTCATGGATGCTAGTTGGGTTCGTTAACCACTGAGCCATGATGGGAACTCCTTAGACCTCATTTAAGTAAGGTCAGTGTTTAAAATAAACATTTCTTAGAAGACAGGAAGTGAGGTCTTCTTGTAAAAGGACAGAGGGATGCTGGGCAGATCTTAGAGATAAATCTCTAGCACTGTCCATCTCCTAGCCACCTAGTTCTCTCATGTACCTTCTTCTTCCTATTTAAATAATTTCCCCAAGGCCCCTATGGTTGACTGATGGCAAAAATGGCTCCAATTCCCCTCTCTGTCCTCTACCCATGCCCTCTGCAATGTGATTTGCAATGATGTGCATTAAGATGTATGGTCTCTTCCCCTGACCTTTGAATTTGGGCTTGACTTAACTCTGGTCAATCAAATAGAACAGAAGTGACCATGGGCTAGCTCTGAGTCTGTACTTGAAAAGACCCTGTGTGCTTCTGTTCTTCTGTTATAACCCTGCCACCAACATTAAAACAAGCCCAGGCTAGTGTGATGGAAGATGAAAGTGTCTGGCGGCAGAGCCAGCTCATTCTAGGTGAGGCCATTTTAGACCAGACAGCCGCACCACCACTTCCCACCCTCACCCCATTAACCCACCAGCTGAGTCGCCGACACATGAGTAAACTCAGCCAAGATCAGTTGAGTCTAGCCAAGAGTGAAGAACTGCCCAACCAACCCACAAACTCAGGAGCTAAATAAGTGGATGTTGTTTTAAGGCACTGGATTTTGTGGTTGCATGTCAACAGAATTTTTGTGGAACTAGATAACCAATATAGCCACCAGTTTACAAATGCAGTAATCCCACATATAAACACAGATATTATCCAACTCACCTCAGTGCAAATAGCTGAATGTCCAGTGTCACAGACTGATGTCTGTTCCTGCCCGTTAGGTACAGATGAGACTTTAAGAAAGACATTAACATTTAACATGTGAGGAAATTAGGATTGTGTCAATCAAAACTCACCACTTAGAAATGGGGGATAGAGAAGACACGTGTAGGAGCAAATGCTACCTAGCATTCAGCCTTCCTATTGATCCTTGCCCAGAATGTTTGATTTCCTTTGAAATTTGCACCCAGACATTGTATGCATGTGGTCTTGGCAGGATGGTGAGTCCAATATCCTCCATCCACACACACACACACACACACACACACACACACACACACACAAAAGTCCTGCTGGTCAGGGATAATAAGATAAATGATGACTTTAGTAGGTCTCATTGGCATCTATGTATTGAATCATTTCCCTGGAAGTGTCTTAAGCTCTTTAATTGGCCAACTGGTGGCTCACATTCTGCCAGGTGGGTGATTTTTTCCTCCTCCATTTCCATCAGGAGCAACCTCAAGAGAAGGGAGAGAGGCTTTGGGAAGTTTGAACACTTCACCCATCTAGCTCACCTACAATGGGTGCAGACACAGAGGCCTAAGGATTTCCTCAGGGCTTAAATGATCTTGGCTCCTGTGACTAGATTTGATATTTCTCTGGCAGCATTATAACTGCCTAGTCTTCAGTGCCAGGAATGTGGTCCAGCTTGATATTTGAACTGAACATCATGTTCACTTTTTTCTCCCAGCCTGTATCTTCCTAGGCCTTCGTTTAAAGACTTGGATCTCTGCCTGTCTTCTGCTTGGAAGGGTGAATGGAGAAGTGAGACAAAACTAACCTCTCTTCTAACCCAGCCAATGCTTGGAAGGGGTCTGAGAGATCAGACTTCCTGATGCCCTTGGGTTTCCCACAGTATGGCACTTTAGTTTGGACTGGGAAATAGAGTTTTTCAGTTTGCCACAGCCTGGATTCCAGCCTTTCAGCAGAATGGGACCATGGTGGAAGGACCGAAAGGAATTGGCTTAATGCATTCAATTTCTTTCTCCTGTTGGTCTGCCTTGGGCAACCATGGGCAAAGCATGTCTTTCTCTTGCAGTTCCATCCTGAGCACCCTAAGAGGCATCCCCCTACACTTTACTCTCATGACATTTTCTACCACATCTTCCAAAACTTAGTCTTAATGGAGATGGAGTTTGAATTCCAAGAGACCACAGCTACAATTTAACTGATAGCTTCAAATCTGCTTAACAGCCAGGATTTAGACCACATGCTTGGAAGACTTTTCCAGAGGAAGAAGGGAGATCTTTCCAGAACTTCAACATTCTGGGCAAACAAAAGAAATCCTTGACAACTACAACTCCACATTGAACACTCCTCCTCTAGGGTTGCCAACTCTGATTGATTGGTAGGGGCTGCTTGTGGAGAGGGATTCTGAGGCCATGTCTGGACTCTGGGAAAGCATGCCATGATTGCTTAGTCATGTCTGGGAAGGTCAAGAGATAGGCGAGTAACAAGATATACGTCTTGTTTTGACATTCTTTTTCTATACCAGTTAAGTGCAAGATCAGTTCTGCTGTGTGGCTTTGTCTTTACAAGATATGGACTTGAGAATTTGATGAGCATTTGAGGTAAAATTAGAGAAGAATCTAATGTGGGAAATAATCACCTTAACTTCCAACTAGAATGCCTTCACTTTTTGGAAAACTAGCTCATTTGTATATATAAATCAGTATCGTCTATAGAAGATTTTACTTGCTCTCCAAATATGCTAATGTCATCCCCAATTGCAACTGTCACACACTTAAGGTTACACATCTCTCTTTTTAAATAAAAAGTCAGGTAATAACTGAATACCTTACATTCTATTAAAATAATCTCATCTTTTTGAGGTTCGGATGTAACACCTATTCTGCCTGCATCTCAGTGTTGTGATAAGCCTGAAATGCAGCAAGTTCTCAGTAAATAAGGGAAATAAATGAAGATATGTACTTTGAATACCTTAAAATACTGTATGAAAGTAATTTTTACTGTTTTCTACCTTGAAAACTGATACTCTATGTAAATAGCTGCTTTACCATCATGTACTTCTAAATTTTGGCTACCTAACATTGATCCTTCCTCCCAGAGTGTTCCAATCTCTTTTAGGGGTTGTTCTCAGGCGCTGTGAATGTAGCCTTGGCAGGAGGGTGATTCTAGTATTTCCCATCCACACAAAGTTGGGCAAGTTGGGCAAGAGTAGAGGCACCACTTATTTCTGAAAATGCCAACGTGTAAGCATATGAGGAAGCTCAACCAAACGTGAGGCCTGCTCCCAAGATTCTGGCTCTAGAATATGGGCAGAAGTCAGCAGTAGCCATAGATGTGGTCACAGCCTTAGGGGGGTTGTGATGGAGGCTATGGCCTTATTCTGACTTGGCAATTCTTGGGGGTGACCATAGCTATGGCTTATGATGCCCAGCCTCCGTCCTTGTCTTCTGTCCATTTTCCAAGTCACATTTTCCAATCTCCCAGTTCAACTCTCCATATCTAGTATCTTCTGCAAATTTCCTCCCCCTTTTATTTTACATGTTCATGTATGCATTGCAGCCATTTCTCTTGCAAAAGGAGCCATGGGTGATGCAGGGCATGAGAGGAGCACTATGTAGACCTCAGACATGTGTCAGTGTCTTGTTCATTAAGCCTGAAATGCAGCAAGTTCTCAGTAAATAAGGGAAATAAATGAAGGTATGGGATACAACTGACCTCTGACCTCTGTACTCTAATCAGCCACATGCTGATCCCCACGCAGCTCTAGACAGTATGTCTGAGATTAAAGCTGGAAGATCTATGCCTGCTGCGTCTGTCCTCTTTGACGAGGAAGGCAAATCTTTCCCCAAACTGTCATCCTGAGCTCTACTGCTTACTCCTCCATCAGCGCCCTCAGATGCCATGGAAATTGGAAAGCAGGTATCCCACCTGGGGCTGGGGCCTTTGTTGCCACAGACAGATAAGGGTTTCTGTCAGAAAGGAAAAACAGGGGACTAGATACTGGGAAAGCAGGTAATGATGGCTGCCAGAAAAAAAAAAAAAATTAAATACCAAAGGGATAATAATCCTGGCCCTCTGTGAGTTAGACACCATGGGAATCTGGGCCACTAAGAAAACAGGAAACCTTCCTAATGAACATGAGCCCTCTTCTCTGTGGTTCATTCTCTGTTCCAGGCCAAGAAAGATGTCCCTGCAGAGAATGTGCTAGGTCTGAAGATGGGACCCAACTCTCAGATACAGACATATAAGCTCTGGATGGAGAAGAGGACCTATTTCTTCAGAGAAACTAGAATTGCAAGGGCAGACCACAATCGTATAAGCCTAGAGATTTCTACCTGTCAGCAGAGATGGCCTTGAACTGCTCAGAATGTGCAGGCTCCAGTCTGTAATGTGTTTTCTGTGGTACAACTATTCTGGCCAAGTGTCCTTTGTGTTGCCAGCAGTCCTGCTGAATCCTTTCTTTTGGCCTTAAAGGGCTGCCACAGACTCCTGCCCTTTCAGGATAGATGGTCTCAGGAGACCCCACTAACCCCAAGATGACCCTTGCCACTCTGACCTCTCCCCGAGTTCCCTGCCTCTGACCGCAAGAACTAAACAGTCTCATATTATGCCCCACAGAGGCCCCAAACACTGGGCCCAGGGAGCGGCTAATTGGTTTTTTACAAGCCTAAGATAATTCAGACATTTAAATATTGATGTTCATTTCTGGGCAGCTATAAACACAAAAGGGGGGGAACATGTTTAACTGCTTCCTCTCATTTGGTCTCACTGTGATAATAGTCTTTAGTCAATAAGCCCAGCTTTTCAAAGAGGGGACTCATTTGCATTAATAGGGATGTTCAGTGCACTCTGTCTCCTCATAGAACAGTCCCTCACTTGGTGTCTATCCTGTTCACCCAACACCTCTTATATCTTGGGGTGGCAGGAGGGCTATAAGAATCCCAAGTTTGGGGCTGAAGGAAGAACACAGCAAATTATATTCAGCACCCAGGGAAGCATTTCCCAATGAGCAATGAGACTCTTGAGGATGGAGAGATCCTGATAACAGAACTCCAGATCAAGGGAGGGAGCCCCTGCCTTCTTCTCCTTGAAGCACAGCTATGAGGGAGAACAGGTGGGGACTTAAGATGTCAGCGGAAGATCACTGAACTGACACATCCAAAAAGGTACCATGGAAGGTCCCACCATAGCTCAGCAGTAATGAATCCAGCTAGTATTCATGAGGACGCAGGTTTGATCCCTGGCCTCATTCAGTGAGTTAAGGATCAGGCGTGAGCTGTGGTGTAGGTCACAGACACTGCTCAGATCTGCTGTTGCTGTGGCTGTGGCATAGATCGACAGCCGCAGCTCCGATTTGACCCTAGCCTGGAGACTTCCATATGCCTTGGGTGAGGCACTAAAAAGCCTTAAAAAAAAAAAAAAAAAGAACCATGGTACCGTCTCTACCGCCCCCGCCCCCCTCCCAGTTCTGCTTATGTCCCTTGATAAAGTCATTCTGGGCTTGTCTTTTTTGTCATGCCCTCAAAACCACCTGCCTGTATGACCCTAACATCTGCACACCATTTTTCTTGTACTATTTTGTATGCTTTCTTGAAAGTGCCCCTCAACAAGCAGACAGTAATTTATTCCAATGCTGAGATCTCTGTTTTCACGTGTATTTGACAGTTATTGAAGGTTTGTAATCCACCCATAGGATCTGCTGCTTTCTTAACCAGATTCAAGGAATACTGGATGTAGAAACAATGCTAATAATGACAATATACTTTGGTTCAATTAAAGCATCATTTGTATAACAGCATAAGTCATAGAATCACAATTTGCTAATGTACACATCATTGAAAGATGGTTTATCTCTCATAGAATCTTATGTTAATCGGTACTTTATGTTATATTTATGTAGGTTTTCATGTTATCACTCTGAAGATTCTAAACTTCTTGAGGGTAGTTCCTTTATCATTCTAGGGTCCTAGAGTCACATATTCACTTAGACTACAACTCAAATGTTGATAGAAAGCACAGTTTCCTTCATTTTTCTATTAAGTGATCCTTTTTATAAATGTTTAACTGGATAGCAAGGGAAAAAGAAAAAAAAAATTTATTTTAACAACCCAGGCTATTTCATCCTCCTTAGTAATTTTCACACTTTCCCTACCTAAATGCTCATTCAGTTTTGTAGGAAATGCCCCCTCTTTCATATTTCTGCTTTTTCTCTCTGTGTTTTCCCTATCTAAGTAGGACATGAGAAGAGATGGGGCTTTGTGGCTTTGTGGTGATAGTAGGGCGACAGAATCTTCAGGTCAGCAGTCTACCCTGGATCCCCGTGAGGTCTGCTGGAGAGAAACTGGCCTGGGCTGCCCAGGAACTGATGACTACAGGGGGTTAGTGGCTTTCCTTCTAGGAGGTTCTTCTGGGAAGTGATCCTGGAGTCTGGGGCTAGTGTGACTGCTGGTTGGTTTTCTCTTCCATCTTGATCTGGAGTTGACTTAGTCCCACACTGCCCTTGCTGATGCTGAGGATGCCCATGGAACCTGGGCCAGCCAGTCTTCCTGGCCGTCTTCAGTTGCTGCTCCTAGCACAGTGACTACCTTCCTTCTAGAAAATTCCTGCCAGCCCGTCCTTGGTTCTTCTGGGTCTCATTCATGCCACGGAGAAGCAGACAGCAGTTCAGAGGGTTTGCCTTCTACCTCATTTAGGGGCATCTGTGAATTTACTTCGATATGGCCATTCTTGGTGTTGAGAGTGGGCTCTGTCCTCGCAGAGCCCCAAGTAGAAAAAAGGACAAAAGCCCCTTCCTCAACATAGCACATTTTACTGAATCTAAGATGCAACTGATTTTAAGATATACCACTCTTCTGTATGCTTTTTCAAAAAGAAATTAAGTGCCTAGGAAGATCCATGAACACATCCTGATGCATTCTGAAAATATGTGTATAAGAAATGAGTATTTTATATGTGTAACATATTCCTGTCCGAAGAACATAGGCCCCAAAAAGATAGAGACATGGGCCTAACCTTGACTGAGATTTTGCTCTTACCTCCTTCTCTCCACAGTTCCTCCACACCCAGAGGAATAAGCTCTAGCTTCTTTTTTTTTTTTTTGTCTTTTTGTCTTTTTGCCATTTCTTGGGCCGCTCTCGCGGCATATGGAGGTTCCCAGGCTAGGGGTTGAATCGGAGCTGCAGCCACTGGCCTACGCCAGAGCCACAGCAACGCTGGATCCGATCCGCGTCTGCAACCTACACCACAGCTCACGGCAACACCGGATTGTTAACCCACCGAGCAAGGGCAGGGATTGGTTCCTAGTCGGATTCGTTAACCACTGCTCTGTGACGGGAACTCCAGCTCTAGCCTCTTGTTTCTTGTCATTGCATCCTCCTGCTACCCCAGGGCAGGAGCTTCACCACCTAGCTTCCTCTCATTGTGGAAGAAACTCGTCTATTCAGCCATGCCTAGCTCTTGATGAAATGATAAACGATGAATTTGGAAAGTCCTTTCTATTCTGAAAAAGTGTGGCTTTCAAGAATACATTGACTTGTGAAAATGCCCCTGTGGTGCAGCGGGTTAAGGATCCAGTATTGTCTTTGTGGCAGTGAAGGTCTGATTTAGGACCTGGGGCAGTATGTTAAGGATCCTGCGTTGCTGCAACTGTGGCATAGGTGGCAGTTGCAGTTCAGAATTTCCATACGCCTTGAGTGGGGCTAATAAAGCAAAAAAAAAAAAAACACATTGACTTGTGACAAAAATCCTTTTTTGGAGGGAGTTCCCTGGTGGCTCAGCAGGTTAAGGATCTGGCATTGTCACTGCTGTGGCTCTGGGTACTTCTGTGGCACGTGTTTGATTTCTGGCCCAGGAACTTCTGCACGCCACAGGTGTAGCCAAAAAAAAATCCTTTTTTCTTTGGATATCAGAAATTGAATATTAGCTTTTTTTTCTTTCTGTTTTTTGTAAAATGATTTTTATTTTTTTCCATTATAGCTGATTTACAGTGTTCTGTCATTTTTCTATTGTATACCATGGTCACCCAGTTACACATACATGTATATACATTATTTTTTTTTTTCTTTTTGAATCATTTCTTAAAAAATCCTAAACTTCTAGAAGGCATGCTTTTGGATGCCCCTGGCAGAATGGGGAGAAGCTCGGTATAAGAAAATACAGAACAAACAAAATCAAGCACATCAAAATATTACTAAAAAATTAACCTGTTTCATTTTTATCTCTCCTCAAGGCCTAGCATGAAGCCATGAACAAAACTGAATGTGCAGTAAATTCTAGCAGAAAAACAATGAAGATATTTTATTTGTTCCTACAGCCCCAATTGTGAGTACCTCTGAAGGCAGAATTTGGAACATTGACTTTCTTGGCAAGTTCCCATCAAAAAACTAAATTAGCTCTTCATTTTTTCAAGGGACCCACTGTGATGTTGACTTAGTAGTTGACCTCTTTGCCATTTGCAAATTGATAATATTTTCCCCACTAAAAAAAACCCTGGAGCCCTGTAGATTTTGTATTTCTTAGGGTTGCAATCTTTGGATGAGGAGTGAATATTTGCTTCTTTTTGGTATTCTAGTACTAGTATCTCATAGATGGAAAAGAGGTTACACATGAAAATTGTTTTTATTATCTTGTATAAATATGATTTTTATTTTATTTTATTTTATTTTTACTTTTCTTCTGGAGCAGACCAAAAGAGAAATTCCAGGGTCAGGATGTACTGTAATGGAGGAGTTTGGGGGTGCTACTGAAGCTTTTTCTTCCAGGTATTCTTTTTTTTTTTTTTTTGACTTTTCTAGGGCCGCTTCCACAGCATATGAAGGTTCCCATAATAGCGGTCTAATCGGAGCTGTAGCTGCCAGCCTGTGCCAGAGCCACAGCAACACAGGATCCGAGCCGCGTCTGTGACCTACACCACAGCTCACAGCAACACCGGATCCTTAACCCACTGATGAGGCCAGGGATCGAACCTGCAACCTCATAGTTCCTAGTCAGATTTGTTAACCACTGAGCCATGACGGGAGCTCCCCCTCCAGGCATTCTCTAATAGTAAATTTTATTGAGATGGCTGGTGAGGTAATAGGAGTGGTTTCTCTGGCCTAGCCTTAGCTGGTTGTACAAGGAGCAACCATCTCAAAGCCCTTTCTCCTGGCTAGAGTGTCCTGCCCATAAGAGCTAAATATAAATGTAAAGTAATGGGAAGGTCAAGAGTTGATAGCGCTAGAGGAATACTGAAGAGATCATAATATGATTGCACTTACTTGTAAACAGGTAGCTGAAAGAAGAAAAACTTACAGCTCACATGGACGTTTTTCCTTCATAATTTTCTTCTCCAAAACTTCACAAATTATTTCTCCTTTTTCAGTTGCAGTGTTGTAACCACATAACTGTCGTTGAAAATATGATTTAAAAGAAACTATCCTATTTCTTTACCTATGCGTTTTGAAATGTGATTTTTACCATATTTGGGGCAAAATTGCGTGTGTGTGTGTGTGTGTGTGTGTGTGTGTGTGTGTGTGTAGCATGAAATCACTTTAATGTGAATCATCAAAAGTGGAAGTGAGTAAATGTTGCTGAAATTCACATTACAGAATTTTCTTTTGGATACCGATGGTGAGCTAAGCTATGGTCAGTTTTGCAAAGTGATCTTTTAGATTCTAAAATGAACAAAAGGTTTTTAGTTAAAAGATATTTGCATTATTGGAGGGGTTACTGCAGGTGGAATTTTTTTTTTAATAGTAACTAACTGTTAATGCCTTTTCCCAGCTCTAAGTATGATCCAGTATTTCCTCATCAGTTTTTTTTGTTTGTTTTTTTTTTCTTCTCTTTGCAGTAACTCCTGTGCCCTTACTCTGAGTAGCGTTTCCCACCAGCAGGTTAATAGGATGCAATACCCAAAAAGGGCCAGTGAATCTGTTTGTTACAGTCTAATGCTGTGGCTACAATACGCCAATGCTGAAGTCAGTGAAAAGGCATCATCCAAATACAATCCAAGGAAAATGCAAGCTGATACAGCACAAAGACGCTTTGTTTAAGAATGGCAGAAATTTCCAGCAACTATCTGGAAAAAAAAAAAATGCAGGATGGGAGGGAATGTAATCAAATAACAAAACAAACCCAAACTAAAAGAGAATCTTTATAAACCAGCACAAGGACACTTTGTTTTTAAGTATACACAATGAATTTTAAAGATCTTTGTTCAGAGGGAAATAAAGTATTATGAAGGACTGACACATTTGATGGATGGATGGTTTCTGAAAAACTGCATTATCAATTACTTTTTCCTTGTTTGGCTCCAGTCCAGTAATTTTTATTTGAACAAGCCACATGCTAGCATGGTTTTGATTGTAGGAAGTGACTGGTTGTTGTTAAAGGCTACTATTTTACTGATGAGCTTATCTCTTCCTCCCCCTCCCCATTCTGATTGGGTTCTGATATGAAAGGCAGAGCTTCAGTTGTTATAAACAGAGTCAGGGATTGTTTGATAGACCCACCCGTGTTTTGCTTTCAGCCTTCCGTGGTACAAGCCGGACAATGTCTTCAGCAGTGCTTCAGAAGACAAACACTTGAATTTGGCTTATGTCTGTCTTAATTTTGATATGAAATTTTGATTTTTCTGACATTCAAAGCTCTCATAGATCTAAGTTTGTTAGAAAAAAACAGTTGAGAATATGATATATGACTATATATATATTTTTTACATTAGACTACTATCTCAAGTGAAGCTTAGAAAAAAGAAACTTCATGAAACCCTCAACCTAAAATGTGTCACCGATTTTCTCAAATAATATAGTGCCTTGTTCTTGCTTCACATATTTTTCATCTAATCAAAACAAGTATGTTAGAACATTCTTTATTCGGTCTAAATATACAAAATATAGCTAATTAAACTATATTATTAGGTATTACCAATTTTCCTCCACAACTAAAGAAAGATTTTGGGGCAGTCATCAGTGCACAGGAAATTATCTATGAAATCAACTGTTGATATTCATGGTGCATGTATGTGTTTGTGGGAGTGTGTGTATCCACTATTCATGATACCTTCCTTTATGATTAGATTTTTTGCATGTTACCATGCCTGAAACTTAAATATTTCTAAACTCCCAGGCTAATATGTTGACAATAGGCTCTGGTAGTTATTCCTAGTTCTATATTTTAAACATTAATTTAATGATTATTTCCTCTAGTGAGAATTAAAAAATAAAAGATAAAAAATAAAAAGATGGGCTTAGAGACTGGGTCATTTGATTATTCATCAGAACATGAAAACATTTTGAATGAATTAGGATTTAATCTTGTTCAATGGAGGAAATATAAATTAAGCAGCCATTTGCTGATTCACTGGTTCATATCAAAATTCTCCTAAAGAAGAGCCCACAGCATAGAGAGATTTATAAAATGTATTACAACCACAGCTTATTCCCTGAAAATACAATGAAGAAAGCAAAAGATACTTTATATCAAAATTATGTATCCAAATGTCATACTCCTTTCTGACCTAGAAAAGGATAGTTTGGAAATAACAGAATACAAAAACAAAAACCCATCTAGAGAAAAAGTCCTGGTTTGGAATCTTACTCTGTAATTTGCAGGTTGGGTGCATCTATGCATGTTAGGGAACCTGTCCAATAGTCCATGTGCTCACCTTTAAATTCAAGATGAGATGGAAATTAAGGCATTGTAGTAGGTCATTTATATGACGGTGTCTGGTTCACTCAGTAATTGTGAGCTAGGAGTTCTCTTGTGGCACAGTTGGTTAAGGATCTGGCGGTGTCATTACTGCGGCTAGGGTCACTGCTATGAAGCAGGTTTGATCCCTGGTTTGGGAACTTTCACATGCCATGGGTGCTGCCAAAAAAAAAAAAAAAAAATTAGCTACCGATGGGGTTGATTACATGTAACCTGGCTGTGAAATAAATACAGGTCCTTCCCAGGGGGTAACAGAATTCCATGAGGCAAAGTTAGCATAACAGAAATTAGAGGCTTTCCAACATCCTAAGTCTTAATGCTCAAAACGGTAAAAACAAAACTACACATCCCTTTTTATCACTATTTAAATTTCCAGTTGAATTGACTAGTTAGTACTTTATTTGGCAATTCCTCTTTCCTAAGTTATGAGTTTGTATATATTTGGTTTTAATAATTAGTAAAGTTCTAGTTGTGCATGCAGTAGCTTTACAGATAATAAAAATTTAATTAAACTTACTTTGATGCAACTTTGATTATAAATTTTCCTAAGCATTGCATAAATAATTCAAACATGTATGTGACTAACATACTTCATTCAACAAGAAGCAAATTTTCAGAAGCTAAGTGTCGAATATGGTTGTTTGTTCTAGGCTATTAAAAACATTCTGCCTTCAAATGGATAGAAAATGTACAGTTAGAATACTTTCTGCCAGAACAGTTTTTACTATCTACTGTTTTATATCTTAGAGTAGATTTCTGAATCTGACTAATTTTTACATCATGATTCACATGTTTACTGTTTTTGGAGCACATTTTTAGAGAACATTGATTGCTGCATAGCAGTCTAAATGTTATAAAAATGTTTATAAATACAATTTTGCCATAAATATTTGACAGTTCTTTATTTTACATTTTCAATGTCTTATTAAAATATACAAGACAATTACCATCATAATAAGTCATTTTCTACATGATTAATTATTTATCTTAACATTTTCAGAGGATATGAAATCCTCTAAGGACTTAAAAACAAACTGTTTCCTTTCAAGAAGACATAAGCACCACATTTCTTAAGACTGTAAAGGAAAATCAGTCTAAGTTGCTATTTAAATCCTTGATGAACATCATTCCTAAATATGATTAAATTATTTCCAGTATGACTTCCCTTTTAAAATCCCTAATTTCTCTTTATTTTATTTTTTTGTCTTTTTAGGGTCACACCTGCCACATATGGAGGTTCCTAGGCTAGGGGCTGAATCAGAGATGCAGCTGCCGGCCTACACCACAGCTCACAGCAAAGCCAGATCCTTAATCCACTGAGCAAGGCCAGAGATCAAACCTGCGCCCTCACGGATACTAGTCAGATTTGTTTCCTCTGAGCCACGACAGGAACTCCCCTAATTTCTCTTTAAATTCTCTCTGGATAAATTATAAAAAGTGCCCCAGTTTGGATTACAAACTGAGAATGGAGAATGAGGGAGCATTCGATTAGATTAGATTCAGAAATCAACCCTAAGCTACAAAAACACTGCATAGTCTTGGGGAAGGGTGTGCCAATTATGCTGTTGGTAACTTGGCTGTGAAATGAAATGAAGTGAGGAAGGGATGTGGCTTGACCCAACTGTGGCTAGTTAGTGTCTACGACTGAGTAGTTCAGGTCATAGCTCTAGAGGAGTAGAAAGAAGTGGAATTTGAAAGCTCAGGTTTGATTCCTCGCTTGCTTGTCTGCTAGCAGTATAATCTTCAGGAGGCCATTGGTTTCTCTGAACATGTTTCCTCGTCTATAAAATGGGATTTTAATACCCATCCATCCTATCTCTCACTACATTACATACTACCAAATGTCATAATATGTGGCAGTGCTATATAAACCCTTGTAGTCCTTAGAAAGCTAAGGTATCAGATGGTCTCTCTCTCACAGACATATTTAATACAAATCTATGCTAAAATCATTCAAGTCTTGTTCAGAATAAAACCAAACAGTGACAGTGGGGGTGTCTCCATGAATGAAAAATTTCCAGAATATCGTAGTCTTTTTTAAAATAGTAGTGCACTGGTCTAGGTAATACACTGTGAATGATGCCCCCTTTGAACTATTTTACAAGGATTTCTATGAAGGAAGTCATGTGATGTACTAGAATTGTTCCAGGCTAATATTGAGGACAAATCCTGAATTGAATTATGGCAGTGGGAGCCCACATCCTCTCATTAAGATTAGAGATCCTTTCAGTTTTGCTCACTTTATAAGACAACTGATCAAGTTTCAACAAAATGTGTCTGCTTCCACTTCCCCAAAATACTATTCATTCCAGAAATTCATTTCTTTGGAAGAAGGAAAGAAAAAGTGATCAAGCTTAGCAGATGATTGGAATCCAAATCCATTCTATATAACCCATACAAATCCCACATCATAAAATATTTTTCAAGTTGCAAATGTTTGCATTTAGCATGGGCGGGCTTAGAAATCAGAGTTCCCTTATGGATGAGATACCACATGGATGAAATCAGAAAGGTTAAAAAGGGTCAGCAAAGTGAACCAGATCATGGTTGATTGTGAATTTTCACAGCTCAGTGAAAATTATACTGGACTTTCATGAATTATTTTCTCGTACAAAGCAGTGTGGTATTTAGTTATACTTTCTTGTACCTACTCCATTCCCATGCCACCCATTTCAGCAAGTAAATCCACAGTTTTTCTCCTGTAATATCTCCCCTGCAGGCTGTTAGGATAGTTAGCACAAGTGGGAGCCTGTTTGAAGGTATGGTAAGAGCAGCTGAATAGGTGTGAGCCCTGCTGTTGTGAAAAGTAAAAGGACTTGAGCTTAAGCACTGTTCATCTCTCTTGGACTGTGCTTATCAAGCCTTCAGAGACTCTGAGGTTGGGGGCTGATGGGCAGAAGGGAGTCAGGTTGGCTTCCTGCAGCCTTGGGAATCTTCAGGTTCAGCTTTTGCCCTCTGGCAGCTGCAACACCATCATCTCCCTAATTCACACTCCACCCTTATTTTAGCAATAAAACGGCTGCTGGAAAAGGAGTAAACTATGCAGCTGGGTTGGGGAGTGCTTAAATTGCATACTTTAATTGAATACCCACTTGTGGAACTCAAGTTTTATACAGATATGAAATTAGGAGGTAGGAGAGAGAAGTTCTGATCTCTGTTTCAGTATCTACAAGCTGTACAACCTTGAGCAAGCACCTTCTTTCTGAGCCTCAGTTGATTAGTCTTTAAAGTGGGGATATTAATACCTTATTTGCTTAAAGGCAGGGGAATGAAGCAGAACAATATCTTAAAGGTCTCTCCTAGGGTCGAGAAAAGTAAAGATAACATGAATTTTTCTCAAGGAAAAAGGGTCATTTTTAACAGTGTATTTTTTTCTTTTCATGGCTGCAACCACAGCATATGGAAGTTTCCAAGCTATGAGTTGAATCAGAGCTGCAGCTGCCAGCCTATGCCACAGCCAAGGCAACACAAGATCCAGGCCTCATCTGCAACCTGCACTGAAGCTTGAGGCAATGCTGGATCCTTAACCCACTGAGAAAGGCCAGGGATTGAACCTACATCCTCACAGATACTGTCAGGTTCCTAACCTTGTGAGCCACAAAAGAAACTCCCCAGTAATGTATTTCTTAATTATGATTTGCCTTATCAGTGTGGAGTATAAAGAAATTCACTGCTCTCTTAAAATATTCAGACCATTGATCAATCTAGCTAGAAGTTCAGGATCTCTCTCAGACACACATGACTATTGCTGACATAAGGTATGACTAGTAAAGAGAGGATGCTACTTATCATCCCCCGACACTCAGCCATTTGTCCCAAGGCACCCCGTTAGTGCCAAGGTAAGCTCCTATCTTCAACCAGGAGTTCTTTCAGAATGAGAAAGGCCCATACTCTCTGCCTCTGCGACCTGGGTTACCTCCTCCCCAAGAAACCTTCCACAACCTCCCACCTCAACTAGTTAAACCACTCTAGTCACTCCTATCTCCCCCATCCTGCTTTATTTCTCTTCATATCACATACCACCACCTTCACATTATACTGCTACTTGTTCAACTGTTTCTCTACCTCCCAGGATCAGAATGTAAACTCCAACAGGGAAGAGATTTTTGCTTATGCTGTTTACTATATCTATCTAAGTCCAATTAGAGGGGAAAGCACACAGTAATTTGAACAAGGAAAGTTCGATATAAAGGATTATTAACTATGACAGGAAAAGGGAATAAAGAGGGACTGGTGAAGTAGAGATAAAGAGAACTCTAAAGAATATAAACTAGCAGATATAAGGAGTAGCCATTACCACTAGGGCTGAGAGAGAGAACTCAAGAAAGAGCCTCCCCAATACCCACACCCACCATGTGGCTGAAATCAACACCTTGTTTTGGAGTGCACAGCTGGAGCAGGTGGACTGTGATGGAAATCTGCCTCTGGATCTGACTAGAAATCCACATTCCAGACCTTACTAGGAATCCATCCTCCAAGATGCCAGGTAAAGCTGTTCAGGAAAATGCCTCTTTAGGAGCATTCTAAAACCAGTAAGGAGGATCCTGGAAAAAGCTGCTGGGTGCTACTGATTGCCACCTGTGTTGTAGGAACCCCCAGAGCAAATTTACACAGCAGAATCAGAAAAAATATCCCCTGTAATGTATCTCCAGTGCCCTCTGTTGACAAAACTTTGGTATCTGGGGCAAAACAAACAAAACTGTATAAAGGGCCCAGATCCACTTTCACAGGCAGACAAAGAGGATGGATACATTTGGAGTTCAGAGGCAATAAGTCAAAAATAGCCACATTTACAGCTGAATTCCCTTATACTGGCACCTATTTAGTGTTCAATAAATATTTGATGGAAGAATCAGTTAGTTGTAGCATATAACCTAAGTGAAAACAATATGATTGCTTTGCATATCACTTTAAGATTGAAAGCTCTAGGCTGAGCTCCCAACCTGAGTCCTTCCTCCCAGCTGTGAGGTAGGGATAAGGCAAGCCATCAGGGGACTTCACAGCTTGGCTCAACATTTTGGGAGAAGTGCAATGAGAGAAGAACAAGCAGAGAGCAGAGAAGACACTTTCTATGTCGGAGCCCAGGCTGGGCTATGGGCTGCTTCACTTGGCATCTTTCTGAAACATCCCTGTGAATTATGTAGATCTGCCACATGGTCAAACTGTGAAACATATCCAAGTGCTGTATTTTTAAACTCTGCTCAATGAAAAATAAAGACACATCCTGATTTCTCTAGCCACTTTTCTGTTGACACAAAAATTCAAGAGAGATTAGGAGAAAGGTCCCTACTATAAGTATTTGATATTTCCTAACAGAGCATAGTTTCCTCTTTGTTCACTGAGCCTTTCATTGGCTCTTCAGGGAATTAGAATTCTCATTCCCTGTCCTGGGAAATAATCACACAGAATTTCCATAAATATGGCTCAAATGATGCAGATGTCTTCTATATTGACACAACATGGCTTTCACTTATTAATGTCATCAACAAATATTTACTGAGCACCAAGTATGTATCAGACATCATTCTAGGCATTGGAGTGAGGCTGTGAACACAACCAGGTCCCTGTTCTCATGGAACTTGCTAACATTCTGGCTAGAACAGATAACACAGAACTTCCTCCAGAGGCACTATGGGTAATTTAACAAACCACTGAAAAGCTCCAGCAGGAGCAAATAGCCAACTCTAGAATAAAACACGGTTGTTGCCGATCTTCTTAGAGGATTCACTGTCCTAGGGCAGAAATTGTATCACCCAAGTCTTCTAATTTTTAGTTCTTGGGAATGTTTCAAAAATAGTGCAGTCCAACAGAAATATGTAACAAATTTTTCTAGTATCTGGTTTAAAAAAGTAAAAAGAAACAGTCAAGACTAATTTTAGTGACTTTGTTTAACAGAATATTAGAATATTAGAATTTTAAGGTGTACTCATGATGAGTTATTAATCTATTACACCTTTCTTTTTTTGTACTCATTCTTCAAAGTTGGTGTTTATGTGTACTTACAGCACATCTCATTTTGGACTGGTCACATGTGTTTCTGGATATTGGACAGAAGAGGTTCAGCAAACTGTCCATGGAGTCCCCCTTTCTCCCATTTTCGGGATGGAGGGGAAGATATTTGCTGACTTGAAACATTCTAGGAACCCTAGCTTAGGGGTTTCAGTTAAAAAAAAAATTAGAGAAAGGGGAAGACCACCATAGCCTTCTTCTGTGCCAGCCTTACAAAGTGCCCAGCCCAGAGAGAGGACCATGGAATGGGCTAGGTTCCACAGTAAATGATTGTTACAGTCGTCAACGGAGGCAAGGGATAATATTAAGAATAGTATTCCCAAATGCTGAGCCATCTCAGTCAACCTCTCAAGTTAGAGTAGGCAACGGACACTCAAACACACGTCCAAAACTCAGATCCTTAAGTCAGCCAAGCCCCCAGTTGACTTTATCTGCAATCCTACCGGCCCCCAAAGGATAGAGGCTAGCTAGGAAAGGTTTCGGGCCGCGCAGCTTCCTCTTAAATCGGAGAGCTGCTCCCAGTTAGATGAGGACTAGGGGTTGGGAACTTTGCCTGCCTCTTCTTGCCACCAAGTCCACGTCTACCTCCTTAGCGCCTACCATAGGGATGCCCCTCCCCCAACCTCTGCTCCTCCGACTGCCCCCACCTTTCTAGCCTTGGTCCCAGCTGTGGCCGATCCGCCATCTCTCGTGGCCTGCGTGGTTTCCTGCCCGTTTCAACGGCAACAAACTCAACTTGTTCCTCCAGAAAGCGGGAAAATGAGGGGTAATCTTCATCCTACTGACCCAGAGGAGGGAGCATCTCTGGGCGCGCTGGGCCGTTTTCTTTTCAGCACCTAGATGAAGCTACTTTCGTGTGGACCAACTGACAGTCTGTGGACTGCGGGTAGCCCCCTCGAAAAAGTTTTTCTGGGAATTGACGACCCCTGCCCCTGGGGCCTCCAGCCCCACCCCGAAACTCCACAGTTACGCCCTCGTGACCCCTAGTCGAAACATCCAGGAAAGCTTCCTTGAAGAGTTGCTTGGGGGAGGAGGCCCCCCTACCGGATTAAACTGCAATCGTAGCCCACTAGGGACTCCGAGAGACGCCCTCCCCAACCCCCCGCCTCCTGCCCCGCCCCGCGTCCCCGTCCCTCGTCCCAGTCAGCATCTTGCAGCTTAGTCTCCAGCTCTAAACAAGAACAGGGGCCTGAATCAGCGTTCACACGGAAAATTATGCCGGCTCCAGCGGCGCGTAAAATTGATGTGAACTGAACGAAGTGGGATCGGCGTGATCTTCCCTCTCTTGTCTCAACAGGGGTTTCGGAGCATTACACAAGGCCGAGCTTGTCTCTTTAAGGAGACATTGGACCCTAATTAGTCCGCATTCCTGGCGCGGCCGGGAGCAAGGGGCCGAGGGTGTTTAGATTGGAGCGGGGCGGGTGCGAGAACCCGAATTCGGAAGATCTTCTGACTAGCCTCCAGTCTCACCGCCCCCTCCACCCTCTTTATTTTGCCGCCACCATCGCCACCAACACCCAGTTCTGAAGATACAGCCAGGGCAGAAGCAACAGCAGCAGCAGCAGCCACCGCTTCTCCCAGGCCCACGTTACTTTGATTGACAGCCGAACAAATGTTTCCTCGGTTCGAACGCTCGCGCTAAGGAACGTCATCCAAGGCGAAGCTCCGCCTTGGGCGGGCCATCTCCGCCCCGCCTCTGCTAACCCCATAACGTTCCATTCATTGGTCCGAGCCGCGGACGACGCCCGGCCCCCACGTGGGTTCCAACCCCGCCGGCTCCTCCCCCCTAGCTTGCCATTTGTCAACAGTGAAATGATGGGCAGTAACACAGAACAGCGATTAATGTTCAGCCATCTCTGATTGGTTGCTGGAGACGCCTACTGCGCAGGGGGTGGGAGGGGCTCTTGGAGAGCACCCCAGAGTGGTCGCGTGGCGGGCCGGTGATTGTAGTCAATCTGGCGGAATCCTCAGCTGCGGTCGCTGGAGGCGGACTACATCTCCCGGGATGCTTCGCGGGCCCTCCACGGACGGTTGTGAATATGTATCAGAATGTTAATGATTAGCCGCTGCTAAATTTGGTCAAAGAAGTCACCTACACCGAACGTGTTGTTAGAGCTGTTCTGAGCGGGTGTTTGGGCTGTTGGCTGCTTTCTTCCCCCTCTCACACACTTGTATATTATTTTGAGGTGGTGTTCGCAGAGTTTGAAAGGAGAGAGATTTTTTTTTTTTTTAAAGCCGCAAGCGTTTCACTCTCTTTTATTTTTATAATCCCCTCCAATTTGGGGTTTAAAAAGACAAGAAAACAGGAAGGAAGAAAAACAAGGAAATGAGATGTGGTAAAAGAAGCTAAAAGGTGCCTTTTAAAAGATCGTTGCTGTGAGGTGAAAAAAAATCTCCAGAGAAACCAAAAAGCACTGCCGAGATCTCTTCCGAACCAAAGGAGTTTGTGTTTGCTTTTAGGAAAGAAGAGAGAGATCATTCATTCGGAGGAATAACAACCAATTAAAAGACAAATAAAAAAAAGTTTGGAGTGGGACGCCGAGCGAGCCAGTGAGCGAGCGGGCGGCGCTGCCGGCAAGCGCTGGGACGCGGAGCTCGCACTTTCCCGGCTGGGTGAGCGGCGCGGCCGCGGCGCCAGCTTCGGCGGGCGCGCCTCGGCGGAGCGAACGTCGGAGCGTTGCCGCGGGAGACGCGCGCCGGACAATGCCCGCGGCGGGCCAGTGACGCCCGCGGGGAATGCAGAGGGGCCCGGCTGTCTGCACCCAGCCCGCCGCTGCCGCGCGTTCCTGCCGCCCGCGTCACGCGAGACCCGGCGGGGGCCAGGACAGCCCGAGCCGCCCCTCGGACCCGGCCGGCCGCCTCCGCCGCCTCCTCCTCTGGGCCTTTAAAGCCAATGAGCCGCGCGCTTCTGCCCAGCGTAGCCAACTAAATCGGTTTGGATGATTCGCGACCTGAGCAAGATGTACCCACAGACCAGACACCCGGTGAGTGCGGGCGTCAGGGGCGCGGGCTCGCCGAGCGCCGGGGGATTCCCCGCGTCGCCACCTGAGTGCCGAGTTGTGTCTGTGACCAGAGGGGCGTGGAGGGCGGCCCGAACCCGGCTCCCTGCCCGGGGAGTCGCCCGCCCCCACCACCTCTCCCCCCGGGCTCAGTGGTACTTTCGGAGCCAGGGTGCGGAGAGGCAACAGAGTTGTAGCCATTTTCTTATTGTTGTCTTTGAAGCCCCTGGAAGGCGCGCGGAGCCGTTTGTCGTCCCCGCGCCGCGACTCCTCTAGGAGGGGTGGCTAGCGATGGAGGAGGCGCGACTCCGCGCCGGGGCGGGGAGGGCGCCCTCAGCGGCGGCGCGGCGGGTCCGGCAGCGGCTCGGGAGTGCGGGACGCCTTCCACTCGCGCCGCACGCCCAGGGGAAGAGCGAACCAGTCGGCCGGGGAGGGTGGCGGCTGCGTACCCCCTCCCCCGACCTGACCGCGGCTCGACGCCATGGCGCGCGTCCCCCCGACTGGCCCGTTTCGATTCCGGGTGGGGAGGCAGTGGGCGCGGCGCTCCCGGTGGTTGCTCACGGCCGGCGAAGGAGGAGAGCGGGGGTCTCGAACCCTTGGGGGGCCCGAGCGGGCGAGAGGACGCGTGGGCCCTTGGCCAGCCCGCTTGCAGCCTCCACTGGGCTTTGCGGCCAGGGGAGGGGGCAGGAGGAGAGTTTTAATCGCTCTTTGCCTGCCAGCGCGATGACACCCCCAACCCCCCGCCAGCGCAGCGTGCTGTGTTTTCTGCATCTCCCTGCCTTGCCTCTACTGTGGGCTAATTAAATATTTTATTGTTGTTCTTTAGGCACCGCACCAGCCTGCTCAGCCCTTTAAATTTACCATTTCCGAGTCCTGTGATCGGATTAAGGAAGAGTTTCAGTTTTTACAGGCTCAATACCACAGGTAACGATATTGACTTTAGCTGATTCTTCTGTTTGCTTAGCTCTTGTCTCCCCACCCCCGTACAACCCCCCCTTTTTTTGGCCACCGCAGAGGTATTGTCATTTTTCCTTGTGGGCAGAAAGGGCAAGTCCAGGCCTCTTTTCCTTTGGCAGGTGTAAAGAAATTAAGCATTTCCTCCTTCTCCCATAAATTAAAAAACCAAAACCTTAAAAGGCCGAACTAATCGAAACTGGGGAGACTTGGAAAACGCTGAGGCCAAACTTTCGATATTGATTTATTGGGGCAAGGAGAGTGGAAGGTTGGAAGATTCTGGGGCCTTTTGACTTCCTTGGTTCTTTATTACTCTGCTTTTGATTCCTTCTTATTCTGCCATTCCACTGAATTACCAGGGGCACAGAGCCGTGGGAAGTCGCCAAGCAGGTGATTTCATTACTTTTATACTGAAAAGATGTTTATTGTCTTAAAAAGACAATCATTAGACTTAGAATGCCTTTGAAATATTTTTCTTTCGCTGGATTTTTGATGACGTGTGGTTTTTACTTCCTAAATGCCAGAACCAAAACAAGCCACTGAACCTGATCCATGCCTTGCCCCTGGGTGGTGGTATTCAACTTGTCTCTGTGTTTTGGAGGGAAAAAAATAAGACATCATTCATAAAGCTTGCTTGATTCATGTTTTCATTTTAATCTCTTTGTGGAACATTAAAGAAAAAACTCCCTTGTGACATTTCAGGGGACTTTGTGTTTGGAGATGTAGACATTATTGATAATTATTTCCTCTTTGTTTTATTAAGTTAGTGAATATTCTGGATGCAATTCGCATTAAATTGGTCATTTTTTTTTTTTCTTTTAAGCAAACAAAACCATCACATTTGATCCTTGTTGAAAGGGCAAGTCCAGGCTGGTTCCAATCACCCTTTTCTCTTTCTGCCTATTTCAGTAATGAGGGTGGTATTTAAGACAGTTGATTTGATGTTTTGTAGGTGGTGATTTGGAAAAGGGAATGTGTATTTACATTTGAGGGATGTAAGTCAGGTTCTGCAATGTACTTAGATTTCCTTTTTTCTTGAACAGCCTGAAGCTGGAATGTGAAAAACTTGCCAGTGAGAAGACAGAGATGCAGCGGCATTATGTGATGGTAAGAAAACTGTGTCACAGATTCAAAGTGCCTATTAGTTTGGGATGCCGAAAGCAAGAATGTGTTCAGATTGCTGGAGGCTGCAGGATAGATCACAGTCAAAGTGCTGGGATACTGGAAGTCGTGGGAATATGACCATTAGCAACCTGTAATTCCAGGATGTTAGAACTTGCCTCTGACAACCAGCTTTGATTTGAATTTTCAAAAAGTTTAGCTGCATGGGGTGTAATTTTCTGTCCTCAGTTTCTACAGATTGAAAAAAGTAAAAACCTCATTTATGTTTCATTTAGAGTCACAAACAAAATGTCTCTGTTAGTGGTTTTCTTTGTTGTTTTATTGCTCTTGCTCTAAAAAATTTTAACCAGAGTTTTTCTGTAAACTGTTAAAATTTTAATGTGTTATATTTTTCTTAAAGAATGATGGTTAAGACACTAGACATCTTGTCCAGTTTTCCCCTGCTCTTTGTTCGTGGTGTGTGTGTGTGTATTTATGTGCGTTTTGTGTTTTCAGTTTCTGTAGTGTTACATTGGTTTGAAGAGTATTGTAGTCCCCTGTATAACTGTTTTGTTCTGCCAGAATTTTTGTCATGCCAGTTATACTACATGTGTAAAACAATGAGATCTGATTTTTCAGAAGTATTACCAAGTGTATTTTTATGCTTGTTCATAAAGACTCCAGAGTAACTTATTCATTTCCTACCAAGCCTTTTTCCTTTGAATGTATGAACATGACTAGTGCGCTAAAAATGAGAAACGGAACTCTGAAGTAGCATCACCTTTTTGAACAGTGCTTTCAGAACATCAGCACTTGTATGAGACATGTTGTTTTTGTTATTAACTTGCCAGCTGTGCCTAGGAATTAGAGCCCGTAGGGTACCAAATTTTCATCAGACCCTTGTGAGTCTTCTGCTTGTGATGTATAAAGACAACTGGAGATGTTAAGAATGCTATCTTTGAACTTGATTTTCTTAGTTTTGTGAGTGATTCTCTTAGATTCTGTGTCTTAAGGTGGCTTATAGTTTATTAGGCTAAAGATAGCAGTAGAGTGTTCTTCCTAAATCAACAGCATAGGTAGTATGTATATCTTGGTTTAGATGAGGCGTTTATGTTTGCTTGGGGACGTTTTGAACAAACTAGGGAGATTGTTTGATGAAAGGCACAAAATTAATTGCTTTTCCTTCTTTGACAGTATTACGAGATGTCCTATGGGTTGAATATAGAAATGCACAAGCAGGTAAGCTATTATTTCTTGATAAGCATTTTAAATGATAGTCAGTAATACTGTGCACTTTAGAAAGAAAATTGTATGTTTTGCAATTTTATTCTGCACATTCTTGTGGCTACCTGTAATTTATGTATTTTGGGCATTGCTGACTTGTTTTATGAAAGCTTTTCTTGGGAAATATTACAAAGTAAAATTGTAAATTGTGTGGAGCTTTCCTTGGCTTGGTGTGAAAGAGTGCATAGAGGGTGAGCCTGGAGGACCGAAATGAAATCTGTGGAGCTACAAAAGAAATTGATGTAAATTCCTTGTACTGGTCCCCTGAGGCTACTTAGTTGGATCTTACCAGGAACTGTAACTGTTGCTTCCAAAATTTGTACTGAGTAAATGAGCCTGATAGGAGGATGTGATAAGGTTCAACACTGGGTCTTGGCATCTAGCAATTAGTTCAGCAAAAAAAAAAAGAAAAAGAAAAAAACAATGATTAGTCAGAAAGCTGCGAAAGGTATGACTGAAACAGACTTTTTTTTTTTGCAGAAGACTGCATAAAATGGTTTGGTTTAAGTTTCCTAGAAAGAAAAATGACATATATATATTCACACGTGTGTGTGTGCGTACTGTTTGGCAATAATAATTCCTCTGGGAGGCATTTATTTTTAGTGATATCCTAGTGAAAGTGCTTCAGGTTTGTTTCATCAACCGTTTCGGTATAGGTGTGTAAGTGTTTACTTGCTGGGAAAAGACAGGGAAAACCTTGTGCTTTTCATCTCTTATTTATACTCATGGTGAATGTCATTACCTTCTAAGTTAAAAACGATGACATGATCACAGATTATTAGGCTTTTACTACTTATGGGTTCCTTTTTGGATATAGTTAATTATCGCATACTGGGAATGTACTCTGGTCTTTAGAAGATGACTACTAGGCAATGAAAACAATCAGATCGAATGAAAACAAAAACATGGGGAAAAAAACCCATGTCCTTACATTGAGGACTTTTTATTTCAGACACCTTTTTTTTTTTTTTTTTAACCTTATATACTATTTGGTTATGTCAGTATTAACATTATAGAAAATTCTTTTTTTGGCATCTTGGCCATTTCTGTTTAGATTAGCAATGTAAACATCACCAGGTTAAACAAAATCAAGTTTATAGATGGGCTACTTTTAGCTCTACCTTATAGGAATAAATTACATGAGATAGTTTGTTAATTATCCTCATTACAGGTCAGTTTACTTCTGGATCTTGGACATGTCTTTTTTTTTCTTTGTCCTCACCCACCACCCAAGACTAATTAGTGTCTTTTTAAAGATTGGACCAGATGATTAATGTCCCTTTTTTTCTCCTCCTGTATTTTATTTGCCATAACCTCTTGGTTTCCAGATCTCTTTACACTGTTTATAGTTTTGAGAGGCACAGAGGTTGTATTTGGCTATATGTATTTTTGGGGGACAGGGGGCCGTATGTGAGATCCCTTAATTTTACACATTTTTACTTTGTAATTCTGTCATCATCTTCTTGTCCAGCTAGCCTCAAATGCCATCCATTTAAAATTGAGAATGGAATACATTTTCCTTTTTTTCTCTTGCTTTTAAATTCAATCATATCAAGAATCCTGAGGGCAGTTTATCACATTATGAAATACAGACAGCCCTGCAAACCACCTACTTATTATATTTTCTTTCTTTGCCCCTTAAGCACAGAGGCATATCTGTCTTTATTTGTTTTCCTAGGCAGACAGCCTTGGTTCCTCTTGGCCTCTCTTCCAGATGCAATAGCTGGATACCCCCGTAATGGAAAGCAGCAATAATGCAGGGAAGTTGCCCGGCGGCATAATTGGGCCTCGTTCTCAAGATCGGGTTAGGCTTATTCACTTATTAGATTTGTGTCTCTGAAGGGTTCAAGAGTAGGAGTCCCCAGAGTCCTTGGAAGTACCCTAGTAATTGGTGGCCCTGATATTTGAAACCTTTGTGTATTTTTTGGTTAATGCTCCTGTTCTTGGCTGCTGCCAGCCAGAGTATTTATTTTTAGAGAAATTTTTCATTGGAACAGAAAATGATGGCTATGATGGAGTCATAACTCTGTGACTTAGCAAATTGATAAAAGGATAAAAGCACAGAGCAGTGACAAGCAGGGTGGGGGGTCCAGTATTGTGGTCCTTCCTCTTTCTATATGATGCTCATTGTCAGTCACCCTGTGTTGGTTCTGATAGAGGACTATAAAGTGAAACCTATGGGGAATTTGTCATTCTGAAATGAAAGCTAATGTAATTAGTACCAATTAAAGTACATTTAGTAAATTGGATTTAATCTTAATTAAGCCTGCATAATGTTGCCAATTTTTAACAATTATGTTTGAGAACATAATTAATTTAAATTTTGGTAACTGAGTAAATAGCATTAGTCTGGTAGAATTAGTTGATTTTTTTTTTTTTAAAGGGGAACTCAGTGACATGACATGGAATTAGAGCATAAAATATGAGTCTAATTTCTGGTAATCTTTATTTAGTAGGATCAATAGAGCTGAGAGATGAAGCTGGGAAAAAAACCCAGAAAGGATAGAGTGGAGTGTTCTAGGCTGTAATGTGAATTAATGCTTTGCCACTGCCTTAAGTTCTAGCCTGAAAGTGAAGATGACAAATGGGACATGGTTAGAAATGGCACTTGTTTTATTGTGATGTCTTCATAATGGAATTTTTTTTAATGAAAGAACATTGGCCTTTATTCCTAAGTATTTCTCTAAGTTGAGTTTTTTTGTTTGTTTTTTTTGTTTTTGGATAGGACAGGTGGTTTTTTTTGGGGGTGGCTGATTATTCTTTACAAATATAGTGTGGCTTCTAAATGGGTCAGTGACCGTGGGCAGAACAGGGTGATACATGCAGTTGATAACATCACTAAATACTGCTTGTTCCCATCCTTCACCTGTAATGCTGTAATTAAAGAAGACCGCCCTGATTTAATCTGACAGGGGCAGTTACCACTTTAAAAAGTGAATATTGGATGCAGACTAGGAACAATAGGTATGAAAATTCAACCTATAGGAATTGTAAATGGATATGAACATAGTACATTTTGAGAACATCCTGTGATTTTTCTCGTAGTTAATATTCTGAATCTGAAAATCTCTTTGCATATTCTAATTTTAGCTTACTATTTGAATTTTAGAAATCTGCAACACTTAAAGGCTATAACAAGTGAATACTACACATTTATTTATACATGTCTGTGTTTATGTATAAATATATTTGTGTATAGTATGCATGTATATGTGCATATATACAATTATTATTTGTTTCAAATCAGAGCAAGAAAACTCCTGTTTCACTAGAAGCCATGTAAATTTTATTATGAGACTTGGGCCACAACCATTTGAGTGCTGCTAAAATATTAATTGAATAGAAATGAAAGGGCCTTGCCAGCTGATAGGATATCATAATCATAGCCTCTCTGGTCGATGGTAAATGATGATAAATGACATTAGGAACCTTTTAGCAAACTGTAATAACTACAAGGAGGGAAGCAGTATGGATTTGCATTATATCTGATACCCTCTAGTACCAAGTGGATTGCCAATACTGCTTGTTTAGCATTTTCTAAGGGCAATAGGATATTGATTTCTGACTTACAAGGAACAGCTCTATTTTCACCATTGAAAAGTATTGCAGGTTGTTAAGAAGAAATTGACTTGAAGAGGCCGACTGCTGCCCATCATGGAGCAAATAAAGCAAAACTGCCGAAGCATGGTGGAGCAGCGAGACGGGCCCTCAGCAATTTGTTGCTATTAATTTACCATGCTCGACAGCAAATCAATCGGCATCTACTTCATCTGCTGGAGAAAATGCTGTCCAGGGCAGATGAAAGGCTCGGCATGGTACAGAGAATAGACTGGATTGGCCAAAAGGAGGCTGCAGTTAATGTGTAAATAAGTGAAATCAAGGCCACAGTTACAGAGGAAGCTGTTGTTAATTAGGTTGGTGCTTTTTCGTGAACTATTTTAGAAAGCAGCTGAGGATTTGGAGAGTAAAGAGAGATTTATTGAGGTTGAAGTAATATATGATGGGCATGGCATTCCAGCCTTGAGTGTACTTGATTCTAGTGTGCCATAAATTTGGGGACAGTGCTTGCAATGGAAGTCAGTTTGTTTAAAGTTCTGTTTAGACCAGATTTCCCATAAGAAAACTTTTTTTTTTTGAGCATTACTAATTTCTTGTACATCTCTTAGATTGCATATGCCTGGATTTGCAGGAGTGGATGTAGGAGTAGGTATTTGAGAATGTGGGTAAAAATGTGTTGTATTCTTATGCAGTGACTTTTTTTCAGAAATGGATGTGATTGGAGTCTTGTATAATAATGAAAGTGAATTCTCAAAGGTGGGATGTTTTAGTTGAATGTAACTAATAAAGCAGTGAAAATTGTGCTGACAGAACTTTCTTTTGATGTATTGACATTAGGAAATAATAATCTAGAGGGGCTGAACAGTGGTGGACACTGCTGGATGGGAAATTCTCAAAGAAGGATTACAAGTGAAATGTTAATTATTGTGCAGAAAAACTCCAGATACAGTTCAGGGCGGGGGGAGGGAGTCTTAATGTTTTTGTTTTTCATTAAGATTTAAAACTACCTTTTCCACATTAAGATTACTTATCCTTCAATAATATTCTGTAATTAAAATTAATTAAATGGAGGTTATTGGTAGTTTTTTCCCCTGTTTCTCTGATTTGGACATTTGGGGATGGGGACCAATTTCATTCCTAGTTTGTAAGTCTAGATATATGTAGATTTTAATTAAACTTTTTTCCAGAATTGAGGGGATCCAGCATTAGGACAGTTGGTACCAAGTGGGCAGTGCCTTGGGCAGGACCCATGGAGTTGTAGTTTTACATGTCACAGGACCTTCAGGAGAAGCAGATCTGGAGGAGGAAATTGAACCTGTCAGAGTGTGTGCATAATTAGAAATATTTTCTGGATAGCGCGGGTTTCCCCTTTTTCTCTTTTTGCATATTGGGTTCTTAATTTTCTTTCTGAGATCTTACAGAGTATATAAAGATGATTTTACCTGAAGCAGTGATTGTTGAGTGGAATTGGAATTTCCTTTCAAGGGATATGAATGTTTATTATTTATCTGGCTTTGCTTACCACTGATCTGGGCGCATTGCCAAAATTCTCTAATTCTCACAAAGATCCTAAGAAAGGGGTTATGTCCCATCAACGATGATTAAACAGGATCAAATCTGCACAAGGTGATATAGTTATTAGGTAGTGGTTTTGGGACCAGATGAATTTACCTGGGAGGGTGTTACCTGGGAAATGAGTCCACTCTGGCTTGGAGGTTGAGGCCCCAGCTCATTTCTGGAATGAGAGCCCCCAGGGAGACTGGGATAGTCCTTGGGTTTGTCCTTGAGGCACTGAACTTTAGGCATATACCCAGACTCCTGGAGTGTCGGGGCAGTCTCTGCAGCTCTGCCTGGAGTCAGGCCCGGGACTCTCTCCATCCAGACTGCTTTCAAGGGTGAGAGGGCAAGGGTCCCTTTCAATCGGAGTCTCCCACAGGGCGAGGAGAGCTGCTTGTTTATCAAGATGAGCTTGCTTCCCTGGGTAACCTATTTCTTATTTGTTTACAAACTTGCTTTTCCATTTAACTTTTATCTTTTCCTTGTGGCTTCTAAAACTATGCCTAAAGACAACAGGCTGTTTGTTAATTACCATCTTGTGGGTTTTTGAAGGGGGAAGCTGGGAGGGGAAAATGTGATGTTTTGTGGGCTCTTTGTAGTTCAGAGAGAGGTTCTTAGATGCAGGAAATCGCGCACAACTCAAACTTTTAAATGAAGACAAATGTTTTGCTTGTGCTGTTAAAAGACTTTCTTTGCAGCATTCAAACAAAAGGAGATTTCCTTTCTCACTGCCCCTTAATCCCTACTGGATATTGCTTATTTTTATTTTTTGTTTTGCTGGGGAGAGTTCTTTGTATACTAAATAATACTACTTTGAGTCAGGTCAAACTAATGGACTGACAAATAAAGTGCATCTTTTTAGGTGCTGTTGTAGCCTCCGTGAAGCAGAGATAGTGCAAGAGCTGGCCTGTTGTCCACACAGTTTTCATTCCTTCCTAGAATTTTACTTTTTTTTTCTTTTATGCTGTAGATTAGGTAAAGTCAGTTGGGAACTAAATGTTTAAAATGTGTATTTAGAAGTTGTGTTTGTTTTTAGTGAGAACATGTTTATTTGACCTGGCTGGTTAGAATGGTTTATCACTCCAGGACAACAGTAATATATTTGGCTTCTGAGCTAGTGACAGGGATGTGATTTTTCAAAGGTATTTTCCCTTGATCCCTCCCCATATCTCTTAAAAAACTCCAGTACTCTAGCAATGGTGGCAGATCCAGTGGTCCTGTGGCTAAGTTGTCAGTTTTGTGAACAGGGCTGTTGGAGACAAACAGGAGGCAGCAAGTTGTGGACAACTGAGTATTTACACTGATAAGGACAGTTTGTGAGGCTTTGGACTTGGTCAGAGTCAGTTCACTGCAAACAGAGTTCACGAAGTTATTGCTGTACCCCAAGGGGGAAGGAACTCAGAACTTTTAGTTAGAAACAAAAATTAGTCTTTTTGACTCTGCCTTAGTAACTGCTGTCAGTGGTCCTTGCTTTCTGTCTGTAAAAAGGGATTTAGCTGGCATTCATCAACACAAGTCTGTACAACTTTGTGTTGTCATCAGACTTGACCCAGGGTTTAAGCCAAGCTTTTGCCGTTTCTCTACCACCAAGCCCAACTTTCCTCAGAGTCAGGGGGATGAAGGGAAGGTGTGGGTTTTCTTAGCTGGATTGTTAAAGAAACAGAGGAAGAATACTCCCAAATGTCCCTCAGGGCCTCTGGTGTTTGACGTGTAGTTCACTTCGTCATCATTTTTTTGCGGATTTTGTCCACAAATACTTCATGGTGGGTGTGTATTGTGAAGGGAGCCTCTGTGTTGGATGGAAAGAAAGGATGGCTGCTGCTGTACACCAGAACCTAACACAACACTGTAAATCAACTACACTGTAATAAATAAATTTTTCAAAAAAGAGACAGGGGAAAAGCTAGCTGCTGTCCTGGTGCAGACTGAGGGCTCCATCTCCAGTGTGGCTGGCCTGCTGTGCCTCGGCCTCTGAGGCCACCCAGGGCTCCCAGCAGCAACAGCAGGAGCAGCAGCAGTAGTGCAGGCAGGAAAGGTTGAGGGAGGAAGATAGATATTGACTGATTTACTCACAAGTTTATTTCCCTTATTGTTATCATTCCAATTAGGATTCTGTTCTTGGTCTCTAAATAATGTATTCTCCTTCTAAAGGTCTGCAGATTATTTTGGTTAAAGAACTTGAAAATGCAAGGAAACATAAGTGGAAAGAATAATAATTGTACAAAGCATGAGCTCTAGTACTCTGTCACACCCTTTCTTTGCAAAAAGCTTAAGGCGTTTTATATGTTCTCCTTAATCTTCCTGATGTTCCTGTAAAGCAAGTAGCAAGCTTGGATCCATGTATTTATTTAAATAGCTTCTGTCAGTGGAGTACCCGACAGTTTGCCAAGCAGTGTCATTCCACTGGCCTCCTTGAACAGATGACACAGAGGCTTAAGGGCTTAAAAGGCTAGTCCAGTGTCATGGTACAGGCAGATCAGCATGTGGGCAGGGAGACCAGGGTTCATGGGGGTCAGCGGACGCCCGAGGTGGCACAGTGAGAGTGGCTGGCAGGAAAGGAAATGGTAGTAGGTTTCTTTCCTTCCCTTCCAGGGCTCCCTTCACTGACCATGCTGCTTCCGAAGAGCAAATAGTGTACTTGTTTCTGTGATGTTCTTGGCCATGTGCAACATGAGAAAATAGGGATGCTACTGGCTGTCCAAGACGTGTTGGAGTGTCATCTCTAACTAGAGATTTGATCTTGTGTTTGTATGCAAGCACAGAGCCTCCCTCTACTCCCGGACCTCTGTCCTTCCAGTGTCCAGGCTCTGCCTCAGGGGAAGCCCGGGATCACAAATTAAAATGCAAAGCCTATATCCACTTTTAGCAGAGTGCTTGAGGAAATTGGCCATTTTCACATTCCTAAAATATGCTGTGCAAATGCTAGGTATACGTCTCCTTTCTCCCACTAGAAGTAGGCTCTGTGGGAACAGAGCTGTTTATTGTTCTCTGCTGTGTCCCTGGTGCTGGAAACTGTGCCCGTCACACAATAGGTACTCATGAGATACTTGGTGAATGAGGGGAATACCTGTATCTAGGTGGAGCTAGCTAAGAATACTTGTGTTGAAGGCATATTTAGGTTGTAGGGTAGCAAATGCAGAGCTTCCAAGCCTAGTTAAGCCTGTGGTACCTACTTGTTAAATTTGTGAGAAAATGACAGGTGAAAAGGGGAAGTAAAAGCAACTGAGCTTGGTTTGCTTTTCAGGAGCGAGTTAGGCTGGTTTAGGCAGAATATATGTATTTTAGCATGTGAAATTTGTCTTCTTAAAGATGAAAACAGGAATCTTTCCTAACTGAACTTAAAATTCAGTTTGAACATCACTCTATCACTAGTAAGTATGTATCTGAAGAATTCGTTTACTATTAATAGGTCTGCGTACATGTGGTTTGAGTGAGTGTGGGGAGATATTGATCTTAGCCATTCTGTGGTATGTTTAGCTAACTTCTATCCATATCAGTAAAAATGCAAGCTTCTGGTTTTCTTCAAGGGACAAGGAACTTTGAAGATATCTTAGTTTTTTTTATTGGTGGAGATGTTACAAGAGTAGTAATCATAACAGTGATTTTAGAGAGCTTAGTGAACAGGTAATATTTTACTTATTCTCACAACAAACTTCTGAGATTATGACTACATTTTTTTTCCCATTTTGTATGTGAGGAAGCTGAAATACATAGAAATTAAATAACTTCTCGAGATAGATCTCAAAGTAAAATAGTAAAATAGATTAGCCAGTAAAATAGATCAGCTAGTAAAATAGATCCTGGGTTTGACTCAGTTTCAGATTGCGAATATGGTAGATCTTTCTATCAAATCTCCAAACATTCCAAATACTGTGTGTTTGTAATACTCTGCTGTTTCCCCTTGTAGCAGTACTTGACTGAGATAGCAGATTGAGATTCTCTTTCTGCCCTTCACCAGCTGTGTGATATTGCTGAGTACCTTAACTTCTCAGGACTGTGCTTTTATCAGCTAAAAATTAGAGTGTGGCATTTCTGCTGTGGCAAGGTGAGATCAGCATTGTCTCTGGAGCACTAGAACATAGGTTTGATCCCTGGCCTGGCACAGTGGGTTAAGGATCCGGCATTGCTGCAGCTGAAGCATAGATTGCAACCTTGGCTTGGATCGGATCTCTGGCTTGGGAACTCCATATGCTGTGGGACAGCCAAAAAATGAAACATAAAATTAGAGTGTAAATGAAGCGAGATCTCTTTTAGTTCCTTTGGTCCAAAAATGACCGTAAATGTATTTTCTGTGACCTAATGTGAATAGAAATTGAGATTTTTGTTTTAGTCTCAGAAAGTCCCTTTTAACAACTATTTTCAGAGGTGTTTTTTTTTTTTTTTTTAAAGAAAGGAAGGTAACCTAATGAAGCTAGGAATAGAAATGGATATTTATATAGTACTTCATATTTTACAAGGACTTTCTCATCCATGATTTTATTTGGAATCCAGTAGTGTTGCTAAAGCATTTTCCCCATCTTACAGATGAGTAAAATGAGACTCCAATATTACATGACAAAGTCCCAGTTAATTAGTAGATAGATTAGAATTCACTGGTGCTCTTAAGACCATCTGTTGAGGCCAGAGTAATGTTGATGCACAACTAGAATAGTTATTATAAAACATGTAATATAAAAATTAAAGGTATTTTATACATGTACATTTAATACATAATATGTAGAATATAATTTCAGTGCTTTTTTAGAGTGATCAGTTTTAATGCTTTCCTTTGGCATGTAAAATATGAAAATGTAATCATACAACTTCGGAAATCACACAAATTACAATATGATCCAGTGACTTTTCTCCCAGAAGCGCTAAGGGGGAATAATATATGGTAGTTTATTACTTGTTGTGTAATTGGTTCCTGGGATTAGTTACTCTTCTAGAATCCAGTGCAGATGGTTTACCTGATGACATTCATGGTAAAGCAGATCTATAAACTGGCTTACAAGTGAACTTGAAATCTTAAGTTCTTGGATTTCTTGCATTGTCTTTTACTTAGGCAAGGTTTGGACTTTTCAGCTTAGTTTATCAGTAGTTAACCGTGGGTTAATAAAAGAAGGGGGAAATGTATATAATGTATAATCTTGGCCTTTGATGAATCACAGACATGGTAAAGATCAGGTTTCATTGCTAAATTAAAAGCTCCTAAAAGGAAGAATGTGTTTTGTTACTGCTATATCTCTGACACACCTAAAACAATCTTTTGAATTTAGCAGCGGAATGAGTGAAGGAACGCTGGAGCAACAGAAGAGATGGTGTAATTTTTCATTGCACTGCACTTCTTCCTACAGTAGAATGTCAGCCACTAATACCTAAGCTTTGTCTTTAAGCTTTTGGGCAGGACTTATTTTATGAAGAGCAACGAAAGACCTCAATAGACAAGTTAGGAGTTCTCATCACAGTTCTACTACAGGTCCTTGAGCTGGCAGTTGGGCAGTTCTGAAATTTAGGATTGGATTTATTTCCAGATGATGAGTCATTTCTAAAGGTATCTTTCAGCTCTCATTATGATTTTAAAATGACCAGTGGTAGCAGAAGGTCTGTCCCTAATTTCATTGCTTGACACTAGAGGCATGCCGTCAATTAAGCTATGGTTTTTTTTTGGGGGGGGGGGTTGTCTTTTTGCCATTTCTTGGGCCGCTCCCGAGGCACATGGAGGTTCCCAGGCTAGGGGTCGAATCCGAGCTGCTGCCACCGGCCTACGCCAGTATGCCAGAGCCATAGCAACTCGGAATCTGAGCCACGTCCGAGACCTACACCACAGCTCACGGCAGTGCCGGTCCTTAACCCACTGAGCAAGGCCAGGGATCGAACCCGCAACCTCGTGGTTCCTAGTCAGATTCATTAACCACTGAGCCACGATGGGAACTCCAAAGCTAAGGTTTTGAATCAGTTTTCTATGTGGTGAAATACTAATTTTTTAAAGAGCTTTTTTTGGGGGGGGCGCCCATACTTGTGTCATGTTAAAGTTCCCAGGCCAAGGACTGAAAGAACCTTTCTTTGAGAGTGTTAGGCTATTGTAGATAGCTAAAAAAAAAAAAACAAAAAAAACCAAAAACAAAACCCTAGGAACAAACAAAATCCCCTTAGTATTGCCAATGTTTTACAACCTAAGACCATGTGCTCTGTTGCTTATTTCATAGATGTGGCTGGCTGGCCTGCTACATCTTACATTTCCTTCTCTAGGGTAAGAGCTCTCAGTACTCCATGTAGTTACAGATTTTCCATGTATATATATCTTTTGTTTGTTTGTTTTTCTTTTGTCTTTTTGCCATTTCTTGGGCCGCTCCTGCAGCATATGGAGGTTCCCAGGCTAGGGGTCTAATCAGAGCTGTTGCTGCCAGCCTACACCAGAGCCACAGCAACTCAAGATCCCGGCCGCATCTGTGACCTATACCACAGCTCTGGGCAACCCCCGGATCCTTAACCCACTGAGCAAGGCCAGGGACCAGACCCACAACCTCATGGTTCCTAGTCGGATTCGTTAGCCACTGAGCCACGGGAACTCCCATGTATATATATCTTTGGCAGATATTAATGATAATGCCAGTTAACATTTATTGAGCAAGTATTGCAAGCTAAGTGATACACTAAGTTCTTAAGATGTTTTAATTTAATTCATAACCCTTAAGGAAGGCATCTGGCTGTCCTCATTATTTGTCAGGGAAAATGAGGTAAAGGGAAGCTAAGAAATTTGCAGAGGGCTTTACAGCGAGTAAAGCTGCAGAATCAGTCAGCTTCAGAACCCAAGTTCTGAACCCCTGGCAATACCTGCCTCCCAGGGGACCATTTTAATATGGTAAGCTTGTTTTGTTTTGGTTTTTAAGTGTACCTAGTTAGTCCCTGGTGTTCTTACAAAGTGAACTTTAATGTTACATATAATAGCAAGTCTACTGTGGGATATATATTTGTATCAGAAAAATGCTTTTTGTATTCCCAGATCAGGAAGTTCTTTGCCCCCTAGTCATTGTTGAAAAGTGGTGAGGAGAGGGCAGCCTTCTTAACTGAAGCGGCTTCCTCTGCCTCGCTGTCTGTCCCCTGCTCTGGCTCTGCTTCACCAGCCACAAGTGGAAGGACTTTTTTTTTTTTTTTTTTTTTTAAACCAGGTGGAAATAGCTTTGTTCTTCAGATTCAGTTTTTGATTTGCAGAACAATGCCTTTATATTTGCTTTGGGACTTTTTGCTCTTGTAACCGTTGAGTGGAAATATGGGTTCATAGGTAGTTTTTCAGCCAGCACTACAGGGCCGTGCACATGGCCATGAATTGGTTAGTTATTCCAAGTTGGGGAAAAATAGTGTAATTCTTTGGTAAACCAGCGTACTGGCTTAGCGAACCAGTTGTTCATCTTTGTTCTAGATTGCACTGCCAGCTGATGGCTGATGACCACAGTTCTATAGATATTTTTGTACTTCTGATCAGAAAATTTCTAAAACAGGCACAGTACCTTTTACAACCACATGGGAGTATCCAGAGGACTGAAAATTCATTGAGTGCCTTCCTGAGGTGAGAATGAGAAGGAGGTCCGTGGCTGGGTTTTAAAGTATCCACAAAGTCCTTGAACTTATATGCAAAATTAGGTGCCATGTTCTGTGGTACGAGAGTTCATAGCACTCATTGATCCAGTGAGGAAACCAAGACCCAAAAGAAGGGCATTTAGAAACTACTTTTCTAGAGCAGTGGTGTCAAACCAGGGCAGTTCCTTTTCCCCAAGGACATTTGGCAGTGTCTCCAGATATTTCTGGTTGTCACAACTCAGAAGTGTCACTGGCATCTAATGGGTAGAGGCCAAGAATTAGCTTGGTCTGCTAAGCGTTTTAAGAGAACCTCTCAAACTATACTTGTGTTTTCAGGTTTTCTCCTCCCTTTCTCATCACGATGAACAAAATAAGTTGGTGGTAGTGGGTTCTTATTTGGGGTTCAGAATGGGGATGTTCCATGGTCTTCTGTAAAAATTTTTTTTCATTGGAAGTTTCTTGCTTTAAGTGAGGTCCAGTTGTCTTGGCTGCCTATTGAGGGTCTCAGATTTAGTCACAGTCCTTAGTTACTTTCTAGGTAACAGGTTTTTGAAAGTGTTGTCCTGCATTAGCCTTCCTTTGTCCATGCTGAGCAGTTCCAGTGTTTCAGCCATTTTCTGGAATAGCTGTTGGGTTATTACCAAGTGGAATAGACTGGGCCACCTGAGAATTCACCATAACACCTTGGCCTGATCTGCCCCAGCTAAGGAATCAGGGCAGATCTTGCTACAAAATAGTCTCTCTGCTCTTTCACTTAGCTTCTTGGTTAAGTCAGAGTGCATTGCACTTGACTTTGTCTAGTCCTGATCAAATCATGATAAACAAAATGGAATCTTGAGTTTTCTAAGCAGCCTGTGAGTCTCTAAAATGTGTTTATCACATTTTTGAAGGTGGGCACTGATCATTGAACTTAAGTTTTACCTGGGCTTACTTTTTTTTACTTGCATATTCTGTTGTTCCATGCTGTGATTGTGGGGGGACTATTTTAAAGACTTTTGATTTTGGGGAGGACATACACCTTTTTGGCTTATTATCTCTAAGTAGGTCTACTCTGGTTAACCTCAAAAAATACTATAGTTCACCTAAAATGGCCAATAAAAGACATGGTAGCAATTCCACAGTTACTTGCTTAAACATTTTTTGGCCAAATTGGGGAATACAAAGTGCTTGTTGGGGCTTTTTAATGGAGAAATTATGTCCTACAAAATTCAAGAGTATCCTTAAGCTTTCTCTTAGGCTCCAGGAATGTGGAGATGACAGATAGCTCTACTTCCTTTTAAGCTTTTTTTTTTTTTCCTTAGATTTCAGATATAGGAAAAACCAGGTCAGACATAGTACATTTATGTACAAAACCTTTTTAAATGGCATATCATTTACAAACGATGCTTGGTATGGCTGGCCTAGAAAGGAGGTTTATGGTTAGGAACTCCTTTAACCAGATCTAAGCAGAGTTGACAGGGTCTTACAATCTCATCAAGAAATCTTAGGATGTTTATCTGTTAAGGAGGTATATGGGAAAAAATTTTGAAAGATTTTTGTTGAATTTGCATTGTGAGATTGTATTCGTGCCAGTATCCCAGGTTAGACTGATAAATTCCACTTTTTCTTTGATACTTGATTTCACAGTTTTGGGGCATGCCTTTGCCACTTTTGTTTGTTTGCAACTCAGTGCGTAAAACTAACCTTCTAAATAGAAATTTTTAGCTTCTCAAATATTCAGAACTAGGCTTACAAAGATTATAACCTAAACACTTAAACCTGAAAAAGAACCAAATCCTCATGAAGATGTTTATTCTTCCTTCATTGAGAACTGCACAGTTAAGAGTCAGTGGTGTGGATACCTCTGATGGAAGGCAAAGGCTGTGGTGGCTTATAATCACTCCTGCAACAAATGCTAACTGACCTCATGTTTAGCTCAGGGTGCTTTGAGGGTTAGAATACTTGCTTTCCTGAGATTCTGATTTTTTAATGGCATTTGGACCATTACTGTGAACAGTACATGGCAGTTTGTGGTGATGGCATAATTGTGACATAGGCAGAAGAGGAGGAAGTCTTTCTGGCTTGAAAGTAATTAAGAATGCTGTTACAGAGGGTGTCGGGACTTTTCAGTGGGACCTCAGAGGAGGTCTCTTAGGAAGGAAGAAAGGAATGGGGAGGATTCCAAGTGGAAGGCACAGAGACATGAAAGTGCTGTGCATATTCAGGTATAGTTTGTTGATAGAGGAGAGAATGGTTGAGAAGGTGGATTGGGATGCATTTATTGTAGAAGGCCTTAAATACTAGTTCTATTACATGGACTATTGACGGAAATCATAGGAAAGATAGTAGGGCAGAGATAATTTCTGTTGTGCTAATTTGTTTTATTCTTAGCAGCTAGCATGGGGCTTGGCAGCAGCAGTTCAACAAATGTTGGTTGAAGTGATAGGAGTGAAAAGGGACATGAAGGAGAGAGGTAGGGTTAAAGAAGTTACATGTCCTGGAAAGTAGGAATCCAGGTGACCCAGCAGCTCATGAGGGGGTGTGGAAATGAACAGAGAAAGGCCTAAGACATAGACCTCTGCAGACTGGCAGAATCAAGATACCATTAATAGAAAAAGAGAACTTGGAGGGGGAACTTGATCTAGATTATGTCTGGGGAGGAGGGAGTGATGGAAGGAAGAGAAGCAAAGGACTGAGTTTGTTGCTTTTCTTCAGCCTTCATATTAGCACCTTTCCTTCATCTCCTGCCAAATCTATACTCCTGCCAAGAACCTCAAGGATTCTTTTTCAGCAAAACTTGTATTTGTGCCTTAATTCTATACTCAGACCACAATGGACTTTGCCAGGCACCCCTTTGTGGACAGTGGCTTTAGGAACTTGGCATTTCAAGGAAGATGTTTGACCTTTGTGTCAGTGTATGAGGGAGAGTTCTCTTCATCATTTTGCTTGATACTGCCATTACCTTTATATAGATATAATAGTGGGAGTTTGCAAATTATCTGATTTTGGCTTTTTTCTTTTTAAAGTTTTTCTTTAACAGTAAAAATAGGTACAGAATCCTCTAAATTATTCATCAGCTATGGGAAACTCTTTGCTCTAGTCATTCTTTTCTTCTGTTGCTTTTTAATTTTTCTATCATTTGGCCAACAACTGTGGCTAGGTTAGTGGTTCTTTATTCTTTCTGTATTGAGAAATTCGATGTAAACATGAGGCTGAGTCTGTAATTGTCTTGAGAAACCACTATATTTCAATACAAATATTTATTCCTATTGTTCATTACATGTGAGCTAAATACTAAAATCACAATGGGTGCTTTAACCAATGTGAATGGTGTGTGTGGTTAATTTTCTTTTTTTTAATGTAAGGCATATCCTGTATTTTAAACTTTTTTTTTCCCTTTAAGACACTTGTCTTAAGCTGCTGTAGTTGAGAACAGCAGTGATAGTAAGGAAAGTTAAATAAACATGAAATTAAAAAGGCCATAGAGTACATTTTGGTAAACCAAAATATTGCTTGGTGGCATAAAGCCACAGATCCATTCCAAAAAAAAAAAAACATGCGGAAATGTGGTTTCACTGTCTGTCATGTAGTCTGTTTCAACTGTCAGAAACATGCGTTGCTTTGTAGGGTATTTTTTTCAAGTCTGACCGCAGTTTTTAATTTCCTTCACTCCACTGGCACCTCCCACCACTCCTCTATGTATCTAGTGCTAATTGTGGATGATTTAAATGTAATGACATAATCATTAACCACCAAAAGGGTCAGCAGTTGTGGCAGAAGTTTCTTGTTTTAGGTATACCAAGTATCACTTCTGTATTTTTGGAAAGTTTCTAAATTTTTTTGGCTGTACCCTTGGCATGTGGAAGTTTCCAGGCCAGGGACTGAACCCATGCCAGAGGAGTAACCAAAGCCCCCCTACAGTGCCCTGCAGTGCCCTCTGTGCCACAAGAGAACTCCTAAAACTGATGATCAGAATAATCCATTGTCCTTGTTTTTTGAATTTTCAATGTAAGTTAAATTGAGATCTTTAAAAGGTAGTTTTAAAGTGCATTGTGTTTTGGGGTTTTTTTTTGTTTTATTTTTATTTATTTATTTATTTTTTGCTAAAAAAGTAATACATTCACATTAAAGAGATTTTATAAAGCAGAAGAAAGAAAAAGAATCACTCCATGGTCCTACCACTCTGACCTAGGCAGAACCCAAAGATTGAGACCTCACTGTGTCTCCACCAATTGTGCTGTGGTTGATGGATAATTATGTTCCCCTACCACTCCCACCATCAAAAAATACTGGCCAAGGTTCAAGGGGATGAAACATAAAATAAACATAAGTTTGTTTGTATTTCTTTTAAAAGTATAGAAGTACAAAAAAGTATATACTCAAATGAAGCATTAGGTCTTTAACATTAGTTTGATTCATTGAACTTTACAGTTGGTTCGACTTGTTTTTTTATGGGCAACACAATCCTAAATATTTCTTAGGATCTACTCTTAATTCAGCCACTGACTTCCTGTGATCTTGGTACATCAGTCTCCCTTCTGCATCCATATCCATAAAATAAGGGGAGAGGACTGGGTGAGTATGTTGTGTTAGATGTAGCTTCCTGGGCTCCATAACCTGGGACCTGGACATCACTGTTTTATTAAACACTCCAGGGGTGATTCTGATGTTCAGCAGCAGGGTTGAGAAAACCAGTCAACTCAAGCAGAACATCTCAAATTTAATTTGCCTCTAGAATCACTGGGGAGCATGTAAAATGAAGTTATTTCTGCAGGTCTGGAGTGGTTGGTGCCTGATTGTCCACATTTTTAATGCCCTTGTGATGGTCATGTCACTGGTCCACTGACTACATTTTGAGTAGCAAGAAGCCAGAGAATCTCTAGAATCCCCAAAATTTCTTCCAAGTCTGTTATCTTTTTGTTTACATGGTGTAGTTTTTGTAGTACATGGGAATCCATATGCTGCTTGAATGAGACTCCCGACTTAGGATGTTAAAATTGATAGGTGGTGTGGTGTCTCTGCAAAACTGCTCCTTGCTTAACCTCCATACATGTATCTCTGGAATATTTCAGCAGATTGAAGTAATTTTAATGGTACTTTGCTTAGGTAGCCTGTCCGATCTCCAGCTGACATCTGGGGGTTGTTTCATTGCTAGAGACAAGGGGTGCTTTCATCTCTTCCTCCTCTGCCCACTGAGACCCTAATACGTACTTACGTTTTCAAATTGTCTCCTTTCTTATCCTTCAGTGGCTGCCCTGCTTATACTGATCTCTAAATTCCTGAGCAATTCCTGGGCAAAAAGAATCACAAAGAAGTATATTTTGTTGTAATTTGGTTTCTCATGTTAGCATGTTCTTTGCAGAAAATTAAACCTAAGTTAAAGCAAGCAAAACTCCAGTTTTGAAGTGTATTTTGTTGTGAAAGAAGCACAGACATCCTTAAGCTGTAACATGTCATGCTCTCCTTTAACCCTGTCATTTAGAAATAATACATAGTGCCTCTTGTAGCTCAGTGAGATAAGAACCTGACATAGTGTCTGTGAGGATGGGGGTTTGATCCCTGGCTTCGCTCAGTGGTTTAAGGATCCGATGTTGCCATGGGCTGTGGTGTAGGTTGCAGACGGGGCTCGGATCCTGAGTTGCTGTGGCTGTGGTATAGGCTGGCAGCTGCAGCTCCCATTTGACCCCTAGCCTGGGAACTTTCATAGGCCACAGGTTCAGCTGTAAAAAGGGAAAAAAGAAATAAGAATACATGACTGTAGTAGTTAATTTTTGTTTAGTTTCTTGTAGCACAGTTTCAGATTAGCAGGCAGCATGGTCTCATGGGAAGACCCTGTGGCCAGGTGTCTGCAGAACTGATTTCTAGGCTATCACCTACCCTTAAAAAAATATAACTGTATCACTTAGCCTATCTATGCAGAAGAGGCTGGGAATCAGAGAATGCTCCATTTATTACAGAAGTGTTGGAGAATTTTGTTGCCTTGAAGGAAAAAATCACTTATTCTAAAGTTCCAGTCAGAAAGAAGTTAATAGTTTTGTGTTGTAGGAGTGTTGCTTTAGAGCAGTACTACTCAGTGTGGTCCATGAACTGGTGCAGGTCCATGAACTATTTGCTACTAATGGTCATACAGTAAAGAGCTTGTACCATACTATCAATCTGTGCACTACTCCCTTCATCAGGAATGTCTGTTGTTGAAAAAACAACACTGAAGAAGAACAACAAAACCCATCTAGCTGAGCTAAACAGTAGTTGACTTAATTGTGGCACAAGCCCATTATCTCCTTTCTGAAGGATATCACTTAGGGGACTACTTTCAGTAGCACAGAAATTGAGTATTAATTTACAATATTTAAGCTGAGGGTTTATTGGGTTTGTTTTATAAGTTAGGAATAGATGAATTGAAGTTCATAAAGTATAAAATGTAACCCACAAAATAAATTCAAAGCCAATTTAGGTGAAAGGTAAGATCAAGTTCAGGGTGCTATGAACACGTATAAAATATTAAATCGAGGCATTTGACAGAGTCAAAAGTAGGAAGCTGTAAGAGGTGCTGCATGTTGTATTTTGGTTAATGCAGAACTCATTCACATTCTTCTGAGTACTTGTGAATTCTTCTTAATTTACTAATTTGCTTTACAGAGAAGTTTTGTTTGTCATTTTCACTATCTCCCTAATATTCTATAAGTCTCCCTTAAATGTTACCTATATTTTAAATTGTAAGAAGCTTTGAAGTTGAGCCCTGACTTCCCCCTCCACCTCTTCTCCTCTCTCCCCAGTCTCCTATAATTTACTCTATAATACTATGTATAAAATTTACTGCATCCAGGGCAAGTATCTGTTTACCAAGTAAAGAGGAAGAGAGATCCTTTGCCAGTAGCGAAACAGAAATACTGAGAATGTCTTTTCTGGGTCACAGTGCAAAAAAAGTGGAGAAACAGCAAATTTTCTGGGGCCGGGCTTTTGACCTCACTCCTCTTTCCCATCAGTTGGGAGGCACTGTCATCCTTTATTATTACTGTGCCACTGAGTCTGTCTCTGCACGCCCCTTTAGATCTGCAGCCCTTCCCCCATGTAGTACAAATTAGTGAGGGATGTCTTCTTAATTGAGAGACAGGAAGAGCCCTAAGCTTCAATCAATACCTAACAATACAGCTACTCAATTTGTAGCACTATCTAATCTCAGTTGTCTTAGAACAAACAGTTTGACTTACCTTAAGGGATTATATTAATAAGTCTCCTCTCATAAATATTTCTGCCAATGAGATATAGGGCAGCATTATTCTTCCCATTTCATGGTTGTAGAAATGGAGTCCCAAATCACTTAGGGTTTGCTTAAAGTCGTGGTTCAGCTAAATTAGTAATTAGAGTCAGCCTGGGATTTGAGACTCCATAGTTATCATTCACAATATCATGTGCTTTCCAGAGTGTCTGGCCACTTGAGTTGGGATTGTTCCCTTGCCCCTCCATAACTGTCCCCCTAAATAAACCTTGAAAGCAGCCTTGTGACTTCCCTGTCTTAATGAATGGTAGCACCATATCTGGGCTTTACATGTTGGAATCGTGGATTCCTTACTTCCTCTCATTGCCCAAATCTAGTGAAATCAAAGCATGCTGCTGATGCTTCCCGTGCAGCCTGTCTCCTTTCCTTGTCCTCCCTGTCACTCCCCATCAGACCCTTGGTGTCCTGCTCGGACAGCTGTGCTGGCCTCCTGCTGATGGCCTTCTGTGCTTCCTTATCTGAGCTTGCAGGAGCTCAGGGTACACTCCTGTCATCTGTCTACATTGGGTGCACTTCTCCACTCCAGGATACCCAGCCATCTCTATGCTAAGCAATGAACCCCCGCTTTTTTGCTGTAGCCTCAGTCTCTCCTCTGAGACCATTGCATGTAACCAAGTCGTAGTTTCTCTTAAATGTCTCACAGGTACTTAAACTAGACATGCCCCTAAATGACATCACCCCCATAAGCCTGCCTGTGGTTCAGTGATATTTATCTCAGGAAATGCCAGTACCATCTACCCAATTTCTCAAGCCAGAAACCTGGAGACAGGTGATGATTGCCTTTCCCTCTCACTCATCAGCCACACCCAGTCACTCATCTGGTCTCTTGGAATCTATTCTCAGCTACTTCTGCATTTGTCTACTTTGCTCCAGCTATCTGATCATGGAGAATTACTTCCCCCGTTTACTCTTCTGTGCCTTTATCTGTAAAATGGGGACAGAAGTCATCCTCTTAAAATTGTTCTACACTTAAGTGAAATAACCGGCACAGAGTAAACCATCCATGAATGTTGGAATGTGGAGGTGATGCTGATCGTGATTATGAATAGTACCTTCAGCCTCTGTATTTAAGATGACTCTCACCATGAGTAATCTGTTGTCGCCTAACTGGTCTAACCTGTGTAGAGATAATCCCAGTACACTAGGTTCTTATGAATCTGCTTATTCAGCCTTATCTTGCCCTCTTTCACTTGTCCTGTTTGTAGAATCTGAATGTCTCACACTGTGGCAGCAGGCTCATCCTTTTTTGGAATATTCTTGCCCTTTCCCCTGCCCCTCTCTCCTTTGTCTGGCAGACTCACATACTCAGGGAAACTGTCTTCTGTAAAGCATTTAAAAATACCCTGCATTTTGTTTTTTTCCAGTGCCTGTCTCATTTGTTAGATTATGGGCTCTAGAAATCCTGTCCTGTTCCCCTACTTTTAGAGTGTAACGTGGTCCCTGGCACTACAGAGACACATACTGAAAACTGGAATTAACATGGCACACGTGTTGCTTGCTCTTCGCGCCTCTGTAATGACTTCAGCAAGGAATTTCTTCTGTCCTCACCCTCATTTTGCTCGAGCTTCTCAGTTTACCACCTAGGTACCACATGCTGTCCATTATTGTTTATTTCTATTTAGTCTTAAGCTGTACTAGATTATAAAAACTTCAGAGGGTCCAGATCAATTTGGCATTCACCTCTGGCATATCATAGCTCCTAGCTTGGAGTAGGAGTGAATGAATGAGCCAATATCTGAAAACGTCTTGTTGACTCTTAGGTTTGTGGTGCTTTGGGAATTCATATTCTTCCTATTCTGAAATTATCTTTCATCCTCCATCTTTCCTCTTGTGGTATGTTTTGTGGTTATAAATCTCTTCAGTCCTTCCGCAGCCACTCAAATATAATCAGTGGCCAAAAGGGGGTGGAGAGCAGAAATGCCCTAGAGTGTCTTGACCTCCTGTCTGGTATTTATCATAGCTTTCCTAGGAATTGTCCTTGATAGGTCCTTGCCGCCTTCCACATAAAGTTCAAGCTCTTTAGTGTGGCATTCAAGACCTTCCACAGTCTGACCCCAGTGAACCCTTTCTGTCCTGATTTTCCACTCTCTTTTTTATTGCATGTGCCCTGTACTCCAGCTTAATGGTTTTCAATCCTGCCTGTACATTAGAATCACCTGGGGAGCTTTAAAATAAAATATAGACATGTGGGTTCTACCCTCTTGAGAGTGTGAGTTCATCGGCCTGGGGTGAGGCCTGGGCGTTGGTGTTTGTGAAAGATCCACTACTGATGTTAGTGTAAGGCCAAGGCTAGAAACCGGTGACCGGCTCAGCGTTTTCTGTGACATATGATCTCCTTCAAGAGCTTTGAGGAGAAAAGGTTCCATAATCCAAGAAATTTGTTTGACTAGTACTGCATTTTTACATACACTTTTTCAAAGACTTATTATCAATTGAGAGGCTCTGGGATGGCAACAGGAAAGAAACTTGTTTAACTTTGTTTTAGCTCTCAGACCATCTGATCAGGGAGCTCTTTATGTATAGAATACCTGTTAATAACATCTGCAAAACTTGGTATGGATCTTGCTTTGGGCCATGTTTCTTTCAGCCACATTTCAGCTCTTAAATTTCTCCCTTGGAGTTCCCATTGTGGTGCAGTGGAAATGAATCTGACTAGAAACCATGAGGTTGTGAGTACGATCTCTGGCCTCCCTCAGTGGGTTAAGGATCTGGTGCTGCCGTGAGCTGTGGTGTAGGTCACAGATGCAGCTCAGATCCTGCGTGGCTGTGGCTGTGGTGTAGGCCAGCAGCTGTAGCTCCGATTAGACCCCTAGCCTGGGAACCTCCATATGCCCTAAACAAAAAAAAAAAGGAAAGAAAAGAAAAAAGAAAAAAAAAATCACTTCCTTGTCTTTCCTGATTGTCTCGTCCTTATCAGATCTGCCCCCCCTGCCCCAGGATTTTCTCTTCAACCCCCGCCCCCACATTATATCTTCTTCACAGCCCTCTCAGTATCTGAAATTCCTCTTCATATAGTTGAACGTTTTCTTCTGTTTCTGCCCCTACAGTGTGAGCTCCATGGCAGCAGGGACTTACATGACTTGCTCACCCCTGTCAACATCCCTGTGTCAGCACCTCAAATAGGCCTGACAGATAGTAGGTGCCTGATAAATATTTGTTGACTGGCCAGAAGGCAGTAATATATTCATAGTTTTAGCTTTTTCTATGGTTAACATGTTTAAATTTTTTAAACTGCTTGCACAATAAAAGCAGCTTGACATAACGTTTTAAAAACAAGTAACCAGGAGTATAGGTGCACAAATGGATAAGAGTAGTGTTCTGTGCTTTTACTAGGCAGTTGAGAAAAATTAAAGTATTAAAGAAGGAAACAAGTAGAGGTAGATGGGAGCCTGATGATAGGAAAAATGCTATTATTTTTCTGATTATATAGCACTCTTAGTCTGTGGTATGGGACTTTTTATATTTCTTAACCAGCCTGTCATAGAGACTGCTTCTCCCAGTATACAGGGTCATGCCCAGTGGATCATCAGAAGAGTTTGGGTGAGGAATCAGTGAGTGATAGTGAACTTCTGTGTGGAATACACAGCACTAATAACAGAGAAACTCCCAGAAACAGGCAAAGAATCAGTATATACTAAGTAAAGACTTGGTAATTATTAGAACCCTCTTACAGTGAGCATATTCACACAGGTTTGTCCGGGGTGTGGATTTGTGTATCTAAATCTGTACATGGGGTCTAGTAAATGTGATGCCGCCTCATTTCCTGGGCCTAGTTTGGAAGGGATTTGAATGGCATATTCTCTTTACAGGTCCTCTGGCCAAGGTTGGGTCCCTTACTCCCTAAGCCTGGCTCTGAGTGTCCTGAGTTTGGAGGGGGTTGATAAGCAGGAGCTGGTTTGTACTTGAGGTAGCATGTATCTGTACCCTGTGACCACTGTACCTGTAATTGTCAGGAACTGCTCATACTATGAGACCTGTGAGGGGCGCTAGGTGCACTGCCAGGGCCTACCCTTGGGCTGTTAGAATCCTCACTAGTTCACTCTGGAGATAACTATTGTGGAGATTTATCATGACTCAGCGTACAGGGTGCCCTCTCAGTGTGCTCTCTAGCAAATACCCCAATACCATTGGGCCCAGTGATTGCTATCTGGTCTTCTCGGGTAGCAGATTGAGTGGCATCTCCTTTGTAATATTCAACACACTTCCTGTCAGCGTTTCAGAATGGAAGCTTTAATCATTTACTTATCAGTCAGGAATTGTCCCGAGTGAATTTGCATTTCCTTTTGTGGCCTGTTGTGATTACTTATTCTTCCTTGAGTGGTGTGGCATCTTAAATGCCAGAAAAGATGTGTGTTGGGAAGGTAAGCAAACAAAGTCAATATAAGCAAGTATTCTAGTTAGGTAATTCCTTTATGGTGGAAGTGTTTTAAATATTCCCAAACGTAATTTTAGCAAAAAAACTTCAGGAGATTCCAGTTGGCTAACCTGGACTTCAGTTTCTTCTCATCATTTAACAAATATTTTTGTTTGTCTTCTATGTAGCAGGACTGATGTATGGATAAATATATCCCTGTCCTCATTGAGCCTCCCATTCTCTGGAACCTTGCTACTTGGCGTACTCTGCAGACCCCAAGTGCCATTGTCACTTTGGAGTTTGTTGGTAGTGTAGACACTCAGACCCACCCCCCGCTAGGCTGGATTTTAAGCAGATTCCCAGGTGATTAGTAGGCACACTAAAGTTTGAGAAACTACTCTAGTACATGTAAACCAAAACATGTGAGATAATTTCAGATGATTATGAATGCTGTGAAGAAGAGTGTAATGGGCCAGAGAGTGACAAGGAGGAGTCAGAGAGGATGGTGAATGAAAATACCTAAGGATGTGTCATCTGAGGAGTTGTCCTGTGGACTGAGACTGAAATGATGAGTAGGGGAGTGAGCTGTGAGAAGATCTGGAGAAGGTGGTTCTAGGTAGAGGGACTCTCCCTTATCCTTGCTAGACTTTGTTTGCCCCCATTTTTTTTTTTTTTTTTTTTTTGATGCCAGGATTAGCCTTCTGGTAGGCCCTGGGGCTGTACTTGCTTGCTGTGCCTGGACCTGGACAGTAGTAGAAGTATTTGGCAGAGCAATATGAGTGCAAACAGCACAAGACCAAAACTTTGGTTTTGAAAAGAGCTGACTCTATTTAACAGAGAAAACATTTGAAGGGAATGGAGGGTATCTTGGCAGTGATGGCTTCAAAGAGTTGAAATTTTATATAATTAGGAAGAGGAAGAGGAAATCAGTAGAGATCACTCTAGAATTGAAAGGATAAGAGAAAAGGAAGTGCTGAGCAATGCGGATCCAGATGAAGATTTGTTAAGAAAGGGAGTTAAACAAGAAGGAAACAGACAGGGAGCCTTTAGCCAACCTAAGAGGATAGACTAAAAAGTAGAGCATGGCTTTAAGTGTATCAAAGGTGGCTTGTTGCTTTCCTGGAGATAGGTATCCTTGATGAGAACTTGGTGAGACCCATTAGTATCTTTATTTTTCTTTTGGGTTTTATTCCAATATTCAAATTCCTCTTGTCTTCAGATTTCTCACATACAGTTAAATCATAAAGGTCATGCTAGGGAAAATCAAGGTGAATGATCTTCACCTACTATGAGCACATGTTTATCCCTTCCATTGTTGCTAAATATGAAAATGCTTAATTGTTTGTCTTTTGTCCTTTTTAGGGCCGCACCCTCGGCATATGGAGGTTCCCAGGCTAGAGGTCTAATCAGAGCTGTAGCTACTGGCCTACCCCAGAGCCACAGCAATGCCAGATCCAAGCGGCGTCTGCAACCTACACCACAGCTCATGCCATGCTGGATCCTTAACCCACAGAGCAAGGCCAGGGATCGAACCCTCAACCTCATGGTTCCTAGTCGGATTCGTTTCTACTGTGCCACAATGGGAACTCTGAAAATGCTTAATTGTAAATCATCATTCAAGGCATCTGTACATTTATGTCAGTGGGAAATAGTAGTGCGTAAAAGAAGAGAGATCAAGTTTAGAGATAGGGAGAGAGAATCAGAAATCAGAAAAGAGCAGGCAGAGCTTGCCATGAAACACTGGCCCCGGAGTGCTGAGGAAATGAGCATGTGCAAAACTTGAGTGTCTTGGTACCCAGTCATCTGGGTCTCTGACCAGCTTTACCTAATTCTGAGGACATTTGTGTTAAACTAACCCTACTCCTGACTTCCCATTCTTCCCTCCCATCTTTTTTCTTCCATTTTCTTTGCCTCACCTCTCTGGTAGAGCTGAGTACAACCTTACCTTGGTTGCAGTGCTTTTTAGCTTTGAGTACTGAAATGATTTGACCTTGTGGGATTAATTGGACATTTGTCTGGCAAAGTGATTGTCATTCTGAACCATGATAATATATCACTCTTATCATTTTGAGCAGTATTTAAATACAACAGCCAGAGCTCACAAGGTGTAGGTAGAATGTTAGGCAAATGTCTGGGAATTCCCTTAAAGCTCTTCTGGAAAGCTCAAGAAGTGAGAGGAAAGGGCACTTTTTCCCAACCGTTGCAAAAGTGCTCCAGTAAAATACAAGCTTTACCTTTGGGGACAGATTGCAATACTTTCATGGAATGTAGGTGTTCTGTGATATTCTTTGGGAAAGACATCATCCTGCATGCATGTTCCTGCCTTAGCACCACAAACAAGTAGCACCTGTATATCTTGTGAGGACAAACAAATGGGATACTTTGGTGTATGCGATTAACTGCCTGCTAGGTACTTTAAAAGCACACTTGGCACACAGTAAAGTAGCATAAATACGAGTTCAAAACACAAAGCGGATTGACATTGCTTGAGGTATTACAATCAGTAGAATTCTTGCTCATTGCTTTAAACTACCTGGGGGAGAAGGGGTGGGGAAAAAAACGTTGAAATATTGGCACTTTCATATTGTTCAACGTAATACTAATTAAATACTCCTAAACAGTACCTCTTTCTTGTTAGAGGAAGTGGGATGATGACAGCTGTTAAAAATTGTCTTAATACTTTGCAAAAAAGTCGTAGTAGTTTGAATCAGTCCTTTAGGGAGCTGGTAGATGTTCTATTAAATTGATTCTTACAATGTTACTGCTTTATTTTATTGCTTTATTAAGCAATATAAAGTATTTTGTGCAAAATAATCACCTGAATTAAAATAACTTAGGCATCTGGTTTACCAGCTTGCTAGCAATGCTGACAGTACTTTTGATCTAAATCTCTAATCCTTATTCCAGTCTGGCTTTTTAAATACATAAGTTAATTTTATCTATTACATTTCTTACCTCTTTTGTAAAGATGAATTTTGATGACAAGATAAAAACTGAGTTGTCAGTTTAGAGAAACAGTACTACATGAATTTTTTTTTCCCATATTTAGTCTGGATTTTTATTAAGTTGGGAGGAATTTCTCATTAGTCTTCTGACTTTTTAACCTATGGACAGGCAGGATCAGTTCCAGAAGTTGTACTGTTTCTCAGATCATTTGGAACAAATCAGTAAGAAATCAAGATAATTTATTTTCAGATTGAAATAAAAAGTTACAGTCTTGATTTGGTAGTAGTAAAAGAAGGTTGAAGGAAAGGGTTGCAAGATAGATTTGTATTTATCCTGAAAATTTCAGATCGATGTGGGAATTTTTCCTTTACTTTTTGGTGTTTGTTTATAATGGGTGTATGTTTTTGATAAACACTTGATAAACTAAATAGATTCATCTTTAAAAACTATAAAAACCAATTAATCATGAAATGTTACTCCTCAAGAATGTTTCCTGAAACATTTTTTTGCCCTTCCCCCCACTCTCTTGGCTGCTGAAATGGCTTCCTAGTAATGTTTGTTATTCTCTTTCAACAATACTATATAGTAGTGTTATTGCTATCTTGAGAGAACAAAAACTCAAGTATTTTTTAAAGCAACAATTTCTTTTGATACATATCTTTGATAAAGTAATCTGTACTTTCTCTTGTTTATTATGTCATTAAAGTAAAATTTCATTTTTTAAGGAAATCATATAGGCGGAAATAATCAAAATAAAAATTAGATTTTTTTTATTACATTAGGACTATTTGAGGGGATCTAATTCAATTCAAGTTCAGGCTTAACTAGCTTTTTGTCTTACTTAAATGACTAATGTAATTTTTTGTAAGTGATAAAGAAAAAATTTGATATTGTTACTTTTTCATTAAGGGGTTGAATTGTGGCATTCTTTTCAGTGCATGACATTGCTTTCCATGATGTGAGGTAGTTAATAAATTTTGCATTGATTCTTGAGTTGGAGTGTGAAGAGAAAAGGGATAAAAGGTTCTTTTCAGTATTTAGCTCTTTCGTTACTAACTGGACATGCTGTGAATCCACTGGCCATCACCATGTTGGGGTTTAGTCTGTCATGTTCATGTGCCAAGTGTCCAGTGCATAACCAGGATGTTTGCAGAGAATGTCTTTTTGGTTAATTTGACTTTTTATAAAATATTTTGCCCATATTGGGTTTTGTTTTAAGTGGAATGGTCATTGTTTTTATTGGTTCTTTTTATTGGAGGATGGCATAAAGGTGGAAAATTATAGGAGGAGGAAATAGACAGTAGTGAATTGAGGATAGGAAAATACTATGTGTGGAACTTAAGGTTTTTTTTAAATGTATATCTTGATGGGTAGAGGAAGACATAATAGAAGTGTAAAAATTGTTAATGTATTTTACAAACCATGGCTGCCAAAACAATCATTTTGTTATATTTTAGCATGAGCAGTTGTTCTTCTGTGGAGGCCATTAATGCTGTTTTGGAATATCATGGGCATCTAAAGACAGTAGTTAGCAGTTCCGTAAAGCGTCAAATACTGTGATAACATCCAGTAACCCTAACAGCAGTATTTCAGAATCTCTGCCTGTTTAAATGGGCTCTCTGTGAATGTACTTGCTCAGGGATGCATGAGCCACATCACCTATAAATTTGATTGGAAGCTACCTCGCTGGCATAGGCTGATGGATAGCAGATTAGAGCCCTGATTAACCGTGTGATTCTGAGACTGGGAATATATTGTCTAAGCAAGATTCATCAGACGCAATCAGAATTTCAAGTGGTCAGATGAAATTCAAATGTGTATTGTGGCTTTTCCTCCCCTGGTGCTTTCCCTCCTAGGTTGCCTTTTTTCCTCCTCTCTTTCCCCAAAGCTGAAAAATACTTCTTTGATGAATCTGCTCCTTACCCTAAAGCCGTCTGTCTGTTATTCATCAGAAAGCAGGTCGCAGTTCAGTGAGCAGAAGAAAAGATTTTAATAGAAGCTGTGCCAAGGGCTGTAATGCATCATTTTAGGGCCCTAATTACATTACAATGACAAATATCAATGGTGACAACAGCAATAACCTACATCCTTTAATGGCTGTGCTGGAAAAGGAGTTTGGGCCCCACGCCATTAGATTAGACTCAGTTTCAAAACATAGGCCATTAGAAGTGTGTGTCCACAGTATTATTGGCTGATCGCTGAAGCCCAGTGGAAAGGCCTGTAAATAAATGATGCCTCCCTAAAGCTGGGTCCTCTGGGACAAAAGAGGCAAAATTAGATGACCATGGAAGCAGCAGTGTTTCCGAGGCAACTTGAGCTTTCAAAGTGAGGAATGACCTGCTTAATTTTATGAAATCACACACACACACATCCCACCCCGCTGCTGCCAATTAGCCTGACCAGGAAAAATCCATTGGCATGACAACTTAAAGAAATTAAGAAGTCTTTTAAACAAAAGGAGACCTTTAAAGAAAAAGTTTGGAGTATTTCCACCAACCCCTTTTCCTGTTATGTATGTATGTGTATTAACATACATGAATCAATAAAATGACTTTTTTACTTTTCTACATTGATTTTTAAGAAAGTTTTTTTCATAGTTGCTCTGACCTCACATAGCCTAGGTCCCAGATTAAAGGAGCCAAATAAATACCTCTTGGTCTTTATTTTGTCAGATGAGTGAGTTTCCTTAGAGTAGTTTTTACTGCCTAGATTATGTAGGCAAACTAAAGAACTGAGTTTTCTTATGTGCCCACACAGTTTTCAACCCTCCTTGCAAGGGACTATATTATTTATGTAAACAACATAATGAGGAAAATATGCTTGGCAGATGGTTCTAAGCATTAGAATCATCAGTTTGGTCTGCCCCAGAGTATCTCATTATCTTTTATTCTCTCCCCCTCCACCTCTCCCTACAAAAAGCTTTAACAACCAAATGCCTCTGAGACTAGTGCTTTCAGTGTGGTGAATGCTACTCTATTTTCTCAGCTAGCACTGGAATTTCACCCTATAACCACTGTGGTATGTTCGTCCAGGTGGAGAGTGGTTTGGTGATTCCCATTGCAGCTTTTCATGGTGGTTTAAGCATTCTTAAAGGATAGCTAAATGCTCCACAGGGCCAGGGCAGTAAATTAAATCAGGTCAGCACAGTTGGGTCCTTATTCATTGCTGCTTATTGGTACTGGGTTTTTGTCCATCCTGTTAGGAATGCAGCCTGGAGTGGAAAGCTTAGGTTTGAAACTTCATGGTGAATTTGTGTTTTCTCTTGGCTGGCAAAGTTTTTAAGATGCTGGCATTTAAAAGATTGCAGAGCCACAAAGTCAAAAGGGTTGCTGATGAAAGAAGGAAACCTAGATTGCACAAGTAGAGTGTCACTGTCATTCTGGTAATGACTTAGCAAGAAAAGGAGCATTTTTCGTCCTCTTATAAAATGAGGAACTGACCCTTGATGGAATTTACGTTAAGAATGTCTCAGGAATAGTAATTGCTTTACGTTTTCTGTCTCATCGCTTCTGGCCTCTCCTTTCCCCCACTCCATCATTAAAAATTAAGCTACGTTGATGGATATTTACTAAACTTACTGTGGTAATCATTTCACAATATCTGTAAGTCAAATCATGAAGCCATACACCTTAACCTTACAGAGTGCTATATGTCAATTATGTCTCAGTAAAACTGGAAAAAAAGTTATTTTGTATGTTTGTGTATAAAAAAACAACCTACGTTTACATACCAAAGTATCTAAGGAGCCATTTGATAATATAAACTAAGGTGAAGCTTGGTGGAGCTCCTGGTAGCTTTTTAAAGAAAACATGGTGGAATTTTTTTTTTTCTTTTTTTAAAAACTTACTGTAGCATCCTATTGGTATTATAAGATGTGAATACTTACAAAATTAATAGAGAATAAACTATTAATTTGACATTACTTTGACTTCTGCATATCTATAGTACAATGGTAATTAATATTCCCGAGATTAGTCTCCATATACATATGGAGGTTGAAGAAAACATGCCATTCTCTAACACTTTATCACTAAGGATCCGAATTAATCAGCTCATTTGGATTGGTTGGATGCTATTCTTTGGGGAGGTTGGGGACTTGATTATGAAATCCTAGTGCCTTTGTTTAAAGTAAAGGCCACAAATGTACAACTCCAGAGAGATTAATTGGGAGTAGTTTTGGAGTGTAGGGAAGAATGTGTCTTTACCATCCAACACAGAAAACACAAGGTTTTATAAAAAACCGTATTGGAATGAACAAAGGTCCTGTTGAAGACTTTTGAAAACTGTTTTCCAGTCATGAAAATTAAATTCCTTTTTATGTTGTCCTGTGCTTGAAGGTTAACTTTTTAAGATGAATGCTGGTTAATAAATTGTGCTATTAATGTGGCACTGTTGTCGCTGCCTCCTTTTAATGGGCTTGCTGATGAGTTTTTCTTTTCCTTCGGAAATACACTAGCCTGAATATAAAGTGTGTTTTGATATCATCCTGTTAATATTTTGGGAATTTGTAACCGGCTGACTATTCTCTTTATTGCTTTCTTTTTTTTCTTTTTTTTTTTTTTTTGCAGGCAGAGATTGTCAAGAGGCTGAATGCTATCTGTGCACAAGTCATTCCTTTCCTGTCTCAAGAGGTAAGACAGTTGGTTTCAAGCAGTGGGCTCGAAGGTACCATTTTAGTGGTTTTGCAGACAAAACTGACTCTTTGGCCTTATGTCTCTTGGTGTTTGTATTGCACGTTTCCGAAATACAATATTCGCATTCCACCTTTACACCTTATTAACGTTCAGTGGAACAGAATTATGTTTATATAATGGCGTATTTTCTAATGTGCTAAGCAAAATTCAGTTGTTAAAATATTTCGCTGTCATTGGACGATGTATGTTGTTAAGAATTAATGACTTTATCATATTGGCAGCTACTAGGGGAGATTGAAAAATCACACAGAAGACAAGAGGTTGTTCTACACTTTTGTCATTGGGCATTAAGAGTTGGCAGAAGCTATATCGAATAGAAGGGCTTTACATAGGAAACAAACTAATGGAACTTTTGGCTAGTAGCTTTTAAAAAGTTACTTCTTATTACTTGATGAGGTCTTTATATTGTGGGTGCATTTGGGAAAAGACACCCAAGATGAACTCAGTGGACTCTGCCCTGAGTGTCATGGCCTTCACGCATCCAAGCCCAGGGGTGCAGCTCACTGGCTTTCTTCTGCTCCCACCAATGGAAGCTTGCATGCTGTCTGCAAATGCTCAGATAGTGGAATGAGATGGTGCATTTCTAGTAAGTGGTGGCTTCCTGGTGGCCTTTTTTTTTTTTTTTTTTTTAACCCCCTTCTGTTTGCTTGCTTGCTTTTGGTAGTTAGAAAATTTAGGTGTACCAGCTGGAGAGAACTTTTGCTTCAGGATTACTGAATCCTTCATTTGCCTCAGGTAAGATCAGCTATGAGAAGGGAGAAATTAGTAAATGTTTTGTGACCACAGTGTTTGGTGTTTTGAGCTGGAAGGCACCAAGGCACTTTCCTCCTACCCTTCAGTTGTGTCACTGATTTTCAGGAGAGCAGTTCACCTGCCTGCCTGCCTGCCAGTAGGCATGCAGTGAGCATTGGCGTGCAGCCAGTATTGGAGTGTACATGTGTGTTTTTGAATGTGGATCCCTATCTGACTTTTTACTTGGTCTGAACCGGGTAAGATAAGATCTCAGTAACCATGGGTACCTTTCACATGGAATATATCCTTTGGGGGTGCTCAGATTCACAAATCGAGGACCTAACAAGTTAACATCCTGCATTCAGATGCTCTTCTGGATCATAAACAACAAAGGATATATTGTCTTTTGTCTCCTTTAGCCAGTGACCAAAAACCACACCCACTATATCCCCATTTTCCTGTTTCTACTCAGGATTGCTTATTGACTAGATTACATGGAGTGGTGAAGGAGAGGCAAGGGCCCTGTTTGCATTTCTTTAGGAAATATGGTGGCCCTTTGTCTGATTCAGACCATTGTGTGTTTATTCTTAATTTTAGCATCTCTGCTTTATGTAAATGGAGAACGAGAAGAATTTTTTTTTCGTTTCTTTTTTGGCTGCACCCATGGCATATGGAAGTTCCTGGCTAGGGATTGAATTGTAAGCCGCACCTGTGAACTACAGTACAGCTGCGGCATTGCCAGATCTTTGACCCACTGCAAAGGGCCTGGAATGGAATCTGCAGCACTCCAGAGACAATGCCAAGTCCTTAACATGCTGTGCCACAGTGGGAACTCCTAGTCATGACTGTGCAGGCTGAGGTGTCATACTCCGAGACAGATGGAAAAGCTGGAATTTTCCCTGGAGTGGAATTAGACTTGAGGCTTCTGCAGACATAGACCCCATGTAGAATCACTGGTACAGCTTATTCCCTTGACATTTGTACCAGATCAGTGGGGTTATGTTCAGATTTAGGAGGAGGTCTTAGGGGTGTTGGTGGAGCTAGCTGATTTGCCAGTAAGTCGTTTTCCCACATGAGTTGTATTGTCTAGTAGGAACAGAATGTGTAATGGTGGTGTGCTGAACAAGATTGGACTGGAATTAATTGGCTAAGGAAGTCATACCCTGTAGAGGAAAGCCGTGGGGAGATACTGGCAACTTGTTTTCTTCTTTAAACTGGGAGGATAGGCATCATAATCTCACTACTTATTATTTATTTCCCTAATACTTTTGACATTTCTTGGTTGAGAAAGCCTTTGACATGTGTAATGAATAGCTTATGTCTTGGTTTTCTAAATCCTGATTCTATGTTTATCTCTTCTTCTGCTTGCTTTGAATTTAATTGGCTCTATTTTTTTAAGTTTCCGAAGGTGTGTGTATGTCTTTCAATGTGTAGGCCACAGACATGTTTGTTCCTGTCCATTCTGGGCCTCTCTGCTGCTCACCTTGTTTCCTCTTCTGGGCATTCTGTGAGCATCACCCTCCTCGCCTCTACCCTGAGGCCAGATGGACTATAATCTGGAGGGAGGAGGCAGGTTATTAGAGGAAGATGAATTCTATTTCCTGTCTCTTCAGAGGCATGGAAAATCACTCTTGCATGGCTGCGAGTGTCACTTGGTGCTGGGACTAAAGCTCTTGATCTGATTTTTTAACGCCGTCTCTCTGTGTGACAGTCTTACTGCCAAAAACTGCAGCTGCAGCATTAGAATTTATTTTAAAATATTTTTATTTAAAAATTAAACGATCATATTTAGGAAAAAGGATATTTCAAGGATGAATGCATAAGCCACAGGACAGTGGTTGGAGGCGGTTTTTTGGAGTTTGGCAAGAACAAGAGGTAAATTTATTTACATACATCTAGATAAGTCTTTTTAATTTAGCTCCCATGTGCTGATTAAAGTACCTGCTTTAGGAGTTCACGTTGTGGCACAGTGGTTAATGAATCTGACTAGGAACTATGAGGTTGCGGGTTCAGTCCCTGCCCTTGCTTAGTGGGTTAAGGATCTGGCGTTGCCGTGAGCTGTGGTGTAGGTCACAGACGCGGCTCGGATCCCGCGTTGCTGTGGCTCTGGCATAGGCCGGTGGCTACAGCTCCAATTCAACCTCTAGCCTGGGAGCCTCCATATGCAGCCGGAGTGGCCCAAGAAATGGCAAAAAGACCAAAAATAAATAAATGAATAAATAAAGTACCTGCTTTATATTGCTTGTGACTAGTGTATCACATATGCTAAAATTAAAAAAAAAGTAGTGTACAGAATGACAACTCTTAGGTAAATTTAGTTTTAACTGCAAGACCTTTTCTTTTGAAATAAGTTTATAATTGTAGCTCAAGAACTTGAAGTGTGTCTATGTACGTAACAATCAGAGAAAAGTATTTTCCCATTAGATTTCACTGAAACACTTAAAAAAAATTACAGCCAGTGTCTCTTTTACTGATGTGCTTGTTGTACGCACAGCTACTTCCAAAGTCCCAGGCTTTAAACAGAGATACTGCCAACTCTTTTCATTAAGTGAGTAACCATCACTTATAGTTTGTAAAATTTCACAGGATCTTTAAAATCAGGATTTAGAGAAATTTTTGGTATGAGTCCTCCTCCTATCTGAAGCTCTTTTTTTCCCCACCTTCCTTTGGCTTTTAGGAATGGGTAAGACTGATCTTATTCTGCTGCTCTCCGATTTCTTCTTTAAAAGGCAGATCTCAAAGTAGCAATTGGAAAGTTCTTCTCTATCTCACTTGGGGTCTCTTTTGCTGAGAAGGAATTATAATCAGCTTCCTATTGGCAGTTCCATGAGCAAGAGATGGCCAAGGCTAATGACAATGATGACAGTCATATCTGGGTCAAGCCCTGGCCTCCTTGTTAAAAATTGCATGGCTTACCATAATTTAATTGAGCTGGGTGATCTTTAGCAAGTGATTTGCCTCTTAAAGTCTTAGTTTCCTCATCTGTAGGGTGAAGTTAATAGTAGCATAGAACACCTATGATGGCTGTGAGGCTTACTTGGCACTGTACATGCGCAGCCTAGCACATAGTAATAAGCAGCTCCTGATGTTGGCCAGCATTTGCACTCATTGCAGCAATAGCAGCCAAGAATCTCTAAGTTCCCTTTTGAGAGAACCTAGACCTGGCCCTCCTCTTTCAGGCATTGCCTTTCATAAGAATGTGAACCCTCTCTAATGTCCTTGTAGAGGAAGAAAGTAGAAATTAAAACAACCCAGAGCTGTGAATTAGCTAAAAAATCTCAGTGAGGCACATTAGGTAGCCCCAAAGGTGACTCTCCTAGCTCCAAAAATGAGCTTCCCAATAAACAGCTGACTCTCTCCAGCCAGCAGGCATAGATCTAAAAGATGACAACTCTTCCAGGTGTTCAACCTGTAGAGCTTACCTCAGAAGATGTAATGATTTTTAGATAAGGGCTGTGTTTTACCCACAGAACTATCCAGAAAGACAAATTTTTCAATCCACTTGGGGACTGGCTATCTTCAAAATACCTGGTGGCCTAGCTGAGGTTAGTTCTGTTTTTTACAAGTAGTCTGTGGGTGGGCTCACTTTTTTCATCAGTGATTTTAGGATATAGCTTGCAGACCCATAGACATAGACCTTATATAGACCTTGAGCAAAATTGAAGAAGGCCAGTAAGTACTGACTTGTCTCCAGTGCTCCCCCCTCCCCCCTTTGCAAGGAACATACATTTAAGGAGATTCTAAATGTAGATTGAAAACTACGCTCCACACCCTGGCAGCAAGGCACAGTGTTTCTGCTAATTTGGAATCAAACTAATTCTGCCTGTTACTGGCTTTATATTGAGAAATTTGATCTCTCTGAGCCTTAATATCCCTATGAGTGGTAAGTACCCCATCTTTATAGTGTATATTATGTTTTAAAAAAGTAAAGCCTTATTTGGGATAGTAAATGCCAGGTATATGCTTATTTGTATGTTTGTTTTTATACCTTTCCTGGGAAATGGGTTTTTGGGTCCCAAGACATTTGGAGAGGAAGGACTTGGTAAAAACTGGGAAGAGGTGAAGTTAATATTTCCAAATGGGTTGGCTGGCGGTCTTCCTATGAAATGAGCTAGGCCCAAAGCTCCAGGGGTTGTTTCCAGCAGTGGGCATTTAGCTCCACACAGGTGATCTGTCAGAACAAAGGGAAGATTTTAGTTTTTTGGAGGGCGAGTAAGCATCGTTTTATTAGATTAAGCATGAAATAAGTATTGGGCACTAGCTGAGGACTTGGTTTGGAGTACAGTTGTACTTTTTGGACTCATTTTTCCCCCTGGATTATGCTAGTTTATTTTCGGGTTGGTCAGGGTATGTTTCTTGATGAACAACAGGGTGTTCCTAAAACCTTTGAGAATTTCAAACCCCTAACAGGCTATATAGGTCAGTAGGTGATAATGTATTACATGATAGTTGAAAGTCTTTTTTTTCCCCAGAGTACCATATGTATTTTTCAAAAACTTGTTGCTCCCCTAACAAGGAGCAGAGTTCTGTGCAAGAGTTGTGTTATGCATAGGCAGTTTGATAAGAGCCTGAGGTCAGGTGGACTTGGGGCCAGATCCTGGCTCAGCTGTTTGCTTCTTTTATCATGTTGAGCACAATTCTTTACTCTTCTGGGCTGTAGTTTCCTCATCCGGAAAATGGGACACCTGCTCTGTAGGGTTGTATATAAAGATCTGTGATAACGTAAAGGACCTAGCTGGGTGTTAGACTGCTTTAACCAAGATCAAAGGAGTAGTGTTTTAGGCAAGATAAAAGCTTGTTTTTCTCTTACATGACAGTTTACGTAGAAGCAGCTGTAGCTAATTTGGTGACTCCATGATGCTGTAAACTCAAATTCCTTCTATATTGCTGTTCATCTCCCTAGTACTACCAGATCCTGCCTCAGCTAGAAGGAATGATGAGAGAGGACATGGACTTTTTCTAAATTTTAAGGGCATGATGTGATTGATACTCACAGTTTTGCTTTCTTTGCAGTGGCCGATAATCTTGTTACCTGCCCTTAGCTAGCGGTAAGGGAGATGTGGAAATGCCTGTTACCAACCAGGGTTCTTGGCCTTCCTTAATCAATAGAAATTGCTAAAAAGCCAGACAGGAAATTATTGGGGCAGCAGGAGGGAGTGAAAACAAGTACCAGGTTCCCCTGCTTGCTCCTCACTGGTGGAGTATGGGGGGTGGGGGCTGGTTCCTTATATGCGATGAGAGTAGAGGCGGGTCCAGCCCTTGGGCAAGAGGGGTAGTTTAGATGGTGGTGTTCTCTGCAGGGGACACATGCACCCTGGTTTTATACATGGTATCCTGCTTCTGCTCCCAGCTTTTCAGAAGTGGCAGTTGGGTTTTTGGTCTTTTTGTATCTTGTTGTAGATAACTTATGAGCATTCATGCAGTTATTTTTAGCCCCATTTGGTTTCTTTGTTTTTTTTTTGTTTGTTTTTGCTGGAGGAGTTGTTTGTCCAGGTGTAAACATTGCAGCAAAGGATCCCAGGTCCCAGTCTGCCTCACACCTACCTATAACTAATACCTGATGCTAATGTAAGAGAAAGAGAATAGCAAGGGACAACTAGCTATTGCTTCTAGGCACATTCTGTGCATAAAATAAAAATAGTGACCACTATTGCCAGTGTTGGAGTCCCCAGGTGGCCTAGTGGGTTAAGGATCTGGCCTTGTCACTGTGGCACAGGTTCAATCCCTGGCCCAGGAACTTGCAGCATGCTGTGGGTGTGACTCTCCCCCATTAAAAAAAAAAAAAAATTAATGCCAGTGTTGATTTGAAGGGAGGTAATATTGAACTACTGGTGTTTCTTTACATGACAAACTAGCTCTGACTGTATAATCAGCTCAGGTCATATTTTATCACATAAAATATAAAACAATGCATAGTGCTTGTTATAGAAGTTTCCTCATAGAAGGTCTGCACTGTAAGGAAAATGTCACCCATCAAGTATTACCATTCATACATGCACAGGGAGGAACCCACATGGACCATGATGGGCGCTGTGGGCCAGCTAGGTCTAGATACACAGCTTATGTTTATGCCTCTATTTTGAAAAACAAAGATTTTTGAAGACACCTCTCAATTGGCAGATGGGATATAGCAGATCACACATAGGCCTGTAATAAACTCGTTGGAAGGAAAATGCTGCTTGAAGCTGGAACAGTTATTGTTAAAGAAATCTATTCTCATAAGTGGAACATTTGTGAATAAAGTTGTTTTCCCCTTATCTATATCAGACATACTCTCTTGTGCATATATATTGTCCTTTAACTGGAGAAAAAGAGATCAAGATTTTTGACAAATCGTGGAAGATATGTTGGCTAAATCATTCCCAGTTTTCTGGAATTTTAAGACATCTCAGAAAAAGTAGCTTAGCAGCTTGATTGTTTTGCAGCATCAAATGTGATCAAACTTGATCCATCTTTTTTTTTTTTTTTTTTTAAGAGACGCACCTGTGCCATATGGAAGTTCCTAGGCTAGTGATCAAATTAGAGCTGCAGGGGCTGGTCTACACCACAGCCACAGCAATGCCAGATCCTTAGTGCAGCAAGTGGGGCCAGGGATCGAACCCACATCCTCATGGATACTAGTCAGGTTTGTTACCATTGAACCACAGAGGGAAATCTAAACTTTATCAGTTATTAATGTTTTGAGCCTCAAACCATTTCCAAACCATAGCCTGCAGTAACCTGAAATGCATATACCGTACTGAAGAGGGAACAGAAAGTGGTTCCTTAAGACAAAGGGCTTCCTAATTCTTATTTATTAAACCATGGTCGTCTATAAATTTGGAGAAATGCCATTATCCATCTTTAATCTTATCAGCAGATTGTTAACAACTTGTTTCTAGTTATTTAATGAAGAGGAGGATGGATATTGCCTTCCTCCCCTAGTTCTCTGCAATCCTACCGTTAAGTTTTCTTGTTTGCTCTGTTCTGTGAGCAAAAGCAGGCTGCCTAGAAGCTGTGGAGGAGCCCAGATTGGAGTGAGCAGCTCTTTTTTCTTCCTTGTATCTGGATATAAAGAAATGGAACAAAGAATTTGAATCATTCTTTTGCCCATGTTTAACAGAAACTCTGATCATTCTAGAATTTTTAAAGCCTTTTAAGCCTCTTTCTACTTTTACTTTAGTATTTACCTAGAGAAAAGGGAACATTCCAACCTAAACGCTTTTCGGTGCAAATTTAATTTTAACTCAAAACTGTGTTTTTATTGCCTTGTTAGCTTCTGTAATGAGTAGTATCAAGTAGTTGTGCTGTCCCCAGAATTCTGTAGATTTATTCGGGTGTTCTACATTATATTTAAATAGTGGAAAATAATGCACAGTTACATAGTAGTAATAATATGCATTTGTTTAAATTCCAGTAGACAAAAATAGCCAGTCAAATCAAGTGATAACATGAATTTCTATTTTGGACTTTCCATAAATTTAGTGCTTTTAATTTAATGGAAAACAAACCCTTTCACTGAGTTATGAGATATGGTTGTATCTCAAGTACTATTTATTTGGCACCTGGATTAATATAGTCCTGAATTATTCTGAGTCACATTTTGCATGTATAAAATAATTGTAAAATAGAAGTTGAAAAATATAATCAGTCACTTTCATATTGTGCCTTAGGGAGGAAATGAACAAAATACTGTGGTTACATGCGCTGGTGGCAGTGTTCTCGCCTCATAATGGCACCAGGTTAACTGTCTTATTGCTTGTTAACTTTGTAAAGAATCAATGGCTTGTGATAACATGGTTTGTTATAGGAGAGCTCAGCTGAAATCACCAGAGATCCCCTGATAAGTATGCAGGGACACCCGCAAGACCATCTTCTGAGATCATTTATTAAGTGCCAGCAGCCTTTACAGGACAGGTCTGCTTCCTAGTCAAGGCCATTTTATCAGTGCTGGTAATGTGTTATGACAGTGCCGTTTATCTAGGGAATGTCCTAAAATGACTAAACACCCGATTGGGGTTATAGAGGATTTGGACCAGTTTTCTAATTTTTACATCAGACAGCTTTTCATTTAAAATACATAATTTTTGGAAGTTCCCCCGTGGCGCTGCAGGTTGTGGATCTAGAATTGTCATAGCTGTGGTGCAGATTGCAACTTGGGTGCTGGTTCAATCCCTGGCTTGGGGAAATTCCATGTGCTACAACTGCAGCCAAAAAAATTAATTAATTATTATTATTTTTTTTAACAATACTGCATGAGGCATCACAGAGCCTAACCCTGACCCATGTTCCATGGTTGACTAATTGCCTTGTTCTGCATGACTGCATGGTTTGGTTGACATTTGGATATTTGGTTAGATCCTTATGGTAGCATTGTGTCCTGTTCCCCTTCAGGAAATGAAAGATGGTTCTCAGGAAGGAGGACTTTTTTTCTGCAGGTTTCAATGTGATCCTCCTTCCTGAGGTAGCAATGCCAGGACTTATCTCTGTGTGTCTGAAAAAAAAAAAAAATTAGTGTATATTTGAGAGACTGACTCATTTCTTTGACTTTTAGGTAATATTGGATAATTATTACCGGAACTAAGCTTTAAAGTACCTTAAGGTAGAGTTGCATTGTTCAGTATAGCAGTTATAGACATATGTGGCTATCTAGATTTAAGTTAAGTTTAATTATTAAGTTAAATATGGTTAAAAAATTCAGTTTCTCAGTCCCATTAATCACATTTTGGGTGCATCCACCAATATGCAGTTAGTCATTAGAGCACAGATCTAGGACATTTCCAACATTGCAGAAAGTTCTGTTGGAAAGCTCTGGACTTGTAGAGCTCATTGGACCTATCAGTGAAGAATGTGAGAACAGAGAAGACAAGGCCAAATGGTCAGTATGAGAAAGACTTGGGTATTTCCCAAGGTGTCTCCTGAGAGCCTAACCCCAAGCCCATAGCCAAAGTTGTTTGGAAAGTTTTGCTTACACATAGTCACCTTCTTTTGAGATTGGAAGTTCTGAGGAGACCATCAGTTAGCCAGGTGTTAGCCAGATTAAACCTTTTGAGCTTTTATATTTTATTTTATATGAGTAATACTTAATTTTTTGTGGGATTAACATTCCTTGGGAAAGTCTGACCAGGGAGTTTTGGTTAAATTTAAAGCTTATTTGTGTTAACTTGGTGGAATTGCTGAAAAAAGGCATAGCAGGTTTTTTAGCCTACCTAATGGACATGGGGTGACACTTTGACTTGGCTTTGATCTTCTCAGAATCAAATTGTGTCTCATCACAGTGAGGACAACAAGAGGAGTAGCCAGAAGTATGAGTGGCTTAGAGCCAGTGGCCTGGGGATATTTAACCTGGAATAGAGAAAATTGAAAACATACATTGTACCATTTTAAAATACTTGAAGTTGACTGCTATGGAAGAGAATTTGGAGACAGAGTTGGGTAGGAAGAAGTTGAGTCCACATCCTAAAATGGAAAAAGTTTGTCCATGAGTTCGTGATTTCAGGCCTTAAAATCTTTCATTGGCCCTCTGTTTTCCCTCCAGTCTGGCTCACCTCCTGGCCATCCAGCTTCTTCTTTACTCTTCCCAGCTCCATCTTAGTAAATGCAGAACTGATAGCACTCAGCAGCTTAGCAAATTTTAATAAAAATAAAATTCCTGCCAGAGTCAAGTTCAGCTTCTTTGCATGTCATGCAAAACTTTTCACCGTTTGGCCTTCTCCTGACAGATTTCACTTCCCTCTAGAACGTGGTTCTATAGAGTATGCCTACACCATACTCAGATGATTTCAAATGCTTGCTTTCGTTGTTCTTTTTGCGAATGCTTCTTCCACTTTAAAGAATTTTCCATGTGTGCCTTGCCGCCGTACCCAAGAAGGTCCTCAAAATCCTGCTTTGGTCTCTCTAACTTTGTCCCCACCCTACTCTCCTACTCTCCTCCAGTCACACATACTTTTTCTTCCTTGATAGACAAGCTTCTTTATCATTCAGAGGCCTTATCCAAACTGTTCCTTATGCCTCCAGTTCTTTTCTCCTTGCTTTCCACTTGGAGAACTCCTCAAATATTTCTGGTCTCAGTTGTCGGATCCACTTCCTTATGGGATGTTCCTCCAGTTATAAGTTTTGATGAGGTATTTCTCTGAGTGATTTGTGTGGCATCCTGTCATTTTCTTCATGAAAATTACCCTCCAATTGTAATTATAAAGCCTCTTGATTGTTATTAATTCAGTGTCTTGTTCTTTTATCTCAGTTCCTACCACAGTGCTTAGCACACAGTAGGTGCTTGATAAATAATTGAATGAGTGAATAAGAAAGCAAAGTCTTTCCTGATGCCCCAGGAAGTATGCTGACCATTCCTGCCTAATTGCCTTCCCTAGCTCTTTCAATCCTGCATTCCTGTGTTGTAAGATGCTCTATGTGAATTGTGTGCCTGTGTGTGGAAGTGGGAGGCATTTATCTCTTGCTCACTTTTGTATCTCCATGTGTCAGGATAAGAATCCTAGTTCATTTTACATATCTGTCCTTACTACCCTATATTACCCCTATCAATAAGAGGGATAGTGATGAGTTCCTGTCGTGGCTCAGTGGTTAACGAATCTGACTAGGAACTATGAGGTTGCGGGGTCGATCCCTGGCCATGCTCAGGGGTTAAGGATCTGGCGTTGCCGTGAGCTGTGGTGTAGGTCGCAGATGCGGCTCAGATCCGGCGTTGCTGTGGCTCTGGTGTAGGCTGGTGGCTACAGCTCGGATTGGACCCTTAGCCTGGGAACCTCCATATGCCACGGGAGCAGCCCAAAGAAATGGCAAAAAGACAAAAAAAAATTACAAATCACAGTATTTTTGAAGAATAAATACTTGAGCTTTTTTTTCTTTTCTTTTCCAAATCCCAGTTAGAGGCTTCTCTCTCAGAGACCTTTGGGCTTGTTAATACATTCCTGGTGGCACTTTATTTGATGGTGCTAGTAGAGAGTTCAGACTGGGAGCTCATATCTGAGTGAGCAGCTTGAGCAATGAGAGAGGCCACTGAACTCTTCCTCCTACAGATTTACTGGGGCTGGAGTGGCTGTCACCACTTGTGGCGAGGCCACAGAGGGGATCAGCAGGAAGTGGGAGAGGAAATGAGATGTGGGTGGAGTGGGAGGAGAGGAGCAAATGGGGAAGGGAGAGAGAAGGGGAGGAGATGGCAGACATAATGGGAAAGCCATCACAGTTCTAAGAAGTCGTGAAAAACTTGCCGTATTTTCTGAGTCAGAAAGCTTATATGTTAAAATTCAAAAGTGAAAAAAAGGTGCCTCTTTGGGTCTGATTATGAGAGTACTTTGGGCTTCTTCCTCCAGTGTTCACTTTTTTCTTCAGTGATCATTTGCCATTCCTCGTGCTACTGTGTGGCTGAGTGAGCAATGTCAGAGTGTTTCTGGTGCTTTGAGAGCATGTAGGGAAGGAGGCATTCTTTGCCTTAGGGAGCTTCTGTTCAAAAAAACCCTTAAGCACTGTATGATTCACAGTTGTAAGCAGAAAAAGAGAAGTAAAATTCTAAACTACAGGTAAAGTTCAGATGTGGTATTAGCCCATGGCCATTGCCATGAGTGAAAAGAAAGAGCTGAATCATGACTTCCATTGTCATTTTAGCTTTTTAGCAAGAGTTTCTATAAAAGCATATAATGTCAGTGTTACGGTTCACTGGTGTGTTTCTGTTTTTTTAAATATATGTACTTGATTTTAATGCCAAGTCAGAAAGATATCCCTACTGCCTAAGGCATATTTGCTCATCTTGGCAGTTGGAATCCAGTTTATGAAGCAGGAGTTGAGTGATCTTCATGGTAGAAAGGCCCTAACTAGATGTATTTTCTGCATCTCTGTCTCTGTCCTTTGAATACTTAATGTAAAGGAGATGATATTTCAGTGATGTGGAGGTATTTCAGCAATATATAGAAATGACACAAGAGTAGGAGCTTTTAAAAACTTTAGTTGAATGAATGCTTGAATGAAATGAGAGAGATGCATGTTGGATATGTGTACATGTGTTCCTTTGGTTTTCAGTTTTTGGAAGTTTTGAGCAGCCATTGTTGAGTGTTGCAAAGTAAAAGGTGGGAAAGTCCATAAAAATTTTTGTCTGTAAACTCACTTTGAGTATTAGATAATTCCTGGGGTTGTCCTGTATGTTGTCTTTTTCTCTGTTTTCCAGTTTTCACTACCCTGACAACCAGATTTGTCCTAAATCTAAACTTAGGCTCTGTGCTTGGCACTTGGTAGGTGTTCGGTAAACATGGATGGTCAGGCTGGCCTCAAGGGAGAACTACTGTTATTTGGCCATTTTATTGACTGCATCTCTATTCCTTTTAGTGTGTTCATGAGCCTTTAGGATGTTCACTTCAGAGAAAGATGAAAATGAATTATTTCACTTCAACAAACATTTTATTAGTGAGGGCAAATGGAGATACCTAAAGATTTTGGGATTGCCTTTTAAGCCCTTGTTTTGAAATGCTCTTAAAATTAAAAAAAAAAAATCACGATATGTAGTTTAATGCTTAGAGTCCATTAAAAGTGTAAAATGCAGTGATTTGACAGTAAAATGCAGATTATTTGACAGTTTTCTTTGCATTATTCATAGGCATAAAATATAATATCTATTAGGAAATCAGGGGACACATCCATGTAGATAAACTAATTAAGAGCAGTTTCCAGTGTTCCCGTCGTGGTGCAGCAGAAACAAATCTGACTAAGAACCATGAGGTTGTAGGTTCAATCCCTGGCCTTGCTCAGTGGATTAAGGATCCAGCATTGTCGTGAGCTGTGGTGTAGGTCACAGATGCGGCTCAGATCCCGCGTGGCTGTGGCTGTGGCATAGGCCAGCGGCTACAGCTCCAATTCGACCCCTAGCCTGGGAACCTCCATATGCCACAGGTGTGGCCCTGAAAACACCAAAAAAAATGAAAAAGAGCAGTTTCCCTTCCCAGATCACCTTCCCTACTGCTCCTGTACCACTGGGAAGTAGAAATAGTGGTCACTCTAGTTAATCCCAGTAACTGTGTATTTGGGGGTTTTGGAATGTAGTACCAGGTAGGTCAGGTGGAATTTCATGTATAACTGCTGGTGTAGCTCTCTCTATGTATTAAGCATTATGATAGATGAGTTCATACTCACTTCAGATCAGTACATAATGTTAGTAACTTTCTCACTTGGAATCAACCAAAATAAGACTTCCCAGCCACACAGAGGAGTACTTGTTCCACAGCACAGTCTCTTTGGCTCTTCATTTACTAAACCAATTGAAAAGAGTCCAGAAGATACCTATTTTAGACCAGATTTGAGTGTGTATGTACTAGAGTGTTCAAGTGTATTTAGTTGGGAATAATATTTACATTTTGGGAGTACTTGTGTAAGCCCTTGTGTGTGTCCAGATGTGAATGCCTCCATGTAGAGACTTCTGTGCTATTTAATTTTTCTAATACTGCAAAAATTATTGATATCAGATCTTGCTCAGTCTCTTTAGAGCTGAATCGTGATCAGAAGGATTTTTTTCCTATACTATCCACCCTTAGTTTTCAAAAGAAAAGTAATTTAAACTCGTAGGTTTAAGTTCTCCTATTGCATTTAAAAGAAATACCTGAAGTCCCTTGACTGTACTGCTGGCAGGAGTTGTACATTTTTAATATCTTTTAAATATGCAGCACTTCATGACAGGAATGAAAATATGAGCGCTTTTTTTTTTTTTAGCATTTACAGAGGAAACATAAATATTAAATTCTTTATGTCCTTCTAGTGTCTTCTCTAACAAATACATGGTAAAAAATTTAAAAATAAGTACTAGTAGGAAATATTTTCAAAACATGTTTTATATAGGTGGCAGGGATGCAGAGAAAGCAGGTGGGATGGATTGTGTTGTTTCGTTAGTATCAGTGGAAGATGTATTAAAGTGCACCACAAACTTGAAAGTAAAGTTGAAGCTGCTTCTACCAGTTGTAAGGGAGCATCCTTCAGGGGGGCGTAGGGATGATTCCTGCAGTTGGATGTCCAGTTACTGCTCAGCACTCTAGGCACAGAGGTACCCCAGGCATTTAGTTACCCACCACCCAGGGCTTTAATTTGCCATATGGAGACCCCTGAATCATGTTTTGCATGTAAGTAAAGGTAGAGGACATGTTAGGAAAAGCTGTTCTTGACTGACTAGAAAACAAATAATTGTATTCTGTTTCTGATCTTCATTTATAGCACCAGCAACAAGTGGTGCAGGCTGTGGAACGGGCCAAGCAGGTGACCATGGCAGAACTGAACGCCATCATTGGGGTACGTGGCCTTTCCATTTTAGCTCTGATCATCTTAGTGTTTGTCATCAGCTCTCTGTTGCTCTCCTTTAAAATTTTGTTCAGTCACAGGGGCAAAAGGCACTAGATTACCACAGAGTGAAATGAAGCACTTTGCCTTCAATCTCACATGAAGTTCGATGGCTACCTTAGAAACTGGACACAGTCTCACTAATTCAGGTTGAAGTCTTCCTGAGAATTCTCCCTCTAAGGAGACTGGGTAGTTCTTTTTCATAATATTTCTTTCCTTTCCAATCAGCCTCTGCTGCTAGCCTAAGCCAGAAAAAATACCCAGATTGCCCTGCTGTTAAAATGACCTGATTTCTTTTATCTTTCCCCAAATATCGAATATCTTAATATCATTTTTAGTGAAATGTACATTTTTGCATCTCCCTGCTACTTATTCTTCATCCCCTTTGATGAGTGGTTCTTAAGAACTAGTGTCCATTTGTAGTAGAAATAATAGATGAACTACACCTTTTTGCAAAATCAGTGGCCCAGTTAGAAACTCCTTTGTAGTACCATTAATGTTGCATAGAAACCTTGCTGGAATTCTTGGGTCTGAGCAATCATTCCAACTCCACTTATATTTTTGTTCTCCCAGCTTAAGGTAACAAGTAGTGAAATAAGGTGCTAAAACTTAGCAATAATAAAGGCAAGAAATATTAGCTGAAAAGAGCACAGTATTCACATCTCTTTTGTGCAGCTGGTACAAGCAGTTCCTTAGATTCTAATGAAGACACTACAACTGTACTTTCCTCTCTCTGCCCCCTCCCAAATACTTTCTTTTGTGTATAGATTATACACAAAAGTCTTTCCTCTTTTTTCCCCTCAGTGTATCAAACACACTTTGAAATGCTAATTATTCCATTTACTTTCATTAAAATTCAAATTGCTGAGTGAAGATGCGGATAAGGGTCGCCTGATAATCAATCTGAAGTGAAGATATTGCTTCAATTATGCCTCTGTCTTTTAACAAGGAAATCAGAACTCTGAGATGACTGCTGAAGGTGGTGGAGCAATAGTCTGATTGTAGCTTGTTTTTTAATGGGCTATTTTGAGCTCTATTTTGTGTCCCTCTGACCACAAGAAAATACCGATAGTAAATTAGAAGACATAATAAAATGGAAAAGAGTAACCTTTATTTCCTCAGAAGTGTCTCTTGGAAAGAAGAGGCTGAATCAGAACAAGCCATGTAGAGATTCATTTGCTGTACATTTTCTGTGTTCCAGGGGTCAGGGAGAGATGAGAGATGAATTCATTTCATAATTAGTTTTTATTTCCAAAAATTCCAGAGAACAGCAGTGTAATACATTTGTTAAAATATTGAGAGAGCTTGAATTTTAAAGTTAGTGTGTATGCATATACCAGCTGTGTTTGCTTGAAGCAAGCGTTGTGTTGCTGTTGGGATATATTTTGGTTACCAAATCTCTCAAGGTCACTGGGGATAGGACCTTTGTTTTTCACCCATGATTTACTGTCTGTTGTGGGAGAGAATGCATGGGTGAGGACCCCTTGAGAGCTCACTGGGTCCTTTCTGGCTTGGTGTTTATTGCCGCATGAACTGCTAAAATACAGGTAGCCATCCTACCTTATGTCTGGTTGGCAGCCTTTTCTAGGAAAACAGAATGCTTTTATGTTTCTTTTTGGAGTCTTATTAGTTATGTCTGTACAGTGGCAAGATTAATCGAAATCGAAACCACATTGTTTTGTGTTGGATGTTGCTTGAAGATATGAGCGAAGATATAAAATCAGAACAAGTTCCCTTCCTTTCATCACATCAGGTGTATTTTTAATACTCTTTTATATCTCCTTCATTTTACATACTTTGTTTTGAATGTGATGGCAGATTGTCTTTTCTTAGGGAGAGGCTGATTTATTAGACTGTAGCTGGGTAATTGACAGACGTACTGTGTATATGGGTTTAATTATTAAAAGAAAGCTAATTTGGTGACCTAAAAACTTATTTGAAGAACTAACTCAGTAGAGCTGCATGTTATCAAAGCACCGCGTGCTGTAGTTGGTGGATCTGGTGGGAATTCCAGATTATTTGTATCTGAGCCAAAAGTGGAATCAAAATCACATAATCTGACTCTTCTGAAAAACAGATTGCAGTAATAGAAAAACAAACCTGGCAGTTTTAGGTAGCCGCAAAGCATATAAGAAGGAAAGAGCCCCATTAAAACCAACTCACTTGATACATTTCTGTTGTGACTGTCCAGTCTTTGTCTGTTTCAGCCCTGGTTTTCAGAGTCCAGTAGTTTTCAGAGTTGTAATGCTGTGGAATTATAAATGCACTTGCTGTTTTGTGTCTCCTTTGTGTTGTAAGCTGGTAATATTTTGACCCGCTACCAAAAGTGATGGGTCAATTTAAAATTTTTGTGACTTGAGTTTTAGGTAGTCGGCAGTGATTTTTCTGCACCAAGGGAAAATAAATTTCCTCCTGAGAGGCAAAGACCCATCTAAGCCTCTGCAGACCCCCATTTCTTTATCACTGCATATGTATCTGTTTTATATGTATGCATACCATCCACACAAGCGCAAATGTTCCCAAATTTAATGAAATCTGATGAAGCACCTTTTTAACTCTGCAATATTATTCTACCTTCATTGGTAAATGAGCCAAACCAGTGATCCATGCAGTTTAAATGCAGAAAGCTCAAGTGAGCCTGAAACCTGGAGAGGCGGCTTGTTCTCTTGACAATAAGCTAGTTGTGTTTAATGGAATGAAACACAGTTATAATGATTTCTTTCACAGGTCATGTTCAGTTTAAAACTGTTGATAGATTGAAATAAGTTAAATATCATTTATCTTTTACTTATAAGGGAAAAAAAATAAGAAAATACCTTTGTTGTTTTCTATAGTTAACATTTTGTGTTCTGTTTTGAATTGTTCCATATTTCACATTTCTGTTCTTGCACCTTTCCTGGAGTTCCCCAAATGGCTGTGGGAATGTTATGCATCTAGTTAGATCTTGTCATGTGTCCTGCTAGCCACTGTGTTTTTAAATTAGAATCTCTAAGATCACACTGTTGGAACAACAGACAAATTGTAGTTTTAAATCAGTAATGTGATCTAATTAGAAATGATGTTTTCATTTCTTGTAATATTAAGTTGAGTCATCTGACTATCTTAAAATGCTTTTTAAATCTATTATACTATATAATCAGCACATGCTGTGTGAATATGGTTATGCTTAATAAAGGAGGCTAAGTTGGAACCTCCTAAGAATTTTACCAAAAAATATTTATCATTAAGAAAAAAGTTTTGTTAGTATGAACATTGGGGGGGGGGGATGTTTGGCTTGTAAAAATAGAAAATGCAGTCTCTTTGGAGTCCCTTTCCCTCTTTTTTTAACCTAACCCTTTGAGGAAAGAAACGATAGAAAATATGCTTTAAAAAAAAAACAAAAAAAAAAAACAGAAACACCCCCTTAAAAAAATCCTTAAGAACAGGTATGCCATGGTGTTGTAGGAAAATGCAGTTTAGCACAAGAAATGCTGAACCTCAATTTTTAGCAGTGACATTTTAATGATAGGAAGTCTGCAAAATTATTTGCCATCAATTGTGAAGGCAATAACAAGCCTTGGTGGTTTTTCACACTCTCTGTGTTAAGTGCTTTCAGAATGACAGCGTAAACTGTGTTAGAGAACTCCAAGGAAGTAAAACTGATTAAAATGTTCATGCTTGAATGGTGCTGATGGAATAGTTCATTTGGACTTTCTCTACCTCCTGCAGCTCAAGCTGAAATATTAAAATTCAGTGGATTTAAATCTCTCTCCTCTCAGCTCAGGAAAAAAACATTACATTTTAATAGGTTTTAAACCCATAATTCATTGGTTTGGAGCAGCACTATTAAATCTATTTAAATATTACTTGTATTACTAAGGAAATGATTTAAATGACTATGCCTTTACCATCCTGTGTGTTTGAGTTAGTTTAAAAAAAAAGAAAGACAATACCCTTGGGTTTTTTTTCCCTCCCTTTAAGCATTTTGTTTTATTGTCCTTGTCATATGATTGGCCCTTAAATTATATATATATGTGTGTGTGTGTGTATACTTGTACACACACACACACACACACACACACACACACATGCACTTCAGATTCGCATTTTGGCAAAGGCTTCTGTAGTATGACAGTTTTTAAAATAGTATGTCCCTCTTTTTCCGTTATAGATTTCAAAACAGCCATTTTAAATTTCAGAGGCATTTAGATAGGCAATTGTGATATTCTCCTTGTCTTTTTAAACTAATTAGGCCTTAGGCAAAAAACTGAAAGATGTAAATTGTGTGTGTGTGTGTGTGTGTGTTTAAACGTGTGTAAATATGTGTTTTCCCCTCCCTTACATCACAGCCTCCAATAACACAGTTTGAAATAAAATTTAAAATACAACTTCGTTTTTTGACAAAAGCAAAAATGTATGAAATATCCGAGAGCCATACTTTTATCTCTTCTGTGTTTGCTAATAAAGCACTTTCTAGAGGTATTGTTAATGTTGCTGTAGTTGGGCTATTAACCCCCTTTGGGCATATATCCCCGCAATGCACAGTGTCCTTCCTGGACCCACCTCCTAGCCTCCTTATCTGCCTTTCTGTAGCCATTGCCCTTAAATGTTTTCCCTGGCTTGCCTGCACCTCCCCTCAAGCCTCCCCTCCCCTTTCATTTCCCCAGTGCTTTTTCTGGGGATTCCACTCTTAATTTAGGCATGTGAAGCATGGAAGGACGAGGGAGTTTCTCCCCACCATGGCATGATCCTGGACTCCCAGGTAAATAGTGGAATGCGTCCTTTCTACTGACTCCCTTAGTGGGCAGTTTTGAGGTACTTTCATACCTTACTTCATTCTCAAAGGGTGCTAGCAGGATGGAGTTCACTTGACCGAGGTAGTGATCAAACTGCCTTCTTTGGAACATCCCTGCTTTCCTGATCCCCTTTCTCTCAGCCCCACTCCTGCTCTGGAATCATTTCGCTAAGTGATGCAGCCAAGCCCTGTCTCAGCTTTTCCTGGAGGATCTAAGACACTCAGTATTTGACCTTATAGGCCTCAGGCTCTTTAAAGGGACTTTCTGATGTAGGTGGGCAGTTGAACTCGCGTGCTAGAATTATAGTTTGTTTGCTGATGTGAGTTCTATGCAAAATAACATTTTCTTTCACATCTCAGCTTTTATATTCTTTTTTAAATCAATTCTTTTCAGGGAACTTAAAGGTGAGCTTCCTTTTCTTGTTTTTCTCCCAACCAGTTACTGTTGGTATTTTCTAAATGTATATAATACGGAATAAACTTAAAAACAAGCTGAAAAATAGATTTGTGTATTATCAGAGATTCCAGCTTTGTTACTGTCTTTACTCAGTAGTGTGCCTGGAGCTTAAAGGCTTTATAAAATATGCTGTCTACTGATGTACACAGCTGGATGGGATAAGGGGTGGGGGTGGGTGGAGGCTGGTTTCTGCAACTGTAGGGCTTTGCTAACCTGCTATCACGAAATATGATAAACGTGTGATTACATCTAAGCCAGAGAGAGCAGTTTTTAACGCCATTCTACACATTCCTCTATCTTATATTGGTATGTCTGACCCTCACCTTTCTTTTGGTTTGTTTTTATAAACTGGTTCATTTACTGTGGATCGGGGGACTATGTTATTGAGTGATGTAGTCATAATCTAATCTTTGTGCCATAATTTGATGAGGCTCTAAGAGGCCATAATTTCCCTTTTCATGACAAAGACTCTCATATATTTAAGTAATTTTTAAACTCTGTCTCTATTTCAGAACAACCTGAAAAACCTAGATATAGAACAGGATTTCTAATTTGTGTTTATGGTGTGCAGTCTGTTAATTTCTGTTATAAAGCTTCTGAAAAGACATTTCTAGAAGCTAGTCTGTTCTGTTTCTTTTTTAATTGTTGCTAGCCTGAAATGCTACTGTTTTGCTCCTATTAAGGGAGGAGCCCTTCTCTCCATTTTTCCCCTAGTAAATGCATTTCTAGCTCTAGGTAGAGTTAAATACACAGTGTTACAAAAGCTGCAGAATGTGTCTGGGTGGGTGCTTCTGATTTAGCTTGAAACACTTGGGCTAAGAAGAAAGTGGAGTGCCTGGAGCTGTGCATCTGCATTTCATTCACACCAGAGCACAGCCCGCTGAGCCTGTGTAGGGGGTCTAGAGGACCGGATGGGACTGTTAAACAGAAAAGCACGTTTCACTCAAGGCAGCTTGCAAGCTTGCGTGTTTGTTATCCTTTTTTTTTTTTTTTTTAATTGGTTAATGTGGTTTTTTTGCCACCATTTTGCTTCCCCTTTTCTAGTTCTCTTATTGACTTCTTCCCAGTAGTGTTTCTACAAGCAGCATCACCAGCTCCTATTTAGCCTGACCTTTTTTCGCTTGTGGACCCAGCCTGCTTGTATCAATCAAAGCTGAGAGAGAGGAGGCAGGTTCACCCCTAGCAGGTGAACTAAAGGATTGATGACTTAGTCTGTTTTAAGGACTATTGGTGTGTGTTGCCTCAAAGCTCCCTAGGAAATCACTCTGCCTAAAAAATGCATTTGTGATCTTCTCTTCTAAGGACTTTGGTGAAAAGGTTAGAATCTTTTATAGAATAGTAAGAGTAATGGTTACATCTACTTACTCATTCCTTCACCAAATCGTATTAGTATTAAAGGGGTACATTTCATTTTCACTTTGAATATTTAAAATAATTTCTGAAATGTACACTGAAATGATGCTCAAATTTCATTTAAATCATCTTACTAAAGGAGTTCCTTGGAGGCCTAATGGTTAAGGATTCAGCATTGTCACTACAGTGGCATAGGTTCAGTTCCTGGCCTGGGGACTTCTGCATGCCAAGGGCGTGGCTTAAAAAAACATCTCACTAAGGTTTTGTGTTTGTAAGCTTTCTGATTTTATATTTTACTACCTACACATAAATCAACTTTCATCAAACATTATTTGTGTGTGTGTGTGTGTCTTTTTAGGGCCACATCAGAGACATATGGAAGTTCCCAGGCTAGGGGTCCAATTGGAGCTGCAGCTGCTGGCCTACACCACGGCCACAGCAACACGGGATTCTTAACCCACTCAGCAGGGCTAGAGATCGAACTCTTGAATCCCCATGGATATTAGTCGGGTTCGTTACCACTGAGCCACGATGGGAATTCCTCCTCAACACATTTTAATTTTAGTAAAACTTTAGTGACTAAGGATAGCAGAATAAAGAGAAGCAGGTAATAAAAAACACAATAAGAAAGAGGCTACATGCATTTATGATTTTTTAATATTTGGAATTAGGAATATAACTATGCATAGTCATTAATATTCTATATAATTTTGAAGATTTATCAAAGTATAGTTTACATATTTTACCATTTCTAGCTTATAGTTCTATGAGTTTTGGCAACCTAATACAGTCATGTCCCTACTACCACTATCAATATACAAAATATTTCTCCCATGCCTTGCCCTGTCTCCCCAAATCCCTTCATTCTTTGTAGTTAGTCCTTTTCCCTACCCAAGACTTTGACACCTGCCCATGGTGGTTTTTTTCCTCACAAAGTCTTTTTGAGAATGTCCTATAAATGGAATTATGCACTGTGTAGCCTTTTGAGCTTTCATCTTCACTTCGCATAACACATTTCAGATGAGTTGCCTGTATCAACAGTTAGTTCCTTTGTATGGCGAATGATACTCCATTGTATGGCAGAATGATACTCCATTGTATGGGTATACCAATTTGTTTAGCCATTCATCCTGTGAAGGATTTGCAAATAAAAGCCCAAATAAATAGTAACAGATTTTTGTAAATTTTGTAAGTTCTCCTCTAGAAGTGGGATTGTTCAGTTATATGATTAGTGTATGTTTAAAGAAACTGACAGACTGTTTTCTAAAATGATCATACCATTTTTTCAGTCTCACTAGTATGTATGAGAGAAGCTTTTCTTCACATCCTCACTAGCACTTGAAATTGTAGGTTTAGGGAGGTTTTTTAAGACATTTCTGATAAGTGTATAATGGTACTTGTTTTTAATGTATTTCCATAATAGGTAATGATGTTGAGTGTCTTTATGTGCTGCTTATTTGCCATCTGTAGATTTTTTTTTTTTTTTGTCGTTGTTGTTGTTGCTATTTCTTGGGCCGCTCCTGCGGCATATGGAGGTTCCCAGGCCAGGGGTTGAATCGGAGCTGTAGCCACTGGCCTACGCCAGAGCCACAGCAACGCGGGATCCGAGCCGCGTCTGCAACCTACACCACAGCTCACGGCAACGCCAGATCATTAACCCACTGAGCAAGGGCAGGGACCGAACCCGCAACCTCATGGTTCCTAGTCGGATTCGTTAACCACTGCGCCGCAACGGGAACTCCTGTAGATATTTTTTGATAAGTATCTGCTCAAATCTTTACCTGTTTTTCTTGAGTCAGTCATTTTTTTAATTGCTTAGAGGTTTTTTTTTTTAAATTCTAGATCTAAGTACTTTATATGTATTTTGCAAATATTATCTTGCAATCTGTAGTTATCCTTTAATTTTTTTGGATAGTGTCTTTTGAAGATCTGAAGTTTTTAACATTGATAAAGTCTAATTTATGAATTTTTTTTATTAGTCTTAACTTTTCGCATTCTCTCTCAGTAATCTTTGCCTTACCTAAGATAAATATTTTCTTAGTTTTTTTTGTTTTTTTTTAAGTTTTGCCTTAAGATGACCCATAATCCAGCTAATTTTTATTTATGGTGTGAGATATGGGGATTTGGGTTGAGTTCCTGTTCTTTTTGTTTTTATTCTTTTCTTTTAAAGCCACACCTGTGGCATATAGAAGTTCCCAGGCTAGGGGTTGAAGCAGAGCTGCAGCTGCCGGCCTACACCACAGCCACAGCAACGCCAAATCTGAGCCCCATCTGTGACCTAGGCTTCAGCTTGCAGCAATGCTGGCTCCTTAACTCACCGAGCGAGGCCCGGAATTGAACCTGCATCCTCATATTGCTAGTTGAGTTCTTCACCTGCTGAGCCACAATGGGAACTTCCTTTTCTTTTTCTTTCTTTCCATTTCTCTTCCCCTACCCCTCCACAGATGGATATACAATTCAGTTGTTTCAGCACCATTTGTTGAAAAGACTCTCTCTTTTTGCATTGAATTGCCATTGCATCATTGTCAAAAATCTATTGAGCATATTGTGTTGGGTCCATTTTCTTGTCCCATTAAACTGGATGTCCTGTTTTTTGGTTTTTGCCAATGACAAAATGCTTATTATTTATTGTTGATATTCATTCCCTTTCCCTTTTGTGGTAATTTTTTTTCTGTTCTTAGTTGCCTTCTTTCCAGTACCCCTCAGAATTTAGGTCCGTAACTGTCAGTATCTGAGAGACTGGCTGATGGATGAAGGGGAAGAATCTAAATTCAATGGACCAACTCTGTCATTTCAAAAATGGTGTGTCTTCCACTTCTGGACTGTTCTCTCAAGGGTGACTGCTTCTGCCAGCTCCCCCTGGTCCTGGGTACTCCTTCTGCAGCCTCTTTTGATGGGGCTTCTTGTTTGTGCATATGTCTTGCTATTCTTCATCCTGTGCACAGCAGCTCAAGCAATCTTTTTCTAAAGTATAAGTTGAATCTTATTGCTTCCCTGCTTAAAGCCTGTCTCTAATGACTCACATTTTGCTTAGAATGAAGTCTCAATTTCTTACATGGCCTCCAGGTCTCTGTGTGAGCTGACCCTTAACCCACTTCTCCAGTTTCACATACTACTCACTCTCTTAATGTGTCTTTTAGCCACATTGGTCTCTTTTTTCTGTCCCTGGATACCCTGGGAATATCTGCTTGACTTAGGTCTTGTGCACCACCTCTTTTGCCTTTTAGAACCCCAGTCCTCCATGTCTTAACATGACATTTTACAGAGGAGCATGGTCTTCCTCATGCTCCTCTGTAAAATGTCAGCCCAGATGTTATCTCCTGAGAAAGGATTTCCCTGGCTGGCCGACTTTAGTAGCTCTTTCACCCAGTTCATTCCTTGTACAGTAGGCTGTTTATTTTCCTCAAAGCATTTACCATTTATTTGTTTATGTGTGTATTAATTTCTTTTCACTAGCAGGTGGAATCTTGTTCCCTTTTATAGCCATGGTGCCCAGAACAATATGTAGCTCATCATTTTCAATAAATATTTGTATAATAAATACTTAGCAATTGTTCAATAAATATGAAGTAGCATTATTATATTTAATAAGTAAATGCTCAATAAATATTTGTTAAGTGAACAAATAATTCTGTTTTGACCTATTTTTGCATTTTGATTTTTTTTGCCCTCCCCTCCTCCCCCCAATTTTGAGCCACGATTAGGAGGACGAAAGTGTGGACTGGTAGAAAATACACAGTCCTTGGGTGTCACTTGTGGTATGATCTTAAGAATTTCATTTAAAAGTTTTTTTCATCTGTAGAATGCAAGGCTGGAGCTAATAGTCACTAAAGTATTAACCAGTTTTCTAACATTGTATAGTTGGTTTGCCTGTTTGTTTTGATGACTATGAAATTTTTATTTTAAAATTTGGGGGCCTTTGTGTCACAGTTGTTTCTCTAGATTAATATCCTTACCCTGGAGTTCCCGTTGTGGTGCAGTGGTTAACAAACCCGACTAGGAACCATGAGGTTGCGGGTTCAGTCCCTGCCCTTGCTCAGTGGGTTGACGATCCGGCGTTGCCGTGAGCTGTGGTGTAGGTTGCAGATGCGGCTCGGATCCCGCGTTGCTGTGGCTCTGGTGTAGGCCAGTGGCTACAGCTCCGATTCAACCCCTGGCCTGGGAACCTCCATATGCCACAGGAGCGGCCCAAGAAATAGCAACAACAACAACAAAAAAGACAAAAGACAAAAAAAAAATCCTTACCCTTATATTCTTTTCCCTAAATGAGTAATTTAAAATAGCAAATGTTTATTGTGTATTTGCTTTGTGTCAGTACTGTGCTTCACATTTGCAGACATTATCTTATGTAATTTTTCCATCAACCCCATGTGGAAGGGAGTATTAGTCCCCCAACTTTAAAAACAATGAAACCAAGGCGCTGAAGGGTTAAATATATTTCTGAAGGCCACAAGGGAGGAAGTGTCAGAACTGGGAACCAAACTTAGACCAACTTCAGAGCTCACACATTTAACCATTATGTTACATTCGTCCCTGATTTGTTCCCGCAACTCTATTCTTTCCTTTATGCTGGAATCAGTAGTCTCTTTATCCAGAGATCCATTTATAATATGGTACAGGGTTTAGGTCTGGGGCTCAGTGAGGAAAGTGAAATTGGGTGAGCCTGATGCACATGCTAATTGGTTAGCCCAAGCTTAAGTGTGTATTAGTTCCACATATCAGCTGGGTACTCCTGACTCATAGTATGTTTCTTCCAGTCTGTTGTAATGTACTCTCATACATAAAAATCAAAAGTTGTTATAAACACCACTACTAAGACAGCTATTTTTAACCTAAGTCCTTGGATCTTCTTGGATTTCATGCTTGGGTATCAGGCATTATTAGCTTCCTGAAATGACAAAATTGTGTGTTGAGGGTCTGGGGTGTGGAGGATGTACATTGTCCAGAGAAAAAATTTTGGTCTTAGATTCACAAAAGTCCCATGACATAAAAAATGTTTGAGCTTGGGCTGTACGAGGACGGAACTCTGTAAAGTATACATAGCACGTAGATAGAAGGCACTTGTCTGTGGCATTATAAGGAGACATTGCTGCATAATTGTTCAGACACCTGTAAGTCAGGAGTTTACAAAGAATTTGTTTCTAAGTATTGACCAGGGTTGTGGGAGTTTCCTGAATTACTGACTGGTAAAAAACAAAAAACCCTGCATTTTGCTGATAATGTTATATGTATCGTAGAAAATAAGTCAACCACATTAAATATTTGAGCTTTATAATCATTGATAATGGGACATCTTTTATATTAAGAGGTATTAACTAGAGCTAGCAGCTACCTTCACATAGTTGTATCAGAAAATATAGGCAAGTACATCTTTTAGAATGCTTTATTAGGCTCCTGTTCCTACATGCACCTTTTAAAGTTCTGGAGCACGGTCATGACCAAGAACTGGTCCCTGCCTCGTCAGTGCTCGTGGGATCATTGAAGAGGGAGGTAGACTATAGATGGATAAATCGTGTTTAAATGAAGTTGTGAACCAAGGGGAACGTGGGAACACCGAATGGGGTAGCAATTACCTGTTCAAAGCAGAACCGTCAGGGTAAGCTAATTGTTGGCAGTAGTGGGTAAGGGAGGAGGATAACTGGTAGGGGGCAATACAGGGCTTGTGACCACTAAGGAGAGACCTAAATTCAAACACATGGGGATTCCCAGTATATTTTGGCGAGTCCTGTTTTTGAAATTATCTCTGTTCCCTAATGATAAACTGTACTCTTTGTCTCATTTTTCCATCTTGAGGAAATCTTATCCATCCTGCTTGTGAATAATGCTCTTTCATCGGATACAGTAGTATTGCAAATGTAAACAATGATGTTGACCAAATAAGCAAGAGCTGGAGCTAAGCCCCCCCCCCAAACCTTTTAAAATCAAAGTTTTATTTATTTAGTTACTTGTTTTTTCTTTTTAGGACTCTACCCTAGGCATATGGAAGTTCCCAGGCTAGAGGTTGAATCAGAGCTACAGCTTCCAGCCTGCAGCACAGCCAGAGCAGTGTGGGATACGAGCCACGTCTGTGACCTACACCACAGCTCATGGCAATGCTGGATCCCTGACTCACTGAGCGAGGCCAGGGATTGAACCCTGGCCTCACGGATACTAGTCAGATTGGTTTCCACTGCGCCACAACAAGAACTCCTTTAGGTCAATCTTAATGGAACATTCTTGAATCCTTTTTAAGGCAACTCCATGGCTATTCTGCTCTTTGGGATTCTCATGCATTTTTTTCCCTTGGTAGATTCAGATAAAGGGGGAGAGTTTATCTTGGTGCCCAGGTTGTCTTCTGTGAGTAACAAGGGTAGTGCCACTGTGATCCCAGAGCAGAGTGGCAATCATGTGTATTTTTTATTTCCCCAGATGTTTCTGAGTTGACCCTAAAGCAATCTTACAGACACAGCTCTGTGCAAGTTAATAAATGGGAAAAGAAACTGTTGAGGGCAGGAGAACAATTTAAGCTGCTGTCTACCTGGATTGAAAACGCAGAGGTTGTTTTGGGGCTTCTTTCAGCTCATAACCTCAAATGGCCTATGAGCAAAGATAGATACTAAGGCAGGTTTTGTTAGATGTTTCTTGCGGCTGAACTGACCTCTTACTATGTAAGCTAAAACATCCAGGTGCTGTATCCAGCCTTCCTCATGTAAGAGTTGTGGGTATGTGACCCTGTTCAGTGCAGTAAGATATAGGATGTCTTTTTCTCTTTAACAGAAAGACTCATAAAGAGAGAATTGCCCTCTTTCTGTGCTTGACCACGGTTATGTGAGGATGAGTTAATGTTTAGCACTGTGGCAGCCATCCTGGGGGAAATGGGATGTGAGAGAGGCTAGGAGAATCAGAGATGTTGACCTAGAGACTTGATAGTAAGTCATCCAACCAACCCTGGACCTTCTATATGAGAAATAAAAACTCCTATCATTTAGCCCACTTTTATTTGGGTATTCTATAACTTGCGGAGGAACTGTCTTAACTGATAAATTGTTAAACCACTGTGACTCTATACATATCTCAAAATTGGAAACAGCCTAATCTTCAACCAATTGAGGGGCCACTTAGGTGAACTTTTGTATCTATACAGTGGCATGTATTGTTCCGCCATTACAAGTAATGTTGTCAAAGCATTATTTAAGGGTATGGAAAATACTCTTTCATATACACTGAATAGGAAAGGAAGCATTTTAAACAACAAGACAGCATGGTTTATCTGTGTTTTAAAATGCTTATATGTGCATTGAAAGAATGCTGGAGAGACTCATCAGCATTATGCTAGTAGTTTTCTTCAGCTGGTAGGATTATGTGTGACTTTCAGTTTCTTTCTATTCTGCTTGTCTTCATTATACATGTAACTTTTCTATAATCTAAGAAAGTTTTAATTGTGGACCCAAAACCACTTTATCAAAGTATTAAAAATTATAAAACAGGATTGTATTTATAGGTGCATCTCTCCTCTCTTCTGACCCATCTGAGTAAATAGTACAACTATCTACCCAGTTGCTTGGGACCCAACTTGGCCAGGAATTCTCCAGTTATTTTCATCTCCTTGGTCCATAACTTTCAGTGCTATCTGCAAAATAGCTATTTTCTTTTTTTTTTTTTTTTTCTGGCCACGCCTATGGCAGTGCGGAAGTTCCTGGGCCAGGGGTCAAAACCTGCACCATAACAGTGACAATACTTTCTTAAACCGCTAGGCTATCAGGGAATTCCTCTGAAATAGATCTTCTATTCTTTGCATCTTGTACTGCCGGAACCCTAATCAAAGTCATCATTTTTTGTTTTGAATCCCTTTATTACCTCATGCCTGGTTTCTCCTTTCATCCTGGCTGCTCTCAGATCCAGTCTCCACATACCATTATGAACTTCCAAAATGTTTAAACTGTAATACTGTTGTTTAAAATATTATAATGTCTTTATATAGGCTGATGAAATAGGGAAAAGTACTCAGATCATTTCACTCATGTCAGAGAGGTAGGCAAATCATTGGGGAGAAAAGATAGACACTAGGGGGATAGTTGGTTATTTTTGTGGGAAAAAATGAAATTGGATCTTCCTATCATATGCAGAAGTCAATCTGAAAAGTATAAAAAGACAGAACTTTAAATTTTTCGAAAAGAAAAATAACTAAGACGACTTTTTATCTTAGGATAGAGAAGGATTTCTTAATAGGTCATAGAAAGCTCCAACCATAAAAATAATAATAATAATAAAGATTGATAATATTGCTCACTTAAAATTAAAAACACCTGTTCATTAAAAGATATTTTAAAATGAAAAGATTAGTCAAGAAACTGAGAGAAGATATTTGTTAACACATGTACTCAACAAATAATTATCTATCTTATACCAGTTATGGACAAACTAAAAGTTCAACGTAACAAAACTCACCACTGCCTAAAGCTCTCATTATTCTTAAGTGAAAGTGTAAAGTCCTTTCTATCCATGATCTGATTCCCATAATGTTACAACCAACCCCACTCCCTCTTTGCTTACTGGGTTGCCACCAGATGTCCTTTTCTTCTTTGGTCTCTGCAAGTTCCTTCCCAGTTCTGGGCCTTTGCAGCTACTTTTTTCTCATCTCCAATTCTCTTCTCCCAGCTTTTTGCAAGGCACTCTCTTTCTCATCCTTCAGGTCTTCCTCAGAGAGGCTGTTTCTTGATTGTAATGAATGAAGGATTATTTACAGTTATGTTACACTCCCCTCGCCCCCCCAGTGAATAAGAAAGATCCTGTCCTAATGAGGCAGCAGGTACTTCACATGACTAGATGGTGAGGATTTGTATTTCGTTCTTGACACGGATACAATTTCCCATTGACTTTTACCTTGGGCCTTAGGGAAAATTCTGTACCCAATTCTAATGTGGTGTGGTTTTGCCAGATGGACAAGCAGTTCTGACACCAGCTGTGTGTGTCCTACAATTCAATTGGAAGTAGCATAAGATCCCACAAGTTAAGGGCTCAGCCCCATGAGAATGCCAGTCCTCCCTCCACCTCAGACAACAGTTCCAAATTCAGGTTATCTCCTGTGTTTTTAACAACCTCCTCGAGTTTGATTAATTTGCTAGAGTAATTCACAGAACTCAGAAACATTTAACTTACTATTTACCCATTTTTAAATAAAAGGATGTAACTCAGGAACAGTCACATGGGAGGGGTGCATTGGGCAAATTATGAGGAAAGAGCCCAGAGCTCCATGCCCTCTCCAAGTGCTCTACTCTCCCCAAATCTCCGTGTTCACTAGAATGGAAGCTTTCCAAACCTTGTCCTTTGGGTTGTTCTCGAGGCTTCATTACATATGCATGATTGACTAAATCAGTGGCCATTGGTGATAGAACTCAGCTCTCTGTCCTCTCTACCCTCCCTCTCTGTAGGGGGGTGGGGAGCACTGCAAGTTCCAGCCTAATGATCACATGGTTGGTCCTCTTGGCAACCAGCCCCCATCCTTAAGTGTCCTCTGAAAGTCACATTAACATAACAAAAGACACCTTTTATTGCTCTCCTCACTTGGGACATTCTGAGAGTTTTTGGAGCTCTGTCCTGATCTGCGAACTAAGACCAAAGGTATATTTCTTATAAATCACAACATCACAGCCTGATTCACTGTTTCTCCTATTTCAGTTTATGAGACTAATGACCGTGCAGTGAAATCAGTAGTCAACATTTTTTATTTATAAAAGGATAGAAAACATAAGTGTGCTGCACATAATATTTGTTAATTTTTTGTTTTATTTACATGTGGATTCTATGCAGATATACAACATGCACACACATGTGCAGCACATATATGAGTTGTGGTCAGAATGTTGGAAAGCCACATCTAGAGGTCATCTGAGATTCATTCTACTTCTGAAGATCTAAAGTCAACTGCAAGGTTACTGAAGTACCTAAAGTAAATGTAGCTTTACTTTAAAAAAAAAAAAAAACTCTGAAGTAACTAAAGAAAGCTTTTCTGAGCAGGATCCCTTAGCTTGGTAACTGTAATGAATACAACAAAATATAGAAGAATTGGTTTCAGTAAGATCATGTGTTAAAACCACTTCATAAAATTTTTAAAAGCAAGCCTCCAGGAAATTGCATTTCAATTATTAATTTGCTTAGAAATATTTTTCCTAGTAAACTGTGGACCACTTCAGAAAAAATTCTAATAGGGTTTCCGATGGGAAAGTTAATAACTCGGGTATGGGGGATTTTCTTCCTTTGCTTTTCTTGCTGTTGTTACTTTGTGAATTAAACTGCAAGTTAAAACATTTGAATCCTTGGCACAAGACTCATGGGATTTGCTTATTTGCTTGTTATCTGTATTCCCTTTAAAGACCAGTCTAGAGATTTTGAGGACCACAGAGATCTCTGGTTTTAGCATGAGAAACATATTCTTGTAGTGATTATCTTTCTTGGGTTGTTACAAATACCAGTCTTGCCTCTGTAATAAATCTCATGTTTTAAGTCGTCAGCAGTGAATTACAGTTAAGTTTAGGTTGAAAGTTCTTCCCTTTGTTCTTTTTTATTCTTGCTCCTTTCCATTTATTCACTTAACTTTTAGCTTTTGCTAGAGATATTTGTCCAAAGCAAGAACCCCTTATCTCTTATCTTTTGGCTGGAATGGCACATCCTATTTTCCCCACCTCTACAACCTCAGGAAAGTGGAAAGAATAACAAACACTGTGTACTCATCACCTAGACTCCCCAGTTAATATTTTGTCACTTTTGCTTTGTGTATACAGACAGACATATACTTGGTGTATGCCAGATTGATTGACTGTAAGAGGCAGACGTGTTAATATTTCACTTCTTAATACTTCAGTGTGCATCTTCTATAGACAATTTTCCAACATAAGCACAATACAGTTAACACATCTGTGTATCCAGTGTATAGTTCATTTTCGTATTTCTCCATTTGTCCACAAAATGTCCTTAATAGCTTGTCTTTCTTCATAGCAGTTGTCCCCAGTCCTAGTACTCACATTCAAAAGTGGCTTAATTGTGCTCTTTCCAGTCTTCTCTCACAGCCCCAAGAAACAGTCCCCAGGTGATTTCACTTTATGACTTTGGCATTTTGAAGATTCCAAGCCAATCTTGTAGAATGTCCTGCAAGCTGGACTTGTCTGATTGTTTTCTCATGTTTAGATTCAGGTTAAGTATTTTAGTAAAAACACTACCTGTCTATTTCCCAGTTTATCACACTATGGATGAAGCTAGTAATCTGTGGGGTGATACTTTGACACTGTGAGTGACCCATTCCCCAACAATTTACCCAGTGGTTTTAATATCGACTGATGCTATTAATGTATTTGGAGCAATTAAGTTTTCAATTTTTTGTTTTGTTTTGTTTTAAATCAATACTTTTCTCTAAAGAAGAGCTTTTCCTGCCTAACCCCCTTCCTCCTTCCCCTCCTTTCATGTGAGAGCGAGAACGAGAGAGAGAGGGAGAGAATATAGACTTATGGATGGCTTTTTCAAATAATAACCATTTATTGAGTGTTTATTATTTGCCAAGCGCTATGCTAAGGGTTTTATATTCACAGTCTCAGAATTTTCCCAACAGCCTTTATAACTGTTCTTACTTTTACATTAAGAAACTGAGGTCTGAAATCATAAAGTAACTTGCTCTTGCTCACAAGTGCAGGTGGCTCTGATGTCACTTCATTATGATGCATCCCCAAATATCATCCAGGATCTTCTTTTTCAGGCTTAGCTCATCCCCCATAGACAGGGTTGCTCCTAATGGGCATATTCACAGTCCAATGTAGATGCTAGTCCCATCCCAGGCTCTTTCTATGTTGCCGCTTTATTTCAGAGTTTGTTGCCTCCTTGCCCCGCTCCTGAATTTGCTAGTCCCTCCCTTACTTTTCTCCTTGAATAATGACTCCGGTTGGATCAAGGCCAGCTGGTTGGAAGAGTAGGTGTAGTCCTGAGAGCCATTCTCTAGTCCTTGACCTCATAGCAGGTCCCACAGCTCCACCTGTTTTCTTGGGGTACCATGGACTCCACTCCTGGCAACTGTTTTTTTAAAATGTGTTGTAATCTGTTATAGTTATTATTCTTTATGATGCTTGAATAGTTTCAAGTTTTGCTGGTGAGGACCCCTTCAGGTTGGCCTTTTGTCCTATTTGTCACACCCCATTAATCTGGATAGGTGTCTTGCTTTCTAGAACGAGGTGTAGCAACTTCACCTTGCATTGGTTTCCTTTTTTTTTTTTTTTTTTTTTTTTAAAGAAACGAAGATAGGGCACTAAGTGTGCTCATTGCTTCTAAGAAAGAAGCTTTCTTTGGAGGATTTTTCTGTTGATAGCATAGTAGAGATGAAAGGTGGTGGACAAGAAAACCTCTGTTTAGTTTCCAGTTGGGGTTATCCAGAATTGCTAGGGAGTTGTGTGGGAATGTGCCTCTGTGCTCACTGTGCTCCTGCTTGGTCATGGGTCAGTCGGGCCCTGGTGGTCAAGCAGTTGGGCACATTTGATTTAAAAGAATTTTTCTTTTTGGAAGTTCCAGTTGTGGTTCAACAGAAACGAATCTGACTAGTATCCATGAGGATACGGGTTTGATCACAGGTCTCCCTCGGTGGGTTAATAACATCCAGTGTTGCCATGGGCTGTGGTGTGTGTAAGTCAAAGACATGGCTCAGATCTGGCATTGCCTTCTTGCTGATAGATACTTCAGAAGCTATTTGCTGTGAACTTGATTTGCTAGTGGTCCTTTTCTGCCCTTTGTTCTAAACTTGAAGCTGTGAGGAGATAATTATTATAGAAACTCCAATAAAAAGCAGTTAACAGAATTGAGGCTTTATCTCCTACCTCATTGCTATATATTTTCAGAATTAATTACTATTTTTCAACATTAAATTAATTATCTTAATGGAGTTCTTACTCGCCTAAGTTTAAAGTTCACTCCATTTTAATGTTTATTCTCTTGAATGGCCTATCAAAGGAGCTGGGAAGATTTTTATTTTGTGTTGTGGTTTGAGATAAGAGAGTGTTTTGCCTTTTCTTTCGTCTTTTTTTTTTTTTAAACCAAGTCTTTATTTATTTATTTACTTATTTATTTTTTATTTATTTTTTGCTATTTCTTGGGCCGCTTCCGAGGGATATGGAGATTCCCAGGCTAGGGGTCTAATCGGAGCCGTAGCCACCAGTCTGCGCCAGAGCCACAGCAATGCAGGATCCGAGCCGCGTCTGCAACCTACACCACAGCTCAGGGCAACGCCGGATCATTAACCCACTGAGCAAGGGCAGGGACTGAACCCGCAACCTCATGGTTCCTAGTCGGATTCGTTAACCACTGCGCCATGACGGGAACTCCTCGTCTTTTTTTAATAAGGCACAAAAGATAGTAGTGGCCTAGGAAGCCCAGTCAGAAGAATTTTTCCAAGATATTATATATTTCTCAATAAGTTCTTTTTCAGTTACATAGAGTATGTTTTATTCTAATATTTAATTGGTACTACCAGTCTATGCCCTCTTTCATTTTTTGGCTTGTTTTTTATTTTTCTTGTAAGGTAGATATTTTTTAACCTGCTAATTTGCGATTAGAACGGTGATAGATCTTAAATTGTTTTAGTAACAATCAATGTTGAACTGGTATACTCTTTTTTTTTTTTTTTTTTTTTAAGACCGCACCTGCGGCATGTGGAGATTCCCGGGCTAGGGGTCAGATCAGAGCTGTAGCTGCTGGCCTACACCATAGCCATAGCAACATGCGATCCAAGCTGTGTCTGCAGCCTACACCATAGCCCATGACAACGCCAGATCCTTAACCCACTGAGTGAGGCCAGGGATCAAACCTGCATCCTCATGGATGCCAGTCAGGTTTGTTAACTGCTGAGCCATGACAGGAATTCCTTGAACTGATATACTCTTAAGATCAGTTTCCTTTCCTTCTTTCTGTCTTTAAAAAGCAAGAGGTTTTATGTATCTTAGGATAAAGTAGTAAACCTTTGCAGGTCAGAGTTGCTCTGTAATTAACACAGATGGGGCGGAGATCAGAGGACAGTATTAATGCTTTTGGGAAATATCAGCAAGCTTTTGCTGTATTGGGAAGTTATACAGTTAGGTTATGCTACTTAGAGCTCTTTGAGTAATAATTCAGAGAAATCTTCCTCCTTTTCCAGGGAATCTGCTCTGAGTTTTCCTCTACTGATGAGAAGACTAGCTAGAGATTCTATCTTACTTTGAATTCTTTTTTTTTTCCCGTCTTTTTGTCTTTTTCTAGGGCTGCACCTGTGACATATGGAGGTTCCTAGGCTACTAGGGGTTTAATCAGAGCCACACACTGGCCTACGCCAGAGCCACAACAACGCGGGATCCGAGCTGCGTTTGCAACCTACACCACAGCTCACAGCAACGCCAGATCCTTTACCAACTGAGCAAGGCCGGGGATCGAACCCGAAACCTCATGGTTCCTAGTTGGGTTCATTAACCACTGAGCCACGATGGGAACTCCCCTTATTTTGATTTCTTGAATGTTATTTGAAATATGATAAATTACAGCCTTTTTTAATGGAGGAAAGGGTAAAGTTCAGTTTAGCTGTTGGTGACTTAATTGTTTTTATTTAAAGAAGATGGTCTCTAATACATTCGTTTTATTGACTAATCAAGAATTGTTATCAATTTTACCTGTCTCTTGCTAGGATAGTTTCTAAGGAGGAAACTTACAAAGAAACTTAAAAATGACCACTGAATATGGAAGTGGTTTATTTTATTGATGTAAATTTTTTTTTTCTTTCTTTTCTAGGGCCACACTCGCGGCATACGGAGGTTCCCAGGCTAGGGGTCAAATCGGAGCTGTAGCTTCTAGCCTATGCCAGAGCCACAGCAACACAGGATTTTGAGCGCGTCTGACCTACACTGAAGGTCACGGCAACACCAGATCCTAACCCACTGAGCGAGGCCAGGGATCAAACCTGCAACCTCATGATTCATTGTTGGACATTAACCACTGAGCCACGACGGGAATTCCCTGATGTAAGTATTTTAAAACCTACCAAAGGAGTTCCTGTTGTGGCACAACAGGGTCAGGGTGTGTCTGTAGTGGCCAGGACACAGGTTCTATCCCTAGCTCAGCACAGTGAATTAAAAGGATCCAGCCTTGCCAGGGAACTCCATATGTCATGGGTCAGCCAAAACAAAAACAAAAAACCTACCAAAGTATTTGAGTATCTCTCTCTTATATTTTTATCATCTACCTTTTGGAAACTTGCTTAACACTTTGGTAACTTACCTCATTTTTATCTTAAGAGTTATATATCTTAAATACTTGGTAAAAATTGCTCCTTTCTACAGGATGCCCTGAGTGTGCTTTTTGTTTGATATTTTATATGTATAACTGATGACTTGTAGAATGGGTTTATGGTAGCCCTCTCTCGTTTTTTTTTTTTTTCCCTCTCTTTCCTAAGTTTAAGGCATACTCTATTCAACAATGCAGTTGTAGTTTGGATGTTGTCATTCATAAGATCTTTGCAAGGGCTTTATAAGTTTGGTATAATAACAAGGGAAAAAAGAAAACCTCTCAGTGCTGTGTGGCATCCTGGAACAGAAAAGTAACATTAATGGAAAAACTGGAAAAATCCAAATAAAGTATGTTGGTTTTCTATGGCTATGTAAGATTTTTTGTTGTTTTTTTTGAGTTTTAATAAATTCTCTGGGTTCTCTAAGGTGTGTTTCAACATTACTGGAAGTTGGGTAAAGGATATATAAGAATTCTCTTTATATTTAGTAGAAATTTAATTTACCAAAAGCTTTAAATAGTATGGCCACATGACTAAGTAGTGGTGGGGTACACAGAGTCCTGCAGCTGGTCTCTTGTCACTGGAGTGTCACAGTCTTGTTGGCAAGTCAGGGTCGCCTTATCCATAAAAAGATGAGTAACAGTACCTTTATGAGGCAGCCTCTGCCAATGAATGACATAGGGAATCCTGTGAGATGGTAGACACATGACATGTTTAGAGAAGCCTTTGCAGAACAGGTGAAGCATGAACTGAGCAAGATGGGTGAGTCAACTTAGATAAGTAATGGGAAAGTTGTTTCAAGAAACAGCAGAGGCCATGAGTTGAGAAAAAAATACTGTGATGATGCAGGGTGGGTTCACTGGAGTTGAAGAGATATAATGCAATCTTAGGATGATCAAATATGGGCTGACGAGGCAGTAGAAATACGAGAAATTGAGAATCGACAGGTTTAGATGATGATGGATATAGGAGCACAGAAGAAAAACAAATCAGTATGACTGATACTTGAGCCAGCCAAAGTTAGTTAGGGGGTCTGTGCTCAACATTTTCATTATCATGTGTTACTGGACCTCCAAGTAGAAGTTAGACCAGGGGTACTATAGCACCAGAAAGGAGCCAAAGGTTTAGGACTCTTCCTCTATAGTGAGCAGGAAAGGAAAAGCCAAGAGGAAAATCTAACAGCAGCTTTCAGAGAGGTAACTAAAGAGAGCCCATGGCCATCACTGTAGTCCCCTGAAGCAGGTAAATGAGAGTTTCATGAGGATATGCTAGCTCTGGCCACAGATAGAAAAGGACTGTGGAATCTTGAAATAATTGCTACCTGAATGGTTATCAGTTTTGGGAGAATGGTGGGCCTGGAATCCAGATTATAGGGGGTTGAGGATTAGGGGTTTGTGTGTATGAGAATGAGGTGGAGACCGCAGATTTACACTAGTTTTTAAAGAAGTTTGGCTGTGCGTAGACAAGGATATGTGTATGTGTGTTTGTTATACAGTCTAGTCACTGAAGAGGTCAAAAGAAGGTTATTTTAATTAAATGTAACAAACATTTATCAAGTGCCAGGTATGTGTAAGGCATTGTGTTAGGAACAGTGGAGGACACAAAAAAGTGATTAAAATGTAGTGGGTACCCCCCACCCTGAAAAAGTGCTACCTCAAGTTCTTTCAATGTTAGATAGGCAGTTCATCTTAAACAAAATGCTAGAGGCACAGGAATTAGGCTTGCAAGCAGAAGAACAAAATCCATGAGGGAACACTGAAGGCGGGGGAGAGAGTTGGAGAAGATGGAGAATGGATGGAGCAAGGAAGGGAGAAGGGAAGGAAAGATGATGCAGCTTGTGCAGGTGAAGGAGGGTTGGTCCTGGGCCTTGGAAGGGAGCAGGGATCCTCCTCTCTCTAAGATGAGCTCAGTGAAGAAGAGAATGATGTCGTGTTAGAGCTGTTCTGAAGTAGAATGGAGCACAAGTGAGGAACCCAGGAAGTCTTTCCTGTGAAGGTCATGTGCTACAGACCCAGGGGTATGTTTTCTGCCTTTGGAAGGTTCCTGGTTGAATGGGAAAATGAGGTTGTTAGTGCTTATTTTTGGTCCCCTAAGAGAAAAATAAAAGTGAAATAATCTGGGCCACTGAAGACAGTGCTTTTGGTTGAGGGTTTGTTGTTGCTTTTGTTGTTGTTTACTGGCTAATGAAACAGACACACATTTTTCAGTTGCTCAGATATATTTATGTCTCAGTGCCTGCAGTTAGCTCAGGTGTGTCAGATGCAGGCTCTCACAGAGCTTAGAGTCGAAGAAGGGTGATAGATAAGAGGGACATTTACAGGCTCTTAATAAATGCTTGCCGACTGAACCTCTGATCTGAGGTAGAAAGCGGCTACGTGCCCAATCCCTGCACATGAAGTATTAGGGGATTTAGAGGAGAAAGAACATTGGAGCAGTTTTCTGGCTCTTTCAGTTGGACAAGGTTTCTAAATAAATTTGCCATATATTTACCTACAACTTGCTTCTTTATAGACGTATTTTCTACACACTTAGAAAATATTTTATGCTCGTATTTTTTTGGTCGCAACTGAATAGCAGTACATAAAAAATTATGAGCATGATTTTGGCCCCTCAAATGAAGAAAGGCATTATCTTGAACTCTCCAGTTAGGTACATTGCCAGGACTTAAGGGTGGGCATGGGTTGATGGGGTGTCTGCATCACTGTCCCAATTTGCCATTTTATGTATGTAAACGTGACTTTAAAGTGTTAGTACTTCATTTCTTTACTGTATTTTAAGTGCCTGTAACCAGAAAGTAGGTGTAGAACAATTGGAGAAAAGAACTAAGTAGTGCTACAGTTTGACTTTTATAGTCAGACACAGGACTATAAAAGAGGGGAAGAAGAAGGAAATAAAGTAATTTAGGGAGGAGGAAAAACCTTACTTTACTCTCTGAATTATTTTCTTTAAAAATAGAAAAAAAAGTCATTTCCAGGTCCTTCTTTCCAGCGAAGGGGAGTAGAATATGCTACCCTGTACATTTTTGAGAAAGCGCTTTTGTGCAGCTTGAAAGAAAATTATAAAAGTATGTTTAGCTACCATAGAATAGGCCTGAAAAGTGATTTTAAAGGTTGTTAATTAAAATGTAACCACTATAGAAGTTAGTCTGAGAATTTCCAAACATGTGTTCTCATAGAACATTGTTCGTGTAGGGTCTCTGTTGACGGGATTCCTATTGAGGGGCATGTTTAACTTAGCTTCCTCCCATCACCTCCCATCTCCCCATCCCACTAGGAAGAGGCAGCAAGGCCTGCTCGCCGCAGTTTCTGTAGCCCAGCTTGCTGCAGCCTTGGCTGAGGTCAAGCACTCCCCTTCCAGCCTCTCGAGGGCTTTCTCCATGTGTTGCCAGTGTGCTGGTAAAAATGACTTTAAACTCTTGTCAGCACAGTTACTGGTGCATGCATCACAGTCCCACTCAGATAAACCTGTCACAACACAGAGGCGGCCGCTAGAGAAGAGTACAAGGGCAGGCCGCTAGCTTTTCATTCGAGCATCACTAAACGTGCACAGAGTGCCCAATTATTTCAGCATTATTGAGCAAGCCTACAGGAGGACCCAAGCCTTGCTACATTAGATTTTCTTTAGTAATTTGCTCAAGTACCGCTGAGGACACTTAAAGGGCTTAAAACGGTGGCTGCAACCAGTTTCCTTTTCTGGGTTGTTAATTCAGGTTTTCTCTTTCAAATTAACTCTCCCCGCATGCTGTGCAGTGGTTCTGGGAGAACTGTTTAACACTAATTTTCTCAATTTTCAGGCTTTTTTTTTTTGTTCAGCATAACTGCTTTAACAGTCATGTATATGTTTTGATTAGAGATGTACGATAGTGAGGCCTTATGTTTTGGAGACCAAGATACAGATACTTTGTTAAAAAAAAGTCTAATTTCCACTATAAAAGTAACAGATAATTTCACTATTTAAAAATTAGGTTATTTACAATGCATTGCAGAACCACTAGATCCAAGTAAAAAAAGATAGTATTTTTCTATTATTCATCTCCCTCTCCTTAAAAAAAAAAAAATCTTTCCTTCATAGGTGTTGGGCTTTCCACTGTCTGTTTGCACCTCTTTTCTTGCCTTCTGCTAATGGGGGCTGGGGGCCTCTCGGATATAGGGAACAAGTTCAATATCTTTGTCCCATTTCTCACAGCAGCAACAACTCCAGGCCCAGCATTTGTCACATGGACATGGCCTGCCAGTGCCTCTGACTCCACATCCTTCAGGGCTTCAGCCCCCTGCCATTCCGCCCATTGGTAGCAGTGCCGGCCTTCTGGCCCTCTCCAGTGCTCTGGGAGGCCAGTCCCACCTTCCAATTAAAGATGAGAAGAAGCACCACGACAACGATCACCAAAGAGGTGAGTGATTTTCTCAGGATGTCAGTCTGATATTACCTGACTGCTGCTGAGGGTAGGTCTGGATGTCATTGTTTATTCTGTGTCGGGATTTCATTTTACCAGTGACTAAACAAAGGATTTCCGCTGGAAAGTGAATTAATTTTTGGAGCAGTCTTTTGCTGAATGATACCCTACTGGTTGACAAGAGTTAATGCACTCTCCAAAGGGGGATGGGGAGGGGTCGGGGTCCCCATTTCTTGGTTATTGCCTCTGATCCCTTGCTCCTTCCTGTGTTCCCAAGTCTAAATCAGTAATGAAGTGCCACAGTCGTCTGTGTTTGGAATAGTCACTGGCATTAATAGCTAATTTTGACCAAATCTATTTTGGGGAAAGACTTGCTGATAAAGGCTCACTTAATAATTTGACAGACTCAATTATTATTTATAAATCAGATCAGCCTATATAGTGCAGTGAAATTCTTGCAGGTAAGAGAACAATTTCAGTAGTCTTAGTAATTGAAAAAGTGCAACTCAAATTAATGAAATCTGTTGGTTTAACTACTTCTATCACCTTCTGTTTAGAAGCATGAAATTAACTCATTTCTGACTAAAAGAACAGCACAACTGTTTATGTAAATAATCGATTTAAAGGTCAATTGCGCTCCTTAAAGGTTGATGTCTCCCTGCCACTAAAGTAAATGATGATGCAGACATTTTGATGTGACTATATGTTTGTATGGTGTTTATTAGTAATTTTTATTGGTTAATGTCAGAAAAGCAAATGAAAGTCTCTCCCAGCATTCCTTTGTGGCAGTTTACTTAGTACATGGGTGGTTCATGGGTCAGAAGGGTGTGGTTAAAATTAAAACCTCATATATACTCTTGTTTCAGTGTCATTACCATGAAATATAGTCTTGGGTAAATGATTTTTATTGCATAAACATAAATTTTCCATCTCCGATGTTTAGAAACACCGTAATATTTGTCATCAGATATCTCAGTGCTATGGTACAGAGCTGAGGCATGTGTATAAACACTTGTGTAAGTGGAAAAGTCAATAAGGAATATAAATAACATGAATATCCAGCTTTGGTTTTTGAAATTGTGTCAAAGGTAGATTGGCTCTTTGTGGATCTGGTCAAGTAGTATTAATAATTAACTTCATAGCAAAGTTGACATCTGTGCTATTTATTATTTAGCAGAGATCAAATTTGATAAACATATTCTGTGTAAACTTACTGGTACCTTTCTTTTTTCCCCTTTCTCTCCCCACTTGCTCTGCCCATGTTGCTGCTCTTTTGCCTATAGACAGAGATTCCATCAAGGTAAGACTCAAGATTATAGATGAAGGAGTGGCTTAAAAGTGGGCTCTAAATGATTTGAGTATATCTAGTAATGGATTCTTAGAGATTTACAGGATGATTTGGTGGGTTTTACCAAAGAATGGTTAATTGCATTTTGGGATTGCTTTCAGTTATGTGAGATTTTTGAAAATATTAGTCCCATTTATTTCTCTATCGGAATCAGATTTATAGACCAAGGTTGAATTATAAGATCTGACTTGCATCGCTCATTTTATTCTGTCTTTGTCATGTGAAAAAGAATAACTGCTTTTCTTCTGTCAAGCTTTGGCTATAAGATGAAAAATAATGGGAAATATTGGTTTGTAAGGAAATACATTTTGGAAAGCAGTTCCATCCTAGAAAACTATCAAAACATTTAAGAGTATTTGTCTTCACCAGAAAGTTTGTGGGGTTTTTTAGTGACATCTTGGTTTCTGGTACAGCAAGTTATTCTCCTTAGGTTCTATATCTGTCTTATCTGCCTTCTCCATCTCTTTATAGAGAAGTTGCAGAAGAGGAAAAATTATTTAGGGCCTAATACTTTGGATATGCTTTTGTAATACCATAATGGGGTGTTCTTAAGGGTGCCTGAATTTATATAGTAGACAAACAAGAAAAACAGGCTACCATGGCAGAAAATGAGTAAAATATGAAATTGCTTGATAACTTTTGAGCCAGGCATGATGGAAATATACCACTGTATTGTTGGATAATTGTCTTACGCATGCCATTGTATTTTGTATAGATTAGAAAGCAAGGGCATTTCCCAAGCATTGGCCAAAGCATAGATGCTGTCAGTTGCTTTTCTTGTATTTTACAACGATATGTTTTGGAGCATCGCAGTTACATCTCCTGTAGTTTTTAATGAAATTGTGTATGTGGAGACTAAAATCTTCCCCTGAAAACCACCTGTGCTCTCACTTTGAATGCCTCTTTATTCCTTATCCTTTTATAGTAAAAGGGAAATAGACCCCCCCCGCCCACCAGAATTCAATAAATAATAGAAAATAAAATCCATCTATTTTGCTCTTCAAGAATCTTTGTAATTTGAAAGGGTATCTGCACACCCATAGAAATGTCAACATTTACGGTCGGAACTGCACACATTGAATTATTTAATTAAGCATTTAGAGTTGTGTACTTTGTTGTATAATATGAACTTCAATACCTAAATTAAAAAAGCGTTCTTAATCGGAGTCTAGGAAGTACTCCACACATATGTACTTAGGCAGTAGTAAGGAAATGCATTGATGAGGAGAGCAGCCCTTGGAAAGCCTGTCTAGTTATTCTCAGACCAATAACATAAACATTCCCTGCCTTCATATGATGAATACATAGCTTCAGGCAGGCCAGTGAACTAAACAAAAGCCTCCGCCATGCCCCACTCCCAGAAGGCTGTGAAAATATTTATACTCCAGTGCACACTTTTGTGTCAGTTACATTTTATAGTCCCTCATGCCAGAGGAGGGTATATTTTGAAATCATCTATAATCATTCAGGATGAGCCTGGGAGTGAGTATCTATATAGCTTGGAAGCCAGGGGAGAAACAAAAGGTAATAGAGGCGGATGATTTTGCCTTGATTTATTATGGAATGGTGGCTATAAATTGCTATTTTTGTGAGTTCTTGAATTTGAAGTCGTGTTGTGTCAGGTCTAGGGCTGTCCTGTGGCTTTGCGAGGTGAAATAGTTGGCTAATTTTGTAAATGTGTTCTCTGATGCTCAGAGAAACAGTTAGTTGCTTGTTTCATCGATCGTCCTCATCCTCCTGTAAGTGGTTCCTGGTTAAGAGGGACTTTTTATGATTGTCTGCTGTGTGACTGGATGGTTTTTGTCAGCCAGAGCATGCCAGTTGCCTGCAGCTGGAGTCAGGCTTGTATGAAATAATTTATTCATGCAAGATAATGCTCCTTAACATTTAACAGGTAATGAACGTGACATAAATTTCCTTCTTGCTTTTAATTTTTCCCTTTCCTCTTCTAATGTGCAAACAGGCAGCTCTGGTACTCTAAATAATAAGTAATTTTTGGCCATCTGTCAAAAGGAAATTTCAATACAAATTTAAATTAATGGTGCCTGAAATTTTTTATAGCTCCTCTAAAAGCCTCTAATGTGCAGAAAATTCTGAATCTGCTGGTAGTAATTAGTGTTGCATGTAATGAGGATGTGGGCAATGTTATACAGTCCCAGTGTAACATTTTGATATGGTAGCAAAATTTTGATTTATACAAGGTTGTGGATGGCTTTAATTGTAAGAGACACTTTAAAATGTTTTCTTGATGTTACAGATTATTGAACAGGGCACATTTCAGAATAGCTCATAAAATATAAATTTAAACTTACTGTAAAGATCCAGGTAATTAAGGTGTTTTACCCTTAGGTGTCAAGTAAAAATGAAAGAAATTCCCTTGTTAAAGTGGGCCTTTCTCTTCTTGGAAGTTTCTCTAGCCACTAAACCACATGCTATTGGCTTTATTGATCTTGTTTTCTATAGCCTAAGTAGCCAAGTTTATTCCTAAGGCTGTTATTTGCAGAACTGTATCTGAGTTTTCAACAAAGACAGAGAATGTAAATATGGACCTAAAGTAGGAAGCACTGTAGGAGTCCAAGAATCAATTTATTTGGTGATGAGAAACCAGAATGGTATGTGTGTTCTAGGGGGGGCTGTTGAAGTAAGGAGCCAAATCACCTGCTTGTCACTTGGCCATCCATGTGCCAATAGTAAGCCTTTTATTTGGGGGCTGAAAATGTTAAACTGACGATAGTCTACCCCCATCCTTAGTGATAGAGTGGAAAGCCCAAAATAGGTTCCTACTTCTCCTTCCTGAATGGAGACTTTCTCAATAACTTCTGGAGTTTTCCAAGGAAATATTTTCCAAAGTGATGAAGCCTTCCACTGCCCATCCTTGTTATGGGCTGAGGGGTAGAAGTTGGTTGGCTCCAGAGAGAGGACCAAGCAGACATTCCCACATGCTGCCAGTAGCTTCTTAGTTGGTGGAGGTCCCAGTTCAACAGGAGTCATTAGCTCCTTACATCACTCTGTTTCCCTCTGATTGCTTGACATGAGGTTAATGATTCAGAGCTGTGAAGGCCAAGTTGCCTAAAACCTGGTAAGAATCTGAGAATGAGAAATTAATCTTATTACACCCCATATGTCTTCACCTTCCAGCAAAAAACAGGGCTAAAATCAAGACCAACTTGAAAATTCGCTATCTGCAATGATTCATTAACTCTGTGAGCTCTCCCAAGTTGGTATTATCATGCATACCTTTTTACTTCCCAAGTCCTTTTTATGTTTATTGCTTATTCTTTTTTTAATCCTGAATGCAGTAATCTCAAGTCAGGCACTTAAGGATTTGCCATTTGTTATTTGTAAAATATAGCATAAGTACATTTTTTTTCCTTTTAAGTGGTGGTGATTTTATTTTTATTATTTCATTGCATTGTCTTCCCCAAAGTGCCGTATGCATCATCAAAGAGGATGTTAATTTTTTGTGATTTGTACATTGCCAAAATAACCTCCAGAAACACTGCAGCATTTTAAAATGCCAAATGCAATCTTTGAGTTTGTTTCCCTATAATCCGCCAATATTGAACTTTATAGTTTTTGTAATTTTTGCTAGTATAAGTATGGATGGTACAGTTTTTTAAAATGTACATATAACTATTTTTCAAACTCAGTGCTTTTCTATGGGTATATATATGCTATATCTCCCCCTCCCTTTCTATATGGATTCTTTGTTTTTGTTAAAGGGATATTATGGTGATCTGTTTATTAGTTCTATCTAAGGCAGTGCCTTTTTATTCTGCCCTAGCTATATTTTGGAGTTTATTTTATGTAGATGACTAAAACATCATACATTATTTTTCTTCTTGTCTCTACACTTACTCTCTTTGGCAGAAAAGGTTTATCAATGGAGAATTAGACTAAGGCTGTTTTTATGTTCAAATCAAAGTGTATGATTCAGGCCAAGAAAGCACTTTTGCCTCATTAGTTGGGTGTTATAGGTGAAAGTGGGCTTTTAGCTTGAGTTAACGAAATTATTACTTCTGTTTGCCACATCACTTGGTATATCGAGACTTAGTGGTCAAGGAGTTCCCCTTGTGGCTCAGTGGAGTTAAGAACCCAACTAGTATCCATGAGGGTGCAGGTTTGATCTCTGGCCTCACTCTCATTGGATTAAGGACCTGGTGTCCCCACAAGCTGGGGCATTTGTCCTAGATGCGGCTGGGATCTGGTGTCCGTGGTGTAGGCCTGTAGATGCAGCTCCAGTTCGACCCCTAGCCTGGGAACCTCTATATTGTGCAGGTATGGTAAAAAGAAAAAAAAAAAAAAACTTAATGGTTAAGGTTCTGTTCCAGGATTTGTGTGACATTTGTGACTTGGTTTTTGTTCCCCTCTGCCTCTTTTTCCTATTGCAAAGCATTATCAGTCTGAGAAGAGATGAGCCTTTAATATGTTTCACCCCTTGGCATGGAGAAAGCAGAGAAGAAACCACTTGGGGAGGAAGGATGGGCCAGTAGGAGAGGGAATAACTATTCTGCCCAGGCGGTTTGGATTTTAACACTCACTCCCTTTTCCCCATACACCTGTGAAAGAAAGGAATGCTTGTAATCTTATGCTTTGTGAGAAAGCTTGGTAGGATTAATGGCCTGTAGACTTTAGAAGGACACGTTATAAAAAGACAAAAAGCCTTAAGTTGAAGTCCATAAAATACTATAAAGAGGGTATAATAAAAAAACAAACCAAAAAAAAACAAAAAAAAACCCTCCAACAAACCCCAAACATCAACAACAAACTAAGCTGTGAAGGGGCTTGTATTATCTCCTGTTTTTCCCTTAGGCATCAGTAATCTGAGAAAAGAAAGTATGTAATTAAGGGTTGTGACTTGGACACTCCAGTTTCTCCACTGTAACCTATCGAAAAATCAGGTAAAGCCCTAGTTACCCAGTCAGCCCCACTGATGAACATGTATAGCTCGTGGTTTAGATGTCACTTGTGAAGGTAGGTGGTGAGGACAGGTTTATTTATTTATTTGTTTCATATATGAGGAAAAGTTTAGAGGTCACCATAGCCATTGCCATCCTCAAAAAGAAAGCTTCTGGGGCAACTCTGTCTCATTCTTTGTTATTAAAAACTTGAAACATACAGTAGAAATAATTGTGCAAAAATCTTTCATACTTAACATCAAGGTATAAGAGTTATCAACTTTTAGCCACATTTTAATCTGTTCTTTTGTTTCTTTGCTAAAATATTTTCAAGCCAAAGTAGATAGCATGCTTTTTTACCCTTATGTACTTCAGTGCATGAAATAAATACATTTTCCCAAAGAGTGGATTTTTTTTTTTTTTGGTAACTATAATGCCTTTAATTACTTTGTAAAAAAGTTATTTGATGGCTTCTGATAACCAGCCTATAAGCAACCTTCTTTGATTATTTCAAACAATTGGTTTGCTTGAAATGGAGTCCAAGTAGGAGCCATTCCATTTTGTTGTGATCTCTCTTAGGGTCTCTATTAATCGAACAGTTTCCCTCCTTTTAAAATTTTTCCTATGCCACTGATTGGTTGATAAACCTGGGCCAGCCTTCCTAAAAAATGGCACATATATTAGATGTCTCTGTGTGCTTCCTTGTGATGTCAAGACTTTCTCCTGAATCATGTTAGGAAAAGTCTTTTTATGAAAGAATGGGTAGAGGAATGACATCTAGGTTTGCATGTACAAGTTGATGATATCAACAGTTTAATGAGGTTTACGAGTAATCAGGGAAGTAAAATTTCTAGAAATGTACACTGATTATCAGTAAATAGAATTCAGTTTGTATCCTTTAACTTTCAAACACAGACTGTGATGTATTTGAAATCCAACTTGACTTTCCAAATGTAAATAATAATAATATAAATATTGTTTAAGAAAGGCTTTTAAAAATACCTTTTCAGGTAGAATTTTTTTTTCTTTTAAGGTTTTATTAAAGTCTAGTTGGTTTACAATGTGATGTTTCTGCTATACAACAAAGTGATTCAGTTAGACACAAACTCATATCCATTCTTTTTCTATAGAGTTATCAAAGTCTAGTAAGATTTTAAAAATATATTAAGTACATTTATTTTCTTATGTGTAGTATCCTAGATGCCCTGTGCTCCAACAGAACATAGGTCTCTCCCACTAAATTTCTAGCTCCTTGAGGGCAAGAATCTTTATCTTCTTTGTGAAACTGTATGTAGGAGGACAAATCAAGGGAGTTGTAATTAGAGAAATCCTAATTTTACCAGAAATCCTCTCTCCCTCTCTGGGTAAGCTCTGTGTCCCTGGGCAAGTCACTTCCCTGGCTCTCACAGCTATTACTCTAGATGGTTTTTTTTTTTCCCCAAGCATTTGGAATGTAGATGTTATTCAGTCCTATCCTAGAAATGAATTTAACAATACAAATCTTATACTATAGAGTATGTTTTGGCAATAACGTTGGCCATACCATTGGCCAAATAAACACAGTGGTAATTATATTTTTGGGTGTTGAGTAGTAGGGGAGTAGTTTAGTATTTTAAAATACACCTTTCAAGGATTTAATTTAAAACTTTGAATTTTCAAAAATAAGATGGTAATTTAAAAATGAGTGTTTCATTATTACTCTTTTTAAAGTTCTTTGTAGAGGTATTTTTTTCTACCGTGTATTTTCCTATTTAGTGTTACCTTATCACAGAATAATCAGGACTTTTGTTCTGTGGGTTTATGATGAAGTAACTTGTTCAGTATTAATTGATATCTGCCTCTAGGCATGTTAAACTGTGTGAAATGTAACAGGTGCCCTAATTCCAGAAAATATGTTGTAATTGTTTGTTTGCCTAACAAATGAATAAATATCTTTAGGGCACAACTGGTCCTCAGGTGGTGAGCATGAATGGATTAGTGATGAGACTGGGGGAGCTGTGTTCTCTGTGCCATTCTTCACCAATTGCTGAGGCAGAACAAATATTAATTAACAAAGGCAGACGGGTTGTGGGGTTGTCCTTCCCCAGCTGATTTTTGGCAAGGGTGGTTTAATTCTTTTCCTCCATAAACCAGCCCTCTTCATTACTAGAAAAACATTTCCATCCTGATGTTTAATGTCTCTAATTTTAATTAGAATGCATTTCATCTCTTGCAGAAATATCACATCTAAAGTTAACTTTTTTCTTAAATTTTAAAGGGCTTAAGATTTGTTTTAATTGGCATTTGAATTTCAAAAAAATTTGTTTCTCAAGATGTAGATCATTCTTCCAAAAGAATTACATGAAATAATTTTTCACCATCTTTTTTATATTCTTATATAGTGATACTTAACCGTAACCCACTCCGGAAAAATCATAAAATTACACAGGGGAGCGCTCAATATCCTCACTTCTCCATTTCTTGAATCATTTCTGCTGCAACGCTTACCCCTATCCAATTGCATATTTAGTTTTATGGTGGTTTGAAGTAATTCAAATATCTTCTGGGTTAAAGACTACACCTGGGGGCCTACCACTACCAAGAGTTGTAATTTCAGACATGAAGAGAAGTCATATCTAATAATTACCATGACAGCTGCCTTGGGACAGGGTTGAACAGAATTCTGGCTTCATGAAAGAGGACTGGAAAGGAAGTTTGCTGAGGGCTAAGTAGTACCTCTCATAAGAGTTTGGGATTCTTTTAAATAAACTTGGTAGATGAATGAAACTAAGAAAATAATACTGTAAGACTAAATAATGTTGCTGAGATCTGGCAATTCAAAACTAAATCTTAAAGTTGAACACTTAGTTGTTTTACCTTGAATCTAAAAAGTGAACAAAATAATACTTAACTTTATTAGATCCATTATTCAGAACTAATCCAAATATTTCTGTATGTGATAAATTGTACTACTTTAAAGAAGCATTTTTTAGGAAGCATCAAGCACTAGTATTGTCACTTTAATTCGTGTTTATGTGTGATGGTTGTAATTGGTGCCTAAGTCCCTTCCTCCTCCACCCCAGGTTCAGTGGTGCCTCTGGTTTTGCTTCACTAGAAACAGGAAAACAGCATATATATATACACATGCATGAAATCCACTCATGCACAGTCAGCCTTTCTTCCCTTACCTGGTTTATTACTCCATCCCCCTTTCAACCACTAATGCTCACGAAAGACTTATACTTTCCTGTCTCTTAGCACCCTCTCCTTGAACTGAGTTGGAGGCAGTGAGGTGGAAGTTAAAATGGCTTATGCATTCTTCTTGTAAGTGAACTTTCTAAGGTACTAGGTTACCTTAGAAATTCTTTTTTTTTTTTTCCTTTTTAGGGCATATGAAAATTCATAGGCTAGGGGTTGAATCAAAGCTACAGCTGCCGGCCTATGCCACAGCCACAGCAACACTGGATCCGAGACATGCTCACAGACGACACCGGATCCTTAACCCACTGAGTGAGGCCAGGGCTTGAACCCACATCTTTATGGATACTAGTGGGATTCATTTCCCCTGAGCCATGATGGGAATTCCAGAAATTCTTTTTCTAAGCATGGAAGATTATTTTTCATAGAAATGGGCTCATATTTAATTGTATCATACCCTAAGGATTTTTAGATCTTTCTTTTCTGAATTAATACTTTTCAGGTTGCTGAGTGTTCATATTTAAGGGGAAGGGAGGAAGGGGAGATAAACAAGTTATGATGCCACCCAATGAGAAAAGCCAATAGGCAACATAATAGCACTTCGTTTTTATTTATTCTTTCTTACAGTCATTTTAATTATTGTAGAAAATTTTTGAGTATTCTGTTCATTTATCTTTTTTATAAACTTTTGTTTTCTTGAGCGACATTTGGCCTTTTGAACAACAATATAAAATTGGAAATGCTAATGTTTTGAGCCAACTAAAGGAGGAAAATAAAAATGTCACCATGGTAACAAAGCTGCTTTCTAGATGGTTTCCTAAGATATGCCTGAACTAGAAGCAGATGTCTGATTTGAGAATCTTGCCTCCTTCAATGTAAACAAATAACTTCTGGGCAGGTGTTGGAAATAATATGGAAATCCTATTAAGGGGCCCCCGGGTTCCTGTCAGTCAGGAAGCCCGTGCCACAAAAGGGCTGGTTGTCACATAAAGGAGCAGAGTAAATTCTCATTAGGCCTGAGCTTTTCCCAGGAAATGATTGTCTCCGTGTGTTCTTTCTCCTGTGAATCTAAATGTAAGCTGTTGCTTCTATTGATCTATTCACTGGCTTTATTTTTCTCCTCTTCATTCCAGATCCTCCCTCGCCCCCGCCAGCCTGTATTCTCCTCTTCACCCACCCCTTCCCTTTAGATTAACACTTGATCTGTGCTACTGCTCTGAGAGTTGTGACATTTGTGATTTTAACCTCCCACCCTGGGTGGGGGAGGAGGGAAGTCACTCTTCATCCAGGGGCCAGTTGGACAAAGAACCAGGCTGATTAGGCTGAGTACCAGGGGCTGTTTGGAACCACACAGTTAGAGACAGCCACAGTCCTGAATACTGCTCGAGTGTACATTTACTTGGAGTTAAGAGTTTTATAAATTAAGTAGAAACTAAAAGCATGAAGAGACAATGTTTTTATGAACTTTTCAAAACCTATATAGTTGTCTGGAAAGCCAGTAAACCTGCGCTGTCCCTATGATAGCCACTAGCCTCATGAAGCTGTATATTTGTTAAAATGAAATAAACTAAAAAATCTAGCTTTTCTCTATGGCACAAGCCACACTTCAGGTGATCAGTAGGCACATGTGGCTGTAGCAACTGCCATACCAGTGCAGGCATGGAGCATTGCCATCATCACAAAAAGTTCTGTTGGATAGAGAGGGACGTTGGCCTGATAAAGCTCTCTGGTTCTGCTGTTCTGTCCGGTTAAAACCGACTCCTGATATTTATTCAAAAGCAGGGCTCCTCCCGATGCAGAGAAAATAAGGGGCATGTGTGTATTTTGGTTTATCACTAATGTTCAGAAATGGTTGATATAGTCAGCTGCACTAATACAGTGATCTTTAATTTTTCTTACTGTTTTTTTTTTTTTTTTTCCCCTGGTGGAATTGGTTGAGCAGTTTAATGTGGATCTTCGCAAAATGGATCCCCAGGAGATACAATTTAATGTTTCTAGATAGACAGTTGAGGCAGTTTGATGGTGGTGGTAGAGGGCTTTGAAGGTTATGCATAACAATGCCTTTTATAATACTCAGAAGGTTAAATGTGGATAAACACTGAAAACAAGGCTTCAGAGAAGCCACACTATTATAATGCAGCATTTCTCGGACTATAGTCCCAGAGATGCACTTCATAAAGCCAATAAAGCGCACACTGGTGGTCTCCTGTTGCCCTAGCAACGGACCATGGGGCACAGTGTATGTGAAATGCATGAACATCTGTGAATTAATCTTTTTTAGTTTGTTCTTTTCTTGGCACTGATTGGGCCACTCTGGCTTGTGCCTGTGACACTGTGTGTGGAGGGGTAAACTGGAGCGGTCCCCAGGGCCTTGCCCTCAAGTGGATGGTGGAATGGCAAGTGAGGGGGGATTTATCCCGGTGGCGCGTTCAGCAGTGCAGGGATTTGGCCTGACAGCACTCTCAGTGGGGCGTTACTAGCTTACTTTCTGGTGCATGGGGAAATGAATAAAAAATTTTCTAGTAAAACTGGGCATTACTGGGCTTACTGGGCTGCCCTGAAAAAAATCATCTTTTGAGAAAATTGAAATAATCGCTTGTGTTTATACCACAGTTATCAGGACTTGAAAGGTCTCTGGGTTATTCCACACCCTTGCCCCCAGTCCCTGCTCCGGGGATTATGACCAAACCATATTGGACTAGTCAGAATGAGCCTTCTGAATTAGATGCTTAGGCTGGAATTTGTTTTGATAATAAAAGCTGGTAGTAACCTAGTCTGACCTTATTTAGAGAATTTCAAATTGAGCTAGTGACAGTTTTGCCCTTGGGAGAAGAGAGCAAACTGTGACTAAATCAAAGAGCATACATGAACAATATTTTGGTTAGATAGTTACCCCCCAACTCCTAACGGGATTGTCTTCAAATCTTGTCCTGAGCTCCAGGAAATTTTCAAACAGCACCCCTCCCTCAGCCTGTAGCACCTCTCCACTCACTTTGTGTGTTCCATTCCTCCTCTTGTGAGTGCCAGATGTTCCCTTGTAAACCATTTTGCTCACCCTTGTCAGTTTCAATTGTATTCTCTTTTCTTCCTTTTTTTTTTTTTTTTTTTTTAATCTCCTTCTGCCCTTTTTTTCTTGGACTCCATTCTCCCTTACGAGTCAGCCCTGTTTTCTGGGAAGAAAAGAATATTGTATAGGAGATATCTCATGCTGGATATAGTTTGTTAGGTTTAACAGGTAGGCTGAGAAATTTCAATACATGTATTAAGACAAAAGTCTGTGCTTCTTGCTAGTCCATTAGGTTTAATTGATTTTCATTAATACTGAGGGACATTTAAATAGGAAGGACTACTTGTCAATTTGTATGTTTTCCTTTGGATATTAAAAAGGCACATTTGTACCTCTGTAGCTGAGTGATTTTCCTGATTTTCTTTTAGACAGCTAACCAAAAATTATTGTTTTAATGGTTCCGAATTCGTAACCCGTTGGTATTAATAGATGAAGTTGAAAATTGAACAATACAGTCTAAATAAACTAAAGCGAGTCAGTAGGTATTGATTTGACAGCCAGAAGGCAAATAGGCCTTACTCTGTGTCTTTGGGGGTGCATAGAAAAGATTAGATACAATCCCTTCCCTCAAATCATTTTCCTATAAAGTATGGAACTGAGATATGCTGTTTTCTGAGTAGAATAAAATACATTAATGGGTTGTTCCCTTTCATTTCTCTGAGCTTCCAGTTAGTCCTGAATTCTCTTAAAATGTGCAGAACTAGTTTATGTTGTTTGGAGGACTAGCTTCTGAAGGCAGTCTTCCTAGGAAGCTGCCAGTGCTGATGTGCAAATACATGCAAACATGGAACCTTTAGCAAACACTGAGAGCAATGCCAGTGGCAACATTCTGTAGTCTCCCAATCCTGATGGTGCCTTTTAGGCTCATTCTGGTACTGTTTTGCAGGAATCAGTGAAACAATTGGATCACAGAGCTAAAATACTATCATCAGACTTCTGGGTGTTTGAACCCACTCACTTGCTTTTCAGGTAGTTTCTCTGATTGAAAAAAAAAAAAAGTTTGCTGTCACTGCCCAGTAAAATAGCCTCTTTCCCATTCAGATGGAATTTTCTTCTTTCAAGAGTCTTTTTTAAAAGTTATTACCAAGTTTGTAGTTGTTACTTGAAGGCAGTCTCAAAAATACAGTAGTTAGAGGTATTACTATTAAGGACCTTCAGTGGGAAGTGGAATTTTCAAATTGTATTTTTCGTGGCCTGGACAGGTATTTGTTTTTTGAAAGCACCGTTTATGCCCCAAAACTAAGAAATCTTAGACACATGTGGTAAGAAGTAAAAATTCCACAGTAGTAAATGGCAGTGAGTAAGCTGGCTACAGTGAGGAGAGGAAATGAGTTTGAATCTCTGCTGTTGACTTCATCTGTGTTTGACAGAGTGTGTTAAAAGCAGTAATTTTGTAATCCAGATATTTGAAAGCTGGAAAAGGAAAGGGAACACAAATAATAAAGAATGGAAAAGGTTTCCAGCATTCAGGTGTTTTATCCTTACTATACGTACTGGCCTAGCAAACAGGAATAATCCTCAAATTTTATTTTTAACTTTTTAACTCTTACTGTGTTTTTAAAGTACTTATAGAAATAAAATCAATACTTTCATTACTGTTATAGATATGTGGATCTATAAAAACAAACAGTATTTAAGACACATTTTCTTGTGTTTGTGTGTGTTTCTTTTTAGGGCCACACTTGCAGCATATGGAGGTTCCCTGGACTACGGGTCAAATTGGAGCTGTAGCTGCCAGCGTATACCACAGCCACAGCAACACCCGATCCGAGCTGCGTCTATGACCTACACCACAGCTCCCCACAATGCCGGATCCTTAACCCACTGAGTGAGGCCAGGGATCCTACCTGCGTCATCATGGGTGCTAGTCGGATTTGTTAACCACTGAGCCATGACGGGAACTCCACATGATTTTCTTATATATGGCATTGCAGTAGAACATTTGGTGGTAGGAGTGGTCTCAAAAGGTGGGGTTCCCAAAACTGGACATGCTACCTTCCTTAATGGGCCAACCCCTAGCCTTTGTGGGTCCTGATAAAGATTACAAATGGAGACTCTCATACCTATGTCTAAGTATTTTCAAGATTACACCTTCATGATTATCTGAAAGGCCAAGTTTGAATTTAAAACTCTCAGGCTCCTTAGGAGTTCATTGCTGGACCACATGGGCCTTCTCATATTTTCTTGTAAATGCCCCAGCTCTCATAACCAAGCTTCATTTTACCCCAGTGGCTCCCTCTGGTCTAGGTATGCCCACACCAACAGTGTCCTCTGTCTCGAGGAGGCTCCCAGAAAAAGACCAAGTAGACTCTGAAGGTGGGCCTCCAGGTAGGAAATTTCAGAGTCCTGGTACTCAGCGCATCATTTCGGCCTGGTAGGCAGGGATGTGTATGGGCGCTGGTACTCAGCACATCATTTCGGCATGGTAGGCAAGAATGTGTATGGCCCTCAGGACCAAGATGTGTCCTCCTGGTCCTGAGGGCAGGGCTCTGCTGAATGAGGGCCCACACACCCCATGTCAGGCCCCTCTTATCAAGCTGTTTGGTTTGTATGTGGTTTCCACAAGCCATAGATTTAAGGGGAAAGAAAGGGAGGTGGGGATTTGGAACTCTTATATCTCAAAATAATTTTTTGTTAAATAAACATCAATTTAGGTCAGGGAATTGACATTGTAAAATACAATCTTTAGGAATGGGTGCTTTTAAACTATGCTTTGTAGGTAATTAATATGTATCTAATACATCTAACTATGCTTCTAAAACACTCCATTGATAATCATAAATGCATATTGTGCCTGTTTGCAGTGTTTGTGAAAGGCAGGGGGAAACTTGTACTGCTGAGTAAGGTAAAAAGGTAGTGGATCACCGTGGTCATGGGTTGCCCTGAATGGCTGAGTGGCTTTCGGCTCAGCCCCACCCCTAGTCTGGGCTACAGTGAAGCATGGGCCTGTAGTGACAGCGCCCAGCAAGGTTAACCCTAAAAGGATTAGTTGTAAAGACTTTTGCTTTCTTAGACTAAAGATTATCACTTGGAACTAACTCGGTCATGATTTCTCTTTCCATCTGCTTTTGTTCTTTTCATGTGCTTCTGCAGTCGGACAGCTGGAAGTGCCACAGATATTTGAAGAGCCCTGTTTAGTAGTTTAGTAGTGGAAAGTCGTTGAATAATTCACATAACAAATGATTAGACAAGCACTTGTCCATTTGACTGAATTATTCTACATGTTTGCGGAAGCAGCAAAGGAGGAGCACAGCCTTTCCTCCTCCAGAGGGTATACAGTGGCCGTATTGACCCATCTTGTTATTGGGTTTCAGCCTTTTGTTGACATTGTTGTAAATGAAAGCAGCCGGGGATGGACCAGCTTGGAGCAGCTGGGCTGGGTAATTGTGAAGGATTCATGCTTGTTGCTATTACCCCCAGTGTTTGCAGTGGGTTGTTTGCTTTGACTTTTGTTGAACTGTTGACAAAAGCATTAGATACAAATGGGAACAAATAAAGTGGTGAGATGCCAGGAGGGCTTGGCAGGAGTAGTGGTTTTCATTCTGACTTAAATGGGGGATGTCAGAACTTATCTAGATGGGAAATGGAAGGTGGAGAGAGAGAGAGAAAGTGAGTGAGTGTGTGTGTGTGTGTGTGTGTGTGTGTGTGTAGCTGTTCTCATTTACCTAACTGGAAAATAGTTTGCTGTTTATCTACCTTGGCTCACTGACAGAGGTAAGAGAATCAAGGAGACCACCATGTCTTATAACCTTTAAAAAAAAAAAAAGCCACATAGTACTTGTGCCCTCTGGCTGTGTTTGCTGTCCAGGAATGCTATAACGGAAATAGTTTCTGGATTCCTCCTCCCCACCTTAAAATTTTTTTTTAATAATGGAAGTATTTTGGATTCGTGAGATGACAGGCATGACGTTGAGGTAGGAAGGATTAAGAAAAACAGTATATGCTAAAGTAGTATAGCTAGCAAAATGGAAGTCATTTACTGGAACGCTTTTAATTTGGTTTAAACAAAATACTCTTTTGTATATTCAAATGGGGAGTAAGCTCAGCTGTTGTGAAGCCAGAAAATTAATGGTATTTTTAGTGAAATAGCAAAAGCATGTCAACAACATAACTGCAGATGATAATGCTGGCATTTTATTCATGAGGAATTATCAATGCAGGTTACTGGACAACATAGTGTGACTGAAAATGATTGAGTGTTGGAGAATCTGCTGTCCTTATGCTCGATGATTTCGTTTTGCATTTGGTCTTCCTCGGGCTTCATTTGTGCATGTATTTTCCCTATCACAAACCACAATGTAGCCTTCTCAGTGAGGATCATATGTGTATTTCTCCCCTTAAAATGCCTCACAGTGAACGTTCTCATTGAGTATTGACTGAAAGGCTGCTGAGTGTGTTTTCAGGGCACAGATGGTCGGTGGAGGTGGGTAGGCTTTAGAGAAAGCTCTCTTAAGAACTCACCTGAGATCAACCCACTGTACCTACTCACCAGTAGATCAACCCACTGTACCCTCAGGCTGTGGCCGGGGCCACAAAGATAAGCATATTTTGGAAGAGACCTGTTTTATAGACAGATCTGCCTTGGTTTTTCTTCCTCCTCCTTTCCACTCACTACTGGAGCAGTATTCATGTTTGCTCTTCTCTTGAAACTAAAATAACATCCTTGTAAAGGGTGAGTCAAGGCAGCTCTTTGTACACTCTGGTTTGAACCACATTTCTCAGTGTAGGGAAGCTGATGGGTGTTACGACCTGTCCAAATCTGTGCACATGACGCGCTGTGAACTCTAGCCAGCCTACAGGTGAAAGACGGTGCAGGGATGCTGGCTAGAAATGTGAACTCTGGAGTCAGGTAGCCTGGTTTCAAACCCTGCCCTTTGCCATTCACCAGCTTTGTGACTGGGCAAGCTGCTTCCCTACTTCCTATCTAGAGAAATGATAGAGGTGCCTGACACTCAGTAGGTGGTTAGTGATTCCCCCCCCCCCCCCCCCCAGTATACAATGTGGATACTTTTAAAGTAACTTGATCCCATTTATTCTTTTGGGGTTAAATATTTAAGTTAACTTACATTCCACAAGCAAACACCAAACTGACAGCAGAAAGCAGCAAACTAGAATTGTGCCAACCTGTGGGGGAAATTATTTCTGGGATTAAAATCTTGCTGCAAAAAAATCTGCAAAATGGATCTTGTACATGCTACAAGATAGTTGATAATTAACTTTAGCTCACCCTTTTTTTTTGTCCATGCACACAGCATGTGGAAGTTGCCAGAGATCAAACCCAAGCCACAGCAATGACATCACCAGATCCTTAACCTGCTAGGCCACCAGGGAACTCCATGAGCAAACATTTAAATCCAAAGTGAATTTTATGTCCATGTACCTCAGCTGAGAGCTTAACTTTTATACATTTTACAGCAGAAACCACTTGCCTCTCATGATAGTAAAAATTGGAAACCAAACAGGGAGAACCTTGTGAGTCAGACATACCTTGGTTTTAGAAGACATTCCCATGTTTTGCTGATGCTGTGTGCTTCTTTTTGTAGAAGCTGCTAACTAGCCTGACTAGCCTGACAAGTCCTGCAGGAGTGGCCTGAGGACTGGGCCTGAGGTTTATCTTGCCTTTTGCAGAGTCTCTTTTATTCTCTTGTCAGATTATCTGTAAAATGCACATCTCCCTTCAGGGCTGTAAACCCTCACAATCCCAACATCCCTCTAATTGTGTTGGGAGAGGGCTCTACCCTACTGATGTTTGTCATTATTTTACCACTTGTCTCCCTAACCTGGTCAGTAAGGTTGGCTGTTTGGGGCTGCAAGTCTGCCTCCAGCAGGGCAGGTGGAGGACTGTGCCCCACCCCATAGAGAGTGCTTTCAAGGAGGTGAATGTTGCTACCCTTTTGCTGTGTTTCCAGAAGTGAGATTAGCCTCAGTTTCTCTAAAAAATTGTCAGTCTGAAAGATTTCATACTTTTAGCATGTGGGAAAATATTTGACTTCTTTTGCTTATTTTCTGGTGTGTGTCCCTTCAGTGAGAAGTGCTCTGCCACAAAGCTGACTTAAAGAGCTTAGAAAACTGAGGGGCCCCTCCCATTGTGGGGTGAGTGCCCAGACTGTAAATTGAGATTACTCAGTGAGTACCAACAGGGTTCAGACAATCCATATTTTCTTCTTTTCAGTTTGTTTGTTTGTTTGTTTTTGTATGTGGCGTGCAGTGGCTTAATGTGGGATCTCAGTTCCCAAGCCAGGGATTGAACCCCGGGCAGCAGTGGTGAAAGTGGTGAGTCCTAACCACTGGACCACCGGGGAACTCCCCATGTTTTCTTAATAGGAAGGACAAAAGGGCAAAAGGGCCAGCGTTCTGGAAAGCAAGATAGTACACTGTGTGTAGGGTAGTGCTTGCCCTCCTGGGGAGAGTGCTGGAAAAGCCAGGCTTCCCACTGGGGGCGAGCAGTGGGGGCATCTGAGCAAATAGGATTTCAGCTCCCCACAGGGGCCATGGCCTACCTGGTAAAGGCTTTGAAGATATTTTTCAAATGACTGTTTTCTAGAGAATTACCTCATCTGGATATTTAGAACCATCATCCTGGATGATCTGTTTCTGTGAGAGAGAGGACCTGAGAACCACTGAGCCATGTTTGGGACAGCCCATGCATTTTAGCCAGTGAGACAAACCATTGTTGTGGATTTTTGTTTGGGGTTTTTTTGGCCACAATCATAGCATGTGTAAGTTTCCTGGCCAGGAATCGAACCCATACCACAGTTGCAACCTGCACCACAGCTGCAGCAACACTGGATCCTTAACCCATCATACCCACACCACATGGGAACTTCCAACCAAACCTTTGTTTTTAGAAAAGTGACATCTCCACTGAAGGCTCAAGAAGCTTTTGTAGGGTCAGCTATGCTTGAGAATTCTTAAGTTTCTGTGTCTTTTTCCTTTCTCCTACCTGAGATGCTACTTGAGAGCATGTTAGCTCACATTTGGAATCTCACATTTCTCTGGTTATCAAAACTAAACACCAACTATGTTTCTTTGTAGAGGTTTATTTTATTTAAAAGATAAGGAAAGGAAATACATGTTGCTCTAACTCAGAAAATCCTGATTAAGTAGGAAGTTTCTATAGCCACAATTAGAGTTCTCCTACAGAAACAAGTGCAAGTGAGGGCAGGTGGGGTGTAGAACACTCTCAGCCCAGGGACTCAATTAAAAATGTTTTAAAAATGTAATTCCAATCAATTTGAGTAGTCTTAGAACATTGCAAGATGTGTGAAAACATGCTTAAATGCCAGCAACCAGTGAAAAGGGCACAGTTTCAGAAACCCTGCTATAAATTATGTGCCTTTGGCTTTCAGAAACATAGAGGATACATCACTGATATTCAGAATAAATATCAGAGAAAATTGTACAGTCTTTGCATCCTACAAGGAATGAGATTTTTAAAGAGCTGGCTTTGTTTGGCCTAAGATCCTGAAATTTTTTTATGGTTGTCACAACATTTGTTTTAGGAGATGTACAAATCAAATCTGATTATAACAAATACCATTACAACAAAAATATCCCCATAACCACACAATTTCTAGACTCCAACCAGAAATCCACTTACTTAAAACAATATTGAATGTAACCCAATTGCATTAAGGCAAAATAATGTGGGTTAGTCTTGGAGGTTTTTCCTTCACAATTTACTTACCTTCTGGAATCCATATACATGGATTGGCAGTGATTTCAGAACTGTTTATCTTAGGAATATATTATACGATTTGCAAAGTGTTTCCTTTTCAGATTATTTTCTGTGGGGGTCCATATTGAAGTATTTCCTTTTGTGGGAGGAGTCCACTCCAAATGAACTGTTTCCAGTTCCCTACTTTTTGCATATTTGAGTTTATCTTATTTTTATGTCTAGAAAGTTTTTCATGTGTAACTTTCCTCTAAAAAAATTAAAATTATAGTGTAATTTGCATTTTACTCATTGTGGCCACCAAAACCACAGGCTCAAAATACAGCTGTAGCGATTGGCCATTGTCACATGTGGTAGTGTTTGCCTCTGAGCCCTGGTTGGCAGTTGGTTCCCATCCTGGCTGTGTATGCCCTCCTTTGTACACTGGGCAGTTCTTATTGGTGGCTCCTGTCTCTGGCTGTCCCTAGGCTCAATACCCTTTACCTTCTCCAGTCCTCTTGTATGACACATACCTCAAGCTTCCCTTTCCTGATAAGAAGTGAATTGACAGGTGGATTGTTGTTTTTCTGGATGTTGATGAAATCGATGAAGGCAGCTTAGTAGTGTACAGGGAGAAGCATGCACTTTGTAGTCACTGTCATGGGTTCTAAAGATAGCTCTGCCTCTGCTTGCTTTGTGACCTTGGACAATAATAGTAAAAATAATCAGTACGGAGGGTGTATATACTCTGTTGGCCAGGTTCTTACAGCCATCCTTCCGTTGAGTCAAAACTGCCCATTAGGAGTTCATGTCGTGGCTCAGTGGTTAACGAATCTGACTAGGAACCATGAGGTTGCAGGTTCGATCCCTGGCCTTGCTGAGTGGGTTAAGGATCTGGCGTTGCCATGAGCTGAGGTGTAGGTTGCAGACGCGGCTTGGATTCTGCGTTGCTGTGGCTCTGGCATAGGCCGGCAGCTATGGCTCCGATTGGACCCCTAGCTTGGGAACCTCCATATGCCACGGGAGAGGCCCAAGAAATAGCAAAAAGACAAAAAAAAAAAAAACGCCCACTAAGGTGGGGCTTACTAATTCACTAGTAACTATCTCCAAGTTAGATTGGGGAAAGTTGGGACACAGTTGGCTAAGTGACTTGCCCAGATCCCCCAGAAGATAATCTATCACATGAACTGATGAGAACCAAGTTAGTAGCCAGAGCCCATTTCCTTCGTCTCTACACTAGGGTCAGTTTAAACTTCATCTGGTTGGACCTTACTTGGTATAGGGTTTTATGTGTGAGAATTAGAGACATGTATGAGGAGACCCAGCTAAGTGCCTGCCACTTAGAAGGCAATTCATCAATCGTATATGCACTTCTTACCTTTCTTGTCTGTCAAATCCATAGTAGTCCAAAGTATATAGAAGCTGATTTTGTGTATCTGTAATATTGCTGTTGTAATATGTTCTTTTGTGTGACTTCCCTGTCACTTATCTCTAGGATGTAAGCTCTTCACAGGGGGAGGAGGTGTATGTGTATTTAATACTTCATATTTCGTGGACTTTCAAAATGATAATTTGAGGCCATTTTTTATTTCACAGCATTTTCGAATGTCATCACACAGTCCTGTGTGTGTTTTTGTGTTAAATTTCTCATATCCAGCAGATGTATCCTCTTTCTCTTACAGCTCAGAATCTGTTATCTGATTAATTAAAATTTATGCAGATGAATATCTGACAAAGAATTTAACTTGCAGCCTTATCCACTTGTTAGAGGTTAATAGGCATACTCTTGTAGTAACAGAATTCCCTAATTTGGGTTTTATGGTTTGAGCATCATTTTTATTTCATGGAGAACTAAGGGACTAAGGGTAGCGTTTGTTTGTGGTCACCAAACTGCATTTAGTGATGATAGTTTCTGTAACTTCAGTGTCTATAATATTTTACAATTTTTATATCTGTGCTTGCCCATCTTCCTTAATTGATGATCAAACAAATACTCATGCTTTCAATGTATTGGCTGTTGTTCCTGTCAGCTGACTTATGGAGCTTTATGAGGAGGGATCTCTTGTGTTTAATAACTTAGATCCCCTTTGAACTGTTCTGAGTTTTCCTCTTCAGTCCCTCCATCCCCACCTTCTGTTGCTACCCCCTCCCCTCCAAAAAGGACAATTTGGTACCTTTAGAAAAAAAAACAGCATAGTTGGGTGGGAATCACAGAGGAATGAATGTTCGATTCCAGTGTTATATCCTTTTGTTGAAGATAACTTGAAAAGTAAGTTGAGGGCTGTGTATGACAGTGATTTATCTTTTAAAATACCTGATTGAGGCCCATGACTTTACAGAAGCATTTTCGTGCTGATTTGTAAATGTGCCTCCAAAGAAGAGAGACATAATTCCTGTGTCTTACTTCATTATACATTTAACAAACCACTTTTATTTAAAATGAAAATAAAGCATGGTATCAGTCTATCCTGTAAATTCAGAGTCTGTAGTCATTAGCAGCTATTTTTGACTGGGGGCTTTAATCATTTTCACTAAGCAATGTCAGTGCCACCCTGCTTAGCCATTTGCCTCTCTTACAAACACAATTCTCAGCTTTACATTACAGAGCTAAAGTGAGGTGAGAGGGGTGGTATTTTAGAATCCTATACCAGCCACTTTGATCTGATTGGATCACAGGCATCATGCAAGATACTTAAAGCTAGATTGCCCTGATAGTGTGGCAGGAAGGGAACACTATTTTATGCTCATTTTATTCTGTTGTCGTATTTGATAGTCTGTTAATTGCCACTGCTGTTTGTTTTAGATACTCTAATTAATGGGATTTTTTTTTTAACTGTTTTTGCTCCCCAAGGCCTTTCTAGCAAAGGACACAATAGATAAAGTAAATAAGCTATTACCACTGAAACTATTTCGGTTCACTAGTCGAACTCATTGAGTGTTTTTTTTTATTATTGTTTTTTGAAATAAAATATATAGAAAGTTGGGGGGGGGGAGCCAATTAGGGATATAGTAGAAAGAGCACTAGATTCAGGGGATCTGCCAGTATTATCTGACCTTGGACATGCCCTCTCTTCTTTCTCAGCCTTAGGATTCTCATCAGATCACATAACTGCTTGGGTTCTTCTGAACCTGGAATTGATGGTGAATGTACTCTGTAAAGCATTTTGTTTGTTTAATATTTAATGGCAGTACTTTAGTTTGCAAAAGCACCAGTGTGTTAGTTGGTTACTCTCCTATGTGTTCAGGTATTCTAAATGAAACATGGGAGCTGCCTCAGACATGTGCATCAAAGACTTTTTCAATATTTTAATTTATTTCCTCTGTTTGAAGATGCATTTCCCATCCCGAATCCATGTGACATTATGATGGTTTTAGCTATGTATCAAACAGTGATATAATGCAAGGAGAGTGGATTTAGAATCGTATAGATCTAGGTTCAAATCATTCTTTCCTAGACTGGAGATAGATGGTTTATCAAGTTACTCAGTTTCTTCCAATTATAGTAATAATAATGTTAGCCATTTCATTGACTTATTACAAGATTAAATGAGACAATGTATATAAAGTACCTTGCAAGTGCTTGGTTTCTAGTCAATTCTCAGGAAATCCTACTAGCACATATTCAAAATGATATTCTGGCTAATCCGAAACACTATATGCATGCAACAGTTGAAGTACCTAGAATTAAATCTCTGGCATCTTTATGAGTTTTCTGTCCTTTTGAAAAATATCCACAGCAGAAATAATAGTAATAGCTAGACCACTAGAGCGTCTGGACACATGTTGTGGGCCAGCATTGGATCCATGTGCTTTCGATGCCTTGTCTCATTTTAGGATGCCCTTTCCTTTTTTCTTCATTTTAGTTATCTGTAGGTCCTGGACTATGATAACATCAAGGGACAAGATGACATGGTAGGAACTTTTAAAGTTGATAAACACAGGTCCTGATAACCTGTTACGTAATTATATCTTCATTGGGCTTTTTGTAAGACACTTCTGTATTTTGAATTTCAATATAACTAGTGATAGACTTAACTTTTCATTTTCTTTTCTGGAAACAAATTTACACTGAGCCTGTACTATCACGGAAGTTTACAGATGTGGCATCCTTGCAATTATCATTCTTCTGAGCTTTGTGGGCTTGTCATTAATTTCATACTTGTATAAATATAGTGCAATTGTGGGTGCTCTTTTGCCTGTTGAATCAGAAGTGGGCAGTGTAGGAGGTTCTCTGCATTTAGCAAACTTAGAAATTATAGAAGGAAGATTACTGAAAGATTAACTGAGCCAGGTGCTCTTAGTAAAACTTCTCTTTTGAATTCCTATTTGTGAATAAGGTGAGTATCAAATCAGTAACTTGTTTGCAAAGCAAGTAGTGAGTGATGCAGTGTTAGGAGAACTGATTTATACTGTATACAGTCTCTGTGTCCGTTATAGAAATTAGTAGGAAATGTGTGAACTGTGTTCTGAAATACATGAGAAATATGAGGTAGGAGAGAAATTGTGCACAGCCTTCCAGGGATCCAGGATGCTTAGGTCCAGGGACTATGAGCTTCATCTAGTTATGTGTATTAACCTTCCTCTTTGATAATTGGGACCTTTGTTTCCTCATAATACTGACTCTGTGAGCCTAATGGCAGTAAGGCCAGAAATAATGTGTGGGCTTTAATCTGTATACATTGTCTCAGGCAAACATACTTAGGTATCAGCAGAATTTCATTACTAACTTGAATTGGAAAGCACATGCAGACTTTGATTTAATCCTAGCTTTTCTTCTTACTATCTATAGGACCTCAGACAAGTCCCTCACCTGCTCTTTTTCTGAGTATTAACATCAAAGTAGTTGGACCAGGAGCTGTGCAAGCTTGTGTATGCATCTAAGAATTCACATTTAATCTGGGGAAAATTATGTATTGATGAGTTAGAATCTTTGAGTATACTTCATCCACTGTGGTGAAAGGAACTCTCTACCTGCCAATTGGATAAGCACTATATTTTGTTTTTCATGTTTTAGATATACAGACTAAAATAGCTTTTATATATTAGATATTTAGGTATTTGTTAGATAAAGTGCTTGCTTTGTACAGGGCGCTGTAGCAGAAGCAAAGGTCAGTTGGGCAGACTCTTTCCTCAGAGTGAAAGGACGTACATACTGAGAAGGTCAGGTAATCTCCAGCTTTCATGTTATTGGGCGTTGGAGCCTGTTCTTTTGGGAATTGGAGATGTAATGTCCATATTAAGATGGCCCTTCTAAAAGCATGCTGCCTTTTCTAACCACATAACCATGGGTAGTTAGTGAGTCGATGGGAAATTTATTAAGAAAGCCATGCTACATACATCCTTTCCAAGGTTTCATTAACTACTTACTAGGGATTATTTTATGTATCTTTTAAATTTGGTTTTAAATGACTTTTGGGTGGCATAAGACAGTGTTATTGAGAGTCAAATCTTAGTTAGCTTGAAGTCACCTCACATGCATCTCAGGTAACTTCTTGTTGTAAAGATCTGCTGCCATAAAGAAGGTCACCCAGGTGCAACAGAAGTGCTTAGTTTGAATCTGGAATTACCATATTCTGTGCTTTCTTAAGTTAAAATTTTACTTTAAAAGAGAAAGATAAAATGATTTTTCAGACTCTTACAAGGTTAAGCAGGCCCACATTTCCTATCTACCACTCTGAAATCTAAAAATCTGTGAAAATCAAGTGGGGTGGTGGTGGGATTTTTTTGTTTGTTTGTTTGGGGGCAGATTTTTTTGTTATCTCATCCAGTAACAACTGAATTTACTCTAAGAATATTAATACTTGATTATGGAGTGTTATCTCAGAGCCTGCTGCAGTAAATATATCTTACTGCCTTTCTTAAATTCCTAAAATACTAAATTCCAAAGCACCTCTAGCCACAAAGAATTTCCTGTCATGCCCTCTCTAAGCACAGCCTTGGAACTTCTGTACTTTTATCTTATCTCTAACTTTTTCATGGACAAAACGCTTTGAGGGCAAAGACCTTGTCCTTTTCAGCTTTGAACATTTTGGTATTCCTGTCAAGTGCCTCTGTTACAGTAGGCATTTGTTACACTCTTGAATAAATCGAGGCAGGGAGGGAAGACATTCAGGCATCCTTTAGTCCCTTATCCTCCAAACCAGTCAGCAAACAATTTCTTCTCCAGGATCCTAGGCACAAGTCACGAAACTGAACTGACTGACAACTGAAGTTAGAAGATAACTTATGACCTTCTCCTTGAATTTAAAATCGTGAAAATCAAAATGCTAAAGCATCTGAGAGAGTGGTGAAATGCCCCTCAGGTGGAGTTGCAGATCACACCATGTAGACCCGCACCTCTCTTCTCTTGGCTCCTGTTGCAAGCACCCTGAGGACAGAATGCCAGAAACTTGATCTGATTGTTGTGGTGCTCTTCTTTAGATTATAAAAAGTATGGGAATATACCATATCTTCTTGCTGTTGGAGAGACCAGACCTGAGGGGTTGGGCAAGCTTTGGCCTACAGGCCAAATCCATTTCTGTGTGTGTGTGTGTGTGTATCCTATGAGCTGAGACTGGCATTTACATTCTGAATGGTTGTAAACAAATAATGAGTATGTAGTAGGCCCCTTATATGGCCCACACAGCCTGTATTGATTGTTTTCAAGCCCTTTAAAGAAAAAGTTGGCTAGCCTTTAATATGGACCCATTAATTTATTCCCAATCTACCTCTCCTTGTCCTTAGAAAGAATTATTTCCATCTGTCTCTGTTCTCCCTTCAGGAATATACTGACTCCATGGTCATTCTTCTAGGGCTTCCATGATACTTTTTTTCATGAAATGATAACCCTTAAAGATGGTTTTTACCCCCTTTTAAAAATCTCAGGAGGAAATTTAAATGAAGAGATGTAGAATTAAGCTGAGCATAAACATGAAATCGAGAGTTGTTCTAATACTCACATGTGGAGAGAATCAGTTATAGAGCTTCCACGGTGCCTGTCCTGATTTTTATGAAGATGTCATTTCTCTGGTCCCTTTACCTTCAAAATTCCTTTGATTGACAAAATTGTGTACATAATTTGAATAATAATTATAATAATAATTCATTTCTTTTCAAAGATTTTGATATTTTTTAAATAACCACATCTAAGTTATATAATCTTGGAAAATCAGTGTGATTTAGGATTCAGACTGTGAGCCATTCTATTTTTTTCTAAATTATTTCAGTTACATCAGTATACAGGTTTTTTTTTTTATATCGTGCTTGTTACTCCATGAATTGATAAAGTATAAGGAATCTCACTGACCTTGTCATAGTCTCCTTATTTTGGGTCAGGTTATTATGAAAAGCATTTGAGGTCTGGGGTCAAAGCCCTGCATTCTAATACCAGCTTTATTTCTCTGTAGGTGTGTGACCTTAAGAAGTCACTTATCTCCTAAGAGTTCTCTTTGCTCATCACTAACACTGTGGGATCCTGACAAAGTTTTGGGAAGAGCAAATGTAATATAAGTAGAAGTGACTTAAAAATTATAGAGTGCTTTCTCTCTGTATCTCTCTCTCTCTTTTTTTTCGGAGGGGGGAGGGTCTTTTTATGGCTGCTCCCCAGGCTAGGGGTCAAATGGGAGCTGTAGCTGCTGGCTTATACCACAGCTCATGGCAAGGGCCAGATCCTTAACCCACCGAGCAAGGCCAGGGATCGAACCTGCATCCTCATGGATGCTAGTCAGATTTGTTTCTGCTGAGCCAGGACAGGAACTCCAGAGTGCTTTTCAAATATTAATGGATGCTGGTGAAACGGTAATGAATATATGATAGTTTACCATTTATACATGTCAATTCATTTCATTAGAAGTCATAAGTCTGAGAACCATAAAGGAATGATTTTTCTTTTTAATTTGCATTATTTTCATTTATCCCTAGTATGAGTGGTTTAAGAGGGGTTGGGGGGGGTAGGGGAAAGAGGCATTTATTCCTATAGTACATATTCTCATTTAAATGATGCTGTCAGTTAGCAGTTGCTACATAATAAACCTTCCAAAACTTAGTGTTTTATTATAAAGTGAAAACAATTTGTTATAACTTATTAGTCTATATGCTGGCTAGGGGCAGGAGGAGCAGGGGGAGTTCTTCTGCGTGGGCTATGCTGGGCTGATCTTGGCTGAATTTGCTCAGCTGCCTGGTTTAGAATGTCTTCAGCTCAGATAATTTGACTCTCCTCTACTTATCTCTTGTACCTCGCCTTCCTACAGGCTATCTTGTTCTTTGTCCTTTGGCAGCAGCACAGTCCAGGAGAGAGCCTCTCTTGGCATCGAGTTTGCAACTATACCATTGGCCAAAGAAAGGCACATGTCCGAGTCTAGCATTGGAATATTAGGGTATCAGCACATATGAATACAGGGATGTGTGAAAATTATGGCCGCTATTGTAATCAGTCTACACAGTGGTCTTAGAGGTAAAGGGAAATCAGCCCAGGTGAGAACCAGGTTGTAATCTGGCATGTGAATCGCAATGATCCCATGTTCTTTAGAACACCTTGCATAATTGCAGTGCTTACACACTCCCATTCTTCATCACTCTACCATAGCAGCCTCACAATCTGTCTGTTTTGCAAGAAATAGCCCACACCCAAATATGCCCCTCTTGTGTTTTAAATAATACAAAGAATATTGTTTCCAAGACAACTTTGATGAAATGTCAGCCTTCTCTAGCTTCTAAACCCACATAAGAAGCATTGTTATCCTCATCCCTGCTGGGTAATTTGTATACTACAGTACTTTGTTTGGAAACATGCCTGTTGTTCTTTAAAATATGCTTAATGCTAGATTAGAGAGCAGATTTTTTTTTTCTGTTTATGCAAGCTCATTTCTAAAGCATTTAAAATAAAGAGCTTGGGCATGTATGGTATTTAAAAACCCTTCACATGATGTTTTTAAAACAGATCAATTTCAGCATTAAAATGTTAGGAATTCAGCCAAGGAAAATTCAACTTGGATTGTATAGCTGTAATGATAATGTATTATAACTATCTTCTTTGAAAGTGATTGTACCAGCAGAGTTGAACCTGGTGAGTTACATATTTTAAGAGTGTTTGCCAGAGCACTATTGTAGGGGGATTATTCAAGCCTTTCCTAAACAACAGCAGAATGAAAGATGGATTGTGTTATGAGGTACTTAAATCATAAGAAGAGTTGTCACAAAATATCTAAAGATAACTCATTTGAATTGAACAGAAGGTCATATGTCAATGTCAGTTATCACGCTTAACTACTTGGCAGAGTATTAGGTTGTAAGAGTTTGATTTCTGTTTTTTTAGCTACTTTGCCTTGAATTAAAAATGTCTTGAGTTTGCTTCTTACTTACCCCAAAAGTATTTTCAAGTCAAAATTAACTTCATGATGGAGACTATTGATTTCAGATATGTACTTCCGAACAATTATGATATCATTTAGGCATATCATTAGTATTTAAAAAAACTTTTTTTTTTAAAGAAAAAGCACATATATTCTTAGTAAATCTTCAACTCAGTAGCCTCTGTTTGAAGGGGCCATCCATTGCATAAGGTGTGGTTTTGTGGGTCTTTGACATCTTGTCTGTTGCTGCCCTCACTCATTCAGGGTCCTGAGTCAGAGAAACTTTTGGAGGGTCAAGTTCATCATTTTCCATTATAAATGTCATTCCTTTGGAGAAGTGCTGCAGCTTGAATTCCTTAGTACTTCCAAAGGTGGAGATGAGGCAAGACTCAGAAAGAAATGAGAGAGAGTAGGGGATCTTTTGTATGGAGATCCTACCTTTAAAAAAGCCAGTGCTCAGTTTCCACTGTGGCGTATTGGGTTAAGAATCCCACTGCAGCATCTCTGTCAGTGGGTTAAAGGATCTGTCATTGCTGCAGCTGCTGTGTAGGTCACAGCTGTGGCTCAGATTCAGTCACTGGCCTGGGAACTTCCATATTGCCATGGGTGTGGCCATTAAAAGTAAAAAAATTTAAAAGGCCAGCACCTCTTCTTCCCACATGAATATGGTGGGAAAATCATCTAGAAGAAATAGTTCCTGAGACACTTCACTGACATTGCCATCATTACTGGGGTGGGGGCAGGTAACTATATAAACGGAAGGAGAAAGGCCACATAACAGGCAGAAGCAGAGATTGGAGCTGTGCCGCCCAAACCAAGCAATACCAAGGATTGCCACAACCCCCTTCAAAGGGAGTGTGTCCCTGCTGACACCTTGATCTCAGACTTCAGCCTCTAGACTTGTGAGAGAACAAGTTCCTGTTATTTAAGCCACCTGGTTTGTGGGAATGTGTTTGACAGTTCTAGGAAACTAATACAGCTCCCCAGAGTTAAGTTTATTGGTCAGTTTTGTTTCATCATCATTGTAGTTAGTAGTTGGAGTATGATGCTAAACACAGTGACAGTCTACATATAGTTAGCCACAAAACTGTTGTCTGTTAAATGTTTTTAAAATGTGCTGTTCAGTGGCTAGCCAAATACAGGCACTGTACCTAGGCTCTGGGGATGTAGTGGTGAAAAAGAAAAACGTCTGCCCTTCTAGAGCTCACATTTCATTGTGGGAGAGATGCATTCATTATACAGTTAACAGTTCTGATGAGATTGCTTTGGTGGCTTTTATGTACCCTACATTCTTGTTCCCATTTTTTCATCCTCTGTAATCCTCATTTACCTTTGGACCCAACCTTATGTGATGCAGCAAGCCTGCCCATGCTTCTCACATCCTCAGAGGCTGGGGATGGTCTGGCCACTCATGATTATGCAGGAGCACAGTTCACAGTCCCTAGAGCTTTGCAGGCCACATCCTCTCCAGTCACACATGGTGGCCACACGAATGCCGCAGTTTCCCTTGTTTCCATCTCCCTTCAAAGAATTAAGTGGAGACCTCTGAGCTTTTCCTTCTCTGGGTTTGGGATTGGTTTTGTCTGTCCTTACACATTTTAATGTCCTTTTCATCTTTCCTGTTTACCGAATTTATAAGTTTTCACTTCATACATGTTTGATGGGGGTTCTTATTCTAAGTCAAATAGGTTTGAAGCCAGCCAGATCTGTCAGACCTAATGAAGCAAGCCCCTTTGTCATTCCCTTGACCCCTTTATATCCTCTCTTATTGATGAGGCATTGTTGCTGTGTATATCCATGTTTGGTTTCTTTTTACCATAGCAGGCATCATTTCCTGTGCCTCTTATTAAAATCAGAGGACTGTCTTCTAGTATCTGCCCTGTGTTACCTTGCCTGAGTTCAGCAAAAAGTGAGAAGGCTGAAGTAAGTGCTTCTCAGAACTTTTAATGAGCATCGAAAGCACAGATGTTGGTTACAGTGCAGATTCTAATTCAGGAGGTATTGGGGAGCCTGAGATGCTGCATTTCTCATGGGCTTTCTTTCAAAAGGACAGTGAACCATGTTTGAGTAACAGAACTTCCCTGGTCCCTGCTACCTAAAAATGAGAACATTCCTGCCTTGTTGAGGAGAGCCTCTTCGTAGCTGTGAGCCCACATAGAAAAGGCCCACCATTAGTCTTCCCCTCCCAGTATTCTTCCCATCCCTGCACCCTGTGTTCTGATGGAAAGGGCATAGTACACTCAGTACTGTCCAGTAGTGCTTGAAAGGGCCTGATGTCTGCAGTTCTTGTTTATAGCTTGGCCCTTTGATTTTTTTTTTTTTTTCCCTCAGACTAAAGCTGAACCTACTATCTAATGCATAATTAGCATTAACCTTCAGGTTACATAGTTCTTTTTGTGGCTATTTGCCTTGGGTTTCCCCCATTCCTTCCTCTCACAGTAATGGTAGATTTATAACCATTCTCATAACTATGATTAAATATCTCAATTCTTTTGCTTTATGTGGTGTTCTTGGCCACTTAATTACACTACATTAAATGGTATGTTGTTGCTGTCACTGCAGTTGGATTGCTTTGTGGATAGCTTCTTTGGATATTTTGAAAAATGTTCCTATCATACAATTTGAGCTTGTAAATAGAAGTGCTGAGCATGCATAAATATGTTTTAAGAAATGATTTCTTTATTACTGTTTAGCTGAACTGATGGTGACACTAAACATCAAGACTTTGATGTTTTATATGGTATTCTTCCCCAGTAATTAACTGCACTAATGAAGTTAATTAGTGGGAAGAATGCTTTATAAAACATCAAAGTCTTGATGTTTAATCACAGCTTAAAAAAGAAGTTTTATACTCTTTGATTGCCAAACACATTCCAATTAGCTGAAGGAAGGTCAGAAATTCTGTTTTCCCCTCCTCCGCTCTTCAAAGCTTTTCCTGACTTTTTTCTGATTGACCATTGGTTACTGGTTACTTGAGCCCAAGTGTTAATCTAGACAAGCTGACAGTGGTATGTGTCGGGGGGATTATCTTCCCACAAGCTATAAACTGACTAATTGAGAGACTCAGTTTCTGCAGAAGGCAGTGAAGACTTCTGTACTCTGCTGATGGGGAAAAACACAACTCAGAGTGATGGGTACTTGGTTTTCTCTTGTTCCCTCTAATTTTATTATAATCTAGAGCCACTCCATTTTTCTATATGTTACCGTATGTTGCCCTTCTGAGCCACTTTTCAAATACCTGATAGGTGTGTTTCCTTAATAAGCTCAAAATGCAAAGCTGAGGAAACTTACCTGTTTTAAAGGAAAGGGGGAAGGGGTAAGGGGAGATACTGCAAAGTTAGTTAATTATGTGAATTCTCAAATGAGCAAGCGACATTGCAGTAGTCAAGCAACAAGAACCAATAAGAACTTCTCAGGTCATTTCCCTGTGGTGTATGCTATATCAATTTTTATTGTGTGTGTGTGTGTGTCTGTGTGTCTGTGTGTCTGTGTGTGTGGTGTGTGTTTAAGTCAAGCAGGGTTTACAATCGCAATAATGTAATTCAGATAAGCCACTATTGTAATTGACCTTGGTGATGAGTATCCTTGGCTTTTACCACAGTTTGCTTAATACCTGAGGATGGCCAATTATCTCATAATGCCCACTTTATTGAGATTATTGTTTTAATTATGGCACTCAAAATACATCACTTTGTCAGCATTGTAGAGCTGTGCATGGGAACACCACATTCAGGCGCTCAGAGAGCATCTAGCTGCATCTAGTGATGTGGGCATGGTTTTTCTGTCTCCCAACTCCAAACTATGATTTTGAAACACATGGGGTTTTTTTGTTTGTTTGTGTTACCAGTTAAATGTGGTTCTTCCTGGGGAGAAGAGCCACAAGGAGATAAAGTCTGGGCTGCTGTCACTGCTTCTAAGTATTTAATTGTGCTCTCTGAAAGGGCTGGAGGTGACTTGGCAGTAATAGGTAGGCAGTTCTAGTTGATTAGGAGCTCTAATCGACAGGAGTCACAGGTTCCTTGGTTAACTGCATATACCATGGGTCTCAACTTTAGAATTACCTGGGGGCTTTTAAAATTGCCTAGGAGTTCCTGTCGTGGTGCAGTGGTTAACGAATCTGACTAGGAACCATGAGGTTGCGGGTTCGGTCCCTGCCCTTGCTTAGTGGGTTAACGATCCGGCATTGCCGTGAGCTGTGGTGTAGGTTGCAGACGCGGCTTGGATTCAGCGTTGCTGTGGCTCTGGCGCAGGCTGGTGGCTACAGCTCCGATTCAACCCCTAGCCTGGGAACCTCCGTGTGCCACAGGAGCGGCACAAGAAATAGCAAAAAGACAAAAAAAAATAAATAAATAAAATTGCCTAGGCCCACCTCTGCTCTGATGGCATCCCACTTCCTTGCTGGGGCGGAGCCCAGGTGGGGCTTTTTTAAAGCTCCACAGGGGATTCTGACACTTGGGCTTGCAGCCAGAGTTGAGAACCACTGCTCAGCCCTTGATGTGGTTGTTACCTGCTGCTTGTCTCATCCTGGCTCTTAACATCATCCCAGAGAAAGGACACCTTGGCAGTAGGGGGGAGGTTCTTTGCTGCCCCATGCCTTATTCTCCATTTTCTCCCAGACCTAGCCTGGCCTCCTCTTACGCCTGAAAAGTCCTCAGTGCTATCTCCTCCTTCCCAAGCAGTGCCTCGCTTACCTCTCCTGAATTAATTCTGGGCAGCTAAATCTCACCCTTTCTGAAACAGTCACGGTACTCTTAGAATCCGGTTTTCTTTTGATCACAGAAGTGGATCTTACCTTCCTTCCTTCCAGGTTTCTTTGAGTAAGAATCAGCATTTATTTTTTTAGCATGGATCTTAAATATCTGGTCTACTGCCTTGTAGGGATTTAATTTGGGATGCTGAGATGAGTGGTTTCCAACACATACACACACACCCCACCCCCATTCTGTGATAAGCCTGGAGGGTGCTGCTTACATGCACCATGCAGTCCCATGAGCCCTGAAGATTAGGAGTGGTCTCCTCAAATACCTAAGACTCATGCCTTTCTTCTCTTAGAAACCTAGATCAGATTGCAGATGCCTAAAGATGACATCAGTATGCTGACAAACTTAATTCCATTTTAATTATATATATGTATGTGTGTGTGTGTGTGTGTATATATATATATATATTTAATTTTATATATACACACACATACCTGTACCTGCATGCACATATACTTAGGTGTGCCCCCCCCACATACATACATATATGTTAATAAGTTGGTAAGACATTGGGTTAGACCTCTACACCTCTCCCAAATCCATCCCCTTTTTACCTTTTCCAGCATCCTCTCCAGTCTGAGCCACTAGCATCTCCCCCTGGACCACTGTTTATTTAACCTTCAGAGCTCTGTTACCTGGTAGACCCACTTAAGTCCATGCTAACAGTGCTAGTAAAGCAGGGATACCAAAAATGATGAGAGCTCAGCTTTAATGATCCAACTTAGAATTTTGCTATTTTAAATTAAGCATTTGTGTTAGGTTTATATTGTACACTTCGTATTGTTGTCTTTTTTAATTACCAACGGTGGAAGTAGGCAATGTAACCTTTTCTGCTGGTAAGTGCTTCTAAAAGCCTTACCTCTGACTCTGGCCCTTCTCTAACATAACTTTTCAGAGATCTCTTTAGAATGTGTGTGCCATCACATTACTTCCCTTCAGTGACACTTAGGATGAAATGCAGACTTCACCAGGGCCTACTGGGCCCTGCACAGCCCGGCCCCTCTCTCTCCTAGTATTGTCCCTTCATGTGCTCTCTTCACGGCAGGCACCCAACCCTTCTGTCCCTCCAGCATCACTGTAAGCTTTCCCTCTCTGCAGGCCTGTGCATGTTTTCTTCCCTTGGTTGTCTGCAACAGTCTTCTCCTGGCTCTTCACATGGTCGGCTCCACCTTTTGCTCCCCATGTCAGCTGGAATGCTGTCACTTTGAAGAGGCTGTCCCTGATCACCCATCATTAACCTCAGTCATAACATCTGGTTTAGCTCCTTTGTAGCACATTGCCATTTACACTTACATTATTGATTTCTTATTTATGTCTTAATAATAACTTAATTCGCTTTATGTCTTCTTACTTAGAAAGAGGGCTCTCTGAGGATAGGTCCTTTTCCATCCTTTCTGTTGTATTCCAAGTCACTGTCTTAGGGCCCAGCAGAGCACCTGGCACCTAGTTGGTACTCAGGTCAGTAGATGATGGTATTCTCTTATTAACAAGGGGGATACATGCTATGTTCCCACACCCCATTAGTCCTGACACCTCACTCACTTTAGAGTCATTTGTGAGGTTCCAGTGAAGCTGGAGTTGCAGGTGTAGTCTTCACTCTTGTTACTGTAAATCAAGGTCATGCTCTTAGAAGGTATGTTTGATGTGAATTCTACATATAAGGAAAAATAAGACACCAAGTCACAAGGGCAGGTAGGTACCCAGCCTATAGAATATGCTGTCTGAAATATTTGAGTCTGGACAGGTAGGGTGGCTTTTCCCCAGGATCTGAGACCTGAGAAGCTACCTATGAGCCTCTTGCAAAGGAAGGCAAGAGGAGACTTGCCCAGATCGGGTTGCTGACAGACGCTTGGTCTTTGCCCTCTAGAGCAGATTCCAGAAATAAACATGAGAGAAAGGGCAGTTGATTTGCCACTTCTAGTTAGCTCATGCAATCTTCATTACAATCCTGTGGAACAGATACCCTTATCTCCATTTTACAGGTATGAAAATTGAGGCCTGGCAGGGTTAAAGCACTGGAATCACACAACTCTTGTGTGTGGAACTGAGACTTGAAACCAGAGCACTCTCACTCTACAGTCTGTGATTATTCCATTCCACCTGCTTCACTCCAGACTCCACTGCAGTGCAAAACTGTACCTTATTCCCTTTGTGGCCTGGCATCTAGAACAGTGAACACAGAGTAGCCATTCAGCTAAAGTTGTACGATTGGGACGGTGTCACAACTCCAGGCTCTGCTTGAGAAGTCTTTTGTTACTCTTCCAGTAGAGGAGTAAAGCCTCCTTTTTCCATCCACTAGGTGATATTGAAAGCACTTCTGTAGAGGCACCCTCAGCCCCCAGTGGTCAGGCAGGCTCTGTCAAGGCTGCTGATGGCCTTTCTGCCCCACTCTACATTCCCAGTGGAAGGAAGTCCATAGCCGTGTGTTTTAGCAAACTTTCTGAGTGGCTCAGCGGCCTGAGCTGTGACCTTTGGTTGCTTTCCCTGCTCCAGGATGCTTTCTTGTACATACTGGCTTGTGCAATCTTGTGTATATAGATTCCTGTGCCCTGAATGCATACAAACCAAAAGACCAGCAAGATGATGGAGTGCTGGCTGTTAGCAGAGGGCTATCCTGGGATGGGCTTTGTGTGCTTGTGTGAGCACATGTGAAGAGAGGCAGACAGAGAGGAGGCACACCACACTCAGCTACACTTGGAGTTATTTTTATCTTCATTCATTCGTTGAGCAAAAACTTTTCTGGACTGTCCTTCTGTTACAAAGTGCAAGGTTCCTTCAGGTCATGTTCAGTATTAAACAGCAAAACTGAGCCTAGGGTTCTTCCTTTTTAATACAATAGTGATCGATCGACTGGGATTCCCCTCATTTCTCAGGGTGGCGTGAGAGAGTATTTTCCCTCCCATCTTGAGTGTGCTGCTATTACCGTACCATTTAGCTCAATGCCAAATTGCAGTTGACTCCTTTCCGTTCTGTTTACCCAAGTAGCGCTGTAGTGATTAAATGTCATCGGGTACATCGAGTATACAAAAGTAATTAACCTAAAAGGACATGTTAGAATAAGGGTCAACAACCTCCTTAGCCTGTGGTGCTACAGGGAAGACAGTATGACAGAGATTCTGCTGGCCGGGTGGGGCTGGGGGTGGGGAGAGGTAGGAACAGGAGGGGGGCAAGATCAGCAGGAGCAGCAGAGCAGCACTCATAGTTGTCAGAGGTGGCAAGAGACAGAGCTCGGAGACCTTTTCTATAGTTCCCTTGTAATTTAGCTCTCTGACCTCTGATCCTTTGAGAGGGCTGGAGGTGGGCTTAGACATGATTCCCTTAACATCTTGGCTTCCTTGAGTGGAGTGCTGCTTCCTGGTTAGCCCTGCGTGATCTTGGCACAAGCTTGGTGAATCAACCCGAACTTCCAATGTTTTACATAAACGGTCAACCCTTGCATCTTTAGATCTAGTTGTCAAATGTAAGCCGCTGCTTGAAATCAATTATTTGAACCAATTTGAAATTGTCTAAGTATCTGTGTCACATCTGTTTTCATTCCTCAGTATGCTAAAGTCAGTTTCTTAACCTGATTAATGTTAATGCTTTATGTTGCTTTACGTACTAAACATTTACATAAAACTCTATAGTCATCTATGACTTAAAAATCAACGCATGTAAAGCTCTTTTTAAAAAAATATTATATCTGTCTGCCCTATATTTGGTTTTTTCTTTCATCACCTGTGTGTGGTGACTTATGGGAGTACTGAGAATTTTTTTTGCTTTACCACAACCTCCTTGGGAGATGAGCATTTCAAGGAGATCCCTGGGGATCACTGTTTTTTTGAGTGGCCACAGAAAGAACTGCTGATGCCTGCATTCTTCATGTATTGAGTCTGTCAGGCAGGGTTCATTTAGATCCTGCCTTTTCGGTGGTCAGACTTGAGTAAGATTTGTTTCTCCCTGGCTGCAGACAGCTGATGAGTACATGATGAGAGAGGAGGAAGAGGGGAACCAGTTGAAAAATGTCTCCCTTAGGCTGAAGATTTATCTCTTTTAGAATAAGAAAAATAGGTGGGCTTGATACATTTATGTAACAACAGATATTTCTTGAGTGCTCACCCAAGGTCAAAGTTGGTGCTGACTTTGAGAGAGGGAGCCTGTACCCTTGATGGGTCGGGAAACAAAACAAGGAAAAGACATCATCTTGGAACATACCTCTGCCTGGCACTATTGTGACTTTTGTTTCAGCTTTTTTTTTGCTCTCCTTCCTCTTACTGTCTTTTCAGCATAGTCCTAAAATTTATTTGTCTTATCACTACATCATTTTCCAAGTTAGCACTTTTGAAAGCTGCCTCCCTCCTTTGGATGTGCCTACTGCATGCACTTACATTCACCCTTACCCACCCCTCCCAGGCTCTTCTTCTGACTGTGTCAGTTATTATATTGAGTGCTGAAAATACAAAGAAATAAAACTCAAGAGTATATGTATGCCCTTTAGGAATGTATAATCTCTACTCTCAAGATAATGAAAATAATATGAGAACAAGTAGGGCATATTGACACATGAGCAGAGTTTGGTATTCTTGTGTTATCAGCCTTAATTGAGGTGGCAAACCAGGCATGATCCCTGTCTTTTTGGAACTTCTAGTCAAGTAGAAGAGAAAAGCAAATAATCAAAATAATGTCCATGATACAAATGCTAGGAAGGAAGTGAATGAGATTTAGATATTTCCAGGAGGCATCTCATTGGATAACATCACCAAGACCTTTCTGAGAAGGTGGCTCAGAGGCTAGGGAAGGGAGTTCTTGGCAGAAGCCTACACTAAGGGAGTATGGAGTATCCAGTGCTCTGAGAATGAGACTTTCAGCTGGATTGGAGAAGATAGACAGCAGTCAGATCAGGCTTGGACTTCTATAAACTGCTAAATGCTTACATTAATTGGTGCTGATTCCCATTGTGACTTCAAGGAGTTTTAGACCTGTGTCATCTAATATGGTAGCCAAAAGCCACATGTGGTTATTGAACACCAGAAGTGTGGCCAGCCCAAATTGAGATGTGCTATAAGTGTAAAGTACACACCAGATTTTAAAGACCTTTTTAGTACTTAAAGTAAAATGTTTCATTAATAATGTTGATAATATTTTTGTTTTTCAGTTCCATCCTAAAATATGACTCACTTTTATATTTAATGAAGGATGTTAAGACCAGATTAGCTGAGTGATCACTGAAAACACTTTTGCCCTTTTGAGGTGATACAAAGAAGACCTAAAGTTTTGAGTTTCCGATTAGCAGCCTTAAAACTGTTAGGGAGTCTATCTTTAAATTGATGCACTGTCGTTTCCTTCTCTGAGTTACCCTTTGGTGTTGTAGAAGGTGTTTTTGCATATGTAATACATTTGAATATATACTAGGCTCTGTGGGGTTAACATTCTTTGGAAGAAAAAAAAAAGTTTAGCCTTTCAAATAGATTAAGATGGTTTACTGGAAAAAAATAGCAACATGAAAAGATTTTCTTTTCCAATAAATTTTAATAGTTACTAAAATGAGCATTCTGGTCCATTAAGATACAGCTTGCCAAGTCTTAGAGTTGAGTCACTTTTTTCTCTACCCTACTTCAGCTTCTTTCTAAGCATCTGTTAGAAGTGTGTTGATATTTTGATTAAAGAACAGAGCATAGTACAAGAATGAGTCTAAAGCCAATTCACCTTTCCAGAAAACATAGGAAGGAAAATTTGCGAGCCACCCCGCCTCCCATTTGTTTTTAGGGCAATCAGACTCAGGTACATCATATTTGTTAGTAAGACTTAGTAGCATTGACTATAAAATGTTAGGGGAATAGATGATTGATGATATATTTTATAGGTACTATGTAATCTCAGAAGAAGGTGGCAAATGCATGTGTGTAATTTACATAATGTCTGCATATAAGAGTTAAAGAATCTATAAATGAGGGGAAGGAATTCTTGGTGGAGGACAAATGCACATGAATGTTAGGTTTTGCAAACTTTAAGGAGGTTCATTGGATTAAAGGGCACCAAATGGCTTTGGGTTGACTAGACAATTTAAAAGATGTAAAAGTGACTTCTGTGCAGTGTTTGTGTGCTCTTGGCAATTTTTATTACATTTTCTGGGTGACTGTTATTACTATGCCATCTCTAATAATCAGGAGTGAGATTACTTGATTAATTCAGCCTGTACTTTGAGTTCTCCATCTGTGGTGATGGGATGTACTTATCCCCATGACCCCAGTTGCTTCCATATGTGGCCCACAGTTTGGACCACACAAGACAGTGGTTGTCAAGAGAGGGAAACCAAGGTGACTGTGTACAAATCAAACCTATATCTTTGGTATCAAAGCATCCTGTTCTAGCAGCTTAGCATGCCAGCTAAAGTAGCTGTATTTAATTAAATTTCTGGGGTGGAGCCAATAGCTTTATTCCAGGAAAAGGAAATAACAGTCAAGAAACCCCAAGAGGACATTAAGATAATGTTCTAATCTAAAATCAATTTTATTGATACCTTATAAATTATTATGGCATTTTATCCTGACCAAGTAATGCATAACGCTGAAGCCTCGGAAACAAAACATGCTTTGAATGACTAAGTATTGCAATGCTGTGTGTTCTGCTGCATGAAGGAAAATAGTATGTAGGGCTTTGGTGTATTCTGAATATTTACTGGAGGGCAAGGGGTATTTCATACTCTGTGGGTATTCAGGAGATACTTTTTGAAAGAGTCTAAGATTATGTGGTGGTTTCCACAGTAGCCAAAGAGATATCTAGCTCTTCATGATGCTACAGACTCCTTCACGACCTGCATTGTCCTCTAATCCTCATAGCTACCTTCTAAGGAAGCACTCTCTTACCTTGTTTACTGGAGACATGGAAGCTTGGAGAAGTTCATTGACTTGTCTAAGGTCACACAGCAGTCTGGTCTGGAACCCACAGCTGTTTGACTCGAGTACCCATAGCAGGACCACTGTGGATACTGCCTCTTTTCTTAATCATTCCTTGGGTTTGATAGAATTTTGATTACCTGCCAAAGAGATTTATCTTGAACAGAGTTTTTCTTACCAGGAGAGAAGCAGAAAGACAAAGACAATAGACCATTTTAAAGAACATGTTGTTCACAAAATGTTATGGAAGGTGAAACATCTATTAAGAAACTCATTACTTTATATGGAGATTATATTAAATCTTGTTTTAACAAGGGCAGGTCTTCAGACAGTCCCAGTCGTTTTTGAAGGTGAATTTTGATTTATGTAAATTTGGAAAAAGCAAGTTCTGTGAGGGTTATGTACATATTGTGTTTTTGATGACTTCCTTAATCAAGCAGGTTATATTTAAAAAAAAAAAAAAGACTTACTGTAATGAGCAGTAAACTGACAACCAGTGACTGGCTCAGAGCCCTACAATATTCAGGCTTTTCACCACCAGCATGCTATAAATTTTAAGCTAATTTACATACATTTGCATGTGTTATGAGCCAGTATGTAAGACATGTGCATTTTGACCAAATAATTTTCATTTCAAAGTTTTTATACTTAATTTTTCCCAATTGAGGATTATTTCTCTATCTTTCCTGGTTATTTCCTTATAAGATGAGATAATAAATGTTAAAATGTTTTGTTAAAAAGAGCTCTGTGAATAGGAATATAAACATCTTGTGTAATACGGTACAGAAAATCTCAATCAAAAGTTCTCCAGAATATGGTGCTGTTAGTTTGGTACAGAAGTTTGCTCAGGGTTACCTTTCCTTCATAACTTGTTGAAAGTGTTTTGTAACTGTAAAGTACTCTGGGAACTAGTGACTGTAATTGAGTCTGGGTGGCTCTTCCTAAAGGCCCTTCTGCTTGGAAGGAGTGGGCTGAGCTCCTGCTGATCTGTAGCAGTACCTTGGCCTTTCTGTATTCAAGAAAGTCGCCGATACTCAGTTCACTTCTAGACGTCAGTCTTTTGCAGAGGAAATGATGATTGAGGACTTCGGTTATAACATCAATAAAGAGTCTACAGGGCTATTGGGCCTGCCTTTCCATCTTCCTACCCCTAAACAAACTCCCCCTGAATAGTCCCTCACCCACATTAATCCCTGTACTGAAAGAACTACCGTTAAGAGTAGCAATAGATTTCTGTTATAAACTGGGCTAGTTTTGAGAGTAAAGAGACCTGGACAACAGGTGTAAAGTGGGGACACTCCAGGACTTCAGGCACCCTGGCCTGATTTTCATGGTGCCCTCTGCCCTGTCATTATCCTCTTTATCTGTTTGAAAACAGACTTACCCTTTGATGCCAAGTAGATGGGGTGTCTGAAGGCCATAGCTAATGAGCAAACAAACCATAACGAATGAGTTTTAGAGTTCTTGATCATGGTTGTCCATTTGCTCTTTAGCATATTCTTTCTGGTTGGAATTTGTAAGTGAGCAGGGACATCTGAGCACTGTACCTATGCCAGTGGAAAGCAGAATTAGCTTGATGTGCACTTGAAATCAGATGAGAAAGTCCAGTGTAGAGGTAGTGTTTACAGTTCTGCCCTGCAACATTGAACCAAAACCTTATTCTAATTGTTGAAAGAAGATGTGTTTTAGTTAATGGCAGCTTGTTTGAACCCCATCTTTATGGATCATTTGCATATCTACACTGAGGGGCAGTGCTACCCTAATGCCTAGAATAGTTCTTATGTGAAGTTAAAACAGAACATCCACACTTGCTCATAGTAAATGGCCTTCAGCCTACAGTCACAGTGCTTACCTGCTGTTGCTAGGGTGCTCAGTGGTTTGCCTGGGACTGTGCGTTATACTTTATGTGGTTCTTTCCCTGGCCCTCAGAGCAGCTCAATTGAGGGCATGGGTGGGGTGCTGTTGACAACATACTACAAACTGAGACTGAGCAACATCCCCAAGGCTACAGGGCTATTAAGTAGAAGACTTTTAATCCTAGCAGTGACTCCAGAGAGATGCTCTTGCCTGCTAGTAAAATCTGTGCTACCTTTTATTATAATTAGCTAATTATAACAACACTACCTCTTTGGGGGTGGGGGAGTACTTTATAGAACTCTTTCTCATACATGGTCATCTTTGATCCTGAGGTGGCAGAGAAGTCTCAGTGAAGGGGTGGGGCCATCCCTTTAGATTGCTGGAGGGCTTTGGTTATGGCATCAGTAGAAGGTTTTACGGGGCTTTAAGCCTGTCTTCTTTGTCCTCCTCACCCCCACCACCATAAACAAACTCCTCCTGAACATTCCTTACCCAAACTAATTCCTGTACTGAATGAACTACAATTAGAGAGGCAGTTTTGCAACTGACTTAATTAATAACCTTAGTAAAGTCCAGGTTAGATTTCAAACTAGGATCTAGAATTTTTCTCATTTTGAGATAACATGATTATTAATATTAGGAATAACTTGACTTCAAAGTTTACGTTTTATTACCAAAGCACTTAGGATTTCCATATAATAAGAGTAATAATTTTTCTCTGTTTTCCTCTTTTTCTTTCATTAGACATCTAGCTTTTTTTTTTTTTTCCCCAAAATCCCAACATGTGTTCACTTTCTAAAAATACAGAACTTTTTGTTTTTTTAATTCTAGGTTATTTATTTTTGAGAGATTTTTAACAGCCATTCGCATTTAAGGTTATACTGCCTTCTCCAGACCAGCCACTGCTTTGTGGGGGTTTTTGTTGTTGTTTGTTTTGTCTTTTTACGGCCGCACTCACAGCAGATGGAGGTTCCCAGGCTAGGAGTCGAATCAGAACTGTAGTTGCTGGCCTGCGCCACAGCAACCCAGGATCCAAGCTACATCTGGGACCTACACCACAGCTCACAGCAATGCCAGATCCTTAAGCCACTAAGTGAGGCCAGGGATCAAACCTGTATCCTGATGGATGCTAGTCAGATTCATTTCCGCTGAGCCACAGTGGGAACTCCCAGCCACTGCTTTGTGATTGTGACTCTGCAACGATAAGTTTGCTGGTATATTTGTGTGATCAAACTGTAGCGATAAAGATGTATGCTAGTGTTTCCAAGTTTGTGGACTTATGAGGAGTGATAATGTAGTTCCAGTAAGTTTCTTATGTAATAAGTTAGGAAAATATCTAACTTAGCTAAGATAGGAGGGTGTTCCCACTGTGATGCAGTGGGTTAAGGATTTGGCATTGCTGCAGCTGCAGCATAGGTCCCAACTGTGGCTTGGATTCACTTCCTGGTCTGGGAACTTCCATATGCTGTGGGTGCAGCCAAAAAAGAAAATAATAATAAAATAAAATAGCAGTAAGGGAATAAAAATTAGCTCTTCTTGAAAAAGCATGTCTTTATCAGTATTTCTTTAATTCCTCCTGTTCACATGTCTAGCAAAGATCCAAATGGCCTTCCATTGGCAGAATGGTGGACTTGTAAGATTCATGATGAGAGTCCATGCCAAGTCCAATTTGATTCTAGAGCAGTTATGTCATTAGAACATTGCTGATTGCTCCAGTGCCTATTGTGCAGCTTAACCTTTAAATGCTAGTGATAATTAACTACCCAATCATTCTATCATGAAATTCCAACATGTAACTCTGTTCTACAGTAAAATTTATAACTAAAATAATATCCCCAGTGCCTGAAACAGCCAGTTAAAAAACAAACAAACAAAAAAACCTATTTGTACATGTGTGCCAATAAATCAGCGTTACCATTTAGTATTTTTAAGCAAGTATTTTGTTGTCATTTAAAAATCAGTTTTTCCTTTTTGACAGAGTGGAAATAATGTTCAGTTTAGAGTATCAGAATCAAAAGACTCAGTTAATCATACACATGTACCCTCAGTTTTTCTTCTTTTTATAAAGTATCAAGTTAGGATGGAGGCATGTAGAAGAAAGAGAGCAGTCAGGTCAAGAAGGGGCAGAGCTGCCATATTGCCAGATCCAAGGGGAACCATACCTCAGATCTTACTCCAATGAAGGGTTTCCTGTGGATCTCTTGGGCCAAGAGCCCTCTGAAAAAGAACGTGTCACATGAATTTTGGATTAAGATTGGGGAGTGCAGAGGGATTGTTCAGTCACTATGTTCATAACAATTTCTGGACAGTTCTATGCCACCCACTGTGCTGGGTGCCCCTGCCCCCAGTAACTCACAGCCTGGAGGGGGAAGTGTCCCTTTAAACAAATACCTATAAATTGAGAGTGCTTCTCTCATCAAAACAAAGAGAAATGATTAATTCTGCCTGACACTGTCCGAGGGAGCTTTGAATAGTGACACTAGAGGTGGCTCTTAAGAATGATGAGAAAAATAAGATAATGAGGAAAAGAAATTCTCGAAAGCCAGGAAGGAAGGCTCCCAGTGCATTGAAAACTGGGAATCAACAAGCTCAAAGCTCTGAGCTGAGGCCAGGCCCTGGATTGGGGCAGGGAATGAAGCACTTTGGAAAACAGCTCTTGTCTGAAGTTTAAGGAAAAGTGAGAACCCCTGTTTGGGAAATGAATCCCAGAAATGTGGAGGGATAGCCTGGAGAGGGGAGAAGCTAGATACAGGGTTTTGGCATTAAATGTGGTAGTTCACCCATGATGTTTGTGTGCATGGTGTCAATGGAATAATGGTCATAACGACCTAATTGCATTTGGTCATGGTAGGAAAGCAAAGCAGAAACATTGAATGAAGTTTTATGGCATAAAGATTGGAACTCAGTGGACTTTGAAAGCCAAGAAGCAATCAATCCATGTTTAAAAATCATTTGGGTTCTAATGCTTTGCTTCAGTCTTTAGCCTTGATGAGTAATACCTGCCACCTCTTCTGCCACCAAGCATAGGAGTGAAGGTTTGAGTAGGGATAGTTAACAGGGTTTGGTGCATACATTTAGAATAATCATATGAAACCTTGAGAGGGAGTGATGTAGGAAGGAAGGGTCTAGAGCTCTCGAGCCCCCAGCAATGGGAACCCACTCACTGGTCCTTCTCATTTTCTTCCTCCTACTAACTCCTACCCTGCACCCCTACCAGCCTTTGGAGCTAGTGGTGGAGTTGCCATCACCACTGCTGACCACTAGGGGGTGATCTTTTGGTAGCTGTGCTGACCCAGGGGTGAAAAAAGCCTATTGGTTTTCCTCTAACAAAAGTTTAGTCACAAAAGAGAATGTGACATTATGGTTCAGTGGAAGTAAAACAGAATATAGAGCCAAAAGTTCTGGATATCACACTGTCTCCCATAATTAGAAGGCTCTTGTAAATATTGTGCATCTTTAAGAATGTTAATTGTTGCTCACAGACTAAGATAAAGAAAAAAGTACAAGGAGTAAATTTTATATGAGATGAATAAAGTTATAAATGAGGAAGAGCTTTACTGAACCGTCTTCTAAATTGATTTAGATGTCAGGCAAAGATTTGAGTGGTGATTCTTTGTTCTTCCTAGAACTTTTTTTTCAAGTTTTCTTTCCTCTGCCTTCCAAGACCAGCCCTTTCCCGACTGGGTTAATTTAGGGCTTAGGAGTCCTGCACTGGTGCTCTCCTGAGGAACTTGGCTCCTCAGGCCTTTGCAGTTCACCCTCAGCAGATCAGCCCTGCTCCCTCTCTTGCACCTCACCTTTATTTAGAGCTTATCTTTGGTCATTTTGGGACTGAGTCACTAGCCACTTCTTAAAGTTAGTTCCAGTTTTCATTAGTACTTTGTTTACTTCTTAATCCATGGTTTTGTTTTTGTTTTTTGTTTTGTTTTGTTTTTGTCTTTTTTTGCTATTTCTTGGGCCACTCCCGCGGCATATGGAGGTTCTCAGGCTAGGGGTTGAATCAGAGCTGCAGCCACCGGCCTACGCCAGAACCACAGCAACGCTGGATCCGAGCCACGTCTGCAACCTACACCACAGCTCACGGCAACGCCGGATCGTTAACCCACTGAGCAAGGGCAGGGACCGAACCCGCAACCTCATGGTTCCTAGTTGGATTTGTTAACCACTGCGCCATGACAGGAACTCCCATCCATGGTTTTAAGCTGTCCTATCATGTAAAAGTGTGCAGTAACCACCTGGTCTTGATGGCAGGCTCATTCTTTGTGCTTCAGTTTCTGTCACTGGTGTTGGTTTTCTGTGTGTGGTACTCCTCCAGTTGAGAGCTCTTTGGAAGAGCAGACAGATGACAGAAGTGGCCTGAGCCTATAAGATTACCTTTCCCCTGTGATCCCAAGAGGGAAGGACCATCTTTCGCCATTCCCCTGTCGTAATGGGGTACCTGGCTTTCCAGAGATTAAAAAAGAACAGGGTCATGGAAACTCCAGGAATCAGAAAGAGAATAAAGCTTATTTTTGGAAGTACGGTTTTGTTGTTACTGTTGTATTACCTGCTACTCTCTATCTCTCAAGCCCTTAGCTGCGCAACCAAGCAGAATTCTGTAAATATGACCTTTGTGTCACGATCACCGTATTTATGTGCTGAAGTCCCCAAAGAATACCTCTCCTCTTATTTTCATTGAAGAATTAGTAATTATCTCTCAAGCTGGACTCTGATTTGTTCAGTTTCCCTGTAGAGGCTTAAAGTACTGGCTTCCCAGCAGCCAGCAAATTTGGCGGTGAGAGGGAGCCTGCCTTTTCTTCCTCCTCTTTCTCTGATAGCTGCTTCCTTTCTTGGTAAAATATAAACTTCTTCTTAAGACCAGACCTTCTCTGCCTTTTGCATTTAACCTCTTCCTTGCCTCCCTTTTTGTTCCTCTGCTCCCTCTGATCCGTCTTTACTTCTTAGTCTTTTCTCCCCACCCTTTCTTTTTTCTCCTTGCTTTTCTCTCAGTAGCTCTGTTCTCTCCTTCCTTTTACCTCCTTCTTTCTCTGTCCTCTTCATAGCTTTGTGAGTGTGTACTAAACAACAAAAAGGAAATAAAGTTTCAAGATTTAAAAAATGACATTGTTAAATGGCCTATCATCTCTCAATCCCACTTCCCTTTCTAATTGCAGAGCTCTTCAGTATCCCCATCGGCCAGTTTCCGAGGTGCTGAGAAGCACAGAAACTCCACCGACTACTCCTCTGATAGCAAAAAGCAGAAAACTGAAGAAAAGGAAATCGCAGCTCGTTATGTAGGTTTACTCACCTTTGCTGGGGAGGAGGCAGTTTACCTGGCTTTTTAATCAGCAGCCTTTTCACTTTCTTACTAGTGAGTGTATGTGAGCCAGAAAACGGTACTTTTTTGTCTGGCACCTTATGGAAGACTTGGGTGTTTCATAGTATTTTTATAGATGTATTTGCTTCTGTGACCAGCCTAGGATTAAGGGAAAATGTGAAACTCATAGAAAACCTGTTAGTATGTGTAGATGACCTCGTGTGCTGAGGAATATAGCAAGTTTTGTGGAATATAATTTAGACATCCAAATGTGGCCCTAGCGTGGTTTGAAGCTCACTTTCCTTCAGCGACTGGTTCTTCAGGTCACACAGTGAAGGGAGAAAGCTGGATGGGCCTCACCGATAATGAAGGCAAGCTGACCCTGCTCCTCTTCCTATGGTGGTACCCTGCAAGGTCTCAAAAAAGAAAAGGAAAAAACAAAAAGAAAAAAACCTGAGAATTTGAATTTTCATGTGAAACCTCCCAATTTAAAAATTGTGGCTACTTACCCATTTTTTTAAAAACACTGACCAAACAAGTCCCCCCATCTGTAGGCTGGATTATGTAGTGTGGGCGTGCCATTTTGCACTTGTCACAGTGGAGTAACAAGCCATGAGCTGCAGTTTTTGAAACTGTAAGATGGAATCGCAGTTACCTGCCTCATAACATCATTGTGAGGGTTAAAGAACGTTGTAGAGCATTTAGCACTCTATAGTGCAGCTCATTTTTATAACGTGAGGATTAGTCTGGACTTATCTAGGGTAAATCTGGCTGCTTTTTTTCCTTTTTTTTTTTTTTTTTTTTTTTTTTTTGCGCTGGGGGAAGAGATAATGCTTCTCAATTGTCAATGCAGGACAGCGATGGTGAGAAGAGTGATGACAACTTGGTGGTTGACGTTTCCAATGAGGTATGTTTGTGGCTCATTTAACTTCCTGCTCTTACTCAGTTACCACAATGACCAGTGTCCCAACAATTAGTATCTCTGGTGTTGCCTTAATTTCTAAAGACACCCACATTTTACTTACCTGAAAAATTTATGTTTTTCTGATCCTTTTTTTATTGCTATTATTTTCTTTGAAGTGCACGTGTGTTTTGTTACCACCATGAATGCACACCAGATGTCTGTGGTCAGCCTGCAGGTCCCATTGACAAGTGACCTGCAGATTTGTAGAGTTTTGATTTTTGTTTCTGTTTTGAATAAATACTACAAATATGGGTTTTTTCATGGACTTCAGTACTGAATATTTTCTTCAGGAGTTTGATGAGTCTTAAGATCTAATCAATCCAGAACATTTTTCGCTCTTAAGCTATTGAAGACTTTTGGCTAGAAACGTCCACACCAAGTACTCAGATATTGTGGATGCACCATGCTGCTTTTAACGCCCTTGTCGTTCTCTTGTAGGATCCGTCGTCCCCTCGAGGGAGCCCAGCACATTCCCCGAGAGAGAATGGCCTAGACAAGACGCGCTTGCTCAAGAAGGATGCTCCAGTCAGCCCGGCCTCGATCGCATCCTCCAGTAGTACTCCTTCCTCCAAATCAAAAGAGCTCAGCCTTGTAAGCAGCTTACTACCATCTTTCTTAGCGTTATTTCCAGGTGGTTAGGTTTAATTATTCTTAAAATTTCCTTTCCACATTTTTCCATAGGACTTTTCTTTCCAAATACATGCATATGTTATTAAAGTTTAATTGACAAAAGTACTTCTAGGACAGAATGGGTGCACAGACTTGTTGGTGATGGATGTTTGTTTTGTTAGTCTTTTTTGCAATGATAGAGGAGGGACATGGGGAAATTGAATGAAACATGTCTCAGTGAAGATGAAGAAATGCACACTGGGGCTACAGAGATGGTTTTGTCACCTGTGGTTTATGGTAAATTTAGTTTGGGGCTTGGATGTGATTTTGTTGCTAGCTTTGTTTGAATTACCAAGCTATATATATGACTGCAATAATTTTCCTTTCCTATCTAAAAAGTAATCTGTCATTTGTAAAAGTCTACCTTGTCTCACACCACAAATCACAAATGCAAAAATGAAACTGCTTGCAAGTCAAGATAATCTCCTCATACTCTCTTCTTCTGCGGCTGTGTAGTTAATTGCATTTTTATGTGGTGTGTCTTCCTTTTTCCTCACCAGTTATTTCCTTGTAACATAGCATTAAAAGAAAAAAAAGGCAAATTCAGTTTTCAGATAACCTTTTGAATTCACAACTGAAGGAAAGAAAATTCCTCAGATTGTCTGGAGATTTAAAGGATGTCTGACATAGGGCTATATTAAGTTTTTTTCTGTTTTCTCTTGGCCTTCCGGCCCTCTTGTAATGGCAGTTCTTCTGTGCTGATCTCTGATGATTCAGGCTTGAATATTTTTTAATGGGACCTGTTAATAATCAGGGAGCCTTTTGTGTCAAGAACAATCCATCAGGAACCCAACTCAAACCACTCAGTCTTAAAGCAACTAGCAAGTGGCCAATCATATCAGGACATCATGATTTGTCACCCTCTGCCTGACTCAGACCAGTTTCCTGGAAATGGTCTGCTCTACCCCACATTCAGCTTCGATTTATGACCTCCTAAACATTGGTTTTGTGGTCTCAGGGAAACTTTTTGTTTCTTTGTTAGTAGCTCTTGTTAACTGATGAAAATAAAGGCCCATGCTGAAGAATCTTTTTCATTCCTTTTTTTCCTTTCCTTTTTTTTAACCTTTTTAAATGTTTAACATAATTGTTAAAATTGTGTTCTAATTACCAGTGTATTTCCATTACATCTCTTGTTAGAATGAAAAGTCTACTACTCCTGTGTCAAAGTCCAATACCCCTACTCCACGAACCGATGCACCCACCCCAGGCAGTAATTCCACTCCCGGATTGAGGCCTGTTCCCGGAAAACCACCAGGAGTCGACCCCTTGGGTTAGTAAGAAACAAGTTTCTCTACATATTTATGCTTCTTGTTTTTAAAGAAACTAAAGTAATTTAAAGAGTGTGATGCATCAAGAGTACTAATGACCAGCATTGGGTGGCTGTTATTTAATTGGGGTCAAGCACCTGGCACTTACCATGTCTGGCAAATATAGTCGGTGTTCAGTAAAATAGGAGAATGTATGAACCTTGGTATAGGCTTGAATGACTTTCGAGAATATTAAAATATGCTTATTCGGAGTTCCCATTGTGTGTCTCATTGGAAATGAACCCAGCTAGTATCTATAAGGGTGTGGGTCCAATCCCTGGCAGTGGGTTAAGGATCAGGTGTTGCCATGAGCTGTGGTATAGGTAATTCAGCCCCTAGCCTGAGAACTTCCATATGCTGCGGGTGCGGCCTTAAAAAGCAAAAATAAATAAAAATATAAATACATCTCATTTGATATCATGTGATACCACTTATATGTGGAATTTAAAAACAACGCAAGTGAACATGTCAATGAAACAAAAGCAGACAAACAAATAGAGAGAAGAGACTTTGGTGCCAAGAGGGGCAGGCGGGAGGTTGGAAGTTTGGGATTAGCAGATGCAAAACTACTACATATAGGGTGGGTAAACCGCAAGGACCTACTGTGTAACACAGGGAACTATGTTCAGTATCCTGCAATAATGGAAATGAATATGAAAAGGAATGTATGTGTATATATCTATATCTATATATGTAACTGAGGCAACAGAAATTACCACAGCATTATAAAACAGCTATACGTCAATAAAAAATTTTTAGTAAATGAAATAATGCTTATTTGAATTATGGGTCCTATTTTTTTAAAAACGTATGTAAGAATGTCTTACTTCTGATTTCATTATACTTGATCTTTGTTTCCTGTGTCCTTGGTTTCTCTCCTCCCTTCTGCTTTGGTTTGTAGCCTCAAGCCTAAGGACCCCCATGGCAGTACCTTGTCCATATCCAACCCCTTTTGGAATTGTGCCCCACGCTGGGATGAATGGGGAGCTGACCAGCCCTGGAGCTGCCTACGCAGGGCTACACAACATCTCCCCGCAAATGAGCGCAGCTGCTGCCGCTGCAGCTGCAGCTGCTGCCTATGGCCGATCCCCCGTGGTACGTTGGTGAGCTTTTACAGAATAAAAGTGTTTCAGAACTCAGAGAATTGCTATCCATATTTTTTATGGTAGCTTATATAATTTGAGGTACTTATAAAGGAACCTGCACATATTTGTAAATTAAATTATGTGTAATTATGTTGTGAGACTCATTTTCTTTTGTAAGGTGAGGGGATTTCTTTTTTATTTCATATTCTTTTCTAAAAAGTATGGGGAATTTCCATTGTGGCTCAGTGGTAATGAACCTGACTAGTATCCATGAGGATGTGTATTCGATCCCTGGACTTGCTCAGTGGTTTAAGGATCCACTGTTGTCATGAGCTGTGGTTTAGGTTGCAGATGTGGCTCGGATCCTGCATCCCTGTGGCTGTGGCCAGCAGCTGCAGCTGTAACTTGACCTTTAGCCTAGGAACTTTCATATGCCGCAGGTGTGGCCCTAAAAAAAAGCTAAATAAATAAATAATGTGTTAAATCGACAAAAGTAGAGAAATAATGTAGTGAACCCTTCCCTTCCATCATGAGCTTCAATAATAATACCATTTTTTTCATGTGTGTTCCACCCCAAGTATGTCACCATTAAATCATAAACATCCTAACACAACATTGTGAATCAGCTGTACTTCAATAAATGTTTTTCTTTCTGCTTTTGGCTTCCTTGCAGCATATGGAGTTCCTGGGCCAGGGATCAGATCTGAGCTGTAGTTGTGACCTATGCTGCAGCTGCAGGTACAGCTGTAGCAACACTGGATCTTGTAATCGACTGTGCCAGGCCAGAGATTGAACCTCCGTCCTGGTGCTGCAGAGATGCCGCTGATCCTGTTGCACCACAGCAGGAACTCCAATAAAATATATTTTTTAAAAAATCATAAATATCCTATCATTCCATCAGTAAATAAATATATATTTCTCTAATTGCATCTATTCTACTAGGATTTGAAAAGATTTTGAGTAGGATGAAATGAGTTAATGTGACTGTTGATTTTACTGTTTTGCTTGGGAAAACCTTTAGGTTGGATTTGATCCACACCATCACATGCGTGTGCCAGCGATACCTCCAAACCTGACAGGCATTCCAGGAGGAAAACCGTGAGTACCTTCCGGTGTGCCTCACACTTACTCTGCATCTGGGCCCACAGAGGCCCTCTAGACTCTGAGTGCTACTGGATAGTGTTGGCAAGTGCCTGTGGCTTGCGGATGTCTTTATTTGTTTATTTTGCAAAGTATTTTTTATTTTCTCTTAGCATAAGGAAAGAGGTAATGAGGTGAGGTTTTGTATTTTCAATTTAAAATCTCCAGCTTCTAATATGGAAATTCAAATTGCCAAGGCATTCCAGCAGTCAGGTCTTCTTTCTTACTGATTTCAAGGCAGTTCTTTTGTTGCCTTGAAAAAAAAATGTCTTCTTATGTTCAAACCTGGATGCTCAAAATTTGAGCATGTTAGGAAAAGACATGCCAAACTTCAAAGGCTGAAAAGAAAGAAGTGTGTGGTCTTACACTTGAATGTGTTTCTGGAATAGATGGCTTGCTTAGTTGTTCTTATCCTGTGAGCTGAGTATTTGGAGCCTCTGTATTCATAGTTCCCTCGAGCTATAAAGGCAAAATACTCATATCAGTTGTTCCAGCCTCTTGTGTGTTGTAATCTCTCACCATGTCATTCCACATCTTTCATTTCAATCCGGTATACCTTTTTATTACTTCCTATGCACAATTCTCTTCCCTCTTTGGCTTCATCTTCCCAATCGGTGCTCACAATTTATGTTTGTGCAGTGGGCGAATGAATGAATGACTAAAGATAGATATATGCTATTCACACCTTTCTCTGACCACTCTTTATTTATTCACTGCTTTACACTCAGTTGTCAACGTGTTGTTTCCTGTGTGTCTTCTTTTTTCCCCATATTGCTGGCCCCACAGTGTTAATCATGCCTGACCTTGACCCTTCCATCACTTTCCACCCAGTGCATCATTATTCTTGGTTCTTCCTTCTGTAACTTCTCTACAGACTCTATCCTCAACTTCCCTGTTGCATGAAACAGTGCTGCCTCCATAGCCAAGTTGCTCAGTAAATATTTGACTGATTAATAAGGAAGACAAGGCAAATTAGACTTGGAGTTCCTTGAGAGTTGAAGGTATAAATATAAATTACCATAAAATTCTGTGTACTTGTGTGTGTTCTGCAAATAGTTGTTGACTGACTTGACAAGTCTTGTTGACCAAGAGCCATGATGTATTTGAAGGTGAAAGTTTGGTCTATTTCAAGAAGTGACTAAATAACACACGGTCATAGGGTTAATCAAATAACTGAATATCTATAAGTTCCATATGAACCTGTGGGGATGGAGAGGTTACCTGAGGGAAGCGGTATTGTCCCAATTATAGGTACCCTATAGTGACCACCTATATAACTGGACGCTGCACTCAGAGCTTTAGTGTAACACTTCCAGATAAGGCCATGCTTCTTGTCTCTGCTGCTGCCCAGAGGCCACACAAGGTAAAAGTGTGTTAGGTGTATCTAAAGAAGCAACAACAGTCTTGCGTTGGGAAGTTGGGCCAGTTGAAGAGTCACAGCTGGTCTGATTCAGGAGGTGGTTCTGAGCCTTGAGACCCTTGAGCTGGGCTCCCTCCCTTCCCCCAGTCCTGACATGTAGCAATATAAAATTGTTGAGATCCTTTGGGGAGGGTTGATGGGTTGGAGGGTGGTTGAGAATTTTTGTTCCTGGAGTGATGAAATCACAGCTAACGCAATTGGCAAATGACATGAGGAATTCCAAAGAGCATGGTGTGTATGAGTTCTGGAGTGTGACAGTCCATGTTTGAATCCTGACTCTCAACTGATACTAGGAAAGACATGACTCAATGCAGTTTCTTAACTTTGTGAGCTTTGGTTGGCTCATCTCTAAAACAGGGCTGGGAGGAGTTCCCGTCGTGGCGCAGTGGTTGACGAATCCGACTAGGAACCATGAGGTTGCGGGTTCGGTCCCTGGCCTTGCTCGGTGGGTTAAGGATCCGACGTTGCCGTGAGCTGTGGTGTAGGTTGCAGACACAGCTCGGATATCACGTTGCTGTGGCTCTGGCGTAGGCTGGTGGCTCCAGCTCCGATTGGACCCCTAGCCTGGGAACCTCTATATGCCGTGGGAGTGGCCCAAGAAATAGCAAAAAAGACAAAAAAAAAAAAAAAAAACAGGGCTGGGAATTCCTGTTTTGGTACAGTGGAGACGAATCCAACTAGTGACCATGAGGATGTGGGTTTGATCCCTGGCCTTGCTCAGTGGGTTGGGGATCCAGTGTTGTCGTGAGCTATGGTGTGGGTTGCAGATGTGACTTGGGTCCCGAGTCACTGTGGGATGGTGTAGGCCAGCAGCTGTAGCTCTTATTCAGCCCCTAGCCTGGGAACTTCCATATGCCTCATGTGCCTCGGGTTCTGCCCTTAAAACCAAAAAAAAAAAAAAAAACCACTTCAGGCCTAATCCAAGTTGATTCCCTCTCCAGGGGGCTTACTAGTGCCCCTCTTAGGAAAGTAGCAACTTGGAATAAAACTGGCACGCCTCAGGTTTCCAGGGAAAAGGGGGTATTTATTTCCTTTGCCTTCTTGTGGCTGCCTACATGTATACTTAGGTCTCTTTTGAATAGACAACTGTGTCCTCTTCTCATTCACATGCCAAAGATGTCGTATTAAAAAAAGCAAAAAACAGGAGTTCCCATCGTGGCGCAGTGGTTAACGAATCCGACTAGGAACCATGAGGTTGCGGGTTCGGTCCCTGCCCTTGCTCAGTGGGTTAACGATCCGGCGTTGCCGTGAGCTGTGGTGTAGGTTGCAGACGCGGCTCGGGTCCCGCGTTGCTGTGGCTCTGGCGTAGGCTGGCGGCTACAGCTCTGATTGGACCCCTAGCCTGGGAATCTCCATATGCCGCAGAAGCGGCCCAAGAAATAGCAAAAAGACAAAAAAAAAAAAAAAACAAAACCAAAAAACAAAAAAAAGATAACAGGGCTGCCACCTCCCTGACAAGGAGGGCCTGGGGATGAGATAATGTGTTGAGCATTTGGGTGTTTAGTACCATGTTTGGTATATGGCACCTATCCAGTCAACTGCTGCAGCATTTCCCCTTGAGCTTTGCCCAGACTATTACCAGTTTTTCAGTTGCTTATGCAGTAGAACATAATGGGGGACGGAGATGGTCCAAGAAGATTACATTTAGTATATTAGACTCCTTGTTCCTGTCATTGGTGTGTCTTTTAACAGGGCACAAAGACATATAAGTCCACACACATTTATGTACAGAGAGAAATACTTCTTATTAATAGATTTTTACAAAAGAAATGATTGTAACAGTTGTATATCTCTCCAGATCACAGGATACAGAGTAGTGAAATTTTGTCTTGTGCGTATTTTTTCAACAGAAAAACTATTTTTGGTACTAGAACATAAAAACATAATAAATCACCTAAAGGCCTCCCACACCACACACACAAAGTAACTGCCTTTCTTTAGAAAGACTCAAAACAGTCATGCATCTCTGTCCTAATTATTTTTACAGAATAAGTGCTAGATATTGTCAAAAATTATAATTAAATGCATGTTCCAAACTAATGAGTAAAAAAGCATTTATTCGATAATTCACACTGGATCCTCCTGTTTATTCTGGTGAATTAGCAAAGTTTTCATTCAGTAAGTAACTGGAATGACAATATAGTTTAATTTCAACATAAACCAAAAGTGGACTTCTTCCCTCACCTGCTACTTAAATGAAACTTCTATAAATATTGTAAAACTATATGATTAAATGCATTGCACTAATTATATTATGGGACATGGCATGTGAATTCAGCTGTGACAAAAGATCTCAGGCTTACAGGTTGTAGGCTGCTCACAATTCAGAAATTCTTCTCTGTTGTATTTATTTGCTTTTATAAAGCAAGATTTTTCAAAATAGGAACAATTCCTGACATGCAACAAACCCTCAAGTATTTGTGGGCTGGCTAAACTGCTAGTGGGTTCATATGCTACTAGAACCCAGTCTTCTATCCTTCTTCATGAAGTATAACAGCCAGACCTTTAATTGTGAATTCAAGGTCTAGTTCCAGCCGAAAACTTGGGGAAGGTGTTGTGAAGCGTGAAAATGATGAGTGTGACATTACAGAACTGGGCTTCTTGGAAAGAGGCAAGGAGGGGGGGGAAGACCATGAACCTTCTGAAATATTTCATCAGAAGATGGTGATCCAAATAAAATAACAATTTCACTATACATATTTTTTTTTCTTTTTGTCTTTTTAGAGCCACACCCATGGCATACGGCAGTTCCCAGGCTAGGGGTCAAATCCGAGCTACAGCTACCAGCCTACACCACAGCCATGGCAACTGAGGATCTGAGCCTCATCTGCGACCTACACCATAGCTCACGGCAACACCGGATCCTTAATCCACTGAGTGAGGGCAGGGATTGAACTGGTCTCCTCATGGATACTAGTCAGGTGGTTTGTTACCACTGAGCCACGACGGGAACTCCCACTGCATACACAAATACATATCGTTAACCCACTGAGCGAGGCCAAGGATCACACCCACAACCTTGTGGTTCCTGGTCAGATTCGTTTCTGCTGCACCACAACGGGAACTCCCCAATACACATATTTTAAGGAGTGATTTGCAGAGTCTGAAACATTTGAAGTATACCTCTGTCAGAAGGTCCAAACATCCCTTCTCTTCACCATCTCATTTGGAGACTACTCTTAGCTCCTAGTAACTTCACCAGCTGTGTGTGTTTGTGTGTGTGTGTGTGTGTGTGTGTGTGTGTGTGTGAGAGAGAGAGAGAGAAGAGTTCAGATTACATATTTCTCTGGCTCCCCATACCTACCTACTCTGTATTTTTTAGCTGTTTGTCAGCATTTTGAGTATATATTCCACTACAAATTTAGCTGTTTGTCAGCATTTTGAGTATATATTCCACTACAAATGTATAATATTCACAAAATTATTCCTCAGACTAGATCCTCCTCCCCATTTGCCCATTTTTCAGTAACTGCAAGTACTCTGTTCTTTGTTCCTTGAGCTCAGAAACACAGTAATTATTGGCTCCTTCCTCACATCTCATTAGTTAAATCCATCAGAATTTTATATCCACTGTTACTTCTAGTGTGTCATCCTTCTCCTTGCCTAGTTCAGGTCCCCTGTTACCTCTCATCTAGATTATTGGAATAATTGTCTCTTATTCCTCCTATCCCTTGTACTCCTTGCTACCAAATTTATTCTATGAATGGCTTTGCCCCAATAATATCCTACTTCAGTATTCAGTAAATTTTGTTTGTGAAATTCTCAGGCTGGCCTTCTTAACCAACCTCTCTCTCTCTCCCTTTGCACGTGCACGTGTGCATACACGTATAGAGCCTTCTTTGGTGAAATCCTTCCATTCTCTAAAACCCATTTCCAGTACCATGTCTCTCATAAACCTAAGCTTTATTTTTGCTTTTCGAACCACCACAGAACTTCATGCTTCCTGTCTTGCACTAGTTTTGTTTTGTTGTCCTACATACTTCTAGACATGCTTCCTAGGTTATAAGACACTTTTGGGTATAACCAGTGTCTTACCTGATTTTTGTATCTCAGCATGACACCTATATATAGGTGGATAAAGAGTATTGATGCATTTAATTAGATAGAAAAAGAATAGGTTTTTATGCCCGGGCTTCTCTAATTTCTAGAGAGGTTGGCTTTCATTACACATTCCAGTACTCTTTGCTAGCTTTGCATCGAGGAGTTTGTTGAAATCTGATAATAAGTATGTACTAGAGCTTTATTTTTCCCCAGTTTTAAGTGTTTCATGTATATTAATAGTAAACAAAGTGCTACATTATACCCTTAATGCAAGTAGGCTCTTGAGATTCTTAATAAGGGAGTTCGAGGAACATAGTGGGTGCTAGAAGAGTGGTTGTAGTTGAGTTGAAGAATGTCATATTGAAAACCTCAAAAAAAATTGTATGCCTTGTTTCTTAACTATTTAAATTCTCAAGGCTCTTTAAAAACCATTTAGTTATTCTAGAGGAGAGAGAAAAGGATGTCTTTTCAAGGAGATTATCATTAAGTATGTATAATACCATCTCTAAACTTGGAATAATCTTCCTTTTTCTCTCTTGAAGATTTAGTCTGCATGACCTCTTAATTGCTAAATCAATTAGCCTTTGTCACCGTAGTCATCCCTCAGGATCTCAGCCTTTCTCTGCGAGCATTGCTGCCCCTTCCACCCTGCCTAAACTGACACCCCAGGGGACCCCTTCACCCGCAGCCCTTCAAAGGGTGCCCTTTGACCTTTTTATTTATTTCGCATCATCAGTTCTCAGAGCCAGTAGCAGAACTGATAAAAAGACTATGGTTGACATCCTCCCCACCTCCTGTTCTGTTCCAGTCTCTTCCCGAACTGAACTCATCCTACCTTCTTGTGAAAACCCAGCCCCTGAAAAGGTTTGTGCCATGTATCTCTATCCTCTCCTCTACTTCGTTAGGAGATTCCTCAGTTATTTAGGGACTTGACACTTGGTTTAGGATCTTCCTCCACTCAGAGCCTACTATCATTCTGGGGGTCACTGGTGTTCACAAGACCAGCCCCCCCAGTAACCTCACCCTCAGGGCTTGGACCACATCATCTCTAGTGAACTTCTGCCATCTCGTCTTCAGTTACCAACTTGTAGAGCCCAGAGAAGACCTTGTTATTACCCCTTACTGTGTGACCTCCAGGATCCACACATGCCACCCAATAGCGTTTTCTCTTCCTCTACCCAGACAGAGAAATCTTTAGAACTACGAATCCGTTCCCAGCTTTTTACTATGTCTCAAGCCCTGGCTGCCAGAGTCTCCCCTAGATTGCTATACTAGCCCCTTGACTAATTTTCCTTCTTCCATTCTGCCACCTACTATCCATCCTTCTTCCAGTCACCAGAACGATCCTTTGAAAACATTAACAGAATCATATCACTCACTGCTCTGCATGAAATTCTCCAGTGATACCCCATTCTGCTTGGAATAAGAGCCCACAGTCCTCATCACAGCCTATGAGGCCCCCTCCTCTTTTTTTGGGCTCACCCATGGCAAACAAATTCCTAAGCCAGGGATCAAACCACAGCAGTGACAATGCTGAATTCTTAACCACTAGGCCACCAGAAACTCCAAGGCCCTTTTTAACATGGCCCCTACCTACTGCTCTCTTCAGCCTGTCACTCTCCACTGTGTGCTCTCTGGTCCACTTGCTTGCTTCTCCTTCAAGGACTTTGCATTTGCTGGCACATTCCCCTCTCTACTTGCGAGACTGGGTCCTGCCTTCAGAGCTCAGCTTGTATGCTATCTCAGACCTGCAGTGCACCTTTAGTCTCTTATCTGAAACCATGTGGGGGGTAGGGAAGGAAGAGATAGCATTTACTACTGTCCGAGGTTGCTTAAAATCTCTTATGTTACACCCCTTTCCCTTCTAGGCTGTAGACTCTGGAGGATAGAGACTTGGTCTGTCTTAACCTTAACTCACCTCTGATTACCGAGTACCTTCAAGTACCTGGCACATATTGGACATTTAATAAATATTTTCTGACTAAATAAACAGTAAGCATTCTATCTTCCTCTGGCCTTCAGTTTGCCATATTGTGCTCCTCATACTGTCTTCCTTTCTTTGCCAAGGTAATTAATACCTATTCTTTACATTGCAGCCCCACTGCCATTTTCCCTGTCTTTCTTACTCTGCAGATTCCCACAGTATGTGGCATGTCCATTGTTCATAGCATTGACCATCTGACATTTTATCTTTATATGTGTGACTGTCTCACTCATGAATCAGCCCCTCAGCCCACCTGCTACTTTCACCCATTCCCAGACTGTAACTTAAGGAGAACAGGTGGTATGTGGATTTTTTTCTCTCTGTTGTATCTCCAGTCCTTTCTGTTTGTATTCTCAACTCCTTCGCATACTAGAATACCCAAGAAATATGTGATAGACCATCTTCCCTTCATTTCCACATTAATATCTCTCCCGATTATCTGTCTCTGACTGCTCTTGCTGGAGGTTTCCCTAAATGGAAGCATTTTCTTAAATTCTGCATCTGATCAACTCATTGCATAATCCCCAGGATTATTCTTTTTCTTCCTTTAGGTTTCAGCTATCACTTTTTTGCAGATGAACACACATTGATCTTTCTAACCTGAGCTCTCTTCTGAATCACTTCTGGTTAAGCTCTCACCTGCCCTCAAGTTGAACAAAACTACATCATTTACCTCCCCATGTGTGTCGCCTTTGGTTTTGCTTCCCTGTCACCTTCACTAAGGTATTGTGGCCTTCCTAGTCACCTGGGTTCCAGTCTGAGATCCTTCTCAGCTTCTCTCTCTCTTTCAGGCCACACATCCATCATGTCTCATGTTCTATTGATTTGACCAACCATTGTCTTTCTAGCTTCCTGCAACCCTCCGTTCAGCAGTCTGACATACTACTTTCCTCCTACAACTCAGTTCTCTATGTAGTCTGCAGAGAAGAGAAAGCCTTCCGCCATCTGGTCCCCACGTCTTCCCCAGCCACAGTGCATGCTTCATCGTTTCTAGGGACAGTTAGGATATTGTTTGCTAATGTTTCTTCAGTAAAGGCCTGAATTTTGATGAATGTGGCTAGGCTGTAGATTTTTGCACTAATAAGGAAGCATAAATTGTTTTGATTCTAAAACTTCCCCCATAGTTCCAAGCTCCTGTCCTTTGTATACCCACAGATGCTTTCCCTTGGTACGTCTCATAAACTCTTTCCCGTAAACAGCATATCCTAAAGCTCTGTGCCAAAGAAAATGACATCACATCATTTCCAAAGAGGCCTGTGATGTTCTCAAGACCAGCCCTGCTTCCTCCTGCCCACCATGAACATCTCTTGCCTCGTGGAGCCCAAAATGTACATTACAGCCTCTACTTATCCATTCTCCAACCTCAGTGCCTTAATAATAAAGGTGTTTCTCAATGGGGAAAAACTGAAAGCCTTCTCACTCCAATCTGGAACAAGACAGGGATGCCCACTCTCACCACTGCTCTTCAACAGAGTTTTGGAAGCCCTAGCCACAGCAATTAGACAAACAAAAGAAATAAAAGGCATCCATATAGGAAGAGAAGAGATAAAACTGTCACTGTATACAGATGACATGATACTACACATAGAAAACCCGAAGGACTCAACCCCAAAACTACTTGAACTGATTAATAAATTCAGCAAAGTAGCAGGATATAAGATTAACATTCAGAAGTCAGTTGCATTTCTGTATACCAGCAATGAAATATTAGAAAAGGAATACAAAAATACGATACCTTTTAAAATTGCACCTCACAAAATCAAATACCTCGGAATACATCTGACCAAGGAGGTAAAGGACCTATATGCCGAGAACTATAAAACTTTAATCAAAGAAATCAAAGAAGATGTAAAGAAATGGAAAGATATTCCATGTTCCTGGATTGGAAAAATCAATATTGTAAAAATGGCCATACTACCCGAAGCAATCTACAGATTCAATGCAATCCCTATCAAATTACCCATGATATTTTTCACAGAACTAGAACAAACAATCCAAACATTTCTATGGAACCACAAAAGACCCAGAATCGCCAAAGCAATCCTGAGAAACAAAAACCAAGCAGGAGGCATAACTCTCCCAGACTTCAAGAAATACTACAAAGCCACAGTCATCAAAACAGTGTGGTACTGGTATCAAAACAGACAGACCAATGGAACAGAATAGAGAATCCGGAAATATACCCTGACACCTATGGTCAATTAATCTTTGACAAGGGAGGCAAGAACATAAAATGGGAAAAAGAAAGTCTATTCAGCAAGCATTGCTGGGAAACCTGGACAGCTGCATGCAAAGCAATGAAGTTAGAACACATCCTCACACCATGCACAAAAATAAACTCCAAATGGCTGAAAGACTTAAATATACGACAGGACACCATCAAACTCCTAGAAGAAAACATAGGCAAAACACTCTCTGACATCAACCTCATGAATATTTTCTCAGGTCAGTCTCCCAAAGCAATAGAAATTAGAGCAACAATAAACCCATGGGACCTCATCAAACTGAAAAGCTTTTGCACAGCAAAGGAAACCCAAAAGAAAACAAAAAGACAACTTACAGAATGGGAGAAAACAGTTTCAAATGATGCAACTGACAAGGGCTTAATCTCTAGAATATATAAACAACTTATACAACCCAACAGCAAAAAAACCAATCAATCCATGGAAAAATGGGCAAAAGACCCGAATAGACATTTCTCCAAAGAAGATATACAGATGGCCAACAAACACATGAAAAAATGCTCAACATCACTGATTATAAGAGAAATGCAAATCAAAACTACCATGAGATATCACCTCGCACCAGTCAGAATGGCCATCATTAATAAATCCACAAATAACAAGTGCTGGAGGGGGTGTGGAAGAAAGGGAACCCTCCCGCACTGTTGGTGGGAATGTAAACTGGTACAGCCACTATGGACAACAGTTGGGAGATACCTTAGAAATCTATACATAGAACTTCCATATGACCCCGCAATCCCACTCTTGGGCATCTATCCGGACAAAACTCTCCTTAAAAGAGACACGTGCACCCGCATGTTCATTGCAGCACTATTCACAATAGCCAGGACATGGAAACAACCCAAATGTCCATCGACAGAGGATTGGATTCAGAAGATGTGGTCTATATACACAATGGAATACTACTCCGCCATAAAAAAGAATGACATAATGCCATTTGCAGCAACATGGATGGAACTAGAGAATCTCATCCTGAGCGAAATGAGCCAGAAAGACAAAGACAAATACCATATGATATCACTTATAACTGGAATCTAATATCCAGCACAAATGAACATCTCCTTAGAAAAGAAAATCATGGACTTGGAGAAGAGACTTGTGGCTGCCTGATGGGAGGGAGTGGGAGGGATCGGGAGCTTGGGCTTATCAGACACAACTTAGAATAGATTTACAAGGAGATCCTGCTGAATAGCATTGAGAACTTTGTCTAGATACTCATGTTGCAACAGAAGAAAGGGTGGGGGAAAAAAATGTAATTGTCATGTATACATGTAAGGATAACCTGACCCCTTGGCTGTACAGTGGGAAAATAAAATTATAAAAAAAAATATCATTCCAAATTAAAAAAAAAAGAATAAAGGTGTTTGTTGAGGGATATGCTGAAACTTAAGTTGCATTAGAACCAAATGCTTTCATAACTGGAGGGTTTCCCCTGGAAATCAACTGGAGATAGAGTTGATGATAGGTACTTAGAGCTGGGCCTCTAGGGCAGTAACACAGGTTGCTTTTTTAGATTCTAATTCCTTTGGGAATTTACCAGAATTTATTATTGTCAAGTCTGATGGGACTTTTCCAAAAATTTTTTCTGTTCTTTTTGGTGGCTCATAAGCCATTTCACCATCTAGACTGGAGACTCTTAACTCCTTCAAACTTCTTAGTTTTAGCTTACTAATCTCCATTAGTAAGCTCCTCATTGGAATAGAGTGATCCGTAGGTAAAAAAATCTCACCACAGGCTTCTGAATCACCTGAAGTAGAAGGCAGTGCAAACTTGTAGAGTGCCCTGGAGAAGTAGTTACTATTCTGGGTGTTGGCTCCCTTACTTAATTCTCTCAGAAGTGTAGGTAGCATTCTCTCCATTTTAAAGATAAGAACTAAAGTTCAGAGAAGCTATGTAATTACAGATGTCACACAGCAGCTAGTGAAGAGTTGACCTCATATTTGATCATAGATTTAGCTCTGTGACTCTGAGAGTTCTTTGTACCATATTCAGTAAATTTGAGTTGTTGGCAAATAAGTATCATCGAAAATGTTTTATTTCTCATCTCATTACAGCGATCAGTGAAGTAACATTTTTTTTTGCATTCTCCTTTTCCTGTCTTTTCTCCTCTCCACTGCCTTAGAGCGTACTCCTTCCATGTTACTGCAGACGGTCAGATGCAGCCTGTGCCCTTCCCCCCAGATGCCCTCATCGGCCCTGGCATCCCCCGCCACGCTCGCCAGATCAACACCTTGAACCACGGGGAGGTGGTGTGTGCAGTGACCATCAGCAACCCCACAAGGCACGTGTACACGGGGGGGAAGGGCTGCGTCAAGGTCTGGGACATCAGCCACCCTGGCAACAAGAGCCCCGTCTCTCAGCTCGACTGTCTGGTGAGTGAACATGGATGAACACGGCTAAACCTTCATTCAGAAGATAGGACCTTGGCTGTACCAGCAGTATACAGAATTGATCCCAAGTGGGTAGTTGTCTTCGGTGGTTTGTGGTCTTTGACTTGGAGATTTAGAGTGCCGACAAGGTGTGTCTTCTTTCAGTTACTTAAGGTAGATTGATCCTGCTCTTAATGTGTGGTTCTTACTCCAGTACAGTTGGCTTTGGCCCCGCCCAGTGCACAGGAAGAAGCCGACCACTTGTTTTCCTATCGATAAAGGAGCTTATGAGAAGTAAGAGCCCATCAAGGTTTCTGGGGGACTGCATCTAAGTATCATAATATGTCACCTTTTAAGACAAGAGTAATATACTTGATGGGATAGACTCTGGATACCCCCCTTAGCTATTTCATGGGTATTCATCCTTGGGTTAGAAAATTTCAGTTTGATTTGCTTCCCTGGAGGAGTGTAGAATTTTTTGCAGTAGCACAGTGCTAGGTCAATTTAACGCAATTACACAGGATTCCCATAACCTCATGAGCTGGGAGGAAATGGTTTTTTTTTCCTGTCATTTAACACTCCCTCATCAGGATCAGGCCTTACCTCCAGTTGCCGCTGCTTAATCAAGCCCACGATGTCCTTCAGCCAGGTAAAGTAGGGCCAAGTGAAAGGAAGGGACTGCAAGGCCGTTAACTGCCTAGCACTTTGTTGGCAGCAGAAGCAGCACCTTTCACCAGCCAGGTCTAGGTTCCCAGGCGTGGCTGCTCCTGGATTGAGGACAGCTAGATCTGTGTGCAAATGACTCAGGCAGCTGGCTGACTTTGTGGTGGTGGGAGTGGGTCTAGATCTTTGCATTTTCATGCTAATTAAGATTAAATATCTCAGTACTAAATTTTGTAGATCAAGTTTAAGTACTTCCTTAATTTCATGTAATTTACTAGCATTAATCCACTTTATCATTGTCATAAGTGAAAATGGCTCATTAAAACCAGGAGGGAACACAATACTTTTATGGATTTCTGCTCTCATGTTAATGCTGTTTTCCTTTCCTCATGAGTAACCTCTTGATGGTTTTTGTCTCTGCAGAACAGGGATAACTACATCCGTTCCTGCCGATTGCTCCCTGATGGGCGCACCCTAATAGTGGGAGGGGAAGCCAGTACTCTGTCCATTTGGGACCTGGCGGCTCCCACCCCGCGCATCAAGGCAGAGCTGACGTCTTCAGCCCCTGCCTGCTATGCCCTGGCCATCAGCCCTGACTCCAAGGTCTGCTTCTCCTGCTGCAGCGACGGCAACATCGCCGTGTGGGACCTCCACAACCAGACACTGGTGAGGTGGGTCAGCTGGCTCCCTCACCAGGGCAGCCAATTTTATTGCGCTTTGCCAAAGACCTCTGTGTGTCTTTTTAAAAAGATGAAACATAATTATCTTTCTTAAAATTGTTAACAATAGTGCCATTTAAAGATGCTGTATAGTCTTGTTTTCTGCACCATTTGAACTTTATCACAAAAGGGGTTGCTTTCTTTCTTTTTAAAATTATACTAAACACCACTGATACAGGTTTTTTAAATATGAGATCAGTTTTACATAATTAATGTACATAATAAGGTGCTCATGACCTCACGAGCTCATTGGACATCTGTGTTTGCCATGTGTGCCAACAAACCGTCATTATAGATAGACGCTCATTGAGGTTTGTGGTTCCTGGCGCTATCCCTGGTGTTGTGTGTATATCTGACACGTTCTTTCCTTCGACAGATAATCATTGAATTTCTCCCCTGGGCCTAGGCATTGTGTTGGGTGCGTCTCACCCTGAAATGGTCCAGATAATCTATAGTCCCACTTTCAGAACTGAGGGGCATAACTGTGTCTGTTTAAAAACGAGATTGCATAGGATTGGCATCTATAGGAAGAGCAGTGAAATGCATCGTCTGCAGATGCCAGCACAGAGCAGGAAGTGAGAGAGTGAGCTGCTGAAGGGTGTGAGGAGGTTGTGCTCGAGCCCAGAGGAGGGTGGAAGGAAAAAGACCTCTGCTGTCTGTCTGTAATAAAGTTTGCAGGACAGAGCTCTAGAAATGATTCCAAAAAAAAAAAAATGAAAAAAATGTCATCCCCCTTTTTTTTTTTATCCCCTTGTGGGTAAGATTCTTGTGAGGAACTGCTTCTAATCCCCACCCCACCCCATGTGTCTTTTTGTACATTTTAACTGCTCCTGGGGCAGCTGAGTCACTTGGAGGTTTTATCCACTTGCCTTATTTGAGAGCCTGGCCTTTCATCTCGCATAGCCACCTACACTTGCACTGTTGCTTGCTGTGTGAGTTTGTTCTGCCAACTCCCACCCCCTGGAACTTTCAGACAGGAAAATACTCCTTACAGCCTCTGAAATTCTTTCCTTCCCTCATAGCACAGTGATTGAATAGGTCTCAGATTATATCTTTGAGTAGTTCATTTTCATGTAGATGTGTTTTGTTTCAAACAGATTTGTTTTTCCATCAGTTATGTCATTCGTGGTTTAGTGTGAGAGTATTTTGAAGTGTACTTCCTAAGTGTTCAAAAATAAAATGTGCAGGAGATTCAGCGTCTGAATTAAACTTTAAACTCTCTACATATATGCTGCGTTATTACTTTGAACAATAGAAAACATAATAAGCCAAAACGAAATCTGCCAGTAAAGCCTGCAGTAAATTGATGGCCACGAAATTCTAAACTCAGTTCAAAACTAACTTTTCAAGGACTTTTCTCCATGTTGACATCTGCAGGCAATTCCAGGGCCACACGGACGGGGCCAGCTGTATTGACATTTCTAATGATGGCACCAAGCTCTGGACAGGCGGGTTGGACAACACAGTCCGGTCCTGGGACCTGCGTGAAGGGCGGCAGCTGCAGCAGCATGACTTCACTTCCCAGGTGCGGGCTCATATACGTGACCTTTTAGAAGACATGGTTTTGTGAGATACATGAGAAACTTGAGCCACAACTTGTTTACCATGTTATAGAGTCACTTTTGACTCTATTAGATAACTAAACATTTTGGAGTCCCCTGGTGGCTCAGTGGGTTAAGGATCCAGCGTTGTCCCTTCTATAGTGCAAGTTTGATCCCTAGCCAGGGATCTTCTGCATGCTGCTGGCGCAGCCCCCCAAAAAAGTGATAACTAAACTTTTTTTTTTTTCTGTCAAAATACTGCAGTATATATTGTATTGAAGGATTTTTTTTTTTTAAAGTCTTACTATAGGCTTTTAGCTGGTTTTTATTTCAATGACTGTTACTCTGTAGCTCTTTGAATTTCACACAATTGATTAGTAAGTTAGGTTGTAGAGATCTGATTAGTTGGAATTGCCCACTTGACTTTAATTTCCTCTGGTATAATTCACATTATCTTGATTTCCTTTGTAATTTGAGTAGTGTCGCCAGAGGAAGCAGTACCTGCTGGTTAAAGGAAGTGTGCCCTCTGTAGCCACCCATCATCATCACCTGTTTTAATTCTAGATCTTTTCTCTGGGCTACTGCCCAACCGGAGAGTGGCTGGCGGTGGGCATGGAGAACAGCAATGTGGAAGTGCTGCACGTCACCAAGCCCGACAAGTACCAGCTTCATCTCCATGAGAGCTGTGTGTTGTCCCTCAAGTTTGCCCATTGTGGTAAGTAGGCCTGTCATGTCCATGTGTCATTCACTTTTGTGCTTACTTCTTTCATGTCAAGTGCTTCAGTTCACTGACGTGTCCCCCTTCAAACTTATTTTACTTCTTCACACATGCCTACTTCCTCAATGCCATGTAATTCTCTGGCATTTATGTACTTTATCCTTGTCCTAAGTATAAATGACTCATTAAGTCTGAGAGAGTTATTCCAGTGAAAAGAAAGTCTTATTTGTTGCAAATTAGATGAGTTTTCTGTGTATGGTTTGGTGTTCTATAAAGCAAATCCCCCAGGGCTCTGAGAAAGTAACAAACACCTCCGTTTTCAAAACCTTCCTAGGCAAATGGTTTGTAAGCACGGGAAAGGACAACCTTCTGAATGCCTGGAGAACACCTTACGGGGCCAGTATATTCCAGGTAACTCTCACTGTGTGCTCAGTGCATGACTCTCTATGTTCTTGCAGGGTAATACTTCATGGATGATCCTAGGATGTGGGAGGCTTGGATCCCAGCTGCAAGCTGTGGAGCTGGGAATTGTGTCCAGAGCTCTCCAAGCTCGGAGCCAAGATGCCCATGGCATTAACCAGCCCTTCATGCCCTAATTCCTTTTTACATTTAGAACAGCAGTTTCGTGTTTTCTGGGGTGTTTATTTATATTTATATTTTTTATTTTTTTGCGTTATGGCTGTTTAAAATTTGAGCATATTGCTTGAATACTTATTAGTGTTATTATTTCTGATATTTTTCCTCAAAAAGCATGCTTTTAAAAAGTCTAATACATCTCGATTAGTTTTATAGAATTGTATTCTTATTAACTCAGTGGTAATCTGTGCAGCCTGTGAAATTATTTGTGGGAGAACCAAATTCTGAGCTTGGTAAGCATGTTTGCACACATACATACACACACACACATCTCTGTCCTCTCACTTATTGTGAGAATTTCATAGGCAAGTTAAAAATGATTTCCTTTTTTTTTTTTTTTTTTTTGGGCTTTTTGCCATTTCTTGGGCCGCTCCTGCAGCATATGGAGGTTCCCAGGCTAGGGGTCGAATTGGAGCTGTAGCCACCGGCCCACACCAGAGCCACAGCAACGCAGGATCTGAGCCACATCTGCGACTTACACCACAGCTCACGGCAACACCAGATCGTTAACCCACTGAGCAAGGACAGGGATCGAACCCACAACCTCATTGTTCCTAGTTGGATTCGTTAACCACTGTGCCACGACGGAAACTCCAAGATGATTTCCTTTTTAAACCTGGATTTAGGATGTGATTTTCTAGGTGGTGGGGTTTTTTTTTAAGAGTAACATAACACATTTGCAGTTTTCTTGACTATGTGGTTTTAAGTCATCGTAGAGTAGGTTAATTTAGTTGAATTTTAAAATTTGCATATATTGAATGAAAGGGCTGTACAAAAATAGCAGTCTTGTCGTCGTGACATTTATAATGTAATATAGTGGTTTTTGTATTGGGGATCACAATCTTCTAGATGGTCCCAACCAGCACCTTTAAAAAAAAGGAGATAAAATATTAGAGTGTATCCTTTGTAGCAAGTATAAATATTACGCCTGTCTTCTAAGTTGTTAAGGGAAAGATATTTATTATAGTTTGCAATCAAAAAGTTTGAGAAACAGTGGTAGTAGATTAGCATCTGCATGTCAAACATTTATTTTTTTGTTAACTGTTCAAAGTCTTGGTTAAAATCCTGTGGGGTTTGTTTGTTTGTTTGTTTGTTTGTTTGTTGAGCACAGTTTAAGTAAAAGTTAACCATGAATGCTTTGAAGTTGGTGTAGCTGAACATGGTATTTGGAGCTCTCAGAATGGTGCACTTTTCTTTCTAACTATTGAACTCCTCCCCGCTTGCACATTTATATTCTATTTTTACACAAGGGAAAACTAGGCTTTATGTTAGGCATGTGTTTCCCTTCCCTATCTCTTAACAATGTAGTATTTTCAATGCTGCTTCCCATTATTACCTCGTCTGGACTCAGACTGCTCTCTGAGGTGGGAGTTGGGTGAGCTATCTTTACCTAATGACCTTTTTTAAGGATGCTAAGGCTCAGAAAGTTTAACACATCCAGTGTTCTGCAGCTCCATCTAAATGCAGGCCATCTGAGTGAGGCTTATCTCAGGTTTTCGTCCTAAGAACACTACTCTTAGCTGGAGACGAGGATTTGAAGTCCAGCCTTCCTTTGTCATACCATGGACCTGCCTGGCATCGATGTCCCCTGTGTGGGAGCCTCCTGGACCAGCAGGGTGGTGTGTTCCTGGCTCAGTTGTTTTAAGGGAGTGCCTTAAAGGGGACTTAAGGAACTGCGTTTCCTGGCTTGGGTTCCTACTTTGTTCGGCGGAACATGTTATATTCTTTTTGCTCTGAGTCCTCCAGTTCTGCCTCTCGGTAATCATGAGTTTCTCTTCCAGTCTTTAATGTGTTTGTGTGTTTCTTTCCCAGTCCAAAGAATCCTCATCGGTGCTCAGCTGTGACATTTCTGTGGATGACAAATACATTGTCACTGGCTCTGGAGATAAGAAGGCCACGGTTTATGAAGTTATTTATTAAGGACAAATCTTCATGCGAACTGGACTCCTTCTCCTTGTAGCACTTTGTTCTATCATCCTTCTGTTCCCCCGCATCTAAAACCAAGGATATCCAATACTCACTGCAGTTGTGGAGTTCAGCCCCCTCCTCCCCCCACTTCCTCCCTGCTATTGAATTGTGAATACTCATTAAGAACCTGTGATACCAAATCTTCAGCTATCTACTTGGAAGAACATGGAATAACCATACTTAACAGTGAAAGGAATCTTTAATTATGTATTATATCTGTAATATATTTATTTTGTTTAAAGAAGGCTTTCTAACAATGACTGACTAAATAAAGCTGTCTGCTCCTGCATTGATAATGAAGATGCGTTGTATTTGATACCCCGCCCCCCCTTTTTTTGGCAAAGGAGGGGAAAGGAAGGTTTAAAATAACTGATTAAAAATGTCACTAAATGTAGACTAATGACTGTATAGAGATGTGAAATGTATAATTACATATGGAAGCAATATGTTGCTGTGTCGTTAGATTTTTTTGTTTTTGTTTTCTACTTATTTTAAAGATGTTCGGGAATTTGAACAATTAGGACGTGACAGACCACGTCATATTCATTTGAGTCTATTTGGACAACTTTAAACCAATATATCTATAGCTTTAGATTATATTCGATAAAAGTAATTGGACTTTTTCCTTTTTTCTTTTTTTTGACTTGTTGACAAGTGTCTTTGTAATATGTTTTTAATCCCTTTTTATTGTATTATAGAGAGATGAACAAATTAAATTTGGCCTCAAAGAGAGAGTTTAATCCCTTCTGAATATTTTTCCTGCATTTCTTTGCAAAGGGAGATGCATACCTTTGGGCAGTTTGGTCATGATAAGAAATTATGGGCTATTTTTTGGCATGTTCTTTGGGAGCCGTACAGATTCAGGGGAGGCTTCGTCCCACTGTGCAAGTCAAGTCTTTGACAAGACAAGGACAGCAGAGGAGGATTTGCAAGGGCCTCTCTCTGAAAATCAGAAAGAATGGACTCTCACCTGTGATGAGGACTTGCTTTCTTTACCTCTGGTTCTTTCCGTGTCTTAGTTGGATGTTCCTGAAATGGACACAGGCTGTGCCATTGTGCCAGAAACATTGTGTTACCTTTTCTGTTGTTGTTGTTGCTGTTAAACTATGATGTGTGACTCCTTTTTTTAATGATTTTTTGTTTGTTTGTTTGAATGCTTTAAAAATCTTTTAAGTCTGTGGATCTGCTGATGTACAGTGCCTTTGCTGCTATGGATCAAAATCAAGAGAACTGTGTAGATAAACTTTATTGTATAAGTAGAAAATTACTTAATTTCTTACTAGAAATGGATGGATGCTGCAAGTTGAAATGGACTGTCCATTGACGTTCCTAACGTGGTAGCAGAAAAAAAAAAAAAAAGATGGTGTCTTAAGTGCTTAGTGTTTGATGTCATTAACAGTTTCGTAAAACTCTACAGTGTAGAAAGATTTTGATACTAAACTGTGCATTGTACATAGTTCTAATGCATTGTATTGACCACAAGTCCTTCTATAATGGTAGATTGTTTGTGCATTCAGACTTTTAAGCATTAAACATAAATAACTTCTAGTATGCTTATTTCTAATTCTTGGTTTTACTGGCTTTAGTTGATTTTTTTAATCTTTGACTCTGCCACTCATATATTAAAAATTACTAGTTTTATTCAAGAGAGATTGGTGTTAAAAGTCATGTGGACCTTTTTAATTCTTGCTATTTTAGTTCTGTTTTTATTTTCACTTGAAGAGCTAGAAGGGAGAGTGGGTAGAGGTTAGCCATGGCAGGTTGCTACTGAGTATTCATGAAGTGCCTCTTTAGTTTGTAAAAATACGGTCTACCAGAATGTCATGTTACTCAAAGCCTTGATGCTGTAGAACTGTTCTGTTCCATATGGAGACCACTAGCCATTTGTGGGTATTTAACTTGATTAAATTCAAAAATTCAGCTTCTCAGTCATACTAACTACATTCCAGATGTTCAGTTAGCCACACGTGACTAACAGCTACTGTGCTGGACTACATTTATGGAACATTTCTATCATCACCGACTTCTGTGGGACCACCACTGCTTTAGAGTTAGCCCACATGCACCATTGCCAGCCTTTAGGGTTTGTGAAACACTTCCAGTGTGATACCCTGAGGTTTTTGAAGACGTGAGGTCCCTCAGGCTGCTACCTGCTTGGTGTGTGAAGATTCAGCATAAGAAGGCGCTTAAAGAAGTCTAAACTTTTGGGACTCCAGTACCTGACATTTTAGGGATCCACTGGGTAGAAAGAAGGCTAGGGGTTGGGAGCTCCACAGTGGTCTGCAGTCTCTCTGATCAGCTGTAAGAGGTGTTGACTTTAGGTACCAAGAGTTCTGCGGTGTTCATTGATGGGCTTGAAAGCAGCACTTCAACTGTGAGTGCTGTGAGTGCTGCTACATCAGATAACTATTTTAAAGTATTCTTGGCTTAATTGATTTCTGTTTATCCTTATTATAGTTTCTTTAAAAGTAATTAAGATTTGAAGTAAAAGAAAAGTCATTTTGGTGCAGAGACTGACACTCACATACTGTGTTGACACTTATAAAAGAAGAAAGTGCCTGCCTCAAGGAGTTGGAATTATCTGGTGCCTAATGGGTCAAGTTCATGATACCCTTCAGCTCTCTCTTTTAGAGAGCTGAAACCACTGGGCATGGTACTGGATTAAAAATTGAGATCAATGCATACATAAACCTAGCTTTTTCAAATAAATGGGCACCTTTTCCCTTCATTGCTGAGTTTTTATCAGAATTGACATTTATGTCTCGTAAATCTCAGGCCTGGATGGATATGCACAATAGTTTTGATGTAGTTGATGTTTTAATTATAACTTGGTTTACCATAGTTTTTATTCCAAGTATGGTTTTACACAGTCTGAAGAATGTCAGAGATAGAATCTCTTTGAACCAGAGAAAAGTTAATTCCATTGAAAGAACAGAGTGGTGTAACTGGAAGATGGACTTGCATAGAACTAGAAGAAATAGGAAGAAACCTAGATTGAAAACCATGCAAAACTGGCAGGTCAAATGTAAAATGACAGACGTACCTTTGAGTGTTTGCAGATAGATGCCTCACTTGAGAGCCACTCTTTACAGGCATCTTGGTCCATGAGCTGTAAAGGATCAGTCTTATCCTGGAATGGTGTGTGTTGAAACTCACCTCAGCCCTGGAACAGCTGCACGTTCTTAACTCCCCAGCCATGGGATATCCAGAAACTCAGCTTCGAGCCATTTTACATAGCCACAAAATCCTGGGACCCTACAGCCAAGAGCAGGAGAAATCGAAGTCCTACAGTCAGAAGGCAGTGTTGTGGACAGAGGCACAGACACAAGTGAGACTTTGAGCTGCTGGCCCATCAGCGATACCCTCAGCTGTCCGCAGGGCCACAGGTTTTTTACCCTTAGTTGGACATTCTTGCGCTGGCCTCATACAACTCCAAGGATCTGTCAACTGATACTTGGGTCAGTTGTAAGGGGATTTATACTGGAATTCTTTGCCTAACATTAAGTAAGCAATTACAAAGTCATAAAGATGTCAGTACCAAAAGAAATGCTTTGGACTTTCTTGGATGTACATTTCTGTAGCTGCCCAGCTCCTGGGCAACCTGGAGATTGGCCTTCAGCAATGAACTCTTGAGTCCTGCCACCCTTGGGTTTCCCACTGGGACATCATCGGCAGAAACAGTGGCTCACAACCATCTCTGTTCTTTTTCAGCTGATGGCATTTATTTGCCTTTGAGTTTAAAGTTCTGTTCAGAACTGACAACAGAAATAGCTTATTTTTGACCACCCTGGCACATCAGAAAACCTGGGTCAGAACATTTTAACACCAATGCTGTCCTCATGGTAGGTACTAACTTTCATTATAAGCTGCTGTTAACAGTTTAGTCTTATTTGAGTTTTTGGCAGTAAGTGACAGAATTTTCGGGGGTCTCAAATACGGAATTAGCAGGGATGCTGAGCTCTAGTTTACCCCTCTGCAGGGAAGGAAGATCTCAGCTGGGATCTTAGGTATTTGGCCTACAGGGAAGGAGAATTCCTCACAGGGCTGCCTCTAGTCCAGAGGAAAACCATGAGCACAGAGTTTTCACAAAAGTCATTGTGTCTGGTCACACAGCAGACCTAGACAGGCTGGATGCCATAATACTGAATTTATACTGAAGGGCAACAGTGTATCAGAGGAGAAAAGTAATTTTCTCCAAACTCCCATCTCCCTGGGAAGACAAATCAGGCTGAACCCCAAAGCTCTAGACTTCGCAGGTGGAATTCTGTGGCAGCTGCCCATGGTGGCAGACTGGAAGGCAAGTGGGAAGGGAGGGTTGCAGTGGCTTACACCTTGCTGCTCTTCACCCCCTCAGTTTCACACACATTAACTGGCTTGGAGACTTGCCTCACGGCAATTCTTGAAAACTCCTTAAATTAATCACGAAGTGTCTTCTGAGTTGCTGCAGTGTGAGTACTCACTGCACACAAGTCCAAGACCCACCACAGGCTGGTAAACTTACCCACGCCTGACCCTGGCCTCTCACTGCCTCAGGCAAGGAGCCTCCCCATTAACTTGACATTGTAGTTTGATGAGAATGTTCAGAACTAACACATTTTCTGTTGTTTTGGCAGAAGACTTAAGTCATGCTTTCTTTAAAAAAATAAATAAATAAATAGAAATAAAATCATGCTTTCTTTGACTTGAGTGCAGCAGATACACTCTAAGAAGTTTGCGTGCGGTCTTTGGGTTTTGAGAATTCAGTCAATTTTTGGACTCTGTTTGGTTGGAGTCGAAACTAATGCCCACATAGTTTCTAGTGGCCCAGCATTTCTGCCCAGACCTAGGAGGTAGTTGTCATTTCTTTACTAGATGCCTCCACAGCCTGCCTAAGAAAAGCTATCATCGGTGGTACCCCAGCCATTTCGTGTGGCCAAAAGAATGATTTTTTTTTCTCCTAGGAGGCCGGAAAGTAGCAAGAGAATGAGTTAGTAGTGGGAATTATGTCAAGGAAAATTGTGCACCCTTCCTCCTTGTGGACCAGCAGCACATGGACAGGAAGCGACACCATCAGGAACCACCAGGAGAGATGGAGTGAGACCCTACACAGCCAAGCATCAAGCCTCTAGAGCAGTCTTCCTTAGGACAACTCACCATTATTTGAAGAACTTCAGTCAGATGTCTCTTTGCCCCAAAGAGTTTAGCCTAAATACTTTTCACCTCAGTGTCTCTTGGGTCAAGTCTTAGCATCCACCTCAGAAGCCTGGTACTGCTGAGACAGCACCACCCCCATATCTGGTCGTCTTTCCCAGGTGAATGAAAACAAGAGTTTTTGGATTAATGGAAGAAATCACCTGTTAAGCTTTGTTCTTCAATCTCCTGCCCATTACCATAGCCCCTTTAATTTTTCTTCTAAGTAGACAGTCCATGTTAATGAAATGTGCTTTTGTCTGAGTTGGGGAATTCAGAGTTAGGGTTTCTACATTGGTGACCAGTCAACCCTACTGCATGTGCATCTTCAAGCCTCAAAGTTTCCATGTGAACAAGAACAGCCTCCTGGGCCCAGGGTGGTGGTTATGAAGTTTACTCTGAGGACAAAGGCCTTGATTCACAGATAGTTTTTCCTGAGTTGACAGTCACTAAGTACCCTTAATGAGGATTTTGGTGGTTCTCAAGCTGCCTGAAAGTGAATTTGGCTCCAGTCCCTGAAGGGCAGGCTTGCATCCGCATCAAGCAGCTTGGTCCGAGGTAGTTGCCCAGGGCCCATACTGGCTTTGCAGACATCCTCCTTTGTGTGCAGCATGGAGCCAGGAGTACCAAATGGACTTCAGTTGAACACCTTCAGGCTTCTGACAGCATTTCCACCCCGCAGTATTTGTGTTTGCATATATTTCTCTTGCCAGAAATTTGCTTTGGGAGAGTTAACACAAACAGCATTATGGTGTCTTTTTCATATTACGAGTGCAGATTTATAGAATGTGTGTAAACTTGGAACCTGACCTCAGACCTGCAGGGGTAAATAAGAGGGCAAGTTGGGGGAGTTCCTGTTGTGGCTCTGCGGAAATGACTGACTAGCATTCCTGAGGATGCAGGTTTGATTCCTGGCCTTGCTCAGTGGGTTAAGGATCTGGTGTTGCCATGAGTTGTGTAGGTTGCAGATACGGCTCAGAACCGGTGTTGCTGTGGCTCTGACGTAGGCTGGCAGCTACAGCTCTGATTCTACGCCTAACCTGGGAACCTCCATATGCCACGGATGCAGCCCTAAAAAGACAAAAGAAGAAGAAAGAGGGCAAGTTGGTGTTGCTCAAGCTTATAAGGGTTTATCACTTTTTTCCCTCAGCTTTATTGAGATGTAACTGACATGTAACATGGTGTAAGTTGAAGGTGTACAATGTGATTATATTTAACACATATAATATTGTGAAGTGATTACAGCAGTAAGATTAGTAAACATGTCCCCGGCCTCACGGAATGACTGTGTGTGTGTGTGTTGAGAACATTTAAGATTTACTCTCATAGTAACATTTAAGTACATGATACAGTATTGTTACCTAGAATCACCATGCTGAATATTTAGATCCCCAGAAGTTGGTCATCTCATAACTAGAAGTTTGTTTCCTTTCACCAATATCTCCCCTATTTCCCTCCAACTCCCCTTTCCTTACCCCCAAGCCCCTGGTAACCACCATTCTATGCTGTTTCTATGAGTTTGGCCTTTTTTAGATTCCACATATACGTGAGATCATATGGAATTTATCTTTGTCTAACTTATTTCAGTTAGCATCATGCCCTGGGAGTCCATCCATGTTGCCATATGTAGCAAGATTTCCTTTTTTTTCCATAGCTGGATAATGTCCATGGGGGGGGGGGACATTTAGGATCTTTCTGTGTCTTGGCTATTGTGAATAATGCTATAGTGTATATTGGAGTACAGATATTGAGACAGTGATTTCATTACCTTTGGATATATACCCAGAAGTAGGATTATTGGATCTATCATATGGTAATTCTATCTTTAATTCTTTTGAAGAATCTCCATACTGTTTTCCATAGTAGCTGCACTAATTTACATTCCCACCAACGGTGCACAGTTTTTCTTTTTCTCCACATCCTCACCTACATCTTTCTCTTGTCTTTTTGATCATGTCCATTCTAACAGGTATGAGGTGATATCTATCTCATTGTGGTTTTGGTTTGCATTACCCTAACATCCAATGATGTTGAGCATCTAGGCTGTCTGTATGTGTGTTTTGGAAAAATATTTAAGTCCTCTACTCACTTTTAAATCAAAATCTTTTTTGCTATTGTTTTACAAGTTTATTGAATATTTTGGATATTAATCCCTTGTCTGATATGGTATTTGAAAATATTTTCTCCCATTCTGTAGGTTGCCTCTTCATTGTGTTGATTTTTCCTTTTAGTTTGATGTAATTCTACTTGTGTATCTTTAATTTTGTTGCTTCTGCTTTTGGTATCACGTCCAAAAAGTCATTGCCAAGACCAATGTGAAGGAACTTGTCCCTTTGTTTCCTTTTAGGAAATTTATGGTTTCAGGTCTTCATTTAAGTCTTTAATCCATTTTGAGTTCGTTTTTGTGAGTGCTGTAAGATAGGGGTCCAGGTTCATTATTTTGCATGTGATTAAGTATTGGCACCGCTTATGGAGTAGACTGTCTTTCCCTATTGTGTATTCTTAGGTCCTTTGACAAATTTTAGTTGTCTTTATAGGCATGGATTTATTTCTGGGTTCTCACTTCTGTTCCATTGGCTTATGTCTGTTTTTATGCCAGTATCATACTGTTTTGATTACTATAGCTTTGTAGTATAGTTTGAAATCAGGGTATGTGATACCTCCAGCTTTGTTATTCTTTCTCATGATTGCTTTAGCTATTATTTTAGGGTATTCTGTGGTTCGATACAAATTTTAACATTGTTTTTTCTATTTCTATGAAAAATGCAATGGGAGTTTTGATAGGGATTGCATTAAATCGATAGATACTGGGTAGTATGGATTTTTTTTTGGGGGGGGACAATATTCTATTCTATGAATGTGGCATAGGTTTATATTTACTTGTGTCCTCTTCAATTTTTCATATATATTTTTTTTATTACATCCCATCCAATTGCACTCCATAATCAAGTACGTAAATATATCTGGGGCAAAATACAAATGTTCATGCTAAGTGAACATGCTTCTCTATTTCAGTTCAGGACAGTTTAGCCCCAAATGCATCACAAAAAAATATCTCATATTCTTTGAACTGGAAATAAGTGATTTGTGGACCTGTATTCCTGTTGTCCCCATTTTAGAGATTAGAAGTGGGATCCACAGAGGTCAAGTGACTTGAGTGGTAGGAGCTTGCTCTGTGTGATACCAAAGCCAATGTCCATCACCTTTTCCTACTGTCTGCATGTCAGTGACTGACACGAGGCTGCCAGGTTTCCTGTGGCTCCCTCTTTTATATGGCTCCATCTCACTCCGATACACCCCTTCCATATCTTCTGCGTCTCTTCTTCTACCCAGTTATTGAAAAATGCTCTCATTATGCCCAAGCAAAATTCCATACTTTTTCTTTAAATAGAAAAAAAAAAAAAAGAGGAAAAAATAGAGCCGGGGTTTTGCCACAGTGTGTTCAGCTCTTGATTTGATCCTCTTGCTTCTTGGTTTGATGCTATTTTCTATATGAATATTAAGTCTGCTCTTTAGACAAGCAGCATTGTTAAAAGCAATAACAAAATGGTAACAAAAACATCAGCAAAAGAACATGTAGCATCAAAAATATCTTTCTAATAATTTTCTGATTGGAAATGTTCTAATACATGTTCTGTTTTCCAAACTTCAAACATGCTTAGCGCTTTTTTTTTTTTTTTTCATATTACTCTTGATAAAATGGTGTGTTTTGTTTTGGCCTTGTTTTTGTCTTGTTTTGCTTTGTTTGAAAACCACTTTGTAGCATGTGCAATAGTCTTGTTTGAAAGATGGGTCACATGGGAAGATTTTCTTTGATTACTACTCTGTGTTTTGATTCATGGGCTCATAAAAGCCCAACCATGGTGGTTAAAACAAAATTGTTTACAGTCATGTTAAAATTGCACCGTGATAGCAGAAGGCCCAGCTCACAGGATAGATTGAGCTGCAAGGCGAAGGACAGAGGTTGCTTGAAATCCCAGGAGCCACTAATCTTTGTCCACAATGCCATTTTTATCTAATGCTCTAGTTCCGGGACAGTTTGATTCTGTACCCTGAGCGCTTAATAGCACACACCTGTATTAAAAAGGTTGCTTGTCTCCATCGCCAAAAAGGGATTTCCAAGAGATGACTTTCTATAGAGTTTTAATTAAGATCTCATCACAGAACTTGGACCAGTTGAGTTACTGTCTGAATTGCTTTCTTGTGAAAAAACAAGGGTTACCAGAGCCAGGGCAGGCATGCATAGCTATTTAAACACTGCATAATTGGTTCCCTGAGGAAAATTGGGCAGCTGTGAGTGTTTTAAGGGTCATCTTTTAGGGGTGTTGCAAAATTATAATCCTGTTCATCTGTGGTCCCTGACAAATCTTTCCTGAAATCTCCAAAAGTCCAGGGAGCTATCACTATGTCCAGAATTGAACACTGACTCGTTGCTCACGTCACCCTGTCTTTGAAGATAAGGATTGTACACGATGCCAGTGACTGGCACAGCAGGCAGTAGTAAATATTAGTTCTTCCCCTGATTAACCCAACTCCTCTCACACAGTTAGATAAGACAGCATTTCCAGTGGATATTTTCTCTCTGGACTATTACAGGACTAACTTATGTGTATAGAAGTTGCCATGTAAAATGTGCCAATAATCCAGTAGGTTAGCAACTGTGTTGAAAAAGAAAATTTTGTACAACTTTTTACAATGAAGATAGAAGAAACTTTTTTAAAAGAAAATTTCCTATTCCAATGTTTTCTAAGACCAAGTTTTATTTGTTTGTTTGTTTTTGTTTTTAGGACCTCACCTGTGGCATGTGGAGTTTCCCAGGCTAGGGTTAGAATCCCGAGCTGCAGCTGCCGGCCTATGCCACAGCAACACCAGGTCCAAGCCATGTCTGTGACCTACACCATGGCTTATGGCAACACTGGATCCTTAACCCACTGAGCTAGGCCAGGGATCAAACCTGTATCCTCATGGATGCTAGTTAGGTTCATTTCTGCTGAGCCACGACAGGAACTCATAAAACCAAATCTTAAGGTCCAAGCAAATGCACACCCTGTGAGATGTGTATGGCTACCAATATTGAATCCTAATTAAAAAGTTTGATTTCTTTGCTACTCTATAAGAGAGATGTTTGGTGTTTTTGCTGTTGTTGTTTGCATTATACATGTGGCTCAAATTAAATTCTTTAAAACATAAAGTTTGCTGAAGCTGATGTATAAAAATCCTATGGCACATAGGGACTTGGGAAATTATTAGGTTTTTATGATTAGGTTGATAGATGATTGAGAAAAAAATTCGAGAAGAGTTAAATGTCCATTTATTTATTCCACAAATGTTTATTACATAGCTACTCTGTGTTTCAAGGAACTGGGCTAGACTCTGAGGGTACAGAAATGCACAGAACTGAGATGATTCCTGACCTCACAGAGTTTAGGATAAAAGAGGGCTTCATGTCAGTTATTAAGTGATAACAGCACAGTTGGATGCCAGGGGAGTTTAGGACACTATAAGACCACGTGGACGGAAACATAACCCAGATTTAAAGGGTCAGGGGAGTCTTGTAGAAGACATGACATCTAAGCTAAAACCTGAAGAATACCTAAGGATTGGTCAAGTAAGGAGTTTGTGGATATGGGAGAAAACTCAGTGCAGAGGGAACAAGTGCAAACGCCCAGAGGTGACAGAACATGGAGACTTCCACGGAAATATTGGGAGCCCTTTAGTGTGGCTGGTAGTTACTGTGCAAGCCGTGGTGCTTAATAGCTAAAGGCAGTTAGACCCTAAGACCTTTGTGAGCCATGTAAGGATTTACGACTTTTACTAAGAGCAGTGATGACCTGTAAAGGATTTAGAGCAGAGGACTGACAATGTTGGGTATTTATTTTGAGGGGATCACATGTAAAGAAAAGAACAGGAAAATGGACTTTAGGCAGGGAATACTTAGGAAACTATAGGACCAAGTCAGGTGAGACATCAAGACAGTGACTATGGGAATAGAATTGGCCAGGACTGGGAGATTTAGTGCACACTGAATTAAGGTTGTTTTGCATTTGTTCTTCTGTTCTATTAGCAAACAACAGAAAGTGTCCTTGACTAGCTCAAGTAGCAAAGGAATTTCTTGGAAGGCTCTCAGGATAGGTCACAACAGAATTCACCTCTTCAGTCTTCAAAAGTCCAAGGGGCCATTTTTTTCTAGAGAGTGACCATAAATTGTGTTGCTTCTATTCATCTCTCTTCTCTCAGATATACTCACTCAGAGTTCAGTCTCAGGAGAGAAAATCTGCATGGGCCAGCTTACACCCTCCCTCCATCTCCCCACCCTGGGAAGCCAGGTTTGGTATGTTTTGTGACCAAACAGTGGAGGTAAGAGGGAGAGGACCAGCTGACACAGTAGCCCCCAGGGATGTGGAAGGGGTGAACAGAGGGAGGGGTCAAGTGTGAGACCCAGATCCCTGATGTGGACAACTAGGTAGATGGTGGTACGAGAAGGAGGAGTTTGAAGGGAGCAGTGCAGAGTGGCATTTAGTACTGGACACACACATGAAGCGATCTTGCAGGGAAAGTGAAGATAAAATCCAGAATCAAGAGAGAAATTTCTAGGCTGAGGAGATAGTCCTCCATATCCATACTGTAGCAGAATCCATGAGAACGGAGTAGATAGTGTAAAGACAGTGTGTAGTATGAGGGGAAGAGAGGCTTGGACAGAGTCTTCAGAATTAAGATGGGTTAGATCTGAAAGGAAAGGGAGCTAAAATACATTGAACCCAAGCAGTAGTTGCCAGGCCCTGAGAAGGCCACCAGTGATTCCCCACCTCCTGGTACTCGCATCTGTGTATAGCCCCCCCTTTCTGCCATTGCACCAGAATCCATCTGTGTGATTGACAGAATGTGAAGCAGTGATGTCATGTTAGGTTATGAAAGACACTGGCTCCTGTTTTGCTCTCTCTTTCCTTCTTGGACCATTGCTCTGCCAGCTGTCATTGTGAGCACCTCATGGACAGGCCCATGTGAGGAGCATCTCAGGTCTTTGGGGAACTCCCATGTGAGTGAGCTTGGAAGCAGGTCCTCCAACCCCAGTCACACCTTAGATGACTCAGCCCAGGTCACACCTCGTTTGTAGATTCATGAGAGATCCTGAGCAGTCATCTTACGGCTCAGCTGCTCAGATTTGTGACCCACAGAAACTGTGGGATAATACAATTTCGCTGCTTTAAACCACTAAGTTTTAAGTTAATGTGTTACATGCAATAAATATATTGGCCCTCCACAGCTTGAATCTTACTGATGTTTTTCCTCCTACATTAATTCCTTTCCACTATTCAGTTCTCTTTGCATCACATTTCGCTTGATCTCCCTCCAAATTATTAATAAAGAAAAAATTAAGATACCTTTTTTCAACTATCAAACCCAAAAAACAAACTTTTTCCTGAATTCAGTGTTAGAGGCAGGTAACAGACATTCTCATATACTGCAGATGAGAGTTGAAATTAATAAAACTTTTCTGAAAGACTTTTTGGAAATGGGCTTCAATCATTTTAATAATGTTTGTTAGCTTTGACTAAAAAATAAAATTTCTTTGATTTTACCCTGAGGCTATAATCAAATATTTTTCAAGGGATTTTGGTTGCAATCTTTATTTGAAATTTGGTTACAAATGACAGAAACTCAACCTGGAAAGGCATGAGTAAAAACAGTTTATAGGTTAGGGAATCTGAAGGTTTGAAGAGCAGAGCTACGGAAGGGCAGAGATGTACCTGGGCCCCAGGACCAATTGGAATCAGGGTTTGAATGTTTCCAGGTCTTGTCTCATCACTCTTATCAGCTGCTCTCCAGGAATTCTTCTATGTGTAGGACAGACTAGCTTTTCCTCCCTGTGGGAACCATCTCTGTGGGTCCAGTGGACATTCTTAGCAAAGGACAGGGTGACTAATCTTAGACTCCATGAGTTCTAGTTCAGAACCATTCTACAGAAAGACTCTGAAGGCTCAGTCCAGATCAGAAGCTCACTCATGGAGTGGTAGTGATTAGCCTCAATTTGACTTAGGTGCCAAGTGCAGATGGATTGTTTGTGGCTAAGATGGCAAGGATATGAGAAAATATGGTGATTTCTGTCATAGCTGTGTGGTCTTCTAAGAGAAGGGGGAGGGGTATAGTGATTGGGCAGGCAACCCCAGGGATATCTACTGGAATTTTTTTCCAGTGTGATAAGCCAAACACTAGATGGAATGTGGTATGTGAAATATGGAAATCGAGGGCAGGGGATGAGGAATGTGGAGTAAATATCAGACAGCTGTTGGTGACTTTGGATTGATGGCAGAAGATAGGAATTTGGTAGGTATGTCACTGGATCTAGGATAAGACACTTTCTTATGGTGGACTTTCCTGCATGTAAATGAAAGTAAGGAACTTATATTCATTAAATGCTTATAGTATGCCTAACTCTGGGGAAGGTACTTATATACCTAAATACCTGAATACATTGTATATGTGAATATACAACCTATATTCCTATATCATATATGAAATCTCATTTCTTTTTTTTTTTTTTGCTTTTATAGGGTGACACCTGAGGCACATGGAAGTTGCCAGGCTAGGGGTCTAATTGGAACTGCAGCCACCAGCCTGTGCCACAGCTACAGCAACACCAGATCTGAGCCACATCTGCGACCTACACCACAGCTCATGGCAGTGCTGGATCCATAACCCTCTGAGCGAGGCCAGGAATCAAATCTGCATCCTTATGGATACTAGTCGGATTTGTTTCTGGTGCACCACAATGGGAACTCCCTCTGAAATCTCATTTCCAATTTCAACCCTATAAGATGAAGGAGGCTGGTTTTACATACAAGGACATGGAAGACTGAGCAAATTTAAATGACGTACCCAAAGTTGTATAACTAGGGAGTACTCAAGCCTGTTTGTAAACCCTGACTCCTAGGTGCTGGCTCCTTATATCATCTAATCTTTCTCAAAATTTTCACCTCAGGAATTTTGTTGTTGTTGTTGTTGTCTTTTAGGGCTAGACCTGCAGCATATGGAGGTTCCCAGGCTAGGGGACAAATGGGAGCTATAGGCGCTGGCTTATGCCATAGCCACAGCAACACCAAATCGAAGCCGTCTGTGACCTACACCACAGCTCATGGCAACTCTGGATCCTTAACCCATTGAGCAAGGCCAAGGATTGAACTTTTGTCCTCATGGATGGTAGTCATATTTGTTTCTGCTGAGCCATGATGGGAACTCCAGGATGGTTTAAGAATATGGCATGTCTTGCACTTAGCAGCATTTAATATACCATTCCTTTTGCATTTTAGAAGGCTTGAGTTTGTGAAGTTCGATTTTTCTCCAAAATAAAATGCATACTGTCATTTCTGCCTGTTTATCAAACTTATCAAATTTGTAATGAAATCTGTCCCACACCACGTAAATTCTGTACCTCAATTGTCCCAGGTGTCCCTAGAGAGTTGGCTCTTCACAGGGAACAAATACCCTTCTCCAATGTCTGGTCTCTGACCTCCCACCCCTCTTAGAGTCATGTGATTCACCCAGTGGCTACTACCCTACCCACAATTCATTCATTGGACAAGTGTTGATTGATCATGTGCTTGGACTGAGTTTGGGAATGATGTGCATGATGAAGAGTCCAGGAGCAACGTACTCTTGTACAAAACATCACACCCAATTCCTCCTGCCCAACCCCCCACCTACCAACTGAACCACAGAGGGCTGTGCTTCTCAGTAACCCAGTGCAGTACATCTCTGCTGGTTTGAAGTCATCTGCTGAAGAGCACAGCGTGGAAGACAGAATCAAGAGCTTTGTAAAATTCAAGCTCTGTAAAATCTATTTCATCCTTCTGATGTACCAGGCCTGTCACTCTATTTTAGAAGGAAATTAGATGGTTCTGACAAGACTGTTCTTCACAAAGCAATGTTGATTATTACCTAGTATTCTCTGATCATATGGGTGTTTGCAAATTGATTTTTTGATGATTTGTTCTCTTATTTTCCAGGTATGAAAACTAAATTGACTACTCTATGATTTTCAGGGCTGTCCTTTTCTCAGTTTCAAATATAGACGTTAACTCTACTTTTTGACTCTTTAGTGGCCCCATGAATCCCTGTCAAATTTTTAAAATTGCTTTTGCATAACATCATTAGGCTTGCTTAAAAGAAATGTAAGGGGACACGCTTAAAGGAAATGGTGTCTTGAATATTTACAGTTTTCTTTTTTTTTCAAAAAAAAATACAAAAACTGAAATCTGGAATTTCCTATAAATCAGCAAACTCTTAAAAGATTTACTGGGCCCCATCCATAGCTCTAAGGTTGGCCTTAAACAAAACTTAGAATTTATAAGATTATCATTATGAGGGCATAACAGTAAGTGATGCTTAGCAAAACAGAGATGTTTAAGGAAATTGATTCAAATATTTCTTCCTTTTGGCAGCTTGCTTTGTAAAAGATATAAACAGATTATAGGATAATAGATACTTCTGAGATATAAAGAGACTTGTAAATTAGCAGACATTTGATTCTGTCCAAAATGTCCACTGAGACAAAAGGTCCTTGAAATTTGGTCCAATCAAAAGTGTCCAGGAGTTCCCAACGTGGTGCAGTGGAAACATACCCAGCTCGGAACCCTGAGGTTGTGGGTTTGACCCCTGGCCTCGTTTAGTGGGTTAAGGATCCTGGGGTTGCTGTGAGCTGTGGTGTAGTTCACAGATGCGGCTCGGATCCGAGTTGCTGTGGCTGTGCTGTAGGCCAGCAGCTGTAGCTCCAATTCGACCCCTAGCCTGGGAACCTCCACATGCCGTGAGTGTGGCCATAAAAAAGCAAAAAAAAAAAGTCTCCTCCGTGGGTGTATTTAGCTTATGCCAAATGGCTCTTAATATTTTGTCCTGTCAAAACATCAATGCTTGGGAAATGTCACTGGGTTCAAATACTCCACAAGATTTATTTATACTTTGGCTTATAGGAATAATACATTAAAATTATCATCACATGCCATTGGTCCAATAATTGTTTGTGGCTGTATTGCCAGTAATAACCCTTCTTGCTTCTGTTAGGTAGCTGGTAATGGCACATGGGGTTAGGAAGACCAGTCAGGGTACAAAACTTCCAGATTTGGATTTATGTTAATTATGTAAATTGAGGAAGAGTCCTAACTAAATTAGATAAAAGCTCAGGGGACAGCAAGTCAAGGATGGATCTCACCATGAATGGTACCTTAATGTGTTGCTGGACATTTGGCTAGATGTGGCTGGATTGTTCAGTAAGAGCAAGGTTTGTAAGGAGGGGCTTGGCCACGCCACTTTGTACAACTGGCAGAGATCGTGTTAGTGTAAACCCTTTGCAGGGCAGCCAGTTTGCTTGGAAGGAGGGTGGTGTATCCCTTCTACCACATAGCTCTTGGGTGTGAGAGCCACCATGAGGGCATGCTGGGTATCTAATTCACCCCCTACAATGATCCCACTGCTCAGGGTTAATAGGTGGTGTTTTCCTTGAGTCACTGTACAATAGTACAGGCACATTTGTGGTAGATCACAAGAAGTGGGAGTGACTCCCACACTTATTTTCCCAGCAGTGTGGACCCCGTATCCCACAGCTGGTACCTGCCTACTGGCCCATCCTGCCTGGCCAAACCAGGTGTGTCGAATCCGTTAGATATCGGTAAGTTTTCTCCTACCAGTAAGCAAGTGACCACTAGTCAGACAGCTACAAAAGAAGAAAAAAACACCTTTCTTTTGTTGCTTGGCATTATGTCATCTTTATCTAAAACTTCTCAGTGAAATATAGCAGAAAAAATGTACTTACAGAGAGAAAAGCCAATGCTACATAATAATGAGTTTTGTTACCATTTCTATTCCTTTAACAGAGGTAGGAGTAAAAGGTACTGGTGCTGTGAAGAGAGAAGAATTGTACAACTAGTCAGGATTTGGAAAACACCATAACATTATAGTCATTCAAGAAGGAACAGAAAAATGCACCATATTGGTGTTGAAGGAAAAGTAAGGAAAACCCCAAGCAGGTTAAAACAACACTCAGAAGAAGAATCAAATGCAACAACATTGCAGGTACTTTGAAGAAAACTCCAGGATTGTCATGATGAAGAGGTCTTAGTAATGCTACCAGAAAGAAACTCATTAAAGAGGCAGGTAAATAGAATCCAAAGTAAACATCATCCTGCTGTATAGCACAGAGAACTATATCTAGTCACTTACGATGGAACACGATGGATGATAATGTGAGAAAAAGAATGTCTGTATATGTGTATGACTGGGTCAGTTTGCTATACAGCAGAAATTGACAGAACATTGTAAATCAACTATAATAGAAAAAAGAAAAACCTGGAAAAAAATTAAAAAATAAATAAATAAGATACAGGAATATAATATACAGCACAGGGAATATAACCAATATTTTCTAATAATTTTAAATGGAGCATAATGTATAAAAATATCAAATATTCAACATTGTACACTTCAAAAGAATATGACATTGTAAACAAATATATTTCAAATAAATTAAAAAAAAGTAGACATCAACTTCCAAACCCAACTTCATTGCGTGGAATTGAAATTCCAGAGAAGTATCAAGTGACCAGAGGCGGCTAATGACTTCTTATGCATGATTTCAGTGCTGATAATGACAAAAAATTCTTATTTATACAAGTTGTTTGATATTTAACTGTCATTTCCACATTGCTCAGTGATGGCACCTTCAAGACGGCATCAGCATGGTCCACTCAGTTATTTATTGCACACAGTACAGTATTGGGTCATATCATATCACTAGTTTGTGCACTAGCAATGAAAAGGCAAGAAGACACTTAAAGATATACATATATGAGAAAGGACTTGCATTTACATGGAGAAGAAATCTTGGCAGTAACCCTTCATTGTGCATGATGAATTTCAAGATTGCAAATATGAATGTGATTTGACTGCTCCAAACAAACGCACAAGTAAAAATGTGCTTGTTCCACTTTACACCTCCACTCTGGCCAAACACATCTTCTTTGGGTCTAACACACGAGTTTGTGAAAATGGAAAGTAACACCCGTAAGTTTTGCATCTTTTTGGACTTCCATTTGTTTCTTTGGAAGGTGTATGTGAAAGTTTTGAGTACATTGTAGAGAATGCAGGAGAAAATTTAGATGACCTAATGGATTATGTTGAGAAAATGTGTTCATGGAAGGCACAGAGGAGGCAGAAGAGGATCAGAAGCTCTAAGATTTCCACTGGAAACTAGGAATATTCATATATATGTACTGAACCACAGGACGAACAATGCATGGGAAAGCTGGCATACCACATTTCAAAAGCTGATGGTAATGCATTGTCCTTCAATTTGGAGATTTACTGAAGTGTTAAAAGGTGATGAACAGTTAATCACCCAGGTTCTTGGTGGTCACACTCAAATACGGCCACCAACTTCATGACAATATAGACAAAATCAAATTCATATAACTGCAATTGTTAACAGATAAAACAAATGTAAAGCCAGTAATCAGGAGAATATACACCTAAGAGCAATTGCTTATCAACTTAGAGTAGCCTTGCTGAACTTCATGATGAGGAAGAACAAGAATGAAAGTGAAATCCAAAATTCATCATAGATTACCACAAAAATAATGTAAATAAAATTTTAACAAAGTCCAATGTTTGTATTATTTAATGTATCATGGGCCACTGTCTCATAGATTTTTGGACAGGACCAAATTTCAAAGACCTTTTTCGCATGGACCAAATGTCCCAATGGACATTTTGGACAGGACCGAGTGTCCTGCACAGGATTTATTTAGCCCTCTCAAAAGAATAATCATTAATGGAGATCGGTGTACCTGCTTTTTCCTTTCAGTAAGTTCAATATCATATTAGAAACACAGATGAAATCTAACTAGCTTATGAAAATGTGGTCAGCAACCAGCTTAGACTATGACTGTGTAGACATGATACAAAGATGACAACTTTTGAACTCACTTATAGGAAAACCATAGAACAGCTGTGAAAATTCCCTCCCCCAAAACACTAGGGGGTAAAAACTAAGTGAATATATCTGGTTGTACTCCGGATAGAGAAATGATGGGATTTTCTCTATTCTGGAGTTACTTTCTTGGCACCATCATAGGCTCATTGGTACACTTAGCTCTGGAGTCTCCAAGCAATAGTTCAGTAAAGAGCTTTGTGACTCCAAGGCAGACAGAACCATTTTTCAACCGCAGAAGCACTTAATTCTTTCTCACTTTAAGTGTGAAAGCCATTTGGGTGATAGCCCAGTCAGGGTATTGCAGACCGGGAGTGAAAAACTCTTGGCCTCTGAGAAGAAACAGTAGGGGGAAAAAAATCAGTTACCATTTAAGAGACCAAGGGAAAAAATATTGCATTTAGAAAAAAAATTGCTTTTGGCAACTGTGCTTAAGACTCTCAAATTTGGAAGTTAAACATGGGAAAATGTTATAAACGAGTTGCACCATATTTGTCTATCACTTTCTTTTTGAAGTGGCAATCTGGGTGACTGGAAAGTATGAACACATCTCTATTCTTGTGCAGCTTGCTGAGAACTGCAAGTTACAGAATGAAGCCTGTCTGTTGGGCTGCAGCTTATAAATAGAAGGAATCTGGTTCATGCCATAGAGTGGGAGCTTCCGTTTGATTTTTTGCACGTGTGTGAAGGCAGCTAGTGTGTATATGACAGGACAGCTCAGCTGTCATGAGCTGGCAAGTAGTGATAGAAGGAAAAAAGGGACCCAACAAATAGCCATTCTCTGAATGTTTTCCTTGGTACATTGGGATGTTTCCTGCAGCAGTAATCCTGGAGTTTGGTTTAGGATTCTGGGGCTGGCTAGAGTGTCACAGAGCTTCAGAGATGCCCATAGCCTTTTGGTGACAACTCATCCTCCATGATGACAGGCACATACTTCCTCTTTCTTATTTTTTTGCTAGCAGTTGTCATTGTATAAGATGATGGACCTATGGAAATTTTGAGACAATTATGGGACGTTCACGTTCAGGTAGGAACATAGCATCATTAGAAAAGAAAAGAGCAGGACCTGCTGAGTAGGTTACTACATTTATAACATTTTATTTAATTCCCATAGTAACACAATTATGTAAGTGGCATCAGCTCAACTGAAATGTGTGAAAATGGAGGTTCAGGGAAGTGAAAAGATTGTGTCTAAAACCAGTAAGTGGTGTGATCAGTCTACCCAATTTGACCTTGACAGCCCATGATCAGCTGCTTCCCCTGAAGAGAGCACATCTGTGGGCTGCACAGAGAGCCTGATTATCCCGGGAGACCAACGAGCCTTTGCCATGTAACCTGGGGTATGATCTAGGTCTTTGCACCTCTTCAGAGGAGCAGAGGGAACTTAGCAGCCAGCCACTCTCTGACAGCTCTGTTGAGAGGCCAAATAGTTCCACACCAGGCCTGCTTTATAGAGGGGATTATAAGCCATTTGTCAACACTCTGTGAGCCTTTTAATTTTTAGGCTGAGCAAAAAGTCCTTATTCATTCCTCTGGGACTGTTGTCATCCAGCTGTCATCTGGGTCCTTGGAGCACAAATGTTTGTGCTGTTCACCTGGCCATATTTCTCAGAGCAATGCTGTGTTTCTTTCTCTTTCCTTCCCTAGTCCCTGGTTCAACATAGATGGATATACTACTATTTTCTGATGCTTAATGTCTAAATAAGCCCAAACCATCTTGATTAGTTGATGTAATCATGTGGATGTTTTGAAGCTAATGCATTGATTTCTAGATTTCTATCAGCTTGGTAATAAATTCCTCACCAACCTGTTCACACACACACACACACACACAAAGGGTATCCTGAAGTTCCCTTGTGGCTCAGTGGGTTAAAGATCGTGCATGCTCACTGCTGTGGTTCTGGTTACTGCTCTGGCCCAGGTTTGATCCCTGGCCTGGGAACTTCCACATACAGGGGCACAGCCCCCCAAAACTGTGTCCTGCAGCATCAGAGCTCTGCAGTGTCTTTCAGCAGGGACCGTGTACGAGTTCCACTGGCTCAGCCTGGTTGAACACACCCAGGCACTGGATCCTGAAATCCGGTCCAAGAACAAGGTCATTTTTCTGATGGAGATTTCACTAGATCTTGGCAACAAGTTAGTAAACAAACCAATTAATCCATAAATACAACAAAGAAGTTTTTTAAAGCTACTCGGCTTAAAGAAATCATCTTTATGTTCTTCATAATTGTGTATATGTATATTAGAAATGTCCTTTTCATCAATTGATGGAAATTGCAGCTGGTCAATGTTTATTTTCAATGGCGTATTTTACCCTTCCCCCTAAACAAATGGTAAGTTCCTTATGGATTCCTACAATTGCCCATCATCCCCTAAATTGCTACCATTCCTTGAAATCTTGAATCTGGGAATCAGTAATGCCAAATATGATGTTTGTGTCTCTACCTTCCCACATCTGCATCCCCCAAACTCCATCAATAGAGAGATTCTAAGAAGGTTAAAACAGAAGGAATTGTGATGTAATTCTTTTGCATCTATATTCCTTTTTTCCCTCTCTTCTGTTTCCCTCTCTTCATTCCCCCTTCTCCTTCTCAGTACTGAGCTTACACCAGACAAAAGGGGTCCTTCCCTGCCCTCCCACTTGAGAGAGCCCTACTTACCACAATGACATAAATGAGCTCCTTTAAGAACATGTGAGCATCTCTGTCACTTGGGGTCCAGTGGTCAGTGTGGAGACAGTGTAACCCTAAACACTTACCCTCAGAACTCACACAGTTCAAGCTCCAGGAAATTGCTTCTCTATCCTTGTCTTCTGTTCTTAAAATTAAAAAATGTGATGCCATCCAAATGCCACGAAGACTTACAGGCTGTACAACTGCTCCTTCCATCAGAGACAGACACTACTTTGGAGTGTGGGAGAAGATGTGAGCAGCAGAAGTGCTTAGGTAAGAGAAAAGACAAATTAATTAACTTGTCAAATAATTTTTCTCTGATCGCATAAATGCAATGGAGTCTTGTGCAATCAAATATCATTTCCCAGTAGTGCTGAGCATCCACTTTCTTATTTTTCTTTGTGCTTCCAGAGGTATTTACAAATTAGCTCAGTGTTCAGAGCACTGGCACACAGAGTCTGAGGCACATTTTCTAAAATTAAATAATCCAAATTATTACTAATCTGTATAGATGTGGATCTAGCTGTAATGTGAAAAGTGCTTTTCTTTATATTATTACATAGCTCTAGATGTTCTTTCAAGAGATGGAGAAAATCATGATATGACAACCTATATGTTGAAATTAAAATATTCTTGCCAAGGTGCAGGAGAGCTGGGTGTGCATCACACTTTTTGAGAGGTCTGCAAACCCCAAGCCCTTTCCAGACTAGGGCAAATATCTTTGCTTCCTTCAATACCTTAAGATTCCTCCTCCCTTCCTTTCCACAGGATGATTCCTTCAGGAAACCTATGCTTCTGGAAAATAAGCCTGTGCATCAAATTATCTAAAGGCAATTTCTGCTTTTATGAATTGCAAACTCAAGGAACTGGACACAAAGACCAGGCTCTCTGCTTGGGAGAGGGGAAAGAAAACTATAGGGAGGACAAAAGCAATCAATGTTTTACAATTTTTTTCTCACAGATTTGGACTTGAGGCATGAGAACAGGGCAGTGTCTGCTTAATTTTGGAGATCTAAGGAGGACTGGAAAACAAAAGCAGGGGCCTGGCTAATTAGAATTGAGTTTAGTTTTTAATGGAAATTTCAGATTTTGGTCTAGGCTATCCATTCAGCTTACTGGAAAAGCGATGGAGAAAGGGACTCGAGGTTGTACTTCTGACCCAGGAATGTAGTCAGTGCATTTGGCTGGTGCGTCCCCCGAGGTGTGTCTCTTGGAATTTATTTATTTAAAAAAATTTTTTTGGGGGGGTGTCACACCTGTAGCATATGGAAGTTCCCAAGCTAGAGGTTGAATCAGAGCTATAGCTGCTGGCCTACACCACAGCTCAGAGCAATGCCGGATCCTTAACCCACTGAACAAGGCCAGCGATGGAACCCGCAACGTCATAGATGCTAGTCGAGTTAATTACTGCTGGGCCATGACAGGAACTCCTCTCTTGGAATTTAGTGTTTTCTTCAAGTTCCCAAACTTGCCCTTTCCCAACATCCGCCTGCTGTCCTATACATACTAAAATATAAACAAAACTAAACATGCTTAAAGGTGAGTTTCTTTTTTACTGCTTTTATTCACTTATTTAGTCAACAAATATTGGTTGAGAGCTTTCTAATTGCCAGGCATTGTGCTAGGTACTGGTGAATAAAATATGCATGATTTTGCCCTATGGAATTTGTAGTTTAATGGGGGAGATAGTCATAAACAATAAAACAAATATATATGAACACAGAGAGTGATTAGGAAGTTGAAAAAAACAAAACATGATTGTATGAAGAGTTGAAAGATTCAGGAAGCCTTCTATGGAGAAGGCTCAGAACTTCTTAACTGTATTTAAAGAATTTCACATGAAAAACTACTTCATTAATTCTAAACAGTTGAACAAAATCAGAAGCTGGAAGCTTTAGTAAGATTTATGATAGATGGACAGGATGCAGAATTTTTTGAGTTGTGAAAGAATGGAATAGGCTATTTTCAAAGGGTAGAGGGGAGCATGTCAGGAGTTCTCTTGATTAAAAATAGCCGTAATTACAACTCAATAAGAAAAAGAAATAGCCATGGAGTTCCTGTTGTGGCAGAGTGGAAACAAATCCAACTAGAAACCATGGGGTAACAGGTTCAATCCCTGGCCTCGCTCAGTGGGTTAAGGATCTGGCAATGTTGTGAGCTGTGGTGTAGGCTGCAGATGCAGCTTGGATCTGGCGCTGCTGTGGCTGTGGCCTAGGCTGGTGGCTACAGCTCCAATTCAACCCCTAGCCTGGGAACTTCCATATGCCGTGGCTGCGGCCCCTAAAAAGACAAAAAAAGAAAAAGGAATAGACATGCAACAACATATATGAATCTCAGAAACATTATGCCAAGTGAAAGACTATATATTATATGATTCCATTTATTTGAAATTCTAAATTAGACAAAACTAATCTATAGCAGATAACTAGAATGATGATTGCCTGTGGAAGGGAGAAGGGTGGTGAAGTCTGGGATTAATGAGGAAGGGATGTGAGGAAACTTTCTGGGGTAATGGACATGTTCTGCTAGAGATTTGGCTTACACAGATATATACATTGTCAATATTCATCCAATGGTTCATTTAATATTTGTACACTTCAAAATATATATATAATCTAGAAATAAATAATGAGATAAAGGAAAAAAGAAAGAAAAAAGGGAAGGAAGGAAGAAAAGGAAAAATAAACTTTAGTTAATGATATGCATGCTGGAGTTTTAGGGGTGAATTGTACTGATATTTGCAATTTATTTGAAATACATGAGAAAGTAAGGTGACTCAGGAGTGGATATACATAGAGAAATGCAGTTAGGCAAATAGAACTGAATGTTAACCATTGTAGAATCTAGTTAATGAGTATATGGAGATTCACTGTATAATTTTTTAAGCTTTTTTTGATGTTTCAATTGTTTCTTAATTAAATACTCAGGAAAAAACCGTCACTATTCATTGAAGACCTACTACAATCTGTTAGTCACTCTGCTGTGCATTTTTGATATATTACCTCAAATACCAAAGAGAATAATTTATGGTAGATACTATATTTTCTCCTTTTGTAAATTTGTAAACTGTAAGTCAGGAAACTGGGGATAAGAAAGGTCATATAACTTGCCTGGGGCCATGTAATTAAGTGCCAGGCCTGTCTTCAAAGTCTGCACCTGTGCTATCCAATATGGCACCCACTGGCCACACCTGACTCTGGAGCACCTGGAATGTGGCTAGTGTGATGGAGGAACTGAATTTATAATTTAACTGAATTTAATTTTAAACTGAATAATATTAAATTCAGTTATGAGAAAACTCACTTCAATTATTGGAAAAGTTTCAAGTATGTTTGAAAGCACTTCTTCAAAAGTGAATTTTATGAATTCTCAATACCTACTAAATACTCCCAGTGAAAATCTAGCATTCAAATTGGAATGTGCTATAAGTGTAAAAATAAACCTATTTTGAAGACATTGGGAAAAAGAATGTGAAATATCTCATTCATACTTTTTATATTGATGAAATGTTGAAATGATAATATTTTGAATATAATGAGCTATGTTTTTCAATATTAAAATTAGTTTCACTCCTTTTTACTCTAAGAATGTTTAATATTACATGTGTGACTCATATTGTATTTCTGTTGGACAGGGTTGGCCTATACTCTCAACAGTGTACCCTAGCAAGTATAATTTCATATTTAGGCTAAAGATAAAATTTACCAGGAGTGGGTGTGGGGTGTGGTGGGTGTGCACCAGCTTATTAAGATGATTTGTAACTATGAGATCCTGGGAAATTTTATGTAGCACTTACTCTGTCCCAGGGACTATTTTATAGTCTTGATGTTTATAAATTCAAGGATATTTAATCCTTACCACAACTTTATGAGGTAGATACTATTTATTTATTCATTTATTCTGGCCTCAGTGCACAGAGGCTTGATGTGGGATCTCAGTTCCCAGACCAGGAACTGAACTCAAGGAAAGTGTGGAGTCTTAACCACTAGATCACCAGGGAACTGGTGGGTAATATTATTATCCCCATTTTACAGACGAGGAAACTAAGGCACAGTAGTGCATACACTGATATTTAGTTGCAGCTAAACCAAGTAAAGGAGCCACTGCCATTGAGATACACTCAGAATTTAAAACTTAGTCACTCAGAACTTTCTTTAAATAGCTTTGATTTAGAGATTTGGTTTCACTCTCTCAGACTCTTGAGAACATTTCCCTCTAAGGACACTGGCCCCTTTTCCATGCCCAAGCAGCTTTTTGAATTGTGCATCCTTTCCCAGAATTCTAAGGCATTTATTCAAACAATGTGGATCAAACTAGATAATTGGCCAACAGGAGTACACTGTAGCTGAGCAAATGGGTTATTAGAGGGGTCCCATTTGAGAATTCATCATTTTCTTTCAGTAGAAAGGGCAGTTTAATCTCTCTAAAAGCCTGCCACATCCTGTGATAATTGACTTAGCAATGGAATTGCCTTGTAGAAAGCTTCTGCATTTCTATGGCAGTGATGCTGATGGAAGTCTTGAAGAGGCCCAGGAATTGCTGGGTTCTTCCAAAATATTCATAGGAGAGAAGGTGACTACTGCATTCAGAAGCAGTTAATTTCCTAAGTGCTAGGCTTTGTTCATTTTGAAGAGAACTTGGATTGGCTGGTGTTCTAGAAACTGCAATAAAAAAATTCAGGTGAGTTGTTAGAAACTTACTTGAGCAGCTTAGATGGTAAGCACTGTTGGTTTTCAGTACCAGAGATCAAGCCTTTCCCCTCTTTTATGAGTGTGCCTTAAAATTTGGTTATAATCCACATCTATTTCCAGAAGGCATTGCCTGCTATGGTTATGAAACCCAGAATGTGTAGACTGTTAACACATTGGCAAAGCTTTCAAACAGTAAAAGAGGAAGCTCTAAAAATTCAGGAGAATGTCACAATTGTGCCAGTCCTTGAGGGTTAGAAGGTGATAACATGGGAAGGTTTTGAAGAGTTTGAACACTCTGAGGATGGCAAATGGTAACTCTGGCATTCTCTGAAAAGCATGAAAGATGCTAAATATAAACATCTAAAGATGGTACCTTCTGGGGCTACAAAACTAAAATATCCAGGTTTGTTAATCATGAGCAACAAATAGTGGGGAATATTTTGCATTTTGATGGATCAAGACAGTTGCTACTTAAAGTGTGGTCCTGATCAGTAGTATCAGCATCACCTGGAAGCATGCTAGAAATGCAGATTCACAGATCTCACTTCAGATCTACTCAATGAGAATCTCCAGAATTGGTGGTCCAGAAGGAAAAAAAAAAAAAAAGAATGGGTGTGTATGGGTGGCTGGGTCACTTTGCTGTACAGTAGGAACTGAAGGAACATTGTCAATCAATTGTACTTTAATAATTAAAAAAAAAATCTGCATTTTAACCACACCCATAGGCCAGTGCTTCTCAAATCATCTATGGTAAAATGTTGTTTTTAGTCACTAACCTATTCTTTTGTAAAACGTGTTGTGAGGCAAATTCAGTAATCATCCCCTGGGTTGTTCCAGCAATGTCCTTTGCTGTACAAGTAGTAAACACTTATTTTCAACTTGTCAATCATTTTTACTGGAGATTGATAATGATGAGTTCATGGGAGGCACCAGTCTATGGACCACACTTTGAGTAGCACTTATCTAAGCCATAGCTCTCGAGTACATCAGCCTTCCTCAGTCCAGAAGGATCACTATTGCTCCCTGGAATTCATGCATCTCTGTGATGGAACACCAGGAAGCCACACAGAGAATAAAAACATGGAGATGAAAGTTAATCAGAAACCACCCCTTCTATCTGGGTTGGTCATACAGTTACTAAACACGCTTCCAAGTAACCCATTTCATCTGAACAAGATCAGGCAATGTTTTGGTTATGGATGGATCACCTTCTTATGCTTATTGCATAAAGATGGTAAATTACATAGATTTGCTTTTCTTGTAGCATTTACTGTTGTGGTTCATGAGACTCACAGTTTCAATGAGTTTGTTAATGTTACGGAGCAAAGTAAATTTATTTTCCTGTCTCTCTTCCAAACAGGGCTGAATTTCTAATTTTCTGTTGAAAGGCTGTGTTAGAGAATTTGGCTGGTCAGAAGACATTTGGAGTTTATCAAATTCTAATTGATGAATAAACACAGGTAAAATGTTTCTCTCCTGGACTTGATTATAGAGTTGTCATTGTCACATGACATGGAGGTGTTATAAAAATTTTGCTTTAATCTCTCCTACGTTTGGTTATCCTCATCCCATAGCCACATCTCTTAAAATTTTGTTAAAATACATTAGGGCTTATTACAGTCTTTGTTTATATTAGGGATTCACTAAGAGAAGGTGTCAATGATGTAAACATAACATAAAAGTAAAGGCTTCAGAGATGAAAACCCTGCTTAATGGAGCTGCTGTGTTAGTAGGAAATGAATTCTGATGTTATCCAGAACCAGCTCTTACTCTGAGATGCTCCCCACTTACAAAGAGTGTCAAACAGCCTTTTAGCAACCTTTGAAAAAAAAAAATCTATGATTGTTTACATGAAAGTGTTTCAAACTCTTCATCTGCTATAAATTGTGTATAGCCAAGTGGGTGCATTAGGTTTTATATGAAATCTCTTTATCTGGTAAGATAAAATAAATGTTTATAAATTCCCTGAAATGTATTTGCTTTTCCCATGGCTTTAGATAATACCATTAACCTCCTAAAAAGAGCCATTTATGAAACAGTTGTTTAACCTACAACACAAACAGTAGCATAAGCCCTTTGGTATTTTCTAACATCCAAAATGAATAATTGTGCCTTTTTCAATTATTTGACCTCTTCTTTACGAAGGGGTCTGGTTTGTGAAATTTATCCAGTTGTTAAGAATACCTACAGCGAAGTTCCCATCATGGCGCAGTGGTTAACGAATCTGACTAGGAACCATGAGGTTGCGGGTTCAGTCCCTGGCCTTGCTTAGTGGGTTAAGGATCCGGCGTTGCCGTGAGCTGTGGTGTAGGTCACAGACGCATCTCGGATCCCACATTGTGGTGGCTCTGGCATTGCTGTGGCTCTGGTGTAGGCCGGAGACTACAGCTCCGATTCGACCCCTAGCCTGGGAACCTACATATGCCGTGACAGCAGCCCAAGAAATGGCAAAAAGACAAAAACAAAAAGCCTACAGCAAATAACTGTGAATGGTTTCTTTCTTTAAAAAAAAAAAAGCTTTTTTTTTTTGTCTTTTGTTGTTGTTGCTATTTCTTGGGCCGCACCCGAGGCATATGGAGGTTCCCAGGCTAGGGGTCGAATCGGAGCTGTAGCCACCGGCCTACGCCAGAGCCACAGCAACTCGGGATCTGAGCCGCATCTGTAACCTACACCACAGCTCACGGCAACGCCGGATCGTTAACCCACTGAGCAAGGGCAGGGACCGAACCCGCAACCTCATGGTTCCTAGTCGGATTCGTTAACCACTGCGCCACAACGGGAACTCCTCTTTTTTTTTTTTTTTTTTTTTTTTGGTCTTTTTGCCTTTTGAGGGCTACTCCCACGGCATATGGAAGTTCCCAGGGCACAGGTCAAATTGGAACCGTAGCCCCCTGCATATGCCACAGCCACCACAATACGGGATCCGAGCCGCGTCTGCAACCTACACCACAGCTAACGGCAATGCTGGATCCTTAATCCACTGAGCAAGGCCAGGGACTGAACCCGCAACCTCATGGTTCCTAGTTGGATTCGTTAACCACTGAGCCACGACGGGAACTCCAAAAAAAATTTTTTTTAAATTATAGTCTGTTTACAGTGTTGTGCCAATTTCTGCCACACAGCAAAGGGACTCAGTTATACATGTGTGTGTGTCTATATACACATTTTTTTTAATGTTCTTTTCCATCATGGTCTATCCCGGGAGTTTGGATATAATTACCTGTGCTACATACAGTAGGACCTTGTTGTCTATCCATTCTTCTATATAATATTTGCATCTACTAACCCCAAACTCTCAGTCCATTCCTCTCTGTCCCCCACCTTCCCCAGTGGCAACCACAAGTCTGTTCTTTCTGTCTATGAGTCTGTTTCATAGATAGGTTCCTTTGTACCATATTTTTGATTCTACATATGTGATATTATGTGGTATCTGTCTTTTTCTTTTTTCTTTTTTTCTTTTTTTTTGTCTTTTGTCTTTTTGTTGTTGTTGTTGTTGTTTGTTTGTTGCTATTTCTTGGGCCGCTCCCCGCGGCATATGGAGGTTCCCAGGCTAGGGGTTGAATCGGAGCTGTAGCCACCGGCCTACGCCAGAGCCACCACAATGTGGGATCCGAGACTCGTCTGCGACCTACACCACAGCTCACGGCAACGCCGGATCGTTAACCCACTGAGCAAGGGCAGGGACCGAACCTGCAACCTCATGGTTCCTAGTCGGATTCGTTAACCACTGCGCCACGACGGGAACTCCTGTCTTTCTCTTTCTGACATACTTCACTTAGCATAATAATCTCTAGTTGTGTCTATGTGGCTGTGAATGGCAATATTTTGTTCTTTTTTTTTTTTTTTTTTTTACAGCTGAGTAGTATTCCACTGTATATATGTACCACAACCTCTTAAGCCATTCATATGTTGATGGATGTTTAGGTTGTTTCCATGTCTTGGATATTCTGAATAGAGCTTTAGTGAACGTAGGGGTGCATGTATCTTTTTGAATTACAGTTGTCCCCATATATTCCTGGGAGTAGGATTTCTAGATCATATAGTAATTCTATTTTTAGTTTTCTGAGGAACCTGTGTATTCTTTTCCATAGTGATTGCACCAATTTACATTCCCACCAACAGTGGGGTGGATAAGGGATGGCTGGTAGGGATAACAATAGAAACCCAAGTTTATTTGAAAACACAGCAACCAGCAGTTGCAAATTCATGGCCAAGATATGCCCCTCTCTTTATGTCAGAGTGCCGGGGCCTCATATGTGTTGAGCATATTTGCATCCAGGCAATCAGGGGAGTAAGAAAATATGTGCCAACCATCCGACCTGGGTGGTACATCCAGTCTTCAAAGTCTTGTTCCCAGGGGTGGGGCAGAGGCTGGTCCTTTGTTTTCCAGTCCCATTCTTGTTCAGAACACACTGGAAAACTACATTTCCCAACCTTCCTTGCAGTTAGGTTTGGGTTATAGGGTCTGGGTTCTGGAAATTGGAACAAGGGGACATGATGTGATAAAGATAACTGACCATAAAATAGCAGCACAATGTCCAAACATTGCCACTTCCCTTGCTTTGGAACAAGGGGACATGATGTGATAAAGATAACTGACCATAAAATAGCAGCACAATGTCCAAACATTCCCACTTCCCTTGCTTTGGAACAAATGCAGGGGATCCACTCTGAGAAGCCAACCAGGTGATAGGAGCCTGTATGCCCAAATCACCTCATGAAGGCTGACCACTGAAAACCTAATTAGAAGATGACCTAAGCAAGAAATGTCTTTGTTTTGTGAAGGCAGTGACATCTGGGGGCTGTTAGTTTCATCAGTTGGATTATTTTACCATAAATAATAGAAGGGATCACAGCCCCTTTTTTCATAGCTACTGCTGGCAAAGAACTCTGCTGGGCTGAGTTTAGATAATTATCTGGTACAAGTGCCCCTGGTATATAAGAAAGGCTTGTCATTTGTTCTTACTGCCCTTAAAATGGTTAGGTAAGCCAGGATTTGCCCATGTGTTGGGTGATCATACCTAGCTGGCATTATAATTTGGGGACATATATAGGCTTCAACTGATTTAAAAAATTTCATCCCACTTAGACTTTCTGGTTGTTTGGGATTTTGAACATTGAATTACCTCTGAAAATGATGTAAGAGCTGGCTACTTTTAGCAGAAGGTGTGATATGATTGAAGAGATGATACAACAATTCTATAAATGTCTGTACAGGATGATTTATATGCTTTAGGGTCAATGGGGAATAATAAGCCCATTGGATGAAGAAGGATACAGGCTCCAAAGCTATTTTATATATGTGGAATATATAGAGAGAAATGTCCAGAGGGAAAAGGGCTGGAGTCCAAAGTGGATGAGCCGACAAAAATGATGGTCAAGAAGGGAATTTTCCAGTGAATTTTTTTGAGGGGTGGCAGGGAAAGTCAATGAGAAAAGAAGATAAAATGCAGATTGTAGTCATAGTGATGGGACCTAGAAAGTGACATTTTTGTGCCTATGATCTAGGTTTGGTGACCTTAGGTTGGTTTACTCTTCCTTATAGAGGGGGAAGAATGAACTTGTTCTTGGTCCAGGACTCATAATGACATTGAGAAAACTAAAATGGCTGGGTGACCTCTCAAGAAGAGTTAGTGCCACATCAGCTGAAGCATTTGAAGTCCTTAGTCTTGTCACATGGAGCCTTGTAGCCTTGCTTTTTGAATGCATGTCCAAGAAGCAGCTTGGTCACTGGTTGGCTTATGAGTCAGAAATTGAAACTTAAATGTTGATTCCATTACTTTTTATAGGTATTTCCCTGAGTAAACTCTATCACCCTTCAGAGCTGTGATGACTACATCCATAAAATGAGGATTCCATAGAAATTTTGTGAGATGCAAATGATAAAAGAGGTGAAAACAGCTACAGCAGTGCCTGTCATACGACGAGTATACAGTCATATTTGTGCCCTTAATTCCTTCCTCTATTTGATAGTAAGCTCCTTGAGGGAAGAATCAAGGCACATTCATGTTGCATTGCCTCAAAGGCCTGGAACACCATCTGGAACACTGCAGATACTCCATATAGGCTTATTCAATGTGCAAATGAAAGGGCAAAGGTGAGACTTTGGGGCTAACTCTTGGACCCTAATAAATGAAAATAGGGACCTTTTTCACTTCATGAAATTTACCTTAAGTTGGTGTCTTAGGAAGACCTTAGTTTTAGCAGAATTTAACAGACCTAAATGACCTGGGCTGGAAAGATCATGTAGAAAAGTCTTAATAGACAGTGCAAGGCTGGTGTAATGGCTCCATTATGTGTCCCAGTGGCCTTTGACTTTGCTGCCCAAGATGAAGGAAAGAGAGTAAGAGGTGGTATATCACCCCTGCCTTTAATGACATAGCCAGAAAGCCACATATTTCTCTTCTCTCACTTCCAATTATGAGAGGTTCTAGCTGCAATGGTGACTGGGAAAGGAATTTTTATTCCAGGTGCCCAAGTGGCTTCCATTACTTGGCAAGGGAGACTAGATAATTAGAAAACAACTTGAAGTTCCTTCCACAATCTACCTCTTCCTCCCTCCCCTCCTGTTTTTTTAAAATTATCCACACTCACAGTATATGGAAATTCCATGGCCAAGGACTGAATCCAAGCCACAGTTGAGGCAATGCTGGGTCTTTTAACACACTGCAAGGGGCCAGGGATTGACCCATGCATGCCTTTACAGTGACCCGAGCTGCTGCAGTTGGATCCTTAGCCCAATGTGGCACAGTGGGAACTCCCACAGTTTTTCTTTTTTAACACTCTTGGGAAAGTGGAATGATTGCTGGTCTTCTATGCTGGACAATGAGGATGGCAACTACTTTCCAGTGATGGAGCAGAGAAAGTTTAGAAGCATCCTGATTCCCAGATAAATGAAGAGCCTCCATATAGTCTTAATGTGTCTTTTATGTGTGAGAAGTATACTGTTTTCTTGCAACTTCTGTTATTTTGTATCCTTGTTATTCACAACTGAACCTATATTCTAAATAATGCATAGGCTGGTCTGCAGGTGGATCTTGGTGTCTCTGTGTGACATTAAGGAACTTCAGCCTTTCCTCCCAAAGGGGAGCGAGTGGTCCCTCTCTCTTCTGACTCAGCAGCTACACTGACTTCATTCTATTAGGCTAAAATTTAAATCAGGGGTGAGTTAACCCTACTATTCTCTGGTTTGCCCTCGGTTTACCCTCTTCTCTCTTATAGGGTCAGGCCTTATGTACTTATGTTTTATACTAGCAGTGAAAATTGTATGAGGCTCTTAAAAAAAAACCCAGTCAGAAGTAATAAGATGAAAAACACAGTCCTGCCCACTGTAGGAAATCTCAGCGTGTGAAAATTCATATATATCTAAAGTGATAACACCTCTACAATAAGATTGATCTCTTTAGGAATTCCTGTTGTGGCTCAGTGGGTTAAGAACCCAACTAATATCCATGAGGATGTGGGTTTGATACCTGGCCTTGCTCAGTGGGTCAGGGATCCAACGTTGCCATGAGCTGTAGTGTAGGTTGTAGACGTGGCTCAGATCTGGGTGTTGCTGAAGCTATAGCTCTGACTTGACCCCTAGCCTGGGAATTTGCATATGTTGCGGGTACGGACCTTAAAAAAAAAAAAGATCTCTTTAAAAAATAATTTATAAACACCTAATCATTCATTGAATAACTAAATACTTTAAATAGTGATATTTCCTTACCCATTTATAATATTGTGCCCAAATTTCTTCAAATTTTCACCTAATATATCTGTTACATAAAGTGGGACCCATGGGCTCAAAGACTCATCATAGGTCTGAATAGATGAAATTTTATCAATATAACATTGTTTTTCCCTGCTTTGACATTAACTGCTTTGACATTAACAGACTGTATGAATAACCTGAAAGAACAGTAAACAAAACAAAACAAAACAAAACACTTTCTGAGGAAATGGTAAAGGAATGAAAATGGTATTCCAGTCTGCACAAGATCAAGACTTTCTCGTTTTTTCCCCCCCTACATTTTACCATAGTTTTGACATGTCTTTTTCCCCTCACATTTTAGAGTTCATACCTTGTGTACTTTATAGGTTATACCTTGTATATTTTTAATGTCATCAAAAAAAATCTCAAGTCTAGACATTTTCCCTTTTTACACTGTAGCTATGATACCACAGAAGGTTGGAACTAAAATAAAATAATTATGATCCCTTAAGGCAAGACCTCCAGCTTGTGAAGTAGGCCAGATTTCATACCTAACAGCTTTAACCCCTAATAACACAGAGAAATAAAAAAAGCATCTACAAGAAGAAACCAGCCTCTCATCTGGGCTTTTTGTTATGAGTTCTTTTAAAACAAAACAATACAAACAAAAAACAAAAAACTGCTTTAATGACTTATTCCCTTTTCTTTAGGAAGAAAATTTTCTGAATTTGAATGTGGCACATTTCATAACTTTTTGAGTCTATTCCATGAATCTATGTAGCATTCTACTTTTTGTGAGCAGTCAAATAACTCATCAGCTTTGCAGCCTTAGTCTCCTCTGCAGCTCAGGCTGCCACTTCATGGGGAGAAAGGCCTTGGCACATGTCCAGGACCCCACGCTAGGCAAAAAACCCCAACATTTGCAAAGAGTATTGAGTACCATCTCTACTGGATCATGCCAGGGCAAGTGAACCATTGAGAACCACTATCCAGCCTCAAGTTCAGGTGTATTATCTTTTCTTCCATTTCCAGATAGGCAGGGATTAGAAATTTTTTTTTTTATCATCACTCTAAATCCAAGTTTATAGGACTTCCCTGATGCCTTAGTAGGTTAAGGATCTGGTGTTGTCACTGCTATAGCTCAGGTCACTGCTATAGCACATGTTTGATCCCTGGCCCCAGATACAGCCAAAAAAAAAAAAAAAAAGCAAGTTTACAGAAAGAAATTCAATTAGCAGAGGAAAATCATACATAGATGAAGGTGATATATGAGTATACAAACAACTCATAACTGTAAGCTCTTTTCTGCTCAGATTATCTGTTTTCCAGCTCATTCTCCTCACTCTCTGCCTCTGGGAAGCAAGAGGCTCCCTTGCCAGGGCTTCTCATCCAAGGCTGCCTGATTTGGGGGTTTACACTCCCATCTCTGAGCTGGCCAGAGTCGTGTGAGACTTCTCCAGGACTCTTGTGGACTCTGCATTGGGGTTTTTGCTTGCCTGGTTTCCGAGTTCCCCCTGTTTGTTGCTGAACTACAGTGTCCTCCAATTGGAAGGAAGAAGCACAGAGAACACCCCCAGGTTCACTTCTGAAGTCTTGCTTTGCTTTTTCCTCTTGCCACTGTGTAGCTAGCCTATCTCCTGCCTCCATCAATCTTCACACTGGGCAAAAAAGACACAAGAAAAATTCAAGCAATTCTTCTCTCTGCTTCAGAAATGAGCAGCAGAACACCACCTAACCACAGGCCAGGTGCTTCCGGCCTTCGTTCTTCTGTTTGACCAACCCCTGCATTGGAGCTCCAGTAATCACTTTCTGTTCTTGCTTTTGTTTAGTTCCTGCATGAACCACAGATGCCCTTGGGGTGGAAGTCAGTGGAGTGGAGTGGGGAGAGCTTTTAACTTAAAAGTCAGATAGCATTTTTAATCCCCCTGGCTTGCAAGCGTAGTGTCTGGGTGATCTACTGATGTCATTTAGCCTCTCTGAGATTCAGTTCCTTCGTCTGTAAAATGGACAAACACATGCCTCCCCCACCATGAGTCAGCAGGCACCAACACAAACCCCTTTCCCAGGTGCCTCCCCCTCAGACTTAGTCTCTGTATAGTTTTTAAAACGATTTACCACGCGTGTTCTGCATAATAGCTAAAAGCCAAACTTAAGAATGCAGAAATAGAAGTTAGCATCAGACTCTAGAGTTTCTCTAATGATTGGCTGTCATGAAGTTCAAATGCGTTAACTGCCAGAAGAGCTGGGGGAGTTGGCTGCGTGGTGGAAGCTCCCAGAGCTTGGTCCTCTTCTCCTTTCCTGTGTAGCGTCCACCGCGGAGTCCAGTGGTCACATCTTCATCTCCAGATTCTGGGAAGAAGTCCTGAAGAAATCAAAGTATCCTATCCCCAGGCAGAACATGCTGAATATCAGGTTTGCCCTCCTGGAGCAGGCTTGTGATGTGTGGTCCCTTCAAGCAGAAAGGGTATAACAAAATCCAACACATTTAATTCTGTCCTGGAGCGATGAGGGAAAGCGTGAGTGAATCCTCGCAAGGCTTCTCGGCACTTCCGGTGTCTCTCCCGTGATTGCGTTTGGAGGCCACGGAGCATGCGCACACCTAAAATGCGGGTAAGCCGAGGACTAGATTGACAGGGCAGTGATCCTTTGATAAGCTTCGTAACTGCTTCTCAACTGTCGTTGAGACTGCAACGGCTCAGAGAGGTGGCTTTGGGTAAGAGGTGAGATTGAAGCTGTTACTGAAGGCCTTTCTTTTCTCTTTAGAAGGGCTTCCAATTTCTCTCGCGTGTGATTCTGGTTAGCAGCAATGAGGGGGGAATCAGATTCTGCTCCGCCCTCACCACCAGGTGGTGTTCAGGCCAGGCATCCTGCAGTGCACTGGGTATTAATTCTGCATCTAAGGCTGCTGCAGAGAGATTGATGGCTGACCTTTTATTCATTCATCCTGTGTGCACGCTTCTGAGTCCTTATTATGTGCTATGTATTGTTTTCTAAGCGCTCTGCTGGTCTTAACTCATTACCTCCTCACAGCACTGCTCTGAGGTGGGTACCATTTTTCTCCCAGCTGCAGAAGGGAATAAACTGAGGCAAAGGGAGGCGGAGCTGTCTTCATGTCCTTATATTACTAGGAATCGTTTAAATGTTGCAGTTGTTGACTTGAAGGTGGCGATTTCCAGAGAATTTTCCTCAAATTATTGGGTCTGAACTATGTACTCACTAAACGATTAACGTGCTTATTTCGGACAATGGCGATGAACCTGACAGGGCCAAGGAGACCCCTGCAGGGAGGCATCACTGATAATAGACCCTCCATGCCACGGAACAGGTGGCCTGGGTGACCGTGTTTATAGAGGACACCTGTAGTTTTCAGATCTTTTATCAGTCTCTGACCTTAGGCCTATGGTTCTATGAAACACTTCATTTCCTTCCAAAGCAAAGGAATCAGCCTGCATCCCTTCTCAGATCACTTTTAAAAGGGGTTTCAGTAGCCCATGCATTTTGAATACATCTGTGCAGCAAATTCCAAATTGCATATCATATCTTCACTCATGGTTACCTTAAAACAAATAAAGAGAGATTAAGAATGAAATTAAGTATCCAATTATTCCATTGGCAATGAATAATTTGAGCAGGATGGTAATAGCTCTCACACAGCATTTGAGATCCATTCCTGCCCTTGAAACTCCCTAGAATCTGGTGTGAGATTTGATTGCAAATGTTACTGAAATCAGAGTCCCAGAACCAAGCTCTGGTTGAACTGGGACTGTATTACCAGAATACCAAGGATACTGCAGTGGAATGATAAACTGAGCTTATTGGGAAATTGCTGACAGACAATATTCGGAAATGGGAGTAAGTGAAAGGATGTGAGCCAAAGAAATGTTTAGGCATCCATGACAACCAACCTTGTTAAGGTTGGAGAAGGAGTGGGGCCTGATGCTCTGCTCTGTTCTTACCCCAGGCCCCTAGTGACAATACATTGTGTGTTTCCAATTCTACCCCAGTGCCATGATCTTCAGGAATTCTGTCTATTTGGCCTCTTAGGATGGGTTAGTCCAATGCAGGTTGAAAGTGCTGATATTTTAGATATCCTATGGCAGTCTGACTGGCTCTTGCATTCTGCTTCCCTCACTCCCCAACCTCTTGAAATCCTTTATACCCTTCATTGTGCATCCCAGAGGCGGCTTTGTCTATAAGGCTTCCCCAACATTCTGTTTCCTCCTATCTTGAGCTGGTTTTAATTGCTTTCTCCCTTGTGCTTTCTGTGTTATAGCATGCACCAAAGACTACCTTATATTTATGTTTATTATTTCTGTTCTTGTCTTACCCTAACCAAAAGCTTTCTGAGGGTAGGTTTCATGTTTTCTTTATCGCAGCTGCCTCCATATTGCCTTGCACAATGCCATGTACAAAGTGGATGCTTAATAACTTCTTGTTGAGTTGCAGTAGTTTAAAAATCTTTCATGGTCCAGGCTGAACTGTGACCCTTAACTGTTTCTAAAAAACCCGAAGATTTGTGTGGTGGATGGAAGCAGCATCAGGTGAGCCTTCCCAGGGAAGAGAGACATTTGCAGGTCTTAATGTTTCTATCCCAAGCCAGTCCTGATCCATTTCCTCTCCAGGCAACCAGTCCTTCTCATTTTTTCCCCCAGATGGTCTCTTAGTCCTTCCTACTTTTTCAGAGATTAACTATATAGCCTTTTTTTCTTTTTCTTTTTCTTGGCATGCTCTAATACTCTCATTAACATCTCCTTTGGTTTTTGGTGAACTTGGTTTGTCAGCAGAGGGGAGGACCTCTCAGGCATCCATCAGGAATGCTCCGCTCCGCCCTCCTCCCCTCTCCTCTCTGTTATACTTAGTCTGAAGTACAGAGGCCAACTCCTCCCTGCCAGGGAAGCTCTGATCTGGCCACTGGGATTGGATTGGTGTGGCCTGAGAGGATGATGCGATAATGTAACCAACAAGTTACCTTTAATATCAGCTGGTCAAGGAGGAGCCTCCCCAGTGCCAAGGCAAAGGTTGCCATTGCTGTTTTCACATAATATATGACCCTTTTTCTATATTTTAAGTTCAGGGCTCAATAGTTGAAAAATATTAGGTGAATACAGAGATTGTTCCTCTGCTTCTACTCTAATGTTTTAATATGGGGGAGTAGGGGGAGGGGGAGGACATTTGTTTTAAAACCTAGGGGATGTTTTATACCTGAAATGGCCCCCAGCTAATGAAGTATTAGACAGTCTATAAATCTTGATACCAATTTCCATCTCTGGTTTCTCTAGACATCCTGGCTTTTGGCTATTTATCAGGATTCTTATGATAGGTAAATTTTATGAAAATACATGGAGGAATTCCTGTGGTGGTGCAGCAGAAACAAACCCGACTAGTATCCATGAGGATGTGGGTTCAATTCCTGGCCTTGCTCAGTGGGTTGGGGATTTGGTGTTGCCATGAGCTGCGGTGTAGGTCGCAGCCACGGCTCAGATCCTGGGTTGCTGTGGCTGTGGTGTACATTGGCAGCTGCAGCTCTAATTCGACCCCTAGCCTGGGAACTTCCTTACGCTGTGGGTGAGGCCCTAAAAAGCAAAAAAATAAAAATACATGCAGATGAAATATGAAGGCCTGGGCAAGTGATATATCCTCAACTCTTGGCAACTCAGTTGGAGCATCTGGGTAGGGAAGATACAGAGAAGAGAGGGCTTTGGAAGTGGGTGGCTGGGGTGGCCACATCTCATTCAGTCAACATGGTCAGTAAAAACTTGGAAGGAGGCATGAAATGTCCCTTAGGCCTTCAGGTCCACCTTATATATTTTAGACTCCAGTGTTCTTTGATCCCTAACAGTTCTCATCTTCTACAGTTTCTTTTGGCCACAATCATGATCTAGTGACTGAAAGCGAAAGAATTTCACCTATTCCTAAGTGTAGAAAAGACATTGGAAAGAATGTGAATCAGTCATTAGGAGTAGAAAATACAGCTTCAACAGTATGTACCTGGTGAGTTTAATGAGATTTACTTAAAATTTTTTTAGTTTTATTGAAGTATAGTTGATTTATAATATTGTGTTAATTTCTACTATACAGCAAATACATACATACACATTCTTTCTCATATTCTTCTCCATTATGGTTCATCACAGGATATTGAATATAGTTCCCTGTGCTATACAGTAGGACCCTGTGGCTCACTCTTGACATAAACCAAACACAGCCCTACAGTCTTTCACCCAACAATACCTTTAAGCTTGATTCAGTGGGATTGATTTTTCTTCTGCCCCATGATGTCAGCTCTGGCAGACCTTATATTTTCGCCTCCAGTCTTATAGAAAAGATACTCCAAGGTCACTTTAGGTTGCAAACGCAATCTCAATTCAGTAATTAGAATGTCACGGTAAAGATGTTAATCAAAACTTGGAACGTGACAGTGTTCAGTCGTTTGCCTTCCTTCAGCTCTGACCTGCTGCAGATTTGGTCCTCCAGTCTTTACTCCTTCCCTTCTACCCCTCCCTGCTCACCCTGCCCTTCCTGTTGCACAGCTTTCCCCTCCTGTTGGTTCCTTGCCAAGGTCAAAGATAGGAAGAGAGAGAGGGAATATTATGGTTTTCTCTAGGCTGACAGCTTTGTTATCCCTGAGCCTACAGCTGTCATCCCTAGTTAGTTGCTGATGATTCAGACAGACCTTTTCAAATTCCCATTGTGTCTCAGCAAAAACAAACCTGACTAGTATCCATGAGGATGTGGGTTTGATCCCTGGGTTAGGGATCCAGCATTGCCGTGAGCTGTGGTATAGGTTGCATACATGGCTCAGATCCTGCATTGCTGTGGATGTGGTGTAGGCTGACGGCTGTAGTTCCGATTCAACCTCTAGCCCAGGAACTTCCATGTGTCACATGTGGCCCTAAAAAGCTAAAAATAAATAAATGAAGAAATAAATAAATAAAAACAGACCTTTTCCCCATGGCTGCTTTTCCGGGCTCTTTGAGGTGCTCTACTGAACTCTTCCTCTTTCAGCTTCCACTAGACATGCGAATTCATCTCTATTTCAGCAGGCCATTTATAACTCCTCCTTCAGCCTGTTGGCATCCTGTGACACCCTTCCAACTCCTTCCTCCCAGGTCTTCTCACCTTCTGTGTTACCCTATTGGGCAGAAACCAAGACAAGACAAGCTGAGTTTCTGTCTGACACATTTCACATCACTTCTCTGATCCTTTGTCCACAGAGCCCTGAGGATGCAGGCTGACCCAGCCATAGAGCACAGGACAATGCCCCTTGATAGAATTAAGACCAGTTGAAAACCTTCCTGTATGAAAACTAACCGCACATACATATTGGTTTTGTATTTTTATTTTTATTTTATTTTATTTTTTATTTATTTATTTTTTAAATTATTTTTTTCATTATTCAAATGAGTTTATCACATCTGTAGTTGTATAATGATCATAAAAATCCATTTTCACAGGATTTCCATCATACAACCCAAGCACATCCCCCCACCCCACAAAATGTCTCCTTTGGACACCCTAAGTTTTCCTTTTTCTTTTTTTTTTTTGCTATTTCTTGGGCCGCTCCTGCGGCATATGGAGGTTCCCAGGCTAGGGGTCTAATCAGAGCTGTAGCCACCGGCCTACACCAGAGCCACAGCAACGTGGGATCCGAGCCGCGTCTGCAACCTACACCACAGCTCACGGCAACGCCGGATCGTTAACCCTCTGAGCAAGGGCAGGGATCGAACCCGCAACCTCATGGTTCCTAGTCGGATTCGTTAACCACTGCACCACGATGGGAACTCCCCTAAGTTTTTCAGTGTCTGTGGGTCAGCATATGTTCTGCAAAGAAGTTCAGTCTCTCCTTTTTTCAGATTCCACATGTCAGTGAAAGCATTTGATGTTGGTGTCTCATTGTATGCCTGACTTCACTTAGCATGATAATTTCTAGGTCCACCCATGTTGCTAAAAATACTGGTATTTCATTCCTTTTAATGGCTAAGTAATATTCCATTGTGTATATGTACCACATCTTGATCCAGTCCTGTGTTGATGGACATTTAGTTGTTTCCATGTCTTGGCTATTGTAAATAGTGCTGCAATGATCATCGGAGTACATGTGTCTTTGTGAGTCATGGTTTTCTCTGGATAGATGCCCAGGAATGGGATTGCTGGATCAAATAGTAGTTCTATGTTTAGTTTTCTGAGGAATCTCCATCTTGTTTTCCACAGTGGTTGCACCAATTTACAATCCCACCAACAGTGTAATAGGATTCCCTTTTCTCCACACCCTCTCTAGCACTTATTGTTTGTAGACATTTGGATGATGGCCATTCTGGCTGGTGTAAGGTGGTACCTCATCGTGGTTTTGATTTGCATTTCTCTAATCATGAGTGATGCTGAACATCTTTTCATGTGCTTTTTGGCCATCTGTATGTCTTCTTTGGAGAATTGTCTGTTTAGATCTTCTGCCCATTTTTTGATGGGGTTGTTTGTTTTTTTTTTTGGTATGGAGCTGCAGAAGGTGTTTATAAATTTTGGAGATGAATCCCTTGTCAGTGGCTTCACTTGCAAAGATTTTCTCCCATTCTGTGGGTTGTCTTTTCATTTTGTTTAAGGTTTCCTTTGCTGTGCAGAAACTTTTAAGTTTGATTAGGTCCCATTTCTTTATTTTTGTTTTTATAGTCAATACGCCAAGAGGTGGGTATGAGAAGATATTGCTGTCATTTATGTCAGAGAGTGTTTGGCCTATGTTTTCCTCTAAATTTTATGGTATCTGGTCTTATATCTAGGTATTTAATCCATTTGGAGTTTACTTTTGTGTGTGGTATTAGGGAGTGTTCTAATTTCATTCTTTTCCATGTGGCTGTCCAGTTTTCCCAGCACCACTTATTGAACAAACTGTCCTTTCTCCATTGTATATTCTTGCTTCCTTTGTCATATATTAGTTGGCTGTAGGTGTGTGGGTTCTATGGGCTTTCTATCCTGTTCCACTGATCTATATAGCTGACTTTGTGCCAGTACTATACGGTTTTGATGATTGTTGCTTTGTAGTATAGTCTGAAGTCCGGGAGTCTCATTCCTCCAGCTCCATTTTTCTTTTTCAGGATGTCTTTGGCTATTCTGGGTCTTTTGTGCTTCCAAACAAACTTTAAAATATTTTGTTGAAGTTCTGTGAAAAATGTCCTTGGTAATTTGATAGGGATTGCATTGAATCTATAGATTGCCTTAGGTAGTATAGTCATTTTTATAATATTGACTCTTCCAATCCACGAGCATGGTATATCTTTACATCTATTTGTGTCATCTTTGATTTGTTTCATCAGTGTCTTATAGTTTTCAGAGTACAGGTCTTTTGTCTCTTTAGGTAGGTTTACTGCTAGGTATTTTATTCTTTTGGATGTGATGGTAAACGGTATCACTTCCCTAATTTCTCTTTCTGATCTTTCATTGTTAGTGTATAGAAATGCCATCTATTTCTGTGTATTAATTTTGTATCCTGTGACTTGGCCAAATTCATGGATGAGCTCTAACAGTTTTCTGGTAGAGTCTTTAGGATTCTCTAGGCATAGTATCATGTCATCTGCAAATAGTGATAGTTTTACTTCTTCCTTTCCAATTTGGATTCCTTTTATTTCTTTAATTCTCTGATTGCCATGGCTAGGACTTCCAGAACTGTGTTGAAGAGTAGTGGCGAGAGTGGACATCCTTGTCTTGTTCCTGATCTCAGTGGGAATTCTTTCAGCTTTTCACCATTGAGAATGATGTTCGCTGTGAGTTTGTCATATATGGCCTTTATCATGTTGAGGTAGGTTCCCTCTATGCCCACTTTCTGAAGGGTTTTGGTCAGAAATGTGTGTTGGATTTTGTCAAAGGCTTTTTCTGTGTCTATTGAGAGGATCATATGGTTTTTATTCTTCAGTTTGTTAACGTGATGGATCCACACTGATGGATTTGCGGATATTGATGAACCCTTGCATTCCTGGGATAAATCCCACTTGATCATGATGTGCAATCCTTTCAGTGTATTGTTGGGTGTGGTTTGCTAGTATTTTGTTGAGGATTATTACATCAATGTTCATCAGTAAAATTGGCCTGTGATTTTCTTTTTTTGTGGTATCTTTGTCCGGTTTTGGTATCAGGGTGATGGTAGCCTCATAGAATGAGTTTGGGAGTATCCTTTCCTCTGAAATTTTTTGGAATAGTTCCATAAGGGTAGGTGTTAGCTCTTCTCTAAATGTTTGATAGAATTTATCTGTGAAGCCATCTGTTCCTGGACCTTTGTTGGAAGATTTTTTTTTGTTTTTTTTGGCTTTTTGGCTTTTTGCTATTTCTTGGGCTACTCTTGTGGCATATGGAGGTTCCCAGGCTAGGGGTCTAAATGGAGCTGTAGCCAACAGCCTACTCCAGAACCACAGCAATGCAGAATCTGAGCCACGTCTGGAACCTAACCACAGCTCATGGCAACACCAGATCCTTAACCCACCGAGCAAGGCCTGAGATCGAACCTGCAACCTCATGGTTCTTAGTTGGATTCGTTAACCACTGCACCACAACAGGAACTCCTGTTGGAAGTTTTTTAATCACAGTTTCAATTTCAGTTCTTGTGACTGGTCCATTCATCTTTTCTATTTCATCTTGGTTTAGTTTTGGAAGATTGTACTTTTCTAGGAATTTGTCCATTTCTTCTAGGTCTTCTTGTTTTATTGGCATATAGTTGCATATAGTAGTCTCTTATGATCCTTTGTAGTTCTGTGGTGTCCGTTGTTACTTGTCCTTTTTCATTTCTAATTTTATTGATTTGACTGCTCTCTCTTTTTTTCTTGATAAGTCTGGCTAAGGGTTTATCAATTTTGGTGATCTTTTCAAAGAACCAGCTTTTCATTTCATTGATCTTTTCTATGGTTTTCTTTGTTTCTATTTCATTGATTGCTACTCTGATCTTTATGATTTCTTTCCTTCTACTAACTTTAGGTCTAGTCTGTTCTCTCTCAAGCTGCTTTAGATGTAATGTTAGCTTGTTGATTTGAGCTTTTTCTTGTTTCCTGAAGTGGGCTTGTATTGCTATAATCTTTCCTCTTAGAACGGCTTTTGCTGCATCCCATAGGTTTTGGAGTGTGGTATCTTTGTTGTCATTTCCTTCTAGGTATTTTTCAATTTCCTCTTTGATTTCTTCAGTGATCCATTGGTTGTTTAGTAGCATGTTGTTGAGTCTCCACGTGTTTGCGTTTTTTGCAGTTTTTTTCTTTTTGTTGATTTCCAGTCATATAGCATTTTGTTTGGAAAAGATGCTTGATATGATTTCAATTTTCTTAAAGTTACCAAGGTTGGATTTGTAGCAAGATGTGATAAATCTTAGAGAGTGTTCCATGTGCACTTGAGAAGAATGTGTATTCTGTTGCTTTTGGATGAAATGTGCTATAGATATCTATGAAGTCCATCTGGTTTAATGCTTCATTCAGGGCCTGTGTTTCCTTATGGTTTTTCTGTGTGGATGATCTGTCCATTGCCGTAAGTGGGATGTCAAAGTCCTCCACTCTTATTGTGTTATTGTCAATTTGTCCTTTTAAGGCTGTTAGCAGTTGCCTTATACATTGTGGTGAACCTATGTTGGGTGTGCAGATATTTAAAATTGTTATATCTTCTTCTTGGATTGATCCTTTGATCATTATTAATGACCTTCTTTGTCCCTTAAACTATTCTTCATTTTGAAGTCTATTTTGTCCGCTTTGAGTATTGCTACTCCAGCTTTCTCTTGATCCCTGTTTGCATGGAATATTTTCTTCCATCCTCTCACTTTCAATTTGCATGTGTCCCTAGAAGTGAAGTGGGTCTCTTGAAGACAGCATATATGTGGATCTTGTTTTTGAATCCATTCATCCAGTCTATGTCTTTTGGTTGGGGCATTTAGTCCATTAACATTTAAGGTAATTATGGATGTGTATGTTCTTATTGCCATTTTACTAATTGCTTTGGATTTGTTTTTGTTGCTCTTTTTTCTTCCCTTATTCTCTTGTTCTCTCCTCTTCTGGTTTGATGACTATCTTTGGTGTTGTATTTGAGTTGATTTTTCTTTGTTTGTGTATCAATTGTAGATTTTTGGTTTGTAGTTATTCTGAAGTTTTGATATAAGAGTCTATATGAGATTGTTTTAAGTTGTTGTTCTCTTAATTGCAAGTTCATCTTCAGTGTCCTGTATTTGTACCCTCCTCTTCTCATGTTTTGTGATTTTGGTGGTATAATTGTGCATGGATGATTTTGTATCTTTACTGTATGTATACTTTTACTGGTGAGCCTTGTCATTTGTGGTATTTTTGTTTCCTGTTGCAGCCTTTTCTTTTCTGCCTAGAGAAGTTCCTTTAGTATTTGTTGTAAGGCTGATTTAGTGTTGCTGAATTCTCTCAGCTTTTGCTTATGAAGGTTTTGATTTCACTTTCAAATACGAATGAAAGCCTTGCTGGGTAATGTAATCTTGGTTGGAGGTTTTTTCCTTTCATCACATTAAGCACATCATGCCACTCCCTTCTGGCCTGCAGAGTTTCTGCTGAAAAATCTGCCAATAACCTTATTGGGGTTCCCTTGTATGTTATTTGTTTCTTTTCCCTAGCTGCTTTCAAGATTTTCTCTTTGTCTCTAATTTTGGTCAGTTTGATTAATATGTGTCTTGGGGTGTTCCTCCTTGGGTTTATTTTATCTGGTACTCGTTGTGTTTCCTGGATTTGAGTGAGTGGTTCCTTTCCCATGTTCGGGAAGTTTTTGGCTATTATCTCTTGGAATATGTTTTCTGTCCCCTTCTCTCTCTCTTCTCCTTCTGGCACCCCTATAATATGGATATTGGTGCGTTTAACATTGTCCCGGAGTTCTCTGAGAATCTCTTCATTTGTTTTCAATCTTTTTTCTCTTTTCTGTTCCACATCCGTAATTTCTACTAATCTGTCCTCCACCTCGCTTATTTGTTCTCCTGTCTCCTGTATTCTGCTGTTAGCTGCTTCTAGTGAACTTTTGATTTCAGTTATTGTATTTTGCATCTCTTCTTGTTTAAGTTTTGTATCTTGTATCTCTTTGGTCAGTGTTTCCTGTAAGTTATCCATCTTTGCCTCCAGTTTATTTCCAATGTCTTGCATCATCTTCAGCATCAACAGTCTAACATATTTGTTAATCTCTATTTTTCTCAGTTATATTGTTACATTTATAACCAATACTTCTATGCATTAGAGATAATGAATACAAAAATTGTATTTGATTCATCATATATTCTCATACATTTTTGAGTTGCAAATTCTCCCAGAGAGCTATCATTACTAATTCTATGTTAGTGTGCAACATTCAGAATTTGGTTCCTGCTTTTGTCAAATCAGTAATGTCACCATTTTTTTGATATTTAACTTCTGGTTTTGTGAAAATAATAAGATTGGAGGATTGAAAGAAGAAGGAGGATTGAATTTTTTTGCTTTTGAAGTAGCAAATATTCATTGACTGGAAGGTAAACTTTTATTTCTCTGAAAAAATGTAGTATACACTAAATGAGGGCTGAGGATATGTTTTCTTGACAAGTCCTTTTAAGAAGGTAATTGCTAAATCCAAAATGCCAAGTGAAATCTTGGGAAGGAGCTTGATATATTTTTAGTAATTTCATAGAGTTCCACTGTGCGTTTTATTTCTTCCATGATCCTTAGGAATCCTTTCTCTATCTACTTAGGATTTTTTTCTGCTTTGAATTGAAATTCTCTGTGGAGCAGCCACTTTATATATGTTTTAAACTCTTGCTTGGTTCATTAAAATGCATTTTTAAGAGTTCCTGTGTAGCTTAGAATTGTTTAAAAATTTAAAGTCAACAGCATATCAAGTCTTGTATGCTTGATGGAGCAGAGAGAATATTGAGTGCAAAGTACTGAGATTTTATAAGCTTTGGCAATAAGGGGTAGAGCTCTCTATTCATTTAGAAACTAATATTAGAAAATAATGCCTTGTAATTTTATAGTTTATTATCTCAGTGGGTGCTGAACCATTATGTGACTAGGCAGGTCACATTGTCATAATCCCCTGTTAATAATGGAGAAACTGGGGCTCAGAGAGGTTGAGTGAATGGGCCAATGTCACCCTAATGGTACATTGACGAACCTAGATGGGAATTCATATTTTCTTTCTCTAAGTCCTGATGTTTTACATTATAGCATTATGATTTTCCAGACAGAAGTGATTATTTAGGGTTAGAGGATACATAGGTTGATGAGACCATCCCTATTTGCAAGGACTAGATGGGAGGTGGAGCTGGAAGTTAGTCAGGCATGAAACCCGTGCACTAAGACTTTGTAAGGATACTCATAAGAGCTATTGAATGAGGCACTAAGGAGAGGAGAGCCTAATTCTTTCAAGGGTGGGAGTGGGGAGGAGTTTAAGCTCTTGTATTTAGGAGGTATTTTGGTTCATGACAGTATTTCTCTTCCATAAGACCTATATCTGAAAAAAGTCCCCACCCCTATGCGGACTCTGGTGGTCAAGAGACTGAAAGATTGAGGAATTAAGTTGATGGTTATGACTGAGTACAGAAACTCCACCTGGGCAAGGAAGTCTGGGGCAACAGAAGAATTCTTAGGCTGGGAGTAAGGAGCATTCCCAGGGAAAGGCAGTTAAGGTCTGTAGAGACAATGGCTCCAGACCTTTGACCTTACTTGGAGCTTCAGAAAGGCATTGCAGCACATGGTATTTTCCAAAGAAGGCCACAACAATATCTTTTGTCCCCCATGCTCTTCTCCAGTGTGACCTTCTATTTTCCTATCAAGAGGTTGAATCTACTTCTTCTTCCAGTGAGTCTGGGAAGACTTGTGACTGTTTCAACCAATAGAGGATACAAAAGAGCTGCTGGGTGATTTCCAAGACTGGTCACAAACAGCAAGGCAGCATAGTTTGCTGGACCACTCTTGCTGTATTCAGGCTACTTCCTGTCAAAATGAAATCTACACTGTTAAGGATGAACTAAGTCATTTATGTATCTTTTTTCTTTCTGTCGACTATCTATATTTATCCTTACCTATCTGTCATCCATCTGTCTGATCATTTACAATCTATTAGCTTTCTTTCTTTTTTTTTTTTTTTTAGAGCTGCACCCATGGCATATGGAGGTTCTAAGGCTAGGTGTCTAACCAGAGCTGTAGCTGCCCTCCTATGCCAGAGCCACAGCAACACCAGATCCAAGCCGCATCTGTGACCTACACCACAGCTCACAGCAACGCTGGATCCTTAACCCACTGAGTGAGGCCGTGGATTGAACCCACAACTCATGGTTCCTGGTCGGATTCATTTCTGCTGTGCCACGATGGGAACTCCCAGCTTTCTTTTTTAATATGAGAGAACATGTTTCTATTGCACTTACTTTTAATCTGTTTGTTCTTTCACCATTGGAGTTCAATTATGGATATGTGAAATGTGTTAATACAAAGGATCAGAATGTTGAAAATGGATCCATTTGTTTATTAAGAAGACTGTTCAGAAGGAAGAAGACTTGGTGAAAAAGGGGGAAATGTTGTACCTATTCTAAAATAGGCTGATGTTTACTTCTCCATAACCTCTTGTTTTCTGAGGTTTTTCTCTATCTCTCTGGCTCCTCCTACTCAGTTTTTTGGTGGCCTCTTTGGCTATGTCTACTTTTTTTTTTTTAATGGAGATGAGTTTTTTTTTATGTCCCCAATACATTATTATTATTATTTTTACTGTACAGCATGGTGACCCAGTTACACATACATGTATACATTCTTTTTTCTCACATTATCATGTTCCGTCATAATTGACTAGACATAGTTCCCAGTGCTACACAGTTGGATCTCATTGCTCATGCGTTCCAAAGGCAATAGTCTGCATCTATTAACCCCGAACTCACAGTCCATCCCACTCCCTCCCCCTCAGCAACCACAAGTCTATTTTCCAAGTCCATGATTTTCTTTTATGTGGAAAGGTTCATTTGTGCCATATATTAGATTCTAGATATAAATGATATCATATGGTATGTGTCTCTCTCTGTCTGACTTACTTCATTCAGTATGAGAGTCTCTAGTTCCATCCATGTTGCTGCAAACGGCATTATTTTGTTCAGAGGCAAAACATTCTCTGACATCAACCTTACAAATGTTTTCTCAGGTCAGTCTCCCAAAGCAACAAAAATAAAAGCAAAAATAAAGCAATGAGACCTAGTCAAACCAACAAGCTTTTGCACAGAAAAGGAAACCAAAAAAAAAAAAAAAACAAAAAACCAAAAAGACAACTTATAGAATGGGAGAAAATAGTTTCAAATGATGCAACCGACAAGGGCTTCATCTCTAAAACATACAAACAACTTATTCAACTCAACAGCAAAAAAGCCAACAACCCAATTGAAAAATGGGCAAAAGACCCGAATAGACATTTCTCCAAGGAAGATACACAGATGGCCAACAAACACATGAAAAAATGCTCAACCTCCCTGATTCTTAGAGAAATGCAAATCAAAACTACCATGAGATCCCACCTCATACCAGTCAGAATGGCCATCATTAATAAATCCACAAATAACAAATGCTAGAGGGGGTGTGGAGCAAAGGGAACCCTCCTGCACTGTTGGTGGGAATGTAAGCTGGTACAGCCATTACGGAGAACAGTGTGGAGGTACCTCAGAAAACTATACATAGAACTACCATGTGCCCTAGCAATCCCACTCTTGGGTATATGTCCGGACAAAACTTTCCTTTAAAAAGACATATGCACCTGCATGTCCATTGCAGCACTATGTCCATTTCTTACTTTTTCATTGTTCCTATGGTTACTTCCAAAACTCTCTTTCACTTCCTAATTATTCCTTTTTCTTTCCATATCTTCCCTTCCTTTCTCCCTGCCCACACTCTCCAAGGATGATCTTTTCCCCTCTTTTGGCTTAACTGCCATTTATTGTGGATAGTCATGAACTCCACAAACATTTATTGAGTGCTCTCTGTGTGCCAGGCATTTGTTTGAGAGCTGGGGGTACAGTTATAACTTAACATTTTTAGTGGTTTTATGCTTGTGAATTTTATTTTCAACTGGCAGTAATCATTATAGAAATTTAAGTATTATTGTATACATTTATATTAACATAAAGTATGTGTTCTGAAGACGATGAGTGTTTAGGAAAGAATGAGTAACTGGTTAGCACCTTGAGCCAGCAGACTTTTCTTACCTCTTAACTTGGAAAATGTATCTGTTTATCCTTGGGATTAAGGTAGCTCACTTGATGAGGAAATAATTTTCCCTTTTTGACACATATTGCACTGGGTAGGACGCAGTTGGGAAATCTTCGATAATGACAGTTATTAATGGCAGAAAGCCTGTTAGAGGCAGATGCCAAGAGGGGAAGAACTAGGAAGTGTCATCTTACTCTGGTCTCCTTGGCTCTAAGACTTTGCGGATTGTATTGGAAAACTGTGAGCCAGGTTTCCAGATTTTAGGTTATCTTGATTGACTTCTTTCTTGGACTGAAGTTATTTGGTAATGTTAATAGGGTCTTTCCGGAGAAATAACTAGGAAAAATACCATAAAACCATTCATGCATGTGAAAGCAGACCTCTTTGGTGATATTTATATTGGGCAGAGACTGTGCCTTATTTTGGATTGTATAGAAGGACATTCTTGGTTTCCAGCAAATACCACCCCTAATGTAATTTGCAAAATTATTTGGTTTGGAAAGATTCAGGAAAGTAAATTTTAAATTGTCATGTAACTTTTACTTTCAATCTCTTGAAGAGCTTTATAGTCATTATGAAACCACATCCTACTGGTGCTGTTTAAAAACAAACAAACAGCAGTTCATTAAAAAAAAAAAAAAAAAAGGTCCATCTAAATCAAAATAAAAAGCCAACATCTTTTCTAGACTTGGAGGGTATTTTTTACTTTTTTTAAAGGGCTTTGTTCTAAAACTATCTTCCACCAAAGCAGCTGGTGGTCTGTTACACACAAAAAGAGTGCTTAACTTTTACAAAGCTCAGCATCCTTTTCTTAATCCAGGTTCTGCTATTTTCTAATGCTAGTCGTTCCTAATTATCTTCAGCTATATCATGCTGTCTCCTGAGGTGCTCTCTAATATTTTAATACCAAGACCTATAGGACAATTATTAAATCACACCCAACCCTAGTGATTGGTTTTGTTGCAGGCAGCTAGTTTGAGTTTCCTTTTGTGCTACTTGGTCAAAAAGTTACCAGTTAAACTGAGGAGAAACACAAGTGCATTTGTGATATGTATAGGGTAGAAAATAGACAGGAGAAATTAATGATACAGTGGAGTGCATCTTTGAATAGTAGCAATATCAAAACTCATAAAATTTATCTGAAGCATGGTAATTGCTAAGTATAACAGAATAGAGTGGGAGGGAGTGAACACTTACTGAAATACCTACCATGTGTCAGGCTCTGTGCTAAGATTTTCCTACTCTTTCTTATTTAAATTTCACCGTGAAAATTAGGAAGTGATAATTATCCCTAACTCACAGATGAAAAAGCTAAAGTTCAAAGATAAAGTTCAACTGGTGCTAGATCCCACAGCTAGAAAAGGACAGGGCCAGTATTCGAACCCAAATATTAGTCCCAAAGCTTTGCTTTTCCCCAATATGCCATGAACACCAAACTATATATGGCATCCACCAACTGTTTTACTGCACAATGCCTAAAGAAAGAGTGGACCAAGACATCCTCACAATTGCTTGAAATGTGACACTTGACCTTGGTAAGTGAAAACAACCAGAGAGAAGACCTTCATAGAAAAGAAGGAAAACAATTTATGGTCTGCAAACTTCAGCTCAAGAAACAGCCTTGACACTCAGATTGACAGTCCCTGTCTATGCCATCAGAGATGAAAACTTGAGCCTCTTAGTCTCCTGTTATAACCAAAGAAAAAGGGAGGCATGATGCTGGTTTTCCTGTGTGTTGAAAGGAAGGGATCAGATGAATTATTGTGAAGATGCTACATTTTGATGGTTCACCCCTTACCTCCACTAATTGGCTTCTGAATGCTTTACCTCCAAGACTTAATTAGAAAAATCCTATCTGGTGCTTTAGAAATGTGAAGTTTCTTTTCTCATTGTCGTTGTTAAGCAGTTCTTGAAAGAAAAAAAGAAAGAAAAGAAAAGAAAGAAAGAAAGAAAAAAAGAAAAACTTAAATCAGAGTTTAGTTTCAATATGCTTGAATTTTAATCTATTCCTTAGCCGAGGCACATTTTTTCTTTTGGATCAGAAAGCACTCCTGGCTGCTATCGAAAGTAAGAAATACAGTCCTGAGACAGATGTCTGTTTCCTCTGCCAGGCTGGTGTGGAAGCCGACCCATGTTTCCTCCCCCATCTGCATGGTGGGGAAGCAGCAAGGAGGTATCAAGCATTCTGCCTAAAACATTTTTTTCTCACCTCAGTGCTCTTGCCACATCCAGTGTCTTTAAAAATAACAGCAAAATGGCTCTGCAAGTAGGTGGCATTCCTGTGATGTGAGCCCCCAAGAAGCGCGCCTATCGGGAGAGTCAGGCAAGGACATTCTCTGAGTGGGATCAGACTTGAATTTGAGTTTGAGCCCTAATGGTGTATCAGCAGCTTTGTCTTGGGATAGTGATGGGACGAGACATTTTCTGTTCTCTTGGAATTTTATTAAGGCTTGTAAATTGAAGACAGTGGACGGTAGGTGTCCATGCTTTATAAGACAAGGTCTAAACATTTCTTTGTAGACTTTATTAGGAAGTGATAAAACTAGTCTTTGAACTCTTGGCCCTCATTGCCCAGCTGCAGTTTCCATAGGACAAAGTTAGATGGTGTGGTAGAGAACAGGGGGATTCTCTGAAGTGTATGAACAGGATTAGAAAATACCAGATATGGGAGTTACCATTGTAGCTCAGAAGGTTATGAACCCGACTAGTATACATGAGTATTCAGGTTCGATCCCTGGCTTGTTCAGTGGGTTAAGGATCTGGCTTTGCTGTGAACTGTTGATGTAGGTCGCAGATGCGACTCGGATCTCTCATTGCTGTGGCTGTGGTGTAGGCTGGCAGCTGAAGATCTGATTCAGTTGCTAGCCTGGGAACTTCCATATGTGGCAGGTGCTCCCCCTCTCCCCCCAAAAAAGCAAAAAAAGGAAAAAAAATGCTACATATTTCTCCTGTGCTTCTTTGTTGGCCTCAAGCCCTGGAAAACTGTTGTTAGAGACAGGGGTCATCTGATGGAAAGGAAAATTGACATTTCACAATACTGTTGTTTGCTTGATGACCTAAAACAGAGGTCAGGAAACTTTTTCTTTGAAGAGCTAAATAGTAAATATTTCAGGCTGTGGGCTACCCAGTCCACATTGCAACTCTTCAGCTCTGCTGTTGTAGGTGAAAGTAGTCATAGGCATTAGGTCAGTGTGGCTGTATTCCAGTAAAACTTTATCTTTAAAAGTCTATTGGTCAGACTTGGCCTGTGGGTCTCAGTTTGCTGACCCCTGACTTAGAGATTCACCTTTTAGTTCTTTGGGTTGGATCACAAGTGAATTCCTAGAAGAATGTTTGTTGAGCAAATGGGAGAATAAAGGCTAGGGTATCCTGTGATGGCCTTGTCAAGAAAAATGGGGAAGGATTTTGAAATAGGCAAAAAAGATAACTGAGCCTTTTTAAATAGAAGCTAGACATTATCTAGAACACTCTCCTTCTGGGGCTTGCAGCTTTCGTTTTCTTTGAGTTACTTCATAAGTCTGTAAATTATAGCCAGTTGATAGTAATGCAGATTATTCCTGTGCATAAAGATACAGTTTGTCTGAGGGAGATACAATTGACTCCTCCCTCCTTTTCTCCAAAGAAGCTAGTTTGATATCAGTTAAGCAAACTCCTTTCATTCTGGTATTCCCAAGGGCCTAAGTATGTATCTGCTCTTGGAATTCCCCTTTGAACAGATTCTAACATCTTACTGATTACCTCATTATTTCACGTGTTAAAGGACATCTTTGATAAATATTCATTTTATATTTGCACAAGAGCCATAATTTTGTCTTTTAACATCCAGGAAAGGAGAGAGGGTGTTAGAGAAAGTCTGTTGGGCACTTTTAGGGTGTCACTTCAACAAAATTCTCTTGGCCCCTCACCTCCTACTTCAGTCATTACTGCTGTTTTGTACAAGTACAATGAGAGAGAGCCTGGCCTCAGGCCCGCCCTGCATAGCCTTTTCTTTCTGCCCTAGGGCTCCTCTGATACAGTGACTCTGAGTTCACCTACACTCAGCTTGAAATTGTGGGGAGTTAATACCAATGGGGCCACACTTGACCAAAGGGGGAGGAGAAACAGTAGATAAATGCGTCCTACTTTCTCCTCTGTGGCTGTGACCCTGCAGCTCTGAGATACATTTCTTAAAGGTCTGCAGTCCATCCTGACAGGATCCCCATCCTTGTTCTTCATGATGGCCACCTTGGAAACATACACCTGTATTGGCTTTGCCTCCTTCTTCTTCCCTCTTCTCCTGCTCTCTTGCTCCCTGAGATCATAAACCCAAGTAAACCACCTGTATGCAAACCTACATCTTAGGCCCAATTTTTGGGAACTTAGGCTAAGACAGAGAGAGACCTATACCTTAATGGTTTACAGAACAGACATTCACACTGTTTCCTGGAGGCCAAGCTGACCATGAACAAGAGAGCCAGGAGTGAACTCTTTTCGAAGAACCCTGTCCTGGAGGAGGATTTGCTGGAGTAAGGTAGCCCTAACAGAAAGAGTTTTCATGAAGTGTACAGAGGGCAGAAATTAAGGTGAAGTTGAAGAGGTCAGCCTGAAATTGCATTCCCTTCCCTGAAGAATGGTATAATTGGAGGTCTCTGAGGAGGATCTGGAGAAGTGTACAATGAACCCCATAGAAGAGCCAGAATTTGATGATTACTCTATAGAGGTTATTAGGCATATTAACTAGAAGCATGAAAAGCATCAACAAAGAAAAGAAGCTTTTACTCCTTTACCACTATTTCACCTACTGCTCTTGACTGTGGAGGATGTAAAGTGACCATGAGTAGTTAAGGAAGGTGTTGGATTTAAGAGTGACCCTCTTCACTCATGGTCTGTAAAACTGTGGGTGCAGGAGGGGAGAAGTTCTTACTTGGTTGAAAGATGGAAGCTTTTATTTAAACTGGGTTAGACTTCTCAATGCCTGGAGATGAAACTCTTTTGATGCCTAAAAATGACTGAAAAGCTTTGAAATCTTTGCCAGTTATTGTCAAGGGGCAGGGAAGGAAAAGCTAGTAGGATGGAAGGGCTCTTTCCTGAGGTTGTCCCATTCAACTTCTCTGGTTTTATTTTTCTCATCTTTACCATATTTTTTCTTTTTCTTTCTTAGGGCCACACTTGCAGTATATGGAAGTTTCCAGGCTAGGTGTCAAATTAGAGCTACAGCTGCTGGCTGTAGCCACAGTAACTCAGGATCTGAGCCACGTCTACGACCTACACCACAGCTCACAGCAACATGGGATCCTTAACCCACTGATAAAGGCCAGGGATTGAACCCGAGTCCTCATGGGTACTAGTCAGGTTTGTTTCTGCTGAGCCTCGATGGGAACTCCTTTCCTCATCTTTAAAATGGGGATCCTAAGCCAAGCCTATAGGTTTATTTGTAAGGATTAGATAAAATGCTTGGTGTAATATATGTCAACTGGCTGACTGATAGATTGGCCAAGAGAATGAGGGTATGGAACTTTGACTGCACTGGACAAATATTTTTACTCCTTGAGTGATCTCAGTTCAAATGAGCATCGTTAAATGTTGCCTCCTTCCTGTCAGTCTAATCATCAGTGTATTTTTCTCTGGTAACTGAATTGGATAGGCAGGATTTTTTTATGGCTCACAGGACATTGTTCCAATTATTATATCATATACTGTATTATATACTATACCTTATGGGTAGCCCAACACTTTACCCATCACCTTCTCCTGATGCACCTCAGTGTAATTTCCCCTTTGTCACCTGAAAACATTAAGGCATGTTGTCATCAAACTTAGCAACATAATTAATAAGGAGGCATGGGGCTACAGATTTTTAAAATTTTCAACCATTTAATCTTGGGGGCATATGCATATATACATCTTATGACTTAAGATGACATTTGTCTCTCATCAAAGTAAAGATGTCATTTTCAGGATGAATTTACAGAATTGCTAGCGCTTAATCTTTTTGAGTGAGGCAGGAATGCTTCCCTCTTTGCTCCATATTGCTTCTGACTTTGGCTTTGTTCTTGTTATTTTATCTCACTGAGAAGTCTGTGTACAAAGCATTTTGTCTGGGGAGTACGGCCAGGTCTGACAGTATTTTCTAAAATCTCAGTCATCAGTAGGAGAGTTTCTTTTACCCCACTCTCCCCTCATTGTCTTCTCCACCCAACTTGACTTTGTAAAATTTTCTCGAAGAAGAAAATAGTGGTATGTGAGGAAGCATAAAAAATTCCTTCTGTGGTATTGGTGATCCTACCAAGGGCCCATAAAACTGTTGCAGGGGAGCTACAGACATTCTGACCCAAGTCCTTAACACAAGCAGCAGCACATCTCCCACCAGGCCTGATCCAAACATACGCCTGTCTCCTCTGAGGAAGAAAGAAAGTCTAGAAAGTGTCTGTTTGGGTGGCTATGTGGCAATCCTAAGCAGGGTTGGCCCTTAGTAAAATGCCCAAGTCACAGAAGTTTGACATGGGTAACATCTTGGCTGTTATTTTAGCTTTCATTTTTCTACTCCCATCCCCATCCCCATTTCCATCGCTTCAAGCTGTTCATGGTGCCTTGCTGTCCTGTAGGTCCTGTTACGTTAAGATGCACCATGCTTGGCTAGGCAGTAGTCTTCAGTGAGTATTTGTTGAGTGAATAAATGACACATATGACAAAGAGATTTTTATCCCTACCTGTTGCTAATGGGATTGTTGTAAAGTGGTTTCCAATGTGTGGACCATAGAAGGCATGGGGCAGAGGTATTGCAATGATTCCTGTGTACCTAAACATCGAAGACCACCAGGAGGCCCAACTAAATCCATTTCCATAGTGTATATGCTGTAGTTTTTTCATGTATGTAAATACAATTGGGATTAATAAGTAATAATGTTTCTAAGCCTTACTACAACAGCGCTTAAAATTAATGATGGAGAAGTTCCTGCCATGGTGCAGTGGGTTAAGAATCTTACTGCAGTGGCTTGGGTTGCTGTGGAGATATAGGTTTGAGTCCTTGGCCCAATGCAGTGGGTTGAAGGATATGGCATTGCTGCTGCAGCTGTGGCACAGATTGCATCTATGGCTTAGATTCAGTCTCCAGCCTGGGAAGTTCTGAATGCCATGGGTGCAGCCATTAAAAGATGAAAATGTGTAAATCTGTACTGATTGCCATGATAGGATATTGATAAGTTGTTTTGTGAGAGAACTTAATTATAAAGTAGCATGTAAAGTATGATAGCATTCCTATAAGGTAGTACATAAAATACTAGATAGATTGATGTAAATCAGGACAAAAATGAATTTTCTGACAAGTGCTCCTCATTTTTAGCTTGTGTCTTCATTTTGGTGGAATGTATCACCCAGTTGCTGTCTGAGAAAATGAGCACAGGAGTTTAAGTTTTTTTAGATCATTCTTTTTTTTTGTTATATTTTTAGTTTATAAGATTTTTTCCCTTCTCTCCATGTTCCTTTTTAAAAATAGTATTCTGTTCTTGCTCCATAGATATGAGTTTCCCCAATGTCCTGAAATTTTAACTGTAATATTTAAAGTGTTCTTGCTTTTTTTTTCTGAAATGTCTTCTTATATTTTTGTTTCGATGTTCGACTTTCATATTTGTTGCTGGTGAACCCTGGTGATCGTATTTAAGAACATTGGCATTCAGGGTAAATGGAAGCTCTAGAATGTGATGGGGCTTTGCCAACTGGTGGCCTTGACTTAGCTTCTCTGATACAGCCTTTGGGTCATCTACATTTCTCTAGTTACCTGCTAGTAGCGTTGCTGAAATTTGGCTTCTGTCCGCCAGTGCCGAATACAAACTTGGAGACAGAATTTGGGGAGAAGGAGAAAAAGATAGCTTTATTGCTTTGCCAGGCAATGGGGGCCTCAGCAGGCTAATGCCTTGAAGACAATATGCCCCCTATTGGGAAGAATTGCAGGAAGTTTTTTAGGAAAAAGGAGAAAAACAGGTTTTCAGATAGGAATCAGGATTGGGGCAGACATGCAATCTTCTTTCTTTGGGGGAACCTTAGTCATCAAAGCTGATGTCAGATCTCAGCATGATCATGATGATGGTCTTCTGGGTTATTGCCTAGAGTAACAGTACTTGGGAAAGGGCATATGGATCAGAGATTAGAATAAACTAGGAAAGTTCCTGAAAAACATCACGTGGTAATAATCGGCAATTGTGTTTAGGATGACTAATATTTAGCTTACGGGTGATTATGTTTAGGGTACAATTAAGCCAGGGAGAAAGACAAGGAAAGACTCTAAGCTGTTCAGTTTTAAAGTATTCATTTCTAAAAGAAGCATAAGGAATATAACTTTTTTCTTAGGTATATGAGATGCCTATATTATTATGTGTAGCCCTTGAGAGGGAACCAGGATCCTGCCCCAAGGCTCTACTATAGTTTCTTGACCTTCTTTCCTTGTCTTTGCATCCCCTTCCTTCTCTGATCAGCAACTGTCTGAATCTGTCCCTAGGAACTCAGAGAAGGTCATGGAGTCTGAATGAGGCCCACTTCCTAAAACAAGAAATGGGGGACACAGAAAGGCTTTTGTGCCCAGGAGCCCACAGGGCCCTGCTCAGTTATAGTGTGGATAGGTTAGGGGTCTGCTTGCCGTCCATCTGAAAGGCAACCAGGAAAAAGACTGGGAGATCACGGTTTAGTATGTGCATTTTCACTGTGATCTCGTACTTTTCAGCTTCTTGCATGATCGCAATGATCAACTCTGCCCTGACCAGTAACTCCAGAGCTGCTTGTTTAAGTGTTCTGGATAAACCCCTTCATTCTTTGCTGGGTGGAATAGGTGAGAACTGAATGCCTAGGGCAGAACCAGCATCTGGAGATCTAACTACTGCCTCTTCAGACTTCAGTCATAAAAGGTCTTAAGATATAATATGGAATCTGTATAAAAGATATATTTGACTTATAAACATACATTTTGATATTTTAAGTATACCTAATATATTCAAAATACAAATTTAATAGACTTTAAATGTAGCTGTATTTAACTCACAGAAACAAAATGCTTTGACCATAACTTTAATATATATTGTTTGCTGGAAATAGCTAATTACTTACACAGGCAATTAATTAATTTATTTTTTAGTTCTTAAACAGGTGATTATTTTTCATATACGTCCTTTTCTTTTTATCATCTTAAGTTATAGAATATACGTACTTGCTATAATATATTAAACCAGTACAGAAGGGGACACGGTAGAAATTGAATGTCACTTTACTATCTCTCCTACTCCTCAATCCTGCATTCTTTGCAGAAGTAACCACTTCTAAGAATTGGTTTTAGTTGTCTGTGCCACCTTTTGGGTTACTCTTTTGGACCTTCACCCTTAAATTAATACCTGTTAGCACGTCTCCTGGAAAATGTATGGAAAAGGTTAGGATACTATCTCTCAAATGCAAATAATTTACTCAAATATTGGAGCAGGTGTGGTGGAAGGTAAAGAGCTGTGTGCTCCTTGAGTTCTGGTTCCTTTCAAGAGCATTCATTTAATTATAACAGGCCAATATTTCCTCAGTTGCCATGGCTAACTAAAGACCAGCTATCATACACATTAGTTTTACAGGTCATAACATTGGGTATCAGACTTTAAGAAAGGTGATTTTAAAACATTTCCTTTTATCCTGTGAGAGGTGAAAGATCTGATTGGGAGAATTAGAATGAAATGAGGAATCTGAGCTGACACCAAAATGAAAGCCTGTATGCTGTGAGAGGCATTCAAATAATTTTTTAATGAACTGGTTCCTTTGACTTATTTTAAGGTGTGTGTGTGTGTATACATATACACACACACACACACACACATATATATATATATATATAATATATATATATAAAAGCATGACAGGACAGGAATAGAATAGATGGAAAAAAATTAAACAAGATTCTGCCCCATTAGTTATGACTGACAAGGAAAAGATAATAGCAAAAAAGCAAATGGAGTTTGTTAGCAGAGAGATAATGATAATGGAACTTTCACAAATATATCAAGGTAGAAGGAGATAAAAGTTTTTTTAAAAAAGTTCAGTAATCAGTAGAGATATGCATAATATGAATGACTCTAAAAGTGGCTGAAATATTGGTATTTAAGTTCTGTTATTACCAAGAGAAATAAATAAGGGAAGCTTAGAGCAGTAATGAATAATGAAGGAAACTGCAAACATGGTTACTAAAAATGCAGATAAGTGACTGTTCATACTGAGAAATTTTGAACTTAGGTTTATCAGCACATCTGGTTGACATACCTCCTCCTGGGTAATATGAGAATCAGCTAATGTGCTTACCAAACCACTTATGATGCATAATTTTTATAAGGTAATTGTGCTGATTTAACATGAACTAAATACTGAAATGCATTGAACTCTGGAGCTGCCGATTTTCAAGGAAGGAAAGCAGGGAAAGGGGAATAACCAATATTTGATGGCTCTGTGGTTGTATTCTTCAGATGGACCACTCTTTCCTTTAGCTCAAGAGGCTAAGAGTCACAAAAAGTTATGCATAAAATCCCTTTCTTAATGTCACTTTAAGCTAAGGAAATGTAAATACACTTGCCATTTCCTTTCCTCTTCACCTTTATTTGCAAAAGAAAAAAAAAGTGTTTGTTGTTTAAATTCAGGGAAATAATATAGTCAACTGGTCTACAAAGCTTATCTCCACCTGAGTATCTATTGAGCAGGGAGAAGAAAATATTAGCACTTCTATTTATCTGTTAATTTGCTATTACCATATTAACTAAAATGAGAAATAAATTAAGTTTACTAATATTTAATTTACTGATTGACACTTATTTTGAAGTGTTCTACAGAAGTGAAGATTGGATGTTGGTAGTAGTTGACTATTTGCTTCTAAAATCATGCAAAGTTTTATAGCCTATATGGGCCTGTTTTAGTAGTTTTATAGAGGATATTATCATGTTTGCATTTCATTCTTTAGCTGGAAAGTGGACTGAGAAGATTCTGGCAGAGACACAAAAGATAAAATATAATAATAACAATGATTAAGCACAGGCAAGCATTAAGAACATGGCAGAGCTGGCATTTTACTCACCCCTAACATGAGTTGATGTTTAGCTGTTTAACATACAATAGCAATAACAATCTAATCATCAAATTACTAGACATAAAGCTTGGAAATTATCAAGAAAACTTTTTGACATGTGAACAAAGGGATTAGCTACTGATAGTGTGAAGTCATCATGATACATCAATTGTTTAAAAGTAGTTTTATTTCACTTTATCTTATCCTCTAAATTGTCTAAATTTGTTACATGTACAATGTGTAAATAAATATATTTCAGGAATGCTTGCCAAAATTTATTAATGTCATACAGAATTAAAAATGCTTGGAGATCACTGCATGTGAGACTGTATGTGAGAAAGAGACACTGCAGAGATCCTCTAAGGGGGTGCTCTGTAATGTTTATGTGTATTTCTTACCTTGTATGTCATATTTAGGTATAAATGCCATGAAACACACTTTGCAATAACTAAATGACTTTGCCTTTTTATGTCTTCTACAAGTTGGTCATGGCATTTTCACAGTTCTTCCACAGTGTGGAAATAAATGAAAACCAATCAAATGAGAAAAACAAAGGGTATTTATTTAGAGCTTGCTGTACCAAGGGAGTCAGCCACCATCATTTGCATTTGGCCGAGACTCAAATGCAGGCAGAGGAGTGGGAAAGCTTTGTGGTGGAAAAAAGATAAGGCTCCAGGGGTGCCCTGCTTTGAGGTTGTTGGCCTGGGGAAGGTGGAGATGGGATAGCCAGAAGCAGGGCATCCCAGGTAACTGGTTAGGGGTGTATTTTTGGCTTTCTCTGTTTTGTCCTGAGTTGGAAGCAGGGGCAAAAACTTGGGAAGCTGTGGGTTATTGATCAAGTCCTAGTCATTTTGAACTGATTGTTACAGATGTTATTGTTTAGCTTCTAGGATTGTTTCTAAAGATAGCAGTCTAACTTCCTGCAAGTTGGACTTATAGCAGGCCAGTTTCATGGGCTGGTTATTGTAAATAAGGAAGAGGTTTTGTTTTTTTTTTTTTTTTTCCTTTTTATGGCTGCATCTGCAGCATATGAAAGTTCCCAGGCTAGGGGTCTAATCAGAGCTATGGCTGCCAGCCTACATCACAGCCACAGCAATGCCAAATCTGAGCAGGATCTGCGACCTGTGGCAACATACCACAGCCTGTGGCAATGCCAGATCCTTAACCCACTGAGCAAGGCCAGGCATCAAACCCATATCCTCACAGATACTTTGTTGGGTTCTTAACCGACTGAGCCACCATGGGAACTCCAGAGTTCTATTTTTATCTATGGGTCCAGTCACTGTCTGTTGATTTAGTCTCTTAATGGCTATTTAATTTTATGATGTTCCTTTTACTACTCCTCTTAAAAATGCCTTCTGAGATCTTATGCTAATATTTTGTTTTGACAATTTTTAAAATTTCTACAAAATGACTTAAAATAATTACAGAGTCCTTCCTTTATACCTCCTGAATGTTGCAAAATAAAGACAACAGTGTTGAAATCACTGCTCTGGGTATTTTCTGGGTGTTTGGATCTATGACATTGAAAAAGGAAGGGGTTGTGTTCTTGAGCATCTCTGGGATCATTCTAATGAACCCCCCCTTTTATTTTTATTTCCTTTGCTCTACTGAATTTTCTTAACACCTCCAAGAATTAAAAACATCACAGCAAGAAGGACAAGAAGAAAATTAAGACAAAGCAAATGTATGATCTTGGGGCCAAATACAGTATTAGATTAGGATTCTGGAGGTTGGATACTTACTATCCTGCCTACACAAACTGTGAAAAAGAATTCTGGAGGTAACAGCCCAACAGTGATACCTGGGCAACAAATATAGGTCAGGACATCCTGGTGGTTATACTTCAGGAACATTCCAAGGTAAAGCTGTGGCATCTCACCAGTAGGATGACCACCACCATTTGACTTTAAGGCCATTAAAATCCTACTTATACTATATTCTCATAAAGGAATCCTCCAATAATTCTAGCAACTCCTCTTTTGCTATATTATATATATATACACAAAGTAAAACAAGTACACTAAAAATTCATATATTCCACTTAGAAGTTTGCATTTAAACTGCATAGACAGTCATTCCAAGAGGCAGAGTTCATCTCAATTTCCTATTTTTTTTCCCCTTCTTTTTACCACTGCATGTGTTGCATATGGAAGTTCTGGGGTTAGGGATCGAGTTGGAGCTGCAGCTGCCAGCCACAGCCACAGCAACACTGGATCTGAGGCACATCTGTGACCTACACCATAGCTTGTAGCAAGGCTGGATCTTTAACCCACTGAGTGAGGCCAGGAATTGAACCCACATCCTCACTGAGATTATGTCAGGCTCTTAACTTTTGAGCCACAATGGGAACTCCTATGTTGGTTATTTTTAAGAAAAAAAATTAAATACTGATTTTTTTAAAAAAAAATCTATGCACGTCACTATATAAACTAGTTTTTAAACAAGTATTTATTAAATTTTATTAAATCTATTAAATGTTTTGAGTAATATTTTCTCAGCATGGATAATTTGGAATAAATATAACAGTGAAAAGAAGATAGAAAGTTTACTCAGAACCCTAAAACACAAAGAAAACAGTGTTATCTGGATGTAATTCCTTCCAGTCTTCCCCCCTCCCAGGGAAAGAATTTTAAAATAACATGTAGGGAGTTCCCGTTGTGGTGCAGTGGTTAGCGAATCCGACTAGGAACCATGAGGTTGCGGGTTCGGTCCCTGGCCTTGCTCAGTGCGTTAAGGACCCGGCGTTGCCGTGAGCTGTTGTGTAGGTTGCAGACTCGGCTCGGATCCTGCGTTGCTGTGGCTCTGGTGTAGGCTGGTGGCTACAGCTCCGATTCAACCCCTAGCCTGGGAACCTCCATATGCCAAGGAAGCGGCCCTAGAAAAGGCGAAAAGACAAAAATAAATAAATAAATAAATAAATAAATAAATAAAATAAAATAAAATAAAATAACATGTAGATAGAGCTGTAATGTTTTTCTAAATTTGTTGTCTCATCACTTCCTTCTAGTTTACACTTGCCACTTGCCATTTAAAAAGAGAAAAAATTTCTTCAAAAAATTATCTCTAATTCTGTCCTGTTCATCTTATATTCATTACATATCTCACATGTAAAATAAGGTGAGAAGGCGGCTGTTTGACCATATTGAAGTCTGCTGCTGTACTTCTATTTCCCAACATCTGGATTCAGGAGGATTTAAGGGGAAATGGCCTGTTTAACCATATAACTATGTAGGTCTTCAAAGATATACACATATTCTGCTAAAGCTTCCCTGTTCTGTCCCCTGTCCCAATTTCCTAGGCATTGACAATGAAGTTGAGTAGTCTATAACATTACAAAAGAACAAGTGAGCTATACTTTGATTGGTGTGATTGAAAATACTTTATTATGTGGAAAAACATTCTATGCTTATAAACAAATGTTATGCAATTTGATCTGAATATTAAGTTGTTGAATGTAGTGTGAATCTTGCTGTGTTGGCATTTTAAATTCATTTACTCCTCCTCCTCCTTTTGTTTCTCAGGGTTTTTTTTTTTGTTTTTGTTTTGTTTTGTTTTCTTTTTAGCTATTCTCAGTTATGAAAGAGTGGTAAGGAGGAATTCAGAAATATTGAATTTATTGTATTTACTGGGGATTTGACCATCAACCATGGATAGAGACTTATTAACACCAAGGGGACTGTAGCTCTTCACCGAATGATATCCTTAACCATTTCCAAGGGTGTGGTCAAGATCTCTCAGTTGCTATGGAGAAAAGGGATCACTCTACTTCGTGGGCAAAATATTTTCTCACCAGCATTTCTCCAGAAGCAAGGGTTTAGGTAGTGATATTACTAAAGCCCTAAAGAGATAGAGTGGGGGCAGGATGAGAGTGGATGATAGATCAAGTATTATATCTGGTTACTTCATTTAACACAAGAACCTCAATACCAAAGCACTAGTTAGGGAGACAGCATGGAAGGGAGAGATTCTGAAAATTCCAGAAGTGAATTTCGTAAAAATTTTGATTTAAATCCAAAAGGACTTTCTGAGTTATGTTTGTCACCCAAGAGCCAATTAAACATCTGAATAAATCTGAGTCATAGGTCTTCATAGCGAAAGGCAAATGTCACCTTAAGGCAACTACTAACAAAACAGTCCAGAGTTTCTTGCACGTCCCTTCTCTGAGTTTGCCCTTTCTCTTCTTCATTTTCCACAGCCCATTGCTGGCTCCTTTAAAGTACTTTCTCCCCATCCCTCAGTGCTCCTTTCTCCCTGTCTCTTGTGTTTCCCAGAATAGGCTACCCCTCAGTATAGAAATAGTGATGTTTAGAGAATGCTCTTGTTTTTTGCCCATTTTATAACCTCTACCTGTCCAATGAAGGTCAAAGATTCCCAACCTTTTCTGGTTTCTGCTAGCTCTGTAGAGGGTTTAAGGGGTGGAGTGATGAAGAAGAAGAGCTTCTGACTCTGGACTGTAGTTAGAATTTATTTAACTTTCAAAACTTCTTTCATGGTAATGGCAAATTTTCCTCCTTCTTTCCCAGTGTTTTTATCTTATTCAATGTGAACTAATAGTATTGAGCTTGATACTGTTATTATGACAGTATTTCATTCTCCATGCTATGGGAATTTGTAGAACAAAGTTTTTCTACATGGACTGACCACGAAGATGCCCATCCCAAATCAGTTCTCATCTTACCAAGCCATAGGAGGTTCTAGAATGCTGCTCTAGGCTGGTAATTATGCAAAAGGGTCTATGAATATTATGGATAATTATCCCACAAATACAATGATCATCATAAATATTTTATACATTAGAAGAATATAATTAACATACTTTTTTTCTGACTAATCCCATTCCATCTGTGTTAAATAATTTGCTTAGTGTTTCAAACCATAACTAATATTTAGGTTGTGGTCAACTAAATTGCTATAAACAAGACTGCCATGAACAGCTTGGTATATGGTTTTCTGAATTTAAGATTAAGGTAGTATTTCGGAGGAAAAAGTTTTCAATAAAAAGAGGCTCTCTCAACACATAGTCTTTTTATCATTTTCTTTGTGTTGATTTTTTTTTTGAAATCTATGTAATTTTTTTGGTGTTTTTATTAAAAATAAATCAACTAATATTTTTTCATTGTAATACCAAAGGATCATACTTAGTCTTTTCATCTTTTCTTCCTATTTGTGTGTCATGTTACAATTTAGTAGAACATATTGGTGAAACTTAACTTCTTGCTTATCCAAATAATAGTGCACTCTTTTAATTGAAAATTAGGTAAGATTGCAGTTTAATAGTAAAATGCTTTAATTAGAAGAAATAAACTGAATTATGTGATTATTTCTTGAATAGATTTTCTGAACAGCTAACAAACTAAAATGTATTATATTACATTTTTTTGAAAAGATCACACCTATGAATGATTTGAAAATATGAACCAACTTGTATAAAAAAAGTAAAAATTTTCTTTGAGTTATCTATAAAATAAAAATAATTATTTCAATTTTTTTTTTGTCTTTTTAGGGCCACACTGATAGCATATGGAGGTTCCCAGGCTAGGGGTCCAATCAGAGCTGTGACCACCAGCCTACACCACAGCTACAGCAACTTGGGATCTGAGCCTCATCTGCAACCTACACCATAGCTCAGGCAACACCGGATCCTTAACCCACTGAGTAAGGCCAGGGATCAAACCTGTGTCCTCATGGATGCTAGTTGGGTTCGTTAACTGCTAAGCCACGATGGGAACTCCAATTATTTCAATTTTTGATATCCATGAACATTTCTAATAAAAATATTTTAATCCCCACATTTTAAAAAAATTAGCTTAATTTTTGAGGAATCTCAGGAATAAATCTATAGAATTCACTGGGAAAGTAAATAATTCTTAGGTTTTAATTTGACATCAGATCTTTAATAATCATCTGTGTTGGATGGGCTATAAAGAAATACAAAGTAAATTCACTGCATTCAAAGAATAATTGAAATGAAAAATGCAAAGCATAAAAATATAAAGTTAAATATTTTATCTGAATCTCAGTTTAATTGTAGAATTGGACCATCTGACCATATTCATTACATGTAGTCACAAGTTACTACATTTCTGAGAAGCTATATCTACATCTAGACAAGCTCAATGTCTTTTGTTATACTTTTGGTATAGTCTTTACTTCTTACCTGGTTCTTAGGAGTTCTGTTGAACTAGGTTAATTTTGGTATTCTCCAGAAATTTCCCAGGATTTCCTGTAACCTGGGAAATTTACTTGAACATGACTCTTTCTTTGGAATCTCTAAATCTCAGGTTTTTTCTTTCCTTCTTTCTTCTTTTTGAGTTGTCCTAAAATCTATGTCATTTTAGCATCCTGCGAGTAGCTATGACTATTGCATTGGCCAAGCTTGTTCTAGGCCTGAGTGGCTCTTGGGATGTTAGAGTTATGCTGTATTTTATGTTATTGCAGGAAATGGGGAGCTTGGGGTTATCCTTGTACTGGGTGTCAGTGACTTGTACTTCCCATTTTGTGGCTGGCTCACCTGACTGTGTTAGGGAACCCTAATTTAGCCTGTCCAGCCTTGTGTGCCTTCCTTAAGCTATCATGATCACCTCAGAAATAAGGCCCAAGGCACCCAAGGGAAGCCCCTCTGGTTCCTGCCATGCCTTGTCCTCTTTCTGAACTTCCTTCTACTCTGCTCTAGTGCTCTAGGCTCCAGACTTGGCTCCACATAACCTGTGGGTAGATGCCATTGTGTGCCCAAATTTGATCTGGCTACCTCCATTGACTTAATTTGTTTTCTGGCTCTTTTGGCAATGATTTCCATTGTTCTTTTATCCCTTATTTTCTTCAGTTAAATAGCCCTCTTAGCTAGATTTCAGTCTAGTTGGAGAAACTATCTCCAGTCCAGTTATGACCTGGTCTCGTGGAAGCACAGTGTTCACAATAGATGTTTGAGGTGGGGATCTGTGCAGAGTAATATAATTATCCCCTAGCGTTCTAATTTGTGTTATTTTTTCATGACATAAAATACACACTGAATTGTAGAAAGTTTAAAAAACCTAAAGAATATAAAGAAGAAAATAAATACCACTTGTAATCCTACCATTTAGGAATATCCTTTGTTAATATTTTGGGGCATCTACTAGCTGAAATTTATATGTGTGTAAATGACCAAATGAATAAAATTTTAAGGAAGAATTGTATTATACTCTACATTCAGACATTCTGCTACTTTGTTCCTTAACATGAATAAATATTATACCAACCTCATAAAAATCTTTATAAACACAATTTTAAGTGATTGCATGCTGTTTCAGCATTTGTGTGGCCTTTAAATTTAATATTTTATTCTGTTTTTTAATTTGTGCTATTTTTTCTCCTGAAAACCTTATTTTCTTCCTGATAAAACAGTGACATTTGCTGGTATTATTTATTTCATGATATCATTGCATTTTCTCAAGTAATTGTCTTATGTTTCTAACTATTATTATTTTTTAAAAAGAAGAATTATGATTGCTGGAATTCTTAAAAGCAATATGACTTTGTGAAAGGATTAAATATTTTTACCTTCCTATCGTAAGTGAATTAGCATTGGAAATTTTTAAAGATTTAGAGTCTTATTAACTTAATGGAATAACCACTAAATTTCCCAGTTCTTTAGGAATAGACTTCTAATGTCTGAGGAAGACTAGCAAACCAGAATTTCAGTTTCATTTTCCTTTTCTAGAGAGGATAAAGATTTTACTTCTAAAAATTTCCCCAGTACTTTCAGACCAAGGAACATCTCCTTTTATAAACTATTAAAAACTTCAGAAAAAGAATTATTTTCTTTCTCATCTCTTTATCACAATGTTCAGCTCAGGCACCACCATTATCTGGCTGCGGATTTTTAGACAAATGATAGAACCTCTCTAATCCTCACTTTTCTCGTATGTAAAATGGGACTAATAATTGTACCTTTCTCCTTGGGTTGTGGCAGGTATTAAGGATGTCCTGCACAGTGTCTAGCCTGGCTCATCAAATTTATATTGTTAGTATTGTATTATTTATATTGTTATTATGCCACGGGTGGAGGTAGCATAGGATGGTGGTTAATATCGTCATCTTTGGAGTAAGCCTGCCTAAGTTTAAACCTGGATTGCCATTTACTAGTTCCGTGGCCTTGGAATGCCTCATCCTCTTGTGCCTGTTTTCCTATATTACAAAAGATAATAATAGTATTTACCCCATGGGATTTTTATGAGGATCAAAAATTTTAATATTTGATCTTCATAAGAATTAATATTTTAATATATGTGAAAAGTACTGAGAACAATGTGTAGCACATACCTAGTGCTGTTTGTGTGATCGTTCATATTTTATATTTGTTTTCTTTTTTGGCCATCCCGCGGCACATGGAGTTCCCAAGCCAGGCCGGGGATTAGATCCAAGCTGCAGTTGTGACCTTCGCCACTTGCAGGATCCTTTAACCCACTGTGCTGGGGTGGGGATCAAACCTGTGTCCTGGTGCTGCAGAGATGCTGCCAATCCTGTTGTGCCAAGTGGGAACTCCTGTGTGATTTATTAAATCAAATAAAACACTCAATCCATATTTTAAGTAATAGGTGGATGAAGTAGTTATAGAACAAAACTAAATCATGTCACTTTTCGTGTCATTGTGGAAAAATTCTCAGTATTTTTCACATGTGTTAACATTTCTTTTTCTTTGGAGTGTTTAGTAACCAGAGGAACTGCATGCTTTGAGATTGTTGGTCTGAAGTGTGTTCCAGTTTGACCAGTCCCTAAACAGGTACTTGACTTGCCACAATGCTAGGATGGGATGTTAATGATTGTATTATGAATAGGTAACCTCTCTGTACATGTTTGTGGGACTGTTGCCATCCTTTCAAGTGCAGGAGAGTGGTTGTTTATTAGAAGGACTGGTTTGCTTTTAGAGATTAAATATCTTGTACTGTCCCTGGGCAAAAGTAGTTCACGTAGGATGAAGAAAATACAAACGTTGTTACTCCATTTCTCTTACTCTAAGACTCTTCATAAAGAATGACCCAATAGGCTAGGTTTTCAAGCAAATTAAAATTATTTTACACAGGCACATGAGCATTTTGATTGTTTCTCTATGTTTTAGAATTGTTAAGAGTTCTTCAAATGAGGTCCAAAGTGCAGCAAAACATAATCATCCAACTTGGAAGGCAGCCATGGAATGGGATGACTGAATAAATATTACTTCTAGCATCGTTTATCTGAGGCTTTAGTGGGAATGGGAGAGAGGTTGGGGAGGGATTTCCTGCCAAAATCCAAGGTTAAACCCAAAGAGAAGTTAGTACTCTCCAGGGGTCATTTTTTCTTCATTATAAGCCTTGGCTATGATTTCATTTCAATGATTATTATAAAAATTGTATTTTGAATAGGGGTAAGCAAAGCTGGTTTTGAACATCTTTAATTTGAAAATTCACCCAGAAATGTGATGGTCAATTTGAATAGGTATGGATATACATTTACTGCTGGACTTTTCTTCAATATATTTTTCTGTTGGCAAATTAGGGCCATTAAAAGTTCCTTGCAGTAGAAGCATTTGATTGTTTAAAGTGAGATTGTGGATACCTCCATTAGTCTTTGACAGGGGACACAAACCATAATTTGGAAACTGTAATGTAAACCTTGAGACAACGAAGTAACTCAGCAGACCTGAGCCAAGCATAAACAATGAAGTGGTTTGAAAGGGTTGGTCTCTCCACAATGTCACGTTCCATGGAAGAATGCTTTCTCTATTTGATCTGTCAGTAGAGCTCTCAAAACATGACACTCCTTGAACATAATATACTTTGGTGATAAACTAGATTAACTTTCCCAGTACAAGTGAAAGGCCACCTGTTGCCAGAATGGCCATATTCCTCGTTGGCTGTCTTGTAGCTGTCATCACTTCAATGCAATCTGCAGCCGACATGCTGGAATATAATGAATATGTCAGAAGTTGGAGGTCAGCCATCCAAGTACATGAAAACTTGGCTCGCCTACAGTGTCAGCATGGAGGCCTCCCCTATCATTTTGTGCAAAGGATTTCTGCACCACTTGATTTGTTTGCACAGGGTTTGTTGCTGTTGGATGGGGCGGATTTCTGAGAGGCTTTTTGACAGCCCATTCAAATATTTTCAGTGTGGAAAAATAGGGCTTCTGGTTTCCACCTCTGCAAATAATAATAGGTGGTGTGAAGTGCTGAGGTAGCTGATGGTGGTGGGGGTCTGTTGTTGGTTTTTAGTGGAAATGTCCACAGAGACTGTTAGAAGTGTTTTGATTGGAGTGGAGAGGAGGGTTTGTTGGAAGATCAGAGCCACTGAAGAAATCATAAAGGTGCTCAGTTACTGCCTCCTTTTCCCCCCCGCCCCCAAACATACAGTGGTGTTGGTTATTTGGGCCACAGACTCTTGGTCTAGGGAAATGTAAAATGGTACATCATATTTATTTATTTATATGTCAGATATTTATATCATGTACAATGTAAATTATATGCATAAACCTGTCTTCCCATGTATGCATCCATTTCCAAGTACAGTATTGAGGAACAGTATGATATTTTTATTTATTCAGTATGATATTTTTATTTTTATTTCTTCTCAGAAAGTGAAGTCTGTTTTAGCTAATAGCATCAGGAAGATGCTTTTTGAGATCTCAGTCAGTATGAGTAAAGAATCATGAGTAGTTCCATTGGCTGAAAGTAAGAGCTTAGAGTCAGTCTTAGCCGAGGTTAAATGCTTGCTCCATACCTTTAAAGGCCAACTAAAAGGAGAATTCTGTTCTTGGTTTTAGCTTAGGCAGTGTTTCCCAACCTTAGCACTATTGACCTTGAGGATTGGATAATTCTTGGTGGTCGAGAGGCTGTCCTGTGGATTGAAAGATGCTGAACAGCAGCCCTAGTCTCTACCCACTAGATACCATTAGCACCTTCCTGGTCGTGACAATAAAAAATGTCTCCATGTGTCCCAAATTGCCAATCATCCCCTGGGCCCCACTGGGGGGCCAAACTGCCTCTGGTTGAGAACCACCTAGTTTAGTAGGACACTAGGTTCCTACAGTATATTACATTGCAGTATCATGAAGAAGTAAATTATATGAATAAACCCATCTCTCTAACTTTATCTCCCTAGTTTTAATAACCAAGTATCAACTGAAAAGGAGTGGGAGGTTTATTGTACTCCATACAGAAATTCACATTCATACAACCTAAAAGTATGGGTTTGGGTAGTCAAGGGCCTAAGATTATCTTTTGTTGGTTTTGATAATAACAGCAATAACAGCTTTCATTTATGGAGGGGTAATTACCGTGCCCCATCCTGCTCTAAGTCATGTGCTGTTTCACCTGATCCTTGTAACATATGTAGATGTTAACTACATTATCATACTCACTTAGATGAGCACGCTGAAGCTTAGAGCACTTAAAGAATTTGCCTAAACTTGTACTCTTACTGAAACACAGAGTTTATGTTTAAATCCAGGTGGTCCCACCCAGAACCTGCATAATGAACTACTTATATACAGTTTCTCCCCTTGTGGCCTGGATTATAGCTGCTCCCAAGGACTGAATGGTTGCTGGGCCTCCACAGCTGATGCTCAGCAGATTTCTTTCTAGCACTTTCACATAATTTAGATCTCAGTGAGTCACATCCTATAATCGTTTTATGAGAACAAAGTGGCAAATAGCTAATTTAAAATTATCCCTGTCAGAAGAAGATAAGAAAATTACGTGTGGGTTTGATAAAAAACATTTTATATCTCTTCTAAAACACTTGTTAAATTTTATCGAGATGTGACCTTATAAACTTAGACCTCTAATGTCTCAGCAAGCTGTATGCTCCGTGGGAATTTGAATTCCCACTCAATATTTAATTTGTGTTAATTAACTCAATGTTTAATTTTTTCTGTTTGTTTCCATAGTCTTTAACATTTTCTACATGTGTTGACAAGAGGAAATATCTGACTACTACATCACACATTTTCTCTCTTGCCCTGCTGGTAGAGGTTTAAAAACAAGTGGAATTGTCAAAAGTCAGGCAGATTGAGCAAAACAAAACAAAACAAAAGGAAACAAAAACAAAGACACCTATTAATCCACAGCCTGGAAAATGAACTAACACATGTGCCTCCCCTCTATTTTTAATTAATCCAATGTCAGAGCTCCTTCTCCCACCCTGTCTTTATTTATACATCCTTTTAATCATTACTTCAGTTGCCATTATCTTCACTTCTTCTGTTGCCACTCCCCAGATTAATCCTAGAAGTAGTAATAAAAGAAAAAGAACCTCTTTCTTAGTTATTTTAAAATCAGTCCATTAGGCAGACACTCTGTAAATATCTACTATATTATGGAGTCCAGTAAACAAATCAGAGTGGGAAACACAGCAAAACAGAAGATACAGGCAAGTGTATCCATATTTAAGATAACTGTGCCGCCATTAAGTGGTGGAACACAGCAAGGGCAGTGAATTGTTATTACCACATTTCACTGATTGCTTTTGAAGTGCTCTTTATCATGGGGAATTTTAAACATATACAAAAGTGGAAAGCCTGGTAAGTGAACTCCCATACACTTACACTCACCCCAAAAGTCAGCAAACCCTGACCAGTTTTGTCACATACTGTGTTAGTTATCTATTGGAGTAAAATGAATTGCCCCACATTTCGCACTTTAAAACAACATACATTTACTATCTCACAGTCTCCATTTGGGGTTTATGTGAGTCTTCTGGCGCTGGGTCCCTCACAAGACGGTAGTTACCTCAGACCTCACCTGCGGGGTCCACTTTTAAGCTCACTCAAGTGGTTGTTGGTTACTCAGGAGAACTCTTGGGAGGCTTCCCCCTGTTGCCTCCCATGTGGACGTCTCTGTAGAACATTTCACAACACGGCAGCTTGCTTCATCAGACTGCCCACAAGAAAGAGAGCAAGAGAGAGTGAGCATGACAGGGAGTCACAGTCTTTGGAACATAATCATAGAAAAGTATCCAATCATCTTTGCCAAATTCTACCCTTGAGAAAAAAGTCACCAAGTCCAGCCCACACTCAAGGGGAAGGGATTACTTATGGGTGTAACTACCAGAAGGTAGGAACCACTGGGGGCTATTTTAAGAGTCTGTTCATCACACACACATATTCACATTCCTTCTACCCTCTCAGATTATTGTGAAGCAATCCCCAATTTCATATCACATCTTCTGTAACTGTTTTGGAATGTATCCCTAAAAGATAGAATTCTTTTGAAAAATACATAACTGAAGTGCCATTATTACACCTAAAATTTAATAGTAATTCTCTAATATTTTTAAATATCCAGTGTTCATATTTCCAACTGTCTCATGAATATAGTAACCCATTGAGATAGACTGATATATTTTCAGAGTTCCCACTGTGGTGAAGCAGAAAATAATCCAAATAGGAACCATGAGGTTGTGGGTTGGATCCCTGGCCTTGCTCAGTGGATTAAGGATCTGGTGTAGGTCACAGACACGGCTCGGATCTTGCATTGCTGTGGCTGTCCTGTAGGCCGGCAGCTCTAGCTCCGATTTGGCCCCTAGCCTGGGAACCTCCATGTGCTTCGAGTGAGGTCCTAAAAAGCAAAAAAAAAGGCAAAAAGAAAAATGTTTTCTAAGTCTATCCTTTTACTTTTTATTTTTTTGCTTTTTTAGGGCTGCACATAGAAGTTCCCAGGCTAGGGGTCGAATCAGAGCTATAGCTGCCAGCCTACGTTACAGCCACAGGAACACGGGATCCAAGCTGCATCTGCGACCTGTACCACAGCTGAAGGCAAAGCAGGATCCTTAACCCATTGAGCAGGGCCAGGGTTTGAATCTGCATCCTCATGGATCATTAACCTCTGAGCCACGATGAAGGGAACTCCCAGACAGTAGTTTGTTTGACCTGTTGTTTCCTGCAGTGTGAGTTTTGCTGATTGGAATCCTGGGTTAAAGTTTCACATATAAATTGATAAGTATTATAAATTGATAAGTATAGATTTTAAAATGGCGTTTTTTTTTGATATTTTATTTATTTATTTCATTATAGCTGGTTTACAGTGTTCTGTCAATTTTCTACTGTACAGCGTGTTGACCCGGTTACACATTCATGTACTGATTCATCAGAAGTGATTAGACTTAGTTCCCAGTCTATACAGCAGACTCTCATTGCCCATCCATTCCAAAGGCAACAGTTTTACACATTGAAATAAAGGCGCATCTTACCATCAAAGGCTTTATGTATTTTCTTAGGTGTCAGTTTTGATACTGTTTTCATTGCTTCAGCATGAGCAAACTTGTCTTGACTTTATCGTTATCACTTCAGTTGAATTATGTGCATTGATCCTATTACATAGATTGAGTTTAAAGGTTTTTTTTTTTTTTTTCAAAAAGATTATTCTGCGATTTTACACTGAAAGAAAAGGTTACTGTGATGGTAGGAGAACAGAACAGAACAGAGGGGAGTGCATTTGATTCATTGAGGACTGGGCCACTATGATCCCTTGGTGTTTCAGACTGTAAACCAAATGAAGGACATTTGAAGAAGGAATATAAATCCTGATGTCTGAAATGGATCAAGAAATTAGCATTCTTGAAAATTTCATAGTCAATAGCAGAATACTTTTAAGTTGTTTTCAAGATATATATTATGTTTCAATAAAATAGTATGGAAAAACGCAAATTAATGGCTTTGAATATAAAAGTGATTCCTTTTGGATTCTTTTTAGTTTTAGTTTTTCAGAATATTCTGTTGGCTTTGGTAAATACTAAGTGAAAACAATACTAAAAAAATTGCATCACCAGCGTTAGCCTAATTAAGGCACAGGAAAAAGACTGAAAGAAAATACATCAAATTGCTACCAATATGATGAGATTCTGGGACATGTATTTTTCCTTTATATCTTGTTATTGTTTTCCTGAAATGTTTACAATGAACAAGAATACCTTTTAAAATCGAGGAAAGAAACCTCAGTAAATATTATTGTTGTAAAAGCACCATGTCAGAGAAGTGACTAACTAGATTTTGGGATGGCTTCTCTAGGGGAGGCTGCAAGCTTCTCAGGCTTGTAGGCTGGGAGATGAGTTTTAGTTCTTGACCTTGGAGGCCTGTTAATGGACTACTGCCTTATTATTTATTTCTCTGTTTGTTTGGGGAATGCCCCATCCCTGCCACACCCCCCACCCCCACCCCCAACTCTGGAACTGTTTCGGTGGTATATGTGAGTGATGTTTTCCAATCCTTGTTAAACATTCTCATGATGACCTGGGAGTCTAGAAAAGCCTGTTGTATTCCTTAGGTGAAGAATTTTTTGTACCATCTTAATCATCAGCATCTTTGCTAATGTTTTCCTTTTTTATGGACATGTGGGAGTGATTAATGATATAAATCTCTGTAAAAAGAAGTTTTAAGAAACCATTCCAATAAATGTAAAATAAAAAATTCTAAATGATAGGAGGGTATCAGTTTAATTGGTTAATTGGCAGGGTTTTTTTTCCTCTCCTTAGTTGCTTTAAAAATAATTGTTTTTCAACTAAATTACCAGATTTGATGAAATGTATTACTAACAATAAAACTAAAAAAAAAAAACAAACAAAACCTTCTGTCTTCTAGAGCTAAGTTGAGGAGATTAAGAATTTGTCTCTTCTTTTCTCATATGTCTCTTCTTAATATAAGCCCATATTTCTTTGATACCAGATATCATAAGTTGTTGTATACATCATGGATGTTGTAACAGTTTTTCAGAAAAACAGAAGCAGCTATAAAATTACACAAGTTTTTTTTTTTTTTTTTCCTGATAGACGTACATTCTTCAGTTTATAAGTTTGGCTTGAGCCTGAGCTCTTTCACATTCAAAGTCTAAATGTTCTCCTGAGTCTGTTTTGGTTTGGACAGTATCTGCAGCATTATGGTAACCTCCTCCACTCCACCAAAAAACCTGTCTTGTATAATTTGTTCCTCTTTAACATATTTAAGAGCAAAAGACATTCAAGGCCTAGCCCAGTATTCCAGGCTTGATGAACAATTTCTGTGTAGTTAAAATCATCATTATACTTTGCCCTCTTAATTGAATTATATATTCATGGACATTAAACTGTTCTTAAGAATCACCTGGATATTTCTGATAGATGGATGCTGGTACCAGAGTGATTACTGGAATTCATGAAAAGACATCATCAACCCTTCATAGTTCTGAGAAATCTATGCCTGTTCCAAGAGATTTGGCAGTTTCTCTTGCCTTTAATTGTATTGTGTAGAGTGTGACAGTGTTCTGCAAAGACAATTATTATTTATTTCTCTGTTAAACTTTAGTATACTCTTTTTTGAAGACATTTTCAATGACAATTGGGATCCAGACTTAAAATAAGGTTCAACTACGTACCATGCAAACAAGGCTTATATCTTAGCTTAGGTAAGACTCAGATGAATCTGTAACCTTCTACACACATGCTAATTTGCACATGTGCAGGCATTGACATCCATGTCACAACTCACTCCTCTGCCAAGTTTCTTTTGGCACTGACTGTAAATTACAAACGAATCTGAGATATGTTAAAATGTGAAAAGTTCTGCACTCAGACTTGATGAAATACAGTAATAAATAACATTTATAGAGTATGTATAATATGCTAGATAGCTTACCTATATTATTTCACTTAATTTTCACAATTACCCTATAAAGCCATGCTGTTATTTCCTCAATTTTACAGATGAATAAAACTGAGTCTTAGAGAGTTTAAGTCACTAGCCTTAGGAAAAGACAGAATTGAGTCAAACCTTGAACTTGATAGCACTTAGGATCTTTAATTCCCTAGTTCTCTCTCAGTAAAGCCTTATTTTTTTAATGCACTCTTAGCACTGCCCCATAGAACTTTCTGTTATGGACATGTTCTCTATCTGTGCTGTCCAGTGTGGCAGTCACTCTCTGCCTGGGGCTATTGAGCATTTGAAATGTGGTTAGTTAGTATGACTGAGCAATTAACTTTTTAATGTTACTTAAATTTAATTAGTTTTTATTTAAATGGGCTCATGTGGCCCGTGGCTCCCACGCTGGAGAGTGCAAGGAAGCTCACTGAGTCTAAGTAAAATTCCAAAGACTTAAGGACAAAAAGTTCACTTTTATGCCTACAAAAATCATGTCTACACGAGTGCAGATATTCGAAAGCAATTACTTCTCTGTGACAACTTGACTATTCTCCTGGCATTTTGGAAGCTGTTTAGCAGATCTTAAATAAGAAGGGGCAATTAGAAAACTATCCTAACACTGTATGGGGTACTTGCTTATGATGTAGAGAGGTCCCTTATGGGATTCTTCTTAAGTCTACCATGATGTGTTTTTGTTGATGTTGTTATTAATGCTTTGCATTTGAAAAGTACTTTACATTTTACCTACTGGTTTCCAGTTATCTTATGAACTTTATCAAACATTGTATAAGTAGAATGGGCATTACCATCCCTATTTTACAGTTGAGGAAATTAAGACTCAGAGAGGTTATTTAGTTTGCCTGGGATCTCACAGTAAGGAGTGACTTACCTGGAGCTAGATCTTTGGACATTCAGTCTGCTGTGTTTTCCGTACAAGGAGCTTTTTCTTCACATTTGCATTCAAGCATTTTTTATTTAATGACAAATACATGCCAAACAAACTCTGCAGGAAGAAGCTCTGACTTTGGGTGAAGATGATTCCACGCAAGCTGGTAGAATGGGGTGTCACTCAATGAGCATTCGTCCCTCCCAGAGGAAGCCTTTACCAATGGCTTGAGTAATGTCACTATCTTCAGGGTGACTGGCTTTAAGCCAAGTGGTTATAGTGGAAGATCAGTCTCTGGGGCACTAATTGCGCTGCTCTTCAGTGTGGCCGTTTTTTTGCACTTTGCGAAGAAAATGAGTGTGTCATAGTATCAGTTCCTCCTTGGGTTATTTTGGTTGGCTTCAAGTACCATTCCTTTTGTAGTTAGGTGGGGAAAGGGAAAGCAGATGGTCACCTTGTCAAATCTTGTTTTCAAGTTAAATACACACAGCCCTCTTTCCTAGGTAGTCTAATTCCCTTTTAATGGGGATGCTTTGAAATAAGGAGACATTGGTGGTTTTGCATAGGATATAATGAATGTTTAAATAATGTCCACCTACTTGGACAGTGCTCTTGGAAAAATGCCTTCATTTTTATGGAAGTGTCATCTGTAATCTTCTGTGGTGTCTAGAACAGTAATCATTTAGCTTCTCTATACTTGAGTCTCTCCAGAGTTATACCTCTGTACATACAGCCAAAGCTATATGTAGTACAGGGAGCAGTGGTGTGTGTCTGGGCACTGTTAGGTGCCATTCAGTCAGAGATTAAAGGAGCAGAGGGGGAATTCCACAGATATTCCCATTGCGACCACATTTTGGTTACTTTTTGGATACAGAGGATGAAGAAATAATAGTTACTCAAAACTGGAAGTCACCTCTTTTTTTAAAAACTTTTATTGAAATATGGTTGATTTACAATGTTAATTTCTGCTGTATAGCAAAATCATTGTTATAAATATATACATTATTTTTCATAATTCTTTTCCATTATGATTTATCACTGGATATTGAATATAATTCCCTGTGCTATACAGTAGGACATTGTTGTTTATCCATCCTGTATATACTACTTTGTACCTGCTAATACCAACTACCAATCCATCCCTCCCCTGGCTCCTCCCCCATGGCAACTGTTCTCTATGTCTGTGAGTTTGTTTCTGTTTCATAAGTTCATTTGTGTTGTATTTTAAATTCCACATATAAGTGATATCATACAATATTTGTCTTTCCCTTTCAGACTTAGAATGTTAATCTCTAGGTCCATCTGTGTTGCTGCAAATGGCATTATTTCATTCTTTGTATTGGAAGCCATCTTGTTAATCCATCTACTTCCTAGAATAATGAGGACCAATTGATTAGGGAGATCTTAGATCCTTCTCAGATTTATTCTCCATGTTAGGTAGAAGATAGAGAAAATATCTTTAGTTTAAAAAAATTTATGGCATGAAAAGGAGAAGCTGGTCTTCTTATCTTTGTCGATTCTGAAGTCCCTGTTTCACATCTTTCTATGTTTCCTTACTTCCTTGCCCTTGTAAAGTCACATTCTCTAGATCATCCACATTACATAGAAAAAAGTGAACTTTCAGACAAAGAGAAAACTTTCACTCTCCCTCTATTTCTAGAAGAACATGATTCTTGTCACTTTTTTTTGGTCAATCAACAGTGATTTATTGAGCACCTACTGTGTACTTAGAACTGTGTTGGAATTTTCCTTCTTGCCCTGAAGCAGAGCACATTGATTTTTTAGAGCCGACTTTAGTTAAGATTTTAATTTAAAACCCAATATTATTTTTAAAATGTGTGCCATTCCTCTTGGAGTTCTGAAGTCTTTTACCTTCTGCCTGTGTATTAGCTTGGGGGAAATCTCCTTTTTCTTTGTTTGTTTCATTTAGCCAGAATTAAAGGAGACAATTTAAGCTTGGTAATTTTTAAGGAATTTCTTTTAAAATGTTTTGACATTGTGGCTGATGGTCTGGTTAATTCATAAAGGGTTTGTAGTTACTATAAATTCTTAACTATCTAAAAATATATAGTTCGTAAGATTAATATTCTGCACACACGTGAAAAGTATGCCTTCATACAACACAACTAGATTTAGGCTTAGTTTATTGAAATGTTTTTTTATCTAGCACATTACATACCACCCTCTAACCCTTATGCTTAAATGTTGGTTAACAAGGAGACAATATAAAAGCCTATTTGGTAATCATTTTGTATCCTGTGAACATTTTGTGGAATCTACATAAACCTAAAATAAACAAACAAACCCTGACTTTTACCATTACCGAATAATGATTGTTAACTAGCTGGGAAGTGGAGAACTAGATGCCAACTCATTGATGTTTAATGAAATTTATTTATTTATTTATTTATTATTTTTGTCTTTTAGGGCCGCACCAGTGGCATATTGAGGTTCCCAGGCTAGGAGATGAATCAGAGTTGTAGCACCTGCCTATGCCAGAGCCACAGCAATGTGGGATCTGAGCCACATCTGCAACCTACACGACAGCTCTTGGCACTGCCAGATCCTTAACCCACTGAGCGAGGCCATGGATCAAACCCTCATCCTCATGGATGCTAGTCAGGTTTGTTAACCACTGAGCCACGACAGAAACTCCTACTGAAATTTATTTGTAATGAATTATTTGGCCAAATGACAAGTCTGGGTCTTTTCTTTCCCACTATGAATGAGACTACAAAACAAATGACTTTTTCACTGAATCTTGTTTTCCTCTGTGATTCTTAAGGAGGGTCCTCTTTCCATTTTTTAGAGTTTTTTTACTTATTTATAATTCTTGGAGGAAATGTTACACAAAACCACAAATATTTCAAATATCATTGTTATCATTGCATTACTCATTCAGGCTGCAAATGAGTGTTTTTGCCATTTCAAACTTCCAGAGCAAGAGTGAACAGAACTGTGTGTCTCCAAGGTTAAGCAGATGTGGTAAAAGCACATTCTCTCCATGTTTGTTTTGCTAACAAAAGCAAAAACTTAATATGTGTTACAGACTTTTCTTTCCCTTTCCCATTTGTTAAATTATTAGTTGGTTATTGTCTTTAAAAAGGAGATTATAAGAACATACTCTTCTGTGAGATCTGAATACTCAAGTATCCTTGATTTCTATGAAATATAGCTTTTATTTTTAATTAATGCATTTGTGTGATATTAGTATTTAGAAGAATTTCATATTTTACTGGAAATTGCTCTTAATATTTTGTTTGCTAAGCCATGTTCAACTTTATCTGTAAGAAAACCATATTCAAATTTCTCACAATCATTTCTAAGCCTGAGGTCTCCTTAAGGATGCTTTATTCACTGTTGGCTTCTACACTTGATCTTTAACTTATGAGCTTTCTCTATATCTCTATGTCCTATATTCTAACTTCTTTTTTTGTATGGGGAGATTTGGAGGTGGTCACAGTATTTAATTTTTTCCCCCTCTTTGCATTTTGAAGATGAAAAAAACATCTGTATAAACTTCTAGATTATTATGTGGGATAGTAATAATAGTATGTGGCCTTTATGAAAGATGCTATAAATTTAGAAAAAATTAAATCTTATTTTCCTTTTAATGGTATTGAATCTGGGTACATTCAGAAAAATGCCTATATGGTACTCTGGAAGGTGGACTTCATGTTGTTGTTGCCAACTGGTTTCTGGCATTTATAACTAGATTTCTATTATTTTTCCACTTTTCCCTTCCCTTTATCTTTAAAACCTCTCATCCTGAAGTTACCATCTGCTTCCCATCCCCTGACACGAGCATGCATTATTTCACACTCAGTCCTGAATAGTATAGTTTGCTATTAAGTTCAATATCTAACTATATACTAATGACTAATGATTAATATCCATCTGAATGTTAAAACACACTATGAGGCCTCCTTTTCCCCACCCCAGGGGTTACAACTTGAAATGAACATTTGTAGCCCCTTAGGGAAAATTATTATGGAAATTTCTGGAATATCTATACTCCGTATTTGATTTCAAATGATAATATAATCAATCTAGTGAAGAAAATCATCCTAAAATTTCATATTATGATTAAAAGTGTAATCTGGCTGAAAGAGAAAATTCTAATTATTAAATTAGAAGAGTCACAATTCCTCAAGCACAGTTTTTAAGCTCTGCATCTTTGGAGAAAATGGCTACCTTGGATGAAAAGGTACAGCTGGCACTTTGCCCACCATGTGGAAAGTGCTCAGTAAATATTTGTTGCATGAAAATTTAAAAGTTAGCCCACTCCCAAAACCATGGGAAGCTTTTCTGATTTTTCTTTTTCTATTTTAGAACTAAGTGATTTATTTCCATTATGAAAAGAAAAATTTCCTTCTAAACTGAGCTAAAATTTTAATTATAATGAGGGCGTAAGAGAAGAAAAAAAGAAAAGGGAAAAAAAGGAAGAGAAAGAGGAAGAAAAGAGAAGGAAGGAAGGAAGTGAAGACAGTCTGCATTCACATTTGGTTGCTGTCCTGAGATTAAGCCCGACCACACAAAAACCCAAAGGAAGCAAGCATCATTTAACATTCAACTTGCAATTCGTTTTGTGACTCTATCATTATGCCAGCTCATTTGTCTGCAGTTTAAAATGTGTTATAAAGTCAAAACTTAGAAGTAAAATTCTTTCGCTTCCTGATACTAGAGTGAGCGTAGTACATCTGCCTGTTTTGGATCATTTCTAAGCATTTCTCAAAGGTTAGTTCCACTTTGCCTGAAAGATGGTGTTTTGAACCATTGAAAACTGTTTCATCAAAACTTTATCAGGTCAGAGTTTTTTAAAAATTTTTAAAAATTTGTTATTGGCAGATATTACTATTCAACAGTTTAACATTAGTCACCTTGCCTTATTAATTTTATTTCTAAAATGTTTCTTGAATATGCCCCCTTTTATCTCTGCTCAGACCCTGTGTTTATATCCAGAACACCTCTCGCCAGACCTGCTGCTAGGTCCTGGATTGACCTCTGCCCCAATCTTTCCTGATTTAATTATTTCCTTAGGTTGTCATCAGGATTATTTTCCTAAGAAAAAGGATAAATTGTGAAGTTTCTTTTTTCTTCCAAAGCCTTCAATGGCTTTCATTTGTTTATGTAATAAAGTCTAAACTGCTTGAAGATCTTTTTTTTTTTTGTCTTTTCTAGGGCTGCACCCATGGCATATAGAGGTTCCCCGGCTAGGGGTCCAGTCAGAGCTATAGCCACCGGCCTTTGCCACAGCCGCAACAGTGCAGGATCCGAGCCGTGATCACAGCAAGCCAGATCCTTAACCCGCTGAACAAGGCCAGGGATCGAACCTGCAACCTCATGGTCCCTAGTCAGATTCGTTAACCACTGAGTCAGGATGGGAACTCTGAGATCTTTTGTCATCCAGCTCCAAATACCTTCCCAGCCTCAACTCCTTCTTCCCTCTATTTATATGGTTGGTTTTTTTTTTTTTTTTTTGTATCAGTGAGTTCCACAAATGCAACAGACACTTTCACATTTCTTTGTGAAGGTCTTTGTTCACACAGTCCTCATCTGGAATGTCCTTACTCTGCTTTTACATGGAAAATCCTAGCTCAACTAAAATATCCCCCCTTTATGAAGCCTTGGGTACCTTCCCCAGCTGAACATAATTGCTCTTTCCTATAAACTCCTATAGCATGTGGAGTAAATTAATATGTTAGACACGGAAAAAGTTTTACAGTTCAAACTTCCTTGAGAAATCATGGTGTTAGATGATTGGGTTTTCAGTTAAAGAAACATAACATAAATCGGGTGAAATAAAAGATGTATTTATTAGTTCACGTAACCAAAAATCCAGTGGCTGAGGTGGCTAAATGCAGTGCCCAGCTAGTGTTATCAGGGATCTGTCTTATTTCTTGGCTCTGGTTTCCTCCGTGTTGATTCTGATCTTAAACAGACCCTTCACTCAGCATAATAGAAAAGTGGTTTTCGGAAGCCCCAGATTTACGTGGTATTTTTAGTTCTTCATCTCAGAAGGAAAGAAACCCTGTTCCATAGCACTGGTACCAACTTCTCTTTTCCTTGGGCACTGATTGTCTCCGTTTGGGTCATTTGTCCACCCAGGTTCTCTTGTTGTTTCTGGAAAGTTGGGGTTCTTTGATTCATTAGTCCAAGCCACATGCTCTTTCTGGGGAAGGAGACAGAGCCATGTGATGGATATACACACAAAACACTTCAGAATGAGGAAGAAGGAGTCTCCAAAGGAAAGTGATATTTATTTATTACATTCTCTTTTGGAGATTTTAATTTTGCCCTTTGCTGTAGCTCACTGTTCAAGTGTGTCTTAGCTTTTTAATTCTAAGCTTCTTCAAGGCAAGTATCAACATATTCCATAAATGTTGGCTGATGCAGTAAATGTTAGCTGAGTGAGGAACTTACCAGGCAGATAACAAATGAAATAGCATCCGACATTACCATTTTAATGGACTAAAGGGTTCATTTTGACCTTTTCAAAGCTTCATTAGTGAGTCTTGAGTTCTCAGAAAATGGGAGAGGGGATTAGTATTTAAGATACAACTAATTTATTTAAAATATCAGGTCTCGAATACTTCTAGCTATGATTTGGCTATCAAAAACAATTTAAATTAGAATGTTATGACATAGAAAAATTGTTGCTTTTAGTAGAGAAATAGTGTATTACCATTACAAAAACAATACTACTTAAAACCTGCATTTTCAATCTTTCACAATTAGGCAGTCAGTTTTGTTTTATAGTCTTAGAAAGTATGAGATCTTGCCAACTGGAGTTTTAAAATCTTCAAAATGGAAAATTAAAGAGTAGTTCCTCATTTCTTTTCTTAGTAACTTTAAATAATCTATGAAAATGACCTTGCTTTGCATGTTTTTGCTCTAAATAGTCTAAGTGCTTTATTTAAACTGGTTATTTCATTCTCTTGATGCTACACAAGAAGGTTGATCACACTTGGCCACAACACAGGCAGTACTATATATTGTGAACATCGAATTTGTATTGTTCCTTCAACAAGCTTTTAATAAAGCAATTTTTAAGCTTGTTTACTTCAAATCTGTTCTAGAGGTTGTTTAGTATAGAGAGTTAGCATTCTGGATTTGGAGCAAGACTTAACCTGATAGGAAATCTAACCCTGCCACAAGGTAGCTCTGGGCATCCTTAGAGAAGTTACTTAGGCTCACTGAATTTTACTTTACTAATCTGTAATATGGCGTTAATACTGTCCAGCTCAGAGAATTGAGAAGGTAAAAGGGGGTAATGTGATGTGGGTATGGAGTGTATGGGCCATTATAAAGGCTAGGTATAATATATGGGCTATTATCATGATAGCTGTTATTGTACTTTGGCTGGTACCTATTGCTTAATCTCTAGAGGAAGCAAAGTTAGAAATCCCTGGGAAAGAGCATTTGTGCAGTTGCATTAAAAGTACTCCTTCTTAAAATGGAAAGTATTGCATTTAAGAGACAGAACAATGTCCTTATTTCATCCCTGATAAGATGTCCTGCTTTTAACCCTTGATAGATTCCACTCTTGCCTCTACTGCTTAACTCTCATCCCACCCCCCACTCTGGCCTAAATGCTTCTCTTCCTTAACTGCAGCCACTAGTATTTTGTGACAAAAGACCCCTCCTCCATAGATGGACCATGAGAACCACAGGGCCAGTCCCAGTGTGACTTTTTACCTCCCACAAGAAAATAGTTTCCTACTCCAGTTGAGGTTAAATTTAATTTTTTTGGTGAATTTAGGACAGCTATACTTTAGTTTCTTAAATAAAAAAGATGTGAGATGAAGCAAGGCATAACATTTAGGGAGACCTACCCAGGCACCGCAGACTTCTAGTGAGGCCGCAGATCTCAGAACTTCACTGTGATTAGAGCCATGATGGTGTTAGACTGACGATGGCTTGCTTAACCTTACACTTGCCATGATTCTGGACTGAGCACACTGTTTCCTGTAAAGAAAATCTCTGCTTCTTATGTGCACACAGCAGGTGTTCATCCTTGCACCAGTCCCTACTCAGTGCCACTTGCTGTTTATAGTGATTTTTGAAATTTTTCATTTTGCAAAAATTTCAAACTTATGGAGGTGTTGCAAGTTTAAAGATAACTGTATAGCTTTTGCCCAGATTGACCAATTTTGTTTTGATTGAACACATGTTAAAGATTTTAACTCGTTATTAATGAGGGAAACACACAGTGTCACAACTGATTCAAAGGTTTGTTTATAGATAAAAAATATGGAAATGAATTTGCAAATGTATGCAAAACTGGCTTTTTCCACAAAGGGGGAGGGAGGTCTGCTGTACCTCCACTTGACAGAATTTTTGTACAAGAATTGTCTTGCCTTTCTATGAAGACTAATTTTCAGCATTTTGCCACAGATCCTTTTTTCTGATTATATTTTTCTTAATGCTTTGAGCTTAGTTTGCATGGCCCTTGCCCCAGTGACCATTAATACCTTTAATTCACTGGTAATTCTGAGAGAAAACACATTTTCTTATAAAACCATAGCAAGTTACTGAATTTACAAAATTTAACATTGATATAATATTTTAATCTACAATTGATGTTTTGTCAGTTGTTCTGATAATATTCTTGGTGGCATTTTTCATTCTCTAGTACTGAATTCAGTTCAAGGTCATGTATTTTCTATACTTATCTTTTTTATTGAGATATAATTGCCATACAATATTATATAGTTTCAGGTGTGCATCATAATGATTTGATATTTGTATATATAAATATCACAGTAAGTCTAGTTAACGTCTGTCACCATTCATTGTTACAAAATTTTTTTTCTTGTGATGAGAATTTTTAAGATCTACTCTCTTGTCAACTTTCAAATATGCAATAAGGTATTAAGCTATAGTCCCTGTGCTGGTCATTACATCCCTAGGAAATGTTTATTTTATAATAAACCACCTTCACCCATTTTACCCCACCTCCACCCCTACCTCCCCCTCTGGCCACTACCAATCTGATCTCTGTATTTATAGTATCTCTTTAGTTCTTTTTATATTTTCAATAAAGTTTTGGAGTTTATTTGTGGGAAGTTACAGAATTTCTGTAATTGTGTGTTCTTCGTATGATAATATCCTCAGCTACTATGTCAAAAGCTTACTTTAAAAAAAATGCATTTTGATTCCAAATACTGGGGGGAAAATAGCAAGCATAAATCAGAACATCAAAGTAAGTCCCACCATGCCTACAGTGTACAAATAGCTGTTGATGAGTTTGCCATGCTTACTGAACTGAATAAGTATAAAAGCTTTGCGTGTGCATTCCTATTTTCAGGCCCAATACAGTACGTTAACCTCAGAATATCAAATTGAATCAGGGGTTCTGAGAAGAGCCGTCTGCAAAGCAGTTAGAATGACACTCTTCATTACACTATCTAGATTCGGGTTTCAGGCAACTATAACCAGACCTTTTCTAACCTCTCACCTACGGTGAGATACGCACAGCTACCCAAGTTAGTGACTGCCTTCTGGCATGGGCCCTGTACCTCTTAAAAGTGAAGTCCACTGAGGCCCACAGAGCCAAATCTGAAATTATTAGGAAGAAGCTTTTCTGGATGACATTTTTTTTTTTTCTTGGTGAAACCCAAATAAGGCTGCTTGCTGCACACACAGTATGTCAGCACGTATTATGCAGTCTGGGGCTGAGTGGATGTGTCAGCTGCCCATTAGACCACACTAAAATAGAATTGCTGGGCGCCTGAAGCATGAAGCATGATATTAGATAAAGTGATGAAATTTCACTCGATTAAAGAGCCAGGTCAAGGACAGTTACCTCAGGAAATTCCTTTTTTCCTCGAATATTCTCGCAACTTTGATGAATTTATCGTTTTCTTGCTTATTTTTCATTATTGTCTGGAACTTTATGAACAATAAAATGTGCCCTCAGCAGGCACTGACATATTGGAGCGATCAGAATCATAGGTTATATTGATTCAAAGAAAGAAAGGGGGAAAAAGACGGAATTGACATTGCCGCAGGTCAAAAGCCCTTGGAAATGTTGGATTGATTTGTTTAGACAGTTGTTTGATTTCTCACTCTCTTTCTCATTCTCTAGCTCTTTTGTTTTTGTTTTTGTTTTTTCTTAATAAAAGGATAGGAAAAGAAGAGAAAAAGGTAATCTTTTTTATTTTAGGCCAGTCGAAGGATAGGAACAGAAGCATATGGCTTGGCAGAAAGTTTTATTTTTATTTATTTGATTTATAAGGACAGAAGAGAAATGCTTCTTGCAAAGGGCTTCTTTTATCAAAAAGACTTGAAGGCTGAAAATAAATGACTGCATACCTGCACTGCTTCTTAAATTTGAGTTGAAAAACCACAGCTATCCAGGGTAGAGTGGTCTGGCTGTCCCTTCCAGTAGGAAAAAAAAATTTTTTATAGTTCATTCATACTGTATTCTGACTTATTTACAGTAACATTTGAGGAGTGAAGGGAATGAGAAGTGAATATTCAGATCACTTCAGTTTCGCCCTTAGATCTTGAGGATTCTCCTAGCCCCCCTCCTCCCCTCCCATCCTGCCAGTGAGGGTGGAGGTTCTTAAGTCAGGCGGCATCCCAGGACAACCCTGAGGGAGCAGCACTGAGGCCAGCTAATCAGATCATGTAGAACTCTAATTCGATTGGTTCAGCTGCTTCTTTGGGCCAGAAAATCCACAGTTGCAAATGTGCTCATCTGGGGATTTCAGGACATTTTGGAGGCATAAGCTTTCAGCACCACTTGAGGGTCATTACAAACCCCCAACTCAACAAATGATTGAGGAGCCTTAGTTCAATAAATTTCCCAGACAGTATTTTAACTTTGGTGCTTTGATTTCATTCCATGCTGCTTGAGTTTTTAGGTTCCTCTTTCTCCCTTCATAATATAGGAATGATATTAGCATTTATACCTCTTCCGGCTTATAAGATTATAATGAAGATGAAATAAAGGCATCTGTTTATTTACAGGTATGTTGAGGTCCTACGAGGAAAAGTGTCATCTAGATTTCAAATGGTGTCATGACTATGTTTTTATACAATATGAATTTTTAATACTAGTGGACAAAGAATTGGTGTGACCCAATTTGCTGTACTTCCTTGGAATATGAATCATAGATAGACACCCTTAAAATTTACATCTGCTTTTTTAGCAAATTCCTTATGCATTGCATGAATGTTTCTATAAATCAAACTTGTTTTATAATAGCATTTTTGAGATAAGAGTTGATATCCAAGGAAGAAGTATCTTAAATGGCAGCCTGGTGGGATGGACCGGAAATACAGGAAGGCTTCTTGGGTATAATGCTGGTTTCTCAGTGTCTTCATAATTAAAAAACAGAAGTGAGAGAGCAAAAATATTTTTTTTAATTACAGGAAAAAAGTACAATTACTTGTTATATAAAAATGTTAGATACTTGTTTTCAGATCTGCTTGACTGTAATCTTTCTTTTCTTTTTCCCCTGGAGCCAAGCGGGGGGGGGGGGGGGGTTGTTTTTTGTTTTTCAAAGTATTGAAGTGGTTTGAAAGATCAGAAGGCAGTTGTGTTAAGTTTTCTATTATTAGCATGGAAGTGATAACAGCTTTCTTATCCCTTGGGAGAAGAGGTGGCAGTTGCAGGCTGAGGAGTTCTCAGTGCCGTACTGGCAAACTTTTCATGAAAACAAAAGCAGAAGTAAGAATATCTGCCTGTAATAAAATGAGGAGTCTGCTACTTTTTCTCAGTATAAAGTGAGGCGTAAAGACACACCAATCAGATAAAAGTGCCATGAAATGGGAGGAATTTTAAACTCTTCCTTCCATGGTCTTGGTGATTTTGGTCTCTTGGAGGCCAAGGACCATGTGGCTGGTACTCTCAATGTTCTCAGGGCTCTAAGAGTCAGCTTGCCATCTCCTGTGTTTTTCATTAGGCACTTGCTTTGTTTGTGTCATGTTATTTTGGCCTAATAAAATCCTTCACTCAGCTACAGAATGGGGAAGATCTATACCAAATCTTGGGTGGCAAAGTAAGGATTTGTCAATTCTTTTAAGATGCAGGAGGAGGCCTCTGACAACATGTTTTCTTCATCTTCATCAAACACATGGGCAGTAGGAAGCAAGAATTGTATACTACTTATAGCCATCTTGCTTATGATGCACATTACATGCTTTGTCCGAGCAACAATAAACAAAATTACTTTGAAATCTCTCATTGGCACCTTTAACGAACACAATAGATGGAAGAATACGGCTTATCAGATGTGTCCTCCTTTTCTCTATGATAAACTCAAGTAAATATTCCATTATAAGAAGTATTTGGTTCCCACATGGATTGTGAAATCTCTTGGGTTATATTAAGGCTGTAAATGCAGTTCAAAGCCTCGCTCTAGGGGATGGGTGCCTCTTATTTTTTGTTCTTTCCCAAGGGGCTCTGATTAGTCTAATGCTCATCTGGTGCAATAACGGAAAGGAAGTTTCCTACAGGCAACTGCAAACAGAGCCTCAGTTGAGTATTTGCTACCTTGGGAGAGTCAGGTCTTTCTTATATCTGCTGGGGAAACACACGCTCCCTGAGGGGAAAGAACTGGGAAAACAGACTCCTCTGACAAGTGCAGAATATTCCCATACAGTGCTGGAGAGGAGATTTTGTCTTCCTCATCAAGTCATTTTTACATTTTCCTCTTTTTAAAATTTAAGGGATTTTTTTTTGTCTTTTTGCCTTTTCTAGGGCCTCTCCCTCGGCATATGGAGGTTCCCAGGCTAGGGGTCTAATTGGAGCCATAGCTGCTGGCCTACACCAGAGCCACAGCAATGCAGGATCTGAGCCGCGTCTGCAACCTACACCACAGCTCACGGCAACGCCAGGTCCTTAACCCACTGAGCAAGGCCAGGGACTGAACCTGCAACCTCATGGTTCCTAGTCAGATTCGTTAACCACTGTGCCACAACTGGAACTCCGGGATTTTTTTTTTTTTTTGCTTTATTTTATTTTAACATGAGAGAACTAAAAGGGCAAAATGTTCAAGATGGACATTCTTCTAATGTGAAGGGTTTATTATTTCAGTTCTGAACACTGACTTCTGTCACCTCCGCCAACACGAAGGAAGAGACATTTCTTTTTCTCTCCATGACACCTTCAGTGACATGACACACGGATGATGGACTATGTAATGATTTAGCCAAGCCAGATCTTTCTGCCCAGGGGCACACACAGCACTTAAAACCTCAATGAGTTCTTATTTATTTGTTTATTTAGTCATTATTTTTTAGATCTCTCTAGGTATTTAAAATCCATCTACTTTTTTTCATCCTTTAAACAGAGAATTTATTTTTCTTATTACTGAACAACTATCTTCATAAGCCAAAGAAGTCGAGTTCTAATTATGGGGAAAATCCACAAATATTTCAGTTGTGATTCTTTCATTCTTTAATCACTGGAGTTTTTGTATGACGTCTTCTTTACCTGGACCCTGCATAGAGGAGAAATTGTATGTTCTTTAATCTTAAGGTTAATCCATCTGTCATGTCACTTTGACTGATTATTTCCTTTCCAATGTATCACACTGCATAACACTTTCTGCTGGATTCAGCTTGATTCATTCCTGTCTGTTTTCCTGTGTTGTGGGTGACATGATGTGCCAGGGAGTTTGCTTGCAGCCAGTGCTGGTTTGCTTAAGAGCACTTGAGCACTTCCTGAATGACATAGGAATTCCTTTAACACCACTGACATGGTGATTCTTTTAGGATAAGTCATGCCACAATCTTTTTTTTTTTTTCCCTTCTTCCTGGCTTAGCCAGGTAGGAATTAATATAACAATGAATGGGTGAACAGAAGGAAGATGAGGAGGTCTCAGAGATCTGGGCTTTAGTTTAATCATAGCCACATGGAACATCAAGAATTAAACTTTCAAGTAGCCTTAGGAGAAATTTGCGGTTCCTAAGATCCAATGACATTTAATTATCATTCAGGACAAAATTGCAAAATGACCACTTGGTTTTGTTTTTTTCATTTTTTTTTGTCTTTTTGCCTTTTTGCCTTTTCTAGGGCTGCTCCCTCTGCATATGGAGGTTCCCAGGCTGGGGGTCTAATCAGAGCTGCAGCTGATGGCCTACACCACAGCCACAGCCACACCTCATCTGTGACCTACACCACAGCTCACAGCAATGCTGGATCCTTAACCCACTGAGCAAGGCCAGGGATCGAACCTGCAACCTTATGGTTCCTAGCCAGATTTGTTAACCACTGCGCCACGACAGGAACTCCGCCACTTGGTCTTAAGACTCATCACAAATTTTGGAAACAAAGAGGATGAAGGAATAGCAGATACATATTTTTTTTAGAAAGGCCTTGACAATTCACATGTGGTCAGAAAGAGTTCTCAGTGGCCTTACCTGAAAGATGTTGTTAGTTTGATTAATGTCAATTATTACCTGATTCCAACTAAGGCTGAATCCCAAGCAATAAATGAGAGAAGAGGGGTGGGGACTGGTAATCAGTAAGGGACAGAGGGGCTGGAGTCAGGGAAAGTGTCATTGAGAAGATGACACTTGATGAAGACCATTAAGGAGAAGATGAAGTCAGCCTTATAGAATCTTCCAGTTAGAGATAATATCAAGTCAAAGGCTGTGAGGCAGGAGTGTACCCAGTGAATTTATAGAAAGGAGACCATATATTCATGGGATGTTCTTGTACATGGGGAGATAGAAGAAAATGTGGGGTCATGAGAGGGTTTTCTTCAAGATGCTTGACATCCACAGAGATGACCCAGTAGAGAGGGAGAAATTCATGATGCAGAGAAAGCTTGGAGAGGAAGTTTCAGGAGTTAGGGTGATCTTAGAGAGGGGAGATGGAGTCTGGTATACATGTGAAAGGTTGGCTATAGAGAGGAGAATAAACAGTTCACCCACTGAAGCAGGAAGAAAGCACAAGGGCACCACTCCAGATAACAAAGGAGGTTAGTGTTGGGAGCTTCAAAAACTGTATTCAGATATTGTGTGTGTGTGTGTGTGTGTGTGCGCGCGCGCGCGCGCATGTAGAAATAAAGTCATTGCATGTGAAGATGGGGAATGTGTTAGAAGTGTGAGAGTGGAAATTCTTGTTGTGGTGCAGTGGAAATTAATCCAACTAGTATCCATGCGGATACAGGTTCACTCCCTGGCCTTGCTCATTGTTTCGGGGATCTGGTGTTGCCGTAAGCTGTGGTATAGGTCGCAGACACAGCTTGGATCTGGTGTGGCTGTGGCTGTGGCTGACAGCTGCAGCTCCGATTCAGTCCCTAGCCTGGGAACTTCCATATGCCATAGGTACAGCCCTGAAAAACAAAACAAAACAAAACAAAAAAAGACTGAGAGAAAAGAAAAAGTCATGAGATATACATCTGTGGTAGGCTTACTCTGTCTCAGGTCTCAAGTTTGATGACCACTTTTTCAGGGTAATGGGAGAGTGATGGATTATGGAAATGTTTTGTGATTGATGGGTAGAAAGAAGGACCTCTTTGAGGACCTGGTTAGGAATTTAAAATGATGTTAGTCAGCAAGCTTTGTAGCTTTCTCCAGTCATGACCTTCTCTGTGGGTGCATAGAGAAAGCTGATAGGATTTAATCTGGCCTAGGGATTTTTCAGGTGAAAACTATGAGACAAGATTGCTAAGAATATGTGAAAAGGGGTAATATAATGATGGGCTATCACAAACTAGGTGAGGTGGGGGACCCAGGGACCATGAAAATATGTGGTTAATGCCTAATAGCTCCTAGTGGAGCCAGAGTTCCTTAGAGTTGGGGTTTTAGCAAGAATGAGCTGGAAAGAAACAAAGCTTGAAATTGCAATGTTGGAGGTGTTATATTTGCTGGTGATGCCAAGTCTTGGGTGTCACCTTGGCATAAGTAGTTTAGGAAGAATAGAGGATTTGAGAGTTGGAGGATTGGGCATCAGGAAACTGAGAGTCTAGAGTGTTGGAAAGATCATATATATGGGTACTGAAGTCACCAAACGTGATGAAGAGATGGCAGTGAGCCAGGAGTTAGAAATTTCAAGGTATTAGGAGAATAACCTGGGGGGTCTGTAGGTGACTGCAACAAGTTGAAACAGTGATCAATAAAGACTAATGGTTTAAAATTCAGAGATGAGGGTGGTGGTGGTTGTTATTCGTGTGGTGGGAGGGAGACAATATGTAACCAGAAAGACACCTACCACACTTCTAGGCCTGGTATTGCAAGAGTCTTGCAAGGTAAAACAGCCACTACCACAGAGGGCTGGGTGAAAGGCAAGTAGTTTCTTGAGAGAAGACTCAGTTCATTTAGAGCAAGAAGTGAAAGGAAAGTTCTGAGAAGAACTAGGAGAAGGTAATCACTGAGCATGATTTCCAGAAGGCAGTGTTGAAAGATTCCATGAATTGGGCATGATGACATAAGGGAAACTACAGAAATAGTTAAAGAAAGAGTCCAGGGAGATTAGAGATAAAATTAGGAGTTCTGACTTCTTGTGGGACCTGATATCCATCTGAAGAAACAGCACAATGAGGTTTACTTAAATGTTCTCAAAGTAGATATTGAGGACAAGGCTTGGAGTATTGTAGGGCAATGGGCTGTGGAGGTCTTTCCAGAAGCATCCTAGGACCCTCTCTTACTCCTGTCAATGATGGCGTAAGACATGAGATGGGCAGCCTTATTCTCAGTGTCTGGAAATCTAGGAGAGGTGTGGATGCCAGGGAGGGGTGGTTTTCTTTCATTGGACATGAGGCTAACCCTCTAATCAGAGTAGATTTGGAAGCATCTATTGGAAAATGGTGTTGGAGATGAGGTAAGCCTGCTTTAATTTCAACACCCTGAACCACACCCTACTCCAAAGTTATACTTTGCCATACAGGTTCCACTTACCTATTCTTGTCTTCTTTCAGTCTTGCAAGTAAAAAAGAAAAAAAGACAAAAAATTTTTTATGCCTTTATCTCTTTGGTTTTGTGAGATTCCGTGATTGTGCCTCAAGTGTATTTGTTAGTATAATTCCCAGCAAGAGAGACCACTTATTCCATGTTGGGGCCCCCATTCATTCCCCCTGGCATGTTCACGTACGATGGAGTGTTTGGTTTGTTTACTGGTGAAGAGATGCTCTTAGGAACCAGCATGGTTTAATGGCTTGAGCATAGGTCCTGGGTGTGAGGAGTGTGTCTTGGATGCAGTAATTCATACTTTTCTGGGGATGCACAGCTGGAAAGTGGAGATGGAGACTACCAAAAAAGCAGTTGTTTTAGATGCCAGATACTTGCAGAACAGCTTACTCCAGTGGAAACCTCTTTAAATCTGGCAAGAATTCCAAGGTCTCCAGGCTATACACACTCAGTTTTCACACTGTAAGCCGTTGCTGTTTGTGGAAATGCTCGCATGGAATTAAAATTCCTGTAATGTGTCTTCAGTGGCAGAATATTGCCTGCAGACTGGCAAGTCCCATGAGAAAATGTACACAGCCTCACCCCAGCTGTGCTTAATGTGTGGCAAGGGGAGGGGCTGATGCAAAAATAATGCTTCTTGATGAGTAAAGATCGATTATAGAAAAATGTGAAGAAAAATCATGTATTTTTAAGGAAATGGGTAGTGGAGGAATCTCTGGACAGTTGCTGAAACTTTGAGTGTCTGCAGAGAATTGGAGAGACAAAAGAGATTTTCTTCTCCAAGGCCTGTGCTAGTGAACAGAGCAAGACAAAAACAAAAATGAAATGACAACCCCAAAACCCATTTTAGCCTAAAAGGAGGACTTACCTTTAAAATGGAATGTCGGTAATTTTCTCACTCACTCCCCTTTTTATTACTGTTACTACCAACCACTATTAGTTTCGTTTTAGGTATTTTCTATGTTTAGAAAATAACATTTTGAAAAACACAAGCGGAATCAACCTATAACTATTATTCTCCAGTTTGTTTTTATTTTAATGTATTTTGAACATGGAGATTTACTGTAATCTTTTGTTCAGCTGTTTCATGTTCTGTCTATATGTATGACATAATTTATATAACCTATCCCTATTAACCTTTAAACAGCTTTCATCTAGGACTATTACAACAAAACTACAGTTATGTTTTTGTGCATGATGGCAAGTCTGTCTGTGGGCTAAATTCGTAGATTCATGGGTCAAAGAATACATGCATATTTTTTTAGCTTGATAACGTATTTTGTTTAGGTTCAAAGTGTTCTTATGCATCAATAAGTAGAAGATAAAAATATATAAAAAACTAAATAATGGTAAAGGTTTATGACAGGAAAAGAAATACAACTGGTTAATAAGCAAATGAAAAGATATTCAATGCATACTCATAATTAAAGAAATGAAAATCAAAACAAGGTGCTTTTACTCATAAAATTGATAAATATTTGTAAGTTTAATCCCACATTTCATCATCAGGATGGGGAACCCAGCACATGCATGGGCTGCTGGTGGTGGCATAAGCAACTGCCATTTGTTTGGGAGGTGCTTCAGCAATAGCTTTGTCAATATTTTTACTCCCTAATTCCCTGCCACTTGGTCTGGACCTATACTCTGCTCACTCCACCAGAGAAAGATCTTTAGGCACTAATTGTAGTTTATTTTTCACTTTTGAAAGCTTTCTTACTTACCTCATTATGGATTGATTTACTAGTTTAACTCTGAAGGCATTCTGTTTGCTTCTTTTAATTCATGTTTATTAGGCATCTACTACGTGCTAGTGGGAACATAGTGGGGGACGTAGCTATTTAGTTAGGATGCCAGAGTCTCTATCTGAAGAGGTGATATTTGGGCTGAATAATGAATAACAGGAAAGAGGTGGCTATGCAAAGACCTGGGAAGGGCCCTCCAAGCAGAGGGTGTAGCTTGGGCAAAGGTCCTGTGGCAGGCAGGAGAACCAGTGTTATGGAGTGAATTGTGTCCTCCCCAGTTGGTATATTGAAGTTTTAACCCCTTCATATGACTATATATGAAGAAAGAGCCTTTAAAGAGGTACTTACAGTTAATGAGGTCATGAGGACAGGGCTCTTAGCCAGTATGACTGGTATCCTTATAAGAAGAGGAAGAGACACCAAACATGTGCATGGAAGGAAGGCCATGTGAGGGTGTGAGGACACTTGAGAAGGCAGCCCTCTTCGAGCCAAGAAGAGAGGTCATGGGGGAAACCAAACCTGCCACCATTGTGATCTTTGGCTTCCAGCCTCCAGAACTATGAGAAAATAAATGTCTGTTGGTTAAGCCACCAGTCTGGTATTTTGTTATTTCAGCTCAGTCACACCAAGACAACCATTGTGACTGAAGCTTAGGAGACAGGAGGCAAAAGGGAGGCATGGAGTTTGGGACTGAGGCAGGAGCCAAGAGGTCAGGCCTTTCAGGGTCAGGGTTAAGAGGCTGGGTTCCATTCTAAGTGTAATAGGAAGGTATGGGAGAAACATTTAAAAATCTTGCTCTGGTTTCTTTTATGAGGATGGAATGGATGGGCAACGAGGATGTAGAGAGGACATGAGGAAGCCTTCACAGAAGTCCAGAAGAAAGAACAGATGATGGTGTCAGCTAGAGTGTGGAGATGGAGATTGAGAAGTTAACTGATGTGGGATATGGTTTGGGGTGGCTGAGGGAAGCCTAGGAGACCCCTCCTCAGTGATATACCAAGACAAGGTGGTACATCTTGGTGATACGTCTTGGTGATGGATCCAGTGAGAAGTGCATGGTCTGCAGAGAATTTAAAGACATTAATAACATTGACCAGAAGTCCTCTGCTTTTTATTATCATCATGTGCTGATAATTTTAGACAATGTCAGTGATAATGGCCTTCCTCCTGGCAAGCTTGGAAATCTCCTGCCATCTCCCACAGCCACCTGCTTGGGCCCAGACACTGGGACAGGTAATGTCCAGTAAGTACAACCAGTGGTGGATGAAGCTCATTCTCTCAAGTTCTTTCCTCTGGGACTAGCAACTTCCCCTTCCTCCACACAGGGTGAATGGATAAAGATGTGAGTGAAGAAAGCAACAGAATTCTTTTTGCCGGCATTTTTCCATATGATGCAATAGAGAAGGTCCCAAGGCATGAACATGGGGAGAGGTGGCATGGTATTCCAGAATTCTCCTTAGCTTTCTGTTCTGTTGTCTTTTGAAATTAGAGTTTGAAGGTGAAATCAACCTCATCCCAAACCTTTAGAATAATATTCAACTGAGGATGAAGGAAGGGGCCAGTAGCATATCAGGGCAGCCCCGCTCTTCTTGGACCACTCTAACACCCAACAAGACTCTGAGGGTCATCTCCTGGCACAAGTGAACTGTGTAATTCAGCTTTTATGAAATAAAGTCACAAAAGGACATTATTTCAAAGGACCAGTTGACTTTTAGGCTGAATTCTTATTTCAAACTCTACCCAAGCCCATTAGCCAAAATAGTTCCCTAGAGATTATGAAATGGATCCAAAATACAACATTGATTCCCCAGATGTGAACAATGGATCACTTACTAGACTCCTAGAAGAAATTATAGTTCAAAAGTGACATCCAAATAGAAATTCTAAAGTGTCTTCCTTCTCCATTCCCCCTTCTGCTCAGAGTCAGAGAGGCTGTGTGGCTGCTGCAGCCTGTGCCATCTTCCCAGGACACCTGCACCCATGGCCACCTCTTCCCCTGAGCAGATCCATCCAGCCCCAGAACCCTAATGTGTCCCATGCCCCCCAAGAGTCAAAAAGTCAACCTAAATCCTAAGATGATTGATCAGAGCCATGGACCCATATAAATAGCATTCACAGATAATCCCCAGAGACAGCATCTCACAAATAGAAGCAATGTTCCCCTCTTTTTTGAGCCAGCAATGGATCAAAGCTGAGAGTTGGTGGAGGAAGTAACACAGAGAAAGAAAGTATGAAGGAAAAAACCATTTTGTCTTTAGATTTGCCAGGATGCCAGTTACTCTCTGCCAGCTGTCTGGAGTATACAACATGTTCACTTAAACTCAATTGGGAAAATTTTCCATCATGAGCTTCAACATACTGCCATATGCTCCTCCCTGAGCCTTACATAAGGCCAAAGCTTCTCGCCTGAGCCACTGCTTTTGGAACTTTCTTCCTCATACTTCTGAAAAGAAGCAAAGACCTCTTTTTTGCTGCATGTGCTTGTCCCCCCAAACTTGCAGTAGCTGTGGATTCCTTTAGCTTTCTGTGGCTGTTGAAATCCCCCATACCTGGGTCTCTGTGGACTCCTTTAGCTTTCTGTGGCTGTTGAAATCCCCCATACCTGGATCTCTGTGGACTCCCGAAGCTTTTTCTTCTTTCAGTTTTTTGTTTTTGTTTTTTAATTAATCCCCCAGGATCAGAATCGATTTAATTGCTCAAGAGGCAGCACAAAAATCCCTTTGTTAAGCACCCATTTCTTGGTGCATTAAGACCACTGCGGTGGACAAGTGGGAGAAACCAAGTATATATCTTTTGTGTCTCACATGCCCAGCCCTCGGAAAATGTCATGCATTCCTATATTTGCACATGTTCTGCATGCCTTTTTGAGGTGATCCTGCTTATATCTGTTGAAGGACCCTGCTTTTTCAGGGCCATGGTTATGGCAGAAGCTCTGTGAGACCCGGAACTCCTAAATGTCCTGAGTGAGGTGACCCAGAGAGGACTTTACTGATGGCATGAGAATCTCCATCTCTGCTCTCCACCAGATCCCTGCCCATTCTGCATGAGGTTCCAAATCCACAGTAGGGTACTTTTAGTGATAATTCCCCCTTTGGCTGCCCACTTGAGGATTCCTGACAGAAGCAGATAATTCTCAATTGCTGAGGTCTTTGATCACCAAGTCCACTCTCCTTGGCCTTGCCATCTAGACCTGCCTTAGCCAACCACCTGCAAGAGGCGGAGGAACTGGAACAGAGGGAGAAGGGCCTGACCTGCATCTCAGTCACCATAACAAATGGAACACGAAATAAGTGAGTGTTCCTTCTGAGTGTGTGAGAAACAAAAAGGGAAGTAGTGGCTTAGTTCCTGCATTGGAGCTTGGTGTCTTTGTTGGGTCTGCTTTAATGAATTAGCATAGATTGAGTAGCTTATAAACAACAAATATTTATTTCTCATGGTTCTGGAGGCTGGAAGTCCAAGATGCTAGCATATTTATTGTCTGCCGAAGGCCTGCTTCCTCCTTGATGGCTCCCTTCTCACTGTAACCTCACACGGCAAAGCTGGCTCTCTGGGGACCCTTTTGTAAGTACACTAATCAAGAGGGCTCTCTCTTCATCACCTACTCATCTTCCAAAGGCCCCACCTCCCAATGCCATTACTTTGGGCCTAAAGATTTCAACATATGAATTTTGGGGGGACACAAACATTGTAGTACTTGACAGTCCTGGCTATTACTACATGTAGCCAAATGAATGTTTGGTCCTCAGAACCAACAGTTCCATAGGCAAGGACTAGAGGCTTGCTGTAAAGAGCAGATTGTGAGTGCCTCCAGGATGTGTAGGACTGGGCTTGGAATTGGGAAAGGGATTTTGGTCTTTTTTCAAATTACAAGATATAGTAACTGTAAATTGGCAATTTACTAAAACACAAGTCATTGAATATCAGGTTCTGACTATTTATACTGGCCAGTGCTTCTCCCATGGGGAAGAGTAAGTTCAATAGAGGGGAAGAGAGGAGGGACAGAGGGAGGTAGGGAGGTGTCGGGGGGGTGGGGGTGGGGAGAGACAGAGAGAAAGAGAGAGAGAGGAGAGGGAGGGAGGGAGAGAGGGGGAGAGAATGAATGAATGGGAGAGCACCAAGTGTTTGCTGAAATAATTCTTCCTTTGTGCAGAATGCCATAGAGGCATGAGTAGTGTATTAGTCAGTGATCCAGCAGAGAAACAGAACCAGTAGTGTCTGTGTGTATTTATGTATAAAATGGTATTTATTGCAAGGAACTGGCTTGTATGATTTTGGCTCCTGGCAAGGCGAGTATGAAATCTCTAGGACGGGTCATCAGGAAAGGCAAGCTAGAAACTCTAGGCCAGGAGCTGATGTTGCCATCCATGGGGAAAGTCTTTACTTACTTGGGGAAACCTCAGTTATTCTTCAGGCCTTACAACTGCTTGGATCAGTTCTATCCAGATTATCCAGGATAATCTTTACTTAAAGTTAACAGTATAGATGTTAATCACACCTATAAAATATCTTTGCCACAACAGCTAGATTAGTGCTTGAGTAACTAGATACTAGAGTTAAGCTAGTTTGACACGTAAAACTGATCATCACAAAAAATGAGAAATGTCTGCCTTTCTGCAGCTGGGCAGATGTGAGGGGAAGGGTGTTTCAGAGAGTGGGAGCGTCATATGCTAAGAGGAATTGGAAGAAACTATTCAGAGTGAGGAAGAAAATAGTTATAAAGGTGGATTGAAAAGTAGGTAGAGGTAAAATCTTAAGTACCCTTGAGTTTTAGAGAGAATGAATATGAATTTTATCCAGATGAGAAGTCTTGAGATCTTTAGGTGGACAGAGATATAAGATATGTGTTGTAGAAAGATCAAGCAGGTGACTGTATAAAGGGACTGAGAGAGGCAACACTGGAGGCAAAAAGGCTGGTCAAGCAAGAGCGAAAAGGATCCAGATCAGAATGTATTTGGGGTTTAAAGCAGTAGAGAAGGGTATAAATTTACCATCATTTAAAATATTTAAGAAGCAGAATTTACAAACATGGTCAGGATTAAAGTGTTTAGAGATAGAAGGCCAGCTGTCTGGTCTGGGGAACAGGGTTTTTGGCCATTTATTTGTTGAAACAGTGAATTGAGAAGGAGATTCTGCTTGTGCCTCTGCTGACATTTAGTATATGTCATGTATTTGGTGTCAGAAGGTGTCCATGAACCACCACATGCTAATGAGCAGTTCTGGAGCCCTGGAGAGATGTCTGAGCTGAAAATAAAACTTTGTGATCTTTTAATATGTATTTACTGGAGAGTTATGCACATGGAAAAGATTATTTAGGAAGTCTGTGAGCAGAAGAAGACCCAAAATAGAATAGGAAAAGAGAGAGTAAAAGAATCAAAGAGGGACAAAGGGCGAATTCTGGGGGACATGAACATTTAATTGACTGAGGAGGAAGAGAATCTTGTGAGTGACCTAAAAATCAGTTGAAATCAGATGAAGAGAATGTATATGCTCTTTCCAACCACTCCCTAAACAATGTTTGTCAATCAAGTGTTGCCTTTGGTCCTCTTCTATTCTTTCACCAAAGATGTATCATATGCCTTCTGGTGCCAGGCACTCTCCTGGAGACACAGTGATGAACAAGGCATGGTTTTGGTCCTCAAGTACTTTCGATCAAGATTTCTTATGTCTGTAGGAGTTCTCGTTACGGCACAGTGGAAATGAATCCGACTAGGAACCATGAGGTTGAGGGTTTGATCCCTGGCCTTGCTCAGTGGGTTAAGGATTTAGCATTGCCATGAGCTGAGGTGTGGGTTGCAGATGTGGCTCAGATCTGGCATTGCTGTGGCTGTGGCGTAGGAACCTCCATATGGCACCAGTGCAGCCCTAAAAAGCAAAAAAAAAAAAAAATCTTATGTCTGGAGACACTTGGATGAAGCAAAATCACCCCCATCTGAGAACCTCTACTCTCAGGTCTAATGGCAGAGACAGATACATAAAGAGAATACAATTAAATCATAATATATGAGAAGTTTAATACTGGTTCAGGTAATTTGTTGCAAATGATGGAATCCATTCTTGGTATTTAATCGGCAAAGGATAATAAATATTCCCAGAAAGGGGTATTAGGTAGCTTATGGAATCTATGGGAGACTGCGAGAAACATTGCAGCCAGGAAAAAAAATGGCAAAGCACCCCTCCATATCACTCTTGTAAAACACCACCACTGTCACCGCCTCCACTTAACAGCCAGCACACTAGAGCCTGGATGCCAGAAACCTTCTACAACTATCCCAGGAAAACCTGCTCACACTCTGCCCCATGGGTGCCAGATGATCTTCCCATTTGATGCCTGCTCACTTCCAAAACTCCATGGGTATATCTACTGGCAGAACCAAGATTACATGCCTGGTTGTGTTCTAAGTGCAGTGGAAACCTGGCAGTTTTGAAGCAAGGAAAGGATGAAATTTTATTCATGATTTTAAAATAGCACATCACTTTCCATTTCTGACCTTTGGAATTTATGTTCAAATTCAAATTCATAAATAAATTTCTTTTAAAATATTTACCTATTTTTATGTTTTTTAATTTTAATTTTATTTTTTCATACTGAAAAGTTAAGAAGTTTATTTGATCTATGAGTAAAATTAATGGCAGTATGAATTAGGAGCAAAAACCAAAGTCTAAATATAGAGACCATTACATTGAGATATCAGGGATGCTACTTTCATTAGCATTTTGTTTATTTTGCATATACTTATTATTGACAGTCAGTTTGAGTTATGTTTTACATACAGTCTTTTAAAAAATATATTGTATTCCATCATGGTCTGTCCCAGGAGGTTGAATATAGTTCCCCATGCTATACAGTAGGACCTTATTTTCTATCCATTCTAAATCAATAGTTTGCATTTACTAACCCCAAACTCCCAGTTCATCTCACTCCCTCCCCCTTCTCCCTTGGCAACCACAAGTCTGTTTTCTGTGAGTCTGTTTCTGTTTTGTAAATAGGTTCATTTTTGCCATATTTTAGTGATATCACATGGTATTTGTCCTTCTCTTTCTGACTTACTTCACTTATTAGGATAATCTCTAGGTCCATCCAGGTTGTTGCAAATGGCATTATTTCATTCTTTTTAATGGCTAGTATTCCATTGTGTATGTGTACCACGTCTTCATTTCTTTTCTTAATTTAAATTTTATTTTATATTAGGGTATAGTTGACTTACAGTAATGTGTTAATTCCAGATATACAGCAAAGTGATTCAGATATACATATGCATATATCCATTCTTTTTCAGATTCCTTTCCCATATAGGTTATTATAGAATATTGAGTAGATTTCCCTGTGCTATGTGGTATGTCCTTGTTGATTAACTACTTTATATATGTTTTACATATAATAATGTGTATCTATTGATCCCAAACTCCTAATTTACCCCTCCCTCCCCACCCTTTACCCTTTGGTAACCGTAAGTTTGTTTTCTGTGCCGTGAGTCTATTTCTGTTTTGAGCATTGCTCAAAGTATGCTATTTCTATTAATTCATTTAATCCTTAAACTGAGGATAAAAAACAACTGAGGATCCATTTATTTGTTGATGGACATTCGGGTTGTTTTCATGTCTTGGCTATCATGAATAGTGCTGCAGTGAACATAGGGGTACATGTATCTTTTTGAATTACAGTTTTGTCTGGATAAATGCCCAGGAGTGGGATTGCTGGGTCATATCATAGTTTTTTTTTTTTTTTTAAGATTTTCATTTTTTTTCTATTATAGTTGATTTACAATGTTTTGTCAATTTCTGCTGTACAGTAAATTGACCTAGTCATACACACACACAAACATTCTTTATTTCACATTATCTTCCATCATGTTCCATCACAAGACTAGATATAGTTCCCTGTGCTATATAGTAGGGACTCATTGCTTATCCACTCCAGATGCAATAGCTTGTGTCTACTGATCCCAAACTCCCAGTCCATCCCACTCCCTCCCCCTTAGCAATCGCGAGCCTATTCTCCAAGTCCATGAGTTTGTTTCTTTTCTGTGGATAGGTTCATTTGATTTGTGCCATATATTAGATTCTAGACATAAGTGATATCATATGGTATTTGTCTTTCTCTTTCTGACTTTACTTGATATGGTAATCTCTAGGTCCATCCATATTGCTGCAAATGGCATTATTTCATTATTTTTTAGGGCCGACTAGTGTTCTATTGTGTACATATACCATATCTTCTTAATACATTCATCTGTAGATGGACATTTAGGTTGTTTCCATGTCTTGGCTGTTGTGAATAGTGCTGCAGTGAACATACAGGTGCATGTATCTTTTTCAACGAAAGTTTTATCTGAATATATGCCCAAGAATGGGATTGCTTGGTCATATGGTAGTTCTATATTTAGTTTTCTGAGGTATCTCACTACTGTTTTCCATAGTGGTTGTAGCAATTTACGTTCCCACCAACAGTGAAGGAGGATACCCTTTTCTCCACATCCTCTCCAGTGTCTCTTATTTGTTGACTTGTTAATAATGGCCTTTTGACTGCTGTGAGGTGGTACTTCATTGTAGTTTTGATTTTTTTTAAATTTATTTATTTATTTTTCTGCTGTACAGCATGGAGGCCAAGATACACTTATATGTATACATTTTTTTCCACCCTTCATTCTGTTGCAATATAAGTATCTAGACATAGTTCTCAATGCTACTCAGTAGGATCTCATTGTAAATCCATTCCAAGTTGTATCCAATAACCCCAGGCTCTCCATTCCTCCCACTCCCTCCCTCTTCCCCCAGGTGGCCGTAAGTCTATTCTCCAAGTCCATGATTTCATTGCAGCACTATTCACAATAGCCAAGACATGGAAACAACCTAAATGTCCATCGATAGATGATTGGATTAGGAAGATGTGGTGTATATACACAATGGAATATTACTCAGCCATAAAAAGAACGACATAATGCCATTTATAGCAACATGGATGGAACTAGAGACTCTCATACTGAGTGAAATGTCAGAAACACAAAGACAGATACCATAGTTTTGATTTTCAGTTCTTCAATAATTAGTGATATTGAGCATCTTTTCATGTGCCTACTGGCTATCTGTATGTCTTTTTTGGAGAGATGTCTATTCAGTTCTTCTGCCCATTTTTCTATTGGATTATGTGTTTTTTTGTTGTTGAGTTGTATAAGTTGTTTGTATATTTTGGAGATTAAGCCTTTGTTGATTGCATCATCTGCAACTATTTTCTCCCATTGTGTAGGTTTTTTTTTTTTTTTATGGTTTTCTTTGCTGTGCAAATGCTTATAAGTTTGATTAGGTCCCTTTTGTTTATTATTATTTTTATTTCTATTGCTTTGGTAGACTGACCTAATAAAACATTTGTATGGTTTATATCAGATAATGTTTTTTCTGTGTTCTCTTCTAGGAGTTTTATGGTGTTAAATCTTATGTTTAAATCTTTAATCCATTTTGAGTTCACTTTTGTGTATGATATAAAGGTGTGTTCTAGTTTCATTGATTTACATGCATAAATAAATTTATTTATTCCTTAGCACAGCTTTCTATTTCTAATTGACTTTTCCATAACTTTACCTAGTATCTCAGTCTGTACCTCAAAGTGACTCCTCTTAAACACTGCTTCATTCTGAGAAAAGGGAACCCTCTTCCAATGTTGGTGGGAAGGTAAATTTGCACAACCACTGTGGAAAACAGTATGGAGGTTCCTTGAAAAACTAAAAACTAAAAATAGAGTTGCCATATGATCCAGTAGTACCACTTCTGGGCATATACATGTAGAAAACTCTAATTCAAAAAGATGTATCCACCTCAGTGTTCATAGCAGCCCTATTTACAATAGCCAAGACATAGAAGCAACCTAAATGTCCATCAACAGATGAATGGATAAAGAAGATGTGGTGTATTATACCACACACACACACATACACACACACGCACACACACTCATTGGAATATTACCTGACCATAAAAAAGATATAAACAATGAAATACTACTCAGCCATAAAAAAGAATGAAATAATGCAATTTTCAGGACATGGATGGACCTTGAGATTATCATACTAAGTGAAAGGAATCTAAAATATGATACAAATGAACTTATTTATAAAACAGACATGAAACAAATTTATGGTTACCAAAGGGAAAAGGGGGGAGGCATAAATTAGGAGTTTGGCATTAGGAGCTGAAAGTTACTATATATAAAATAGATAAAGAACAAGGTCCTATTTATAACACAGGGAACTATATTCAGTATGCTGTAATAAACCATAATGGAAAAGAATATGAAAAAAGTACATGTATATTTGTGTATGTATAACTGAATCACTTTGCTGTATGCCAGAAACTATCACAAGATTGTAAATAAATTATACTTCAATAAAAAAACAAGCAAACAAAGGAACAAAAACCTGATCCATTCTGCCAGATGTCTGGCCAAGCAAGCTTGGCAGCTTTGAGTGTCCTTTCCCACTGTGCCTAATCAGCTGCTCCATTCAGTTCAGTCTACTATCCTATTCCCTCTGTCCTCACTCTAGTTTTGGATATCTTCCTTAGTTTGAGTCTAGCCATTTGTCCCATCCAAGCTCCTTCTCTTCTTGGCTTCCTGAGTACAGAAAGAAGGAACTAAAATTTATTGAAATTCTATGATGTGTCAGATGCTGTGGCAGGGACTTTGCATAACCGATCTCATTTAGAAGCAACTGGATAGTGTGAGAGGAAGAACTATAAAATCAGAAGATTCTAAGAAGCACCAGCAACCAGAGGAAAAAATAGATCAGTTGGACTTGAACAAAATTAAAATCTTTTGTGCATAAAAGGACACTCTCAAGAAAGTGAAACAACCCATTAAATAGGAAAAAATTCTTACAAGTCATATATGATAAAGGACTACTAATCAAAACATTAAAGAATCATTATAGTACAACAGGCAAAAGATAAGACATGATTTTAAAATGTGAGAAGGTTTTGAAGACATTTTTCTAAAGAAGATATACAGATGGTCAGTAAACACATGAAAAGGTGCCCAAAAGCATTAGACATTAGGGAAATGTAAAAGCAGCAATGATATAGCACTGTACTCCCACTAGGATTGCGATAGTAATAGAATAAAATAAAAGAAAAAGGACACTTGTTGATGAGGGTGTGGGGCACTTGAAACCCTTACATATTGCTTGTGTTAATGTGCAGTGGTGCAACTTTTCATAATAGTATCTAAAGTTTTAATCAGAAAACCATTTATTGAGCACCCTCTATGTGCCAAGCACAGGGACAAGCACTTATGTGCATTATCTTATCTAAATCTTGCAATAGTCCTAGAAAGTCTATTCAATTCATTCTTTTCTAAAGTGGATTTTGCTCAGACTCAAGATGTCCTGGGTTAAAGTAAAACCAAACTAGGACACATTGTATCTTCAAGCACTTCTGCAGAATCACAGGACACACTAGCCTATCACAGGCTCCGAGAACTAAAGACTTAACTTGGATGATACAGTATTTTGCAGATCATTTGGCCGTTTAAAATCTATCAACACAATTGCATGGAATATACTTCGATGGATGTTGACTTGGTGTTAATGGGCTGTCTCAGTCTCATTTGGAGAGTTTCTGTAGGGAGCAAGCAATGGTCTTTTTGAGTTTTCACTACCCACCTTCATGATCATGCCTGCATGTGATAGGGCTAAAGAAAAGGTAATCAAAGTAAACAGTTTGTTATTTGATGTTATATACTGTGATTAAGTTGGGTATGTATTTGTGTGTGCGTGCACATGCGTATGTATTTTCATATAGGAAGCAGAGATATTTTTGAAAGTTTGTTTTAAGCTTTTCCTAATTTGACTATTTATTCCCAAGCTTAATGTATTATCAAATGAATGACTGTAAAGTAAACATAGAATGTAAAACCATGTGCAGTGTATCAACACTTAACGGTTCATACTGTAATTGAGAACAAAAGAAGTGGCATTTGGTATTTTGAGCTTCAGTTAAATAATTCACATTCAAATGGCTGCAACAATAGAAGACCATATTGTAGCTTATGTGGGCCTGAGAACCAGAACTCTCTGTGATTAGATGGAGGACAGAAAGAGTGGTTTATACTAAGATTTCCAAGCTCAGCTTGGAAAAGTCCTTCAAGTTTTATCAAAAGTCAAGCTTTATATGAATACAACAGAAGTATCTTATGGGAAATATGGATGAATATCTATTTGCTGAGTTATAGCAAGTGACCCTAATTAACCTTCTTTAGAAGGTGGTCATGATTTATTTGTAAGCCAATGATCATTTTTTGCTTTGTGAATTTATTTATATAAGAAGTCTTACAAATATATATAAAATTTAAATCACATTTGATGAATTTTCCTTATTAAAAAAAGTAAAATTACATGAATTTAAGGCTTCTGAAAAACTGTGCTTGATAATTGTTCTGTGCTCCACATAATATATTAAATGGTGGGTATAGAAGAGGATTTAAAAACTCATTTGGATTTTTTTTTTTTTGATTTAACATCAGTTTTTTTTTTTTTTTTTTTTTGGTCTTTTTAGGGCTGCACCCGCTGCATATGGAGGTTGCCCAGACAAGGGGTGAATCAGTGCTGTAGCTGCCAGCATACATCACAGCCACAGCAACACAGGATCTGAGCCTCATCTGCAATCTACACCACAGCTCACGGCAATGCCAGATCCTTAACCTGCTAAGCAAGGCCAGGGATTGAACCCGTGTCTTTATGGATACTAGTTGGATTTATTAACCATTGAGCCATGATGGGAACACCATAACATCAAAAAGTTTTAGTGCAGCAAGGAGAAGGAAGAAAACATTCTCCTAAAAGAACATTACTGAATCAATTGAATGTGTAGGGGAAAAATTTTATCATAGATTTTTTGGACTTTGAGTTGCATTTTGTATTTTCATAGCTGACAACAGAGATGTTTAGACTGAAATAGAATCACAATCAACCCTTTTTAACTCTTGCTTATAAAGTTACCAAACTTGTAGGTCCTATTCCTTTTCAAAAAGCTTTTAACCAGTGAGAAGCTACAGTAAAAGTCTCAGGTTAATATATGATGTCTTTTTAACAGAAATGCTGGCTTTGCAAAATGCAAGAAAATTGCAGAGACTTAAATAATGCTTATGAATTTTAAAAAATACAATAAATTGAATTTTTGTGTATCCAGTTTTACTCTTAAAAAGAAAGGGGGAATATTACTATTTTAGATTTTTGTTCACTATAAAAATATACAGAAACCTTTGCCAAATTAAATTTCAGGGTTAATTGTTCATTTTAGAAATTTCTTTTACACAATTATTCTGATTCTGAAGTATTTAATTTTTCACATAAACTTTATTTTGCTCTGATATTTTAAAATGTCTTAAGTGGGATAAGTAAATATGCTATTGGATAGTGAATCTATACCTGTACCATCTCATCTTTACACATATGTTGCTATATTCCCCACTAATCAATGTAGCTTAAACATAGATAATATGGCACTTATGTTGCCCAGTTTCAATGCCACTCTTAGGAGCAAGCATAATAAAAATTTTTTTAGTATATAATTCACAAAATTGCTAGTATTCACAAAATTCCCAGCATTCTGAAAAATTTACCTGTGTGCCTCTGAATTTATGGACTACCAGGAATGAATTTTTGACCCAGGGTAAAATTATGCACTTGAGGGAGTTTTAACTGGGCTGGAACTAAGGCTTATATTTACTTATTTATGGATAGCCATCACCCCCCTAAAGTTTCTCCTTGTGATTGCACAAATAATACCACTAATCAAAAATTTAAAAAGCCATACCCACTAATTATATTGGGGTTTAGAATGTTTTATTTTTTATTTTATTTTATTTTATTTTATTTTGTCTTTTTGCCATTTCTTGGGCCACTCCTGCGGCATATGGAGGTTCCCAGGCTAGGGGTCGAATCGGAGCTGTAGCTGCCAGCCTACACCAGAGCCACAGCAACACGGGATCCGAGCCGCGTCTGCAACCTACACCACAGCTCACGGCAACACCGGATCCTTAACCCACTGAGCGAGGCCAGGGACCGAACCCACAACCTCATGGTTCCTAGTCGGATTCGTTAACCACTGCACCACGACGGGAACTCCAGAATGTTTTAAGTAAAGGAACTTGAACATGATCATTACTGAGATTTAGGTAAACTAGTGAATTGGAAAGGTCATGATGGAAGTCATTTTCAGAGAAGAGCTGTGGCAGAAATTTCTGAATATGCGGAAGGAATTGGATGTTCTGGGGCTGACTCAGAATAAGCCCTTCAAACAAGAGCAGTGATTTTGGATATAGAGTCAGTGTGTGAATGGCGATACTTTGGATTCTTTCTTCCTAGACTGCCTAAACACTTTGCTAAAAAGAGAGTGTTGCAGGTAGAAATCAAAGAATCATGGTGCTAGAAGCCTAAGTCCTTTTGAAGGTTGATCTTTTTTCCAGAGGGTTCTGGATGGAATAGACTGGACTGTTTCAATAGGGACCTTAATGGTTTTACTATAGAATGTCCTGCATTTTTAGAAAATGAAATAGAAGTAAATGATGGAGATAATTAGACAGCTAGTGAGGACTTTTGGGTGTCAAAACACTGAAATTAGGTGCTCTAGGAGCTTGGGAGTCAGAGTCTCTATAGGTGAGGAACGAGGAGCACATCGGTAATGACCTTCCTGGACTGAATAGATAAAGGATCTCCAGGCTTCAAAGGCAGCTGTAGTGAAGCAAGTACCCTCAAGGGTCTTGCTAGAAGTCAGCTGGATTCTAAATAATACATACTTTGGTATTCAATACTGAACTTCTAGGAAATAAAGGAAATCTCAGCACCTCTAAATAAACAGAGGCAAAAATATGTGCACTAAAACCAGAGCAGTGATGGACAAACAAAAAACGTGTATTTATCTAATAGCAGTTACTAATATCAACATTAGATCAGGCAAACTAAGCCTCAGGCTAATAATGATATAGTAGTAAAACTGACCCATAGTTGCTTATGTAAAACCAGGAACTCTGACAAGTGGGGATTAGTCTAAGGTTGGACGTGCCACCAGTTCTTTGCAGAAACAAAGGTAAAAACACAGAGGAACGTCAACCAAGTAAAACTCACAACCAAAGATCATCAAATATATACCAAATAAGGCACAAAATGAAGCAGAAACAGACTCTCAGGGACTACTGATGTTAAATATTGCAGATACATAGTAATAAATAACTCTGGCTCTATGTTAAAAAATAAAAGTTGCCACAAATTTATGCAAGAAACGAGACTATAAACATAGCTTAACCAGATGTTAAAAGCAAACATGTAGTATTTTTAGAAATGAAAAATGTGTCAAAAAAATCTTGCTTATTTAAACAACAAATTAGCACAGGTGAAGAAAAATTTAGTGAACTGAAAGCTCTATCAGGTGAAATTACACAGAATGCAGTGCAAGAGGGACAGTCCAGGAATGTCCTCACCGAGCTAGAGCTGTTTTTTTTTTTTTAAGGGCTTCACCCAGGGCATATGGAAGTTCCCAGGCTAGGGGTCAAATCTGAGCTGTAGCTGCCAGCCTATATACCACAGACACAACAACAAGGGATCTGAGGCACATCTGTGACCTACACCACAGTTCACGGCAACACGGGGATCCTTAACCCACTGAGCAAGGCCAGGGATCAAATCCTCGTCCTCAAGGATGCTTCCCCTGAGCCACAACGGGAACTCTGAGAACTGCTTTTCTGTACAGACTGAGTTCCAAATTAGGCGAAACATAGGCTGATGCCTTGTGTGGGTTCTATAGGCAGTCCCAGGTGGTGAGGACAGACCAACACAGTTCATTGAGATTATGGTCTCTGCTCCTTCTGAAACCAGGAACCAGGTCCACCTGGGGAGCGAGGGCTGCTTTCTTCCAGGCCTCCGTGGGAGGGGGCGGGGCAAGGGCAGATTAAAAAAAAAGAAAAAAAAAAGGCTGCAGATCTCTTCTACTGCTTCTAAATTGCCCCCCCCTTTTTTCCCAGCTTTTCCTTGATTGCTGTAAACCTCCTTTGAGTATTTCCCAGAGTCCTTACAAAGTTTTTTCTTGATTTTTCAATATTTCTGTGAATTCATGGGCTCTTTGAGCTATCTCCTTAACATCTTCACTGAGGTCTCCCAGGAATTGTTGCTAATTTCCAGGAATTTCGCTCTCAGGACTTCTCAACTGCAGTCTCCTCATAAAATCTTTATCAGCCTTACATCAACCTAGACGTAGAACTCAGCCACCCACTTTCCCACTTTCCCCTAGAGGATTCACTTCCACAAAGCAGCATCAGGGAGCAAAGAAAAAGAGACCTTATTAAGGACACTGTCAGTGACAAAGTGGAAGAGAGGTTCAAACTCTCCCCATGGTCCAATATTTAAAAGCCTCTTTGCTTGTTTTTCTTTGGAAGTCTCTTTTGTACTGCCGTGCCGTCGAGGGCCCTCAACTCTGTACTTTTGGCCATTCAGACCCCATCTTGCCAACATCCCTCCTCCCTCCCATCATCCATCCCCTCCTCCCACCAAGATAAAGTATTTTCCCATTTTTATACAAAGCAACTCAGCTCTCACACGTCCCTATCCCAACCTGATGCGCCATCTTGATTTGAAACACAGTGTAAGGCCTTCTCTCCGTCCTAATATAACCCCCTGAGTTGTAGTAATAAAGAGCACTGCTGTTCCATTGTGTAAAATCATATCCATAGTGATTTCCTCTGTGAAGTGTTTTCTGGTGTGTGTATACATATACATATACACACACAATACATAGATATGTACACACACATACATATAATACTATCATATATACCTATGTGCACACATACCCGTGTGTTTTTATCTCTCCATATTAATATATTGGATTAGCTCAGCAAAAGAAGGTTGCAGGTCACTTGTGTGCTGGCTTGCAGAAGCTGTTGTGTACACCTTCCCAGTGCTCCATAAGCAGTATGATACTGTTAGCATCCTGGAATGGGCATTGGTGGGAATATTTATACAATGGAAAACTGGAAATGATAGAAATAAGGGCTGCTTTGTGCATGCATATGTGTGTGTGTGTGTGTGTTTTGATAGTTGGCTTCTCACTATTCCACAGGGTTGTTACACTTACAGCTTCATTATTTACTCTGCCAAGGTCAAGTATAGTATCGTTTCCTGGCCTTGATTTCCTTGCCCTGGGCTCAAACTTTCCATCCTGTGTGGTGAAGCCTTACTAGAGTCGACAGCTCCTTTTTGCTTGTTTTCTCTGGCAGCAAGAGTTTTTGCAGAGCCCCTATCCTGTAAAGCATGCCTGCTTCAGGCCCTCCTTCTCTGATTTCTTTCATTGCAAGATGATGCTCTGTTCAGCAAAGGCCCTGGACAAATTCTAGCACCTCTGGCTTTTGTATTTGTGGCCTGAATTTGTTCCTGACTGACCTAGAAGACCCAGGCTGCCCTTATCTAAAATCATCCTGCAAAGTTTAAATGTGAATAAGCTCTAGAAAGAAGTCCAAGATGAGAAAGGCGGCCATGAAAAGGCCTTTCAATTTTATTTCTAAAAAACTTCAAAAAGAGGGTGAAGAATTTTAAATATTAAAAGAGACCTCAGAGAGATAATATCTAATATGTCCTGTAATCTTAGACTGGATGGATACTGTATTCCAGGGAAAACAGTATGTACTATAGAGGACATTATTGGGTAAATTGACAGGATTGAAATAAAGAGAGTAGATGAAATAAAATTTCTCTGTTAGTGATAAATTTACTGAAGTTGATAACTTCAGTATGTAAAAAAATCTTTATCTTGGGAATACATTTGTAAGTACTGAGAGGTAAAGGACTTATTCTCAAATGTTAAGGAAAAAAGATCATTATACTTACCTTTTAAAACTATATATATACATATAGATATACACATATGCATACATACACATATATACATATATATAGAGAGAGAGAGAGAAAAAAAAACAAATCTGACAAAATGTTAAAAATATGAGAATCTGGGTCAAGGGCATAGGGTTGTTCTTTAATTACTCTTATAATTTTATTGTTAGTTTCTAATTATTTCTAAATAAAATGTTAAAAAATTTTTCCATAGAACCCAAGCTGACTCAAGACTTAAGTCACCAAATAAGATAGAAGGGAAGTAAAGGAAGCTCAGGTGTGGAAATTCAAAGAGGGGCTGCAAATGTCTGCTGTGGTGATTGATATTAGATTTCTGTTCACCACACCAGAACTCTGGCTTGATCAGATCATTTCTAAGGATCTGCGATAAATTAGTCAGACAACAAAGATTTCAGTGGGTAAAACTATTCAATTATTACCTCAGCTCACTAGCTGTCACTGTAACCACACTCAGCTTGTCTTTTTCTACCCTAGATGCCATCATCTGCGTTGAATTCAGGGAGCCCAATTGAGTAGCAGCAGTTTTCTCACTGTCATTACTGGTCCACAGAGAATAGCCACTGAAGAGCTTTTCCAGAATGCTACTGCTCCCTTGACAATTGTATTTCTCACTGCTCTGGTGAAGGGTCTTCTGGGAACTTGTTTTGGATATAGTTGGGGTTGGACGAGCAGTTCTTGGACCATAAGCCACTCTAGCAATCTCCCTGGGTCTTGGAGACTGTCTTCTGCAACACACCAGTGTGGGGTCCTGGCGTTTTCATCTTAGTGTGGGCTACCAGATTTCAGTTAATTAATCAAGCAGATTCTTAGAGCTGTTCAAGCTGGTGCATTGTATCCAAGATCTTGGCTTTGAGCTCCCTATCAATGATTTCAGTTTTGTCCAACATCATTCTCCTTTTATCCTCATTCAATACCATTGATCCCATTTCCATACATGCTTCTCAGATTTCTTTCTATGTAAACTGATGAAGTCCTGTAATATTTTGATGTGACTCTCGTTTTCTCATGGTTCACAGTTTATAGCTCTGGAGCCTGGTGAGACTTGAGTGTGGTTACAGGTCTGGAATGAGGGTCTCCAGAAGGATCAGCAGCCCCTTGCAAGGCGAATAGCTCAACAGAAGTTATTGTAGAGTCTTTGGGCAAGGGGTATCCTGACCTCAGTGAGGGAGGAAGGGCTTCTGCCTGCACAGGAGCCTCAGCAGAACTTGGGGGTGGGGGCCACTCTTGGTCTTCAGTTTCACTAGAATTTATCCATGTGTCCAATGTCAATTTTTCAGATCCTACTTTTCTTAGTTATGTCCCAACTTTAACATAAGAAACCCATTAGGGTGGTGAACTCAATTTGTCTTGTAATTTAGGAAGATTTGATTGTCTATTTGTTTTTAAGAATTTTTGGCCCTTGTCTATAGAAAGAAAAGATTATTTGTAGGGATGTCACAGAAGCATTCTGATCTCTTATCCACATCTTATGCTGAAAGTTCACAGCCTTGAATTCACCATTTCCCCCCTAAGTTCTCTAGTTTACTTAGAACCAACTAAGCTGTCCCATTATGTCCCTTATTTCCACTAAAATGTCTTATGGCCGGGACTACTTGGTCACCCAAGACCTGTCTTTCGTAGGTAGTTGATTCCAAATATCCTCAGGTGATAATATAGGTAATTCTTTTGTCACTCTGTAGTATGCATCCTTCAGCTAATTCTTTCAAAAATATTATCAAGCATATGCTACATGCCAGAGCCTCTTCTTGTCCAGGAAGTACAGTTATAACCAAGGCAGAGATTATCCCTGTACTCATTCATCTTGGTTCTAATGGGAAAGACAGACTGATTAAAAATAAATTTTTGTTAAGTTTTTAAGAATTTAAGTACTTTATTGGAAAATGAAGTGGGTAAAGAGAGAGATATTGACAGGAAGGCACACTTTTAGGTCTAGTGGCAATAAACACAGACATTAGCTTATATTAGGAAAAGAGTGTTTTAGAGTAAAAATAAGTATAATCAGTGCCCCTAACTTTGGAGGCACACTGAAGTACTGGATGTACTTCTATTTTTGACTTTTTCTTTAGCATGGTGAGTTGTTTGGGAAATGATTCAATAGTTATTTGTAGTTCCTAAATTCTCAACAGCAGTTGCCTCCTGATATGTGTCACTATGTATTCTGAGTTGACATCTGCTATCTGAATCACCAAAATAGTGCCTTGTTTTAAAATTTATCCACTATTGGCTTATGTTTTATCTTACTCTAGGCCATGTTATCACTACATGTGACATCTCTGTATATGTGTTTGTGAAACTGGGATAAAGTTGGCAAAACTTGAGATGGAGGAAACTCTCTATAAAACATGTTTTTGCGTTAGTAGAACAGGAGGCATAAGCATGTTGGGAATGGAGAGAGGCAGAGAGATTTTGGAGAAATAGGATCTCACAAAGGAAAGTCAAATATAAGTTGGGAACCTAAATGCCATTCAGGCAACAATCTTTGGAGTTCACACAACTGTAGACCTTTATTTTTGGTCTGCAGCAAATAGATACAAAATCTCCTTTAGAAATAAAGCCTTTGCCTAGTAGAGGAAAATCAGTTAATGTTTATTGATGGTGATTTTGATGACAATGCTCATGATGACATTGTGTTTGAGGAATGGGACTTGACAAACATTTGTACTGATAGAGAGATGGATGCTATGACACTTTAGATATTGACATATGAGGAAGAGAAATCATTGATATGACTGAGTAATTGTGAAGCATAGTGTATCAGTCTCCAGAGTTTGGTGGAACTAAAAATTGTGCAAACAAATAAAGCAAATCATAATACACGTTATGCCAATTTTGGACAATATAGATATACATACACATAATGTTGGATAGCTATCAGAGCAGTTCCGTAATGCTTTGTTAATAATTGTTTCTAAGAATTCAAATCAGTGTTAAGCCTTTTAATTATACCTCATCTTACAAATTCCCATTCCCAGTTTCTTCTGTGACCAAAATTTGAACCAATTCCAGGAGAGCCTCAGCAGATAAAGGTAGGATTTTTTTTTTTTTTTGCCCTGTGTTTTCAGTCCATTCCAGATCACCAGATCCTTGCCGCTATTTCATAATAACAAAGCCTGTTTTGATCGTTTCCGTGTCCTTGCTAAAGGTCTGGTACAGTTCAGACAAGAGAGCTGAGACTCACACTAACTCCTCTGAACCCCTAACTGCTGTTCTTTTTACCCCACAACACTGATCCCTGGAAAAACAAGGATGATATTACAGCCTGGTCACCCCGGGGTTGGACTGTGTGTGGAAGAGAGGACACGAGCCTGGGAGTTGGGCAGTATGGGTGACCAGAACTAGTTTCTGCCTTGTCTGTCTTTGAGGGAAATCACTGCGTGTGTTTTCTTACCAGATGACGGCACGGGATCCTTCAAAACTCACAGCGCACAATTCCTCCCTGGTGGCACTCAGAGGCCAAAGCAAATGACTCGAATGTTTTGCAATCTCCTCTCCAAAGTATCTTACAGTGTTAAAGTAGAACATTTTGATTGTTTGACATTGGGATCTGAGAATGAAATTGGAGGAAAAAGTGCTATTATTTTTCATCTCTTTGAAATGAATGTGCCGCTTTTTATCTTTCCCCCTTTCCATCTGTGTCATTTCTGATTTTCTGTTAGTTTGGGGCAATAAGGGCAAGCATTTCTGCTGAGGCAAAAACAGGCCTACTGTGCTTGATCAGACTTTATCTCATTTGTTTCATGAGTATTTATAAAGTTTGGGAGTTTTCCAACAGTCAGCACATACTTAGGCACCTACTATGTGCTGGCTCTGCTTTTGTTTCTATCTAGGAATTGGGAGAAATCTGCACATAGAGAGCCATGTATATCTACATATTAAATGATTATACCTAGGAGTCTTTTAAGGTTTTCTCTTTACTTGTTTTCTTTTGGGACTGAGGAAGTTGATGCAAACCGACACTATGAATGAACTTGATTATATTTAAGAGAATAATTTCTCACTTCTTGGGTTTTTGCTGCAGATTTTGAGAATAAAGAGCTGTTTTCAGAACTAAACGTTTGGCAGCCCACCAATAAGATGTAAAATGAAGAAAAAACCAAAGACACCTCTATCGTTTTGAAGTGTGTAGAGCTATTTTTCAGAAGCCAGCTTCATTGGCAGATCAAGTCCGTTAATAACCCTGCAGCACACCCCTTGTTGGAATAACACAAATTAGCATTTAACCCGGGAGGAAGAACACATGAAGTTATTTAACATTTACATAAAATTATGGAGTAAACTCCAAACAGGTCGCCTCGGAAATGTATAATTACACTCAGCAGTCCTGTCAGCATACATAGAAACAATTTTATTTCCAATCATCTTCTGCTTTTATTCACTCAGGAATGTATCATTAAAATTTCCACAGAACAATGAACCTTAATAGGTGCTAATGCAATTGTGAATTATGGTAATTGTTACCTAAATTAATCTCTGTACTTTCCATTCCTTATTGCTTTATGCATAAGGAGTGTGAAAAAGATAATGTTGAAACTGACATTTGTATAAATGGTGTAAAAGATTTATCTTATTTGATAAAAATTTCAGGGCAACTTGCTACTTTTTACAGTGGTTTACTTGGGAGAAAATGTTAGAATTGCTGCAAGTGTAGTTTATATAATCTTTAATTGGTGAAATCTGTGATCGACAAAGTTTCTTGACCCATTTAGGTCGTCTTGGTACATATACAGTCACTAAAGTGCCCAGAGGCAGATGTATGTCCCCTGGGCCCATATTGCCAGGGCAGGGGTGCATCCTTACCCATATCTGTGTGAGAGCACTTCTTGGGCATTTACTGTCATTCATTTATGTAAAATACATACAGTGTGCTTGGTTATGAACCCACAATTTGGATGCAATTGTGTGCCCTTCTTCCACATTTAAATGTTCAAGTCCTAACCCTCAGTGCCTCAAAATGTGACTGTATTTGGAGACTGGGTTCCTTCAGTAAGTAAGTAACTTAAAATGAGGTCATTGAGGTGGGACTGTATCCTGTATGACTGGTGTCCCTGTAAGAGGAGGAGATTAGGACACAGACATGCACAGAAGCAAGGCCATGGGAAGACAAAGGGAGAAGATGGCCATCTGCAAGCCAAGGAGAGAGGCCTCAGAAGAAAGGCATCAGAAGAAACCAGCCCTGCTGACATTTTGATTTCAGACCTCTAGCCTCTAGAATTGTGAAAAAATAGGTTTCTCACAATTGTTTAAGCCACCCAGTGGGTGGTATTTTGTTATGACAGCCCTAGAAAATGAATATATTCATCTAACTTGGAGGTGAAGAAATACAGGTCAAATACATTCCATTAAAAAAAAAAAAAAAGAAAATTCAAGTTTTTATCCTGTCTCTGTTACTCCTGAGTTGTATTTGACTTTGAGCTTGAGCATATCATTTAATCTTCCCATTTATAATGGGGGTCTAGTTTTTTTTTTTTTTTTGTCTTTTCTAAGGCCACATCTGTGGCATATGGAGGTTCCCAGGCTAGGGGTCTAATTGGAGTTGCAGTCGCCAGCCTTGCCACAGCCACAGCAACGCAGGATCTGAGCCGCGTCTGTGACCTACACCACAACTCACGGCAACTCTGGATCCTTAACCCCCTGCAAGGCCACGGATTGAACCCGCAACCTCATGGTTCCTAGTTGGATTTGTTAACCACTGAGCCATGATGGGAACTCCTGGCGTCTAGTTTCTGTATGTTTGTTTATTTCAGACTGTTCGTTATTTTACATCCTTTTCTTCTGTTAAGAGTGCCCTGAGTTTCCTCTGAGAAAATACTTGCCCTTTGCTCTCAGTTCCTACAGCTTGTAAGGCTGGTCTAATGCTTTAGCTCTAGGCGTGGGTGTGTTACTCATGTTTGGCCAATCAGTATGCTCCCTGCCTTCTGCCCACAATATGGACATAGAACAGAGACCTGGACAATGAGATTCAATTTCAGGATTTAATTTGGGGATATTGAGCAATTAAGCTATCTGTTGAAGCTTCTGAGGTGTTGGGGGCGAGTGCCTGGGGCTTGTGGTAGCTCTGACAGCCACAGTGAGAACCAGGCTGAGAAGTACCCTAACATGTAGAGAGCCAATCCTTATGACAGAGAGAGAACCAGTACTGAAGATCCTTGATCCAGCCTTACCTGAAGTCAGTAAGCCCCCAGACCCTGCGATTTTATTAGTAAGCCAATTTTATTAATAAGTCCCTTAACTCTTTCTTCCACCTTAAGCAGCCTGACTTGCATTTCTATCATGCTACTAAGAAACATGAGTAATATAATGGCTTAATGCGTTGTCTTTCTCTGCAAAATGAGTGCATTCTTCTAATGGAAACAGTTTTTTTCCCTAAATCAATAATTACAGAGAACACTGGTATTTCTCTGATGTGATGTGGAAGCAGTGGCAGGGGCTGGAAGTAAAATCCATCCGACCCATTTGACATTCAGCTGATCTGCTGGTTCAGTGTGGAAACCTTTGGGTTAGATGACCAGACTCCTGCCAGTACCTACAATCATTAAATCTTATATACTTGGAAATTCTTGTAGGTCTGGGTGTGCAGGAACTCTGGCGGCAAAGTGGAGAGCGGGTGAGGGGAAAATGTACTAACAGTCAAGTAAAGAAAACATTGTTAGCAGTCACAGGTGGACATTTGTCCTCCAAGGGCTGTGAAGTTGGTAGATGGCCAGAGGCAATGGCTGCTTGTAAAGTGCTTTACCATTTGGTAGTTGATGTGATTTTGCTATCCATCTCTGGCAGGGCTCCAGGTTGTCACACACGAGCTGAATAATTGACTTTAGAACACTAATGGGCAGAGGTATACTTGGCTTGAGAATAGTAAGAGAGTTTAAAGAGCAATATCATTGGTACCACCAGAAAATCCCCCAGATTGATTTAAAACACCCCAGGTTAAAGTGGGATGCATTGTAATTAGTGATATTTTATTTTCTAGAAAATGTCTTATTGAGTCCATTCTGAGATGAGCTCTGCCATTTGTCTTTAGAACGGTGCTTGTTAACCAAATCTGAAGAAGACTTTGAAAAATGCATATACAGTTGGTGATCTTTTGAGGGTTCTGTGGTTTCAAAGCCCATTTCCCTACTGGATCCCTACTCAAAGGGCTCCTGGTTTAGATAGATGTCCCAAACCCATGTTTGCTGATTTGTTTTTTAAGCTATTTGGATTTTCTAAATCCAGATTCTTTTACATTGCAGTTTATGCAACACTACTAATTCATTTCTCTAACTGCCTTTAACTTTTTCTTTTATTTTGGGTGTTGCTTTTATTCACCTCTGCATGTGATCCAGAGGAGTTCCTTGTTTATCCAACAAGTGTTTTTTGGATGCATGCCAGGCACCGGGAACTGTGGTGGAGGCTGGTGATATAATGAGAGTAAACACAGAGGGCCAAATCCCTCTGGAGCTGATGGGCTGGTGAGAGAACACAGGCCTCAGGTAATATTAAATCAGCAGAGTCTTATTGTATCCTTTCTATCTCTGGAGTGAGGACACCAGTTCTCTGGGGCACAGAGCAGCCAGGAACTGGAGTTTCGAAGGGACTCTGGCCCCTGAGGATGTCTAAAAGCTGCCCCTTTAGCTGTCATAGCTTTGCAGAAGTGCTATGGGCATGACAGGGAGGGAGACAAGAGGACAGAGGATGGTTAAGAGTGGCATATTCATTTCTAAAAGACCTCATGCTAGGGCCGGAACTAGGGTGAAGTGGGTGAGATGCTTGGTCTTGGTCTTTATGGCAGTGCCAGAAAAAATCCCTGGGTAATCAGGATTTGACAGGACCAGGATTAGGATGAGGGAGGGAAGTGAGCCCTGCATGGAATCTTTATTTAAAATTTTGGCATTTTCTTCATCATGGACATTTTGAGGCTTTGTTCATCATAGATAGATTATTTTTTATATTTGAAAAAGTACTACTTTAAAATGTAATTTCTCTTGATCACTAAGATTGGGGGCAGGGAGTGGGGCTTAAAGTTTGTACCCAAAGCCAGCACCTAATTTTCCTCATCTTAGTCCCAGTCCTACCTCCAATGTAGTGATAAGTCACAACACTGTATTAAGAAATATTTGCAGTGCATCATTTTTTAATTTTTATTTTTCGTCTTTTGTCTCTTTAGGGCTGCAGCCATGGCATATGGAGGTTCCTAGGCTAGTGGTCTGTTAAGAGCTGTTGCTGCTGGCCTATGCCAGAGCCACAGCAATACCAGATCTGAGCCATGTCTGTGACCTACACCATGGCTCAAGGCAACGCTGGATCCTTAACTCACTGAGTGAGGCCAGAAATCGAACTGGTAACCTCATGGGTCCTAGCCAGATCCGTTTCCTCTGTGCCACGACAGGAACTCCGACAGTGCATCATTTTTGAATAATTTAGTTTACATAGGATGTGTACTCTTTTTATAAATATTTTTCATAATATGTATCTTTTTGTTAGATGTAATTTGTTGGCTATACACAATTAGTTTGACCTCATGGAATTCTTAAGAAGTGTAATGTAAGTATAACTTTGAATCAGCAGACTGAGACACACACAGAATACATACCTGTGCCTCCTTTTTTGACTCAACACCTCTTCACGTGGCTGGGGAGTCTGCTGTGCTGTGCCACATCTGGCTCTAGGGTTTAGGGATTGTCTCCATCTGCACTGGGTGGCCACACAGAGCAGGTAAAGAAGAGCTAATGTGTATGTCCAGTGGAGACCTGGAGTGGCTGGAAACCTCTGTGCCTCACCCAGTTCCCAGTCCTCTGTGCCAGCTCTCGCCCTCACCTCTTGGCTTTATGTTGCCCTCATCTCCTCTTAATGCTTCAGGTTCCACCTCTCTCTTTTCTCGTCTCCCTAACCTTCTCCTTGTTCTCTGATCTCCTCAAGAGCAGACTTTGTTTTGGGTTTCATCCCTGACTCCTCTGTCGCTGGCATATATGTGTCTCCCACGCGATTTTTCCGACCATCTGGAACAAGTTCTAGAAGCCTAATTAACTTGTAATGCGTGTTCAGTTTGGATGGCAAAACCCATCTTTCTTCCCCGTGACTCGAACCTCCTGACCTTTTCTCATGAAACACTCATGTCCTATTTGCTACCTCATGCTCAGTTGTCATTAGTTTGTGTTGACAGTTTTATTGTTTCCTGCTGACCCCTGTCCATCCACAATTACTATGGTATGTAGCAACCTATTTATTTCAGAGTTAAATGTGTAGAATAAAAACATAACCAAAAAAGTGCCAGATGCTGGGGAGAAAAATCCCAGTTTTTACAATATAACCTGTATTCAAATATGTATAAAACTTATTGTAATTTATTTCATTAAATTAGTGAATAGGTCTCTTAAACATGTCCAAATAATAGTGATTCTTGGCTTTTTTGGTCTTCTAGGCTCTTAAAATTATGCATATGAATAAATAAATATCTAATGTAAATTTTGCAGAGAAGCAAAAAATGAACCAAAAAAAGATACATGGCTGCAATTACCAAATAAATGCCTTAAAGTATTGACTGTAAATGAAGATGATTCACTCTTTTCAAAATATCCTGGATTTCAACATAAAACGAATTTACATTTATGAAACTTGTGTGACCAAATCATAATTTGAGAATTAAAATAATGAAGAAAAATAGCGTGGTATGTAGCAGCATGGGGTGAGGGTGAGGAGATCAAGGTCTTTTCGTTATTGCCGCTGATTACAGAGTAAGCTTGGCAAGATGTATACCATGTGAATGCCTCATGCTGGTAAGTGGAAGATGGAGGCTAAAATGAATGACTTCTACCCAGAAATCACTGAAACTGATTTAAATGAGCCTCACACAGCTATAGACTTATATTTAAGGAAATCATTTATCTCTGGTTTACATTTCTGTTACGAATTTAAATAGTAAGGAACTGTCATCTGCTTTTAAGAGTTGAAAGGCTAGAACAAAGATGCAAGAAGAAAAAAATGTTCATTGTACTCTGTAAGAGGCCAAGAAGTTTGGTATTTTTTTCAAATACAAATACTTATTCTTGTATATAGATATGTGATCTTTAGACTAAAGATAAACCATATTTTTATTTATTTCTGTATACCTCTTATAGTTCTGTGGGTTTTATATCTTTTGAAAGCATGACCTAGGAACAAAAATGTATCTATTTGTAGAAGAATGACCTTGTTTAGAAGAATCCAAAGTTTAGCTTTGGATTAATTGGTACATTTCATGAGTCAAATTGTCCAGGAATTTATCCTGAGTTTCTTCAGAGAAGTGAAGGAAGGCAGAAATAACACTTCTCTGGTGCTTTGGGATCCTTGGTAAGGAGCTATGTGAGAAGCACAAAGTATCGCTCTCATTTGGCAGTTGTGATTCTAAGGCATATTGAAGCAGACACTTGAGTGCTCCAAATGACAAGATAATCCAGATAAACTTTACGTGTCTTGCAGCTTTTGAAGTTTCTAAAGCCAAAGAGAGTGAAAGGATAAAAGACAAACCAAGTTCTTAAGTTAGTTCGTATCATACACTTAGTGTGTCTGCTTCATATGACTCCTGGCTGTCAGTGACAAATACTCCAGCCAAGCACCTCGAGTCAGCGAATCTGCATGTGGACAGTTCTATCACACATATGTGCTACAGATTACAAAAATAAGACTATCTCCTTATGTAACTTTCTTATAATTAACATAGTACTGAGTAATTAAATATGCTGCTCTACAATATCAGTTGTAAAAGCAGAATAGTTCTCCATTACATAGATGAGTCAAAATGTGTTTAACCAATCCTCTAAAATTAGATATTTACATTGAATGAGAAGCCACCACCAACATAGCAACACAAACAGATTAGATTAACCTCTTAAGGTTCCTGAAGCTTTTACTAGGATGAAACCTGTGGAAGGCCCAAATGGATAGGGCCAGAGTCTTGTGAGTCCGAGGGACTTGGGCCCTATAGATCTTGGGGAAAGACTGCATGTTTAGGTAATAATCCATGTGATGCCATTGTGTAAACTGTGTCAAGTGTACAAAGTATGACACATTTAGGCTAAGAAATGACTCTCTTTGCTTTTTCAAACTAAAAATTCTCTTTTTCCTTTTCTTTGTTACACACCTACCTCCCTATTTTCTTTTTAAATTTAATTATTATTTTATAGTCGAGTACAGTTGATGTACACAACAATATTGTGTTTCAGGTGTACAGCAAAGTGATTCAGTTATACATAATACGCTTTCTTTTTCAGATTTTTTTTCCCATATACATTATTTGTAGAATATTGAGTAGATTTCCCTGAGCTATGGGTCCTATGCTTTAGGTCCCTGAGTGATACAGTAGGAGGTCCTTGTTGATTATCAATAAGGCATGTAGAAGTATGGGGTGAGGGTGAATATTACAGAGTACTGTGTGTATGTTAACCCAAACTCCTAATTTACCCCTCCTATCTACCTTCCCCTTTGGTAACTGTAGGTTTGTTTTTGAAGTCTGTGAATCTGTTTCTGTTTTGTAAATAAGTTCATTTGTACCATTTTAAAAAAAGATTTCACATATAAGTGATATATGATATTTGTCGTTGGTTTGCTTCACTTAGTATGGTAATCTCTAGGTCCATCCATGTTGCTGCAAATGGAATTATTTATTCTTTTTATGGCTGAGTAATATTCCATTCTCTATACGTACCATAAAATTTCTTTATCCAGTCCTCTTTTGGTGGGCATTTAGGTTGCTTCCATGTCTTATCTATTGTAGATAGTGCTGCAATGAACATTGGGTTGCATGTGTCTTTTTGAATTATGGTGTTTTTCCAGAGAGATATCCAGGAGTGGGATTGCTGGATCATATGGTGGATCCAATTTTAGTTTTTTGAGGACCCTACTTACTGTTTTCCATAGTGATTGTACCAATTTACATTCCCACCAATAGTGTAAGGGCCTTTTTCTCCATACCTGCTTCAGCATTTATTGTGTGTAGACTTTTTGATGATGGCCATTCTGACTGGTGTAAACTGGTACCTCATAATACTTTTGATTTGCATTTCTCTAATAATGAGTAATGTTGAGTATCTTTTCATGTGTTTTTTGGCCATCTGTATGTCATCTTTGGAGAAATGTCTATTTTGATCTACTGCCTCCCCCTTTAATTTAGGGCCACAGCTACAGCATATGGAGGTTCCCAGACTAGGGATCAAATCAGAGTTTCAACTGCTGGCTTACACCACAGCCACAGCAATGCCAGATCTGAGCTGTCTGCCATCTACACCACAGCTCACAGCAATGCCACATCCTTAACCCACTGAACTGGGCCAGGGATTGAACCCACAACCCCATGGATACTAGTCAGGTTTGTTTCTGCTGAGTCACAGTGCGTTTTTGATTGGTTTGATTTTTGATTGGGTTGTTTGATTTTTTGATATTGAGCTGCATGTGTTGTTTGTATATTTTGGAGATTAATCTCTTGTCAGTTGCTTCATTTGCAAATTTTTTTCCAATTCTGTGGGTTGTCTTTTTGTTTTGTTTATGATTTCCTTTGATGTGGAAAAACTTTTAAGTCTAATTAGGGTCCCATTGGTTTATTTTTGTTTCTATTTTCATTACTCTAGGAGATGGATCTGAGGAGATATTGATGTGGTTTATGTCAGAGAGTGTTTGGGGTACATTTTTTCTCTAAGAGTTTTTTAGTGTCCAGTCTTACATTTAAAAGGTTTTTAATCCATTTTGAGTTTATTTTTGTGCATGGTGTTAGAGGGTGTTCTAATTTCATTCTTTTACATGTTGCCATCTTTACTCCCAGCAGCATTTATTGAAGAGATTTTTTTCCCCCATCGTATATTCTTGCCTCCTTTGTCATAAATTAGTTGACCACAGGTGTATAGGTTTATTTCTGGACTATCTTGTTCCACTTATCTATATTTCTGTGTTTGTGCCAGTACCATACTGTTTCAATTACTGAAGCTTTATAGTAGAGTCTAAAGTTAGGGAGCCTAATTTTGCTAGCTCTGTTTTTCTTTCTCAGGATTGCTTTGGCTATTCAGAGTCTTTTGTGTTTCCATACACATTTAAATTTTTTTTTGTTCTAGTTCTGTGAAAAATGCCATTGGTAATTTTGTAGCGATTCCACTGAATCTGTAGATTGCCCTGAGAAGTATAGTCATTTTGACAATAATGATTTTTCTTTCTTTTTTTTTTTTTGTCTTTTGTCCTTTTAGGACCATCCCTGTGGCATATGGAGGTTCCCAGGCTAGGGGTCTAATTGGAGCTGTAGCCACTGGCCTATGCCAGAGACACAGCAACATGGGGTCCCAACCACGTCTGTGACCTACACCATAGCTCATAGCAATGCTGGATCCTTAACCCACTGAGCAAGGCCAGGGATTGAACCCACAACCTCATCGTTCTTAGTTGGATTCGTTAACCACTGAGCCACGATGGGAACTCCAATAATGATTTTTCTAATCAAAGAACATCATATATCTTTCCATCTGTTTGTGTCATTTTTGATGTCTTTTGTCAGCATCTCATAGTTTTCAGAATGTAGATCTTTGTCCTCTTTAGGTAGCTTTATTCCTAGGTATTCTATTCTTTTTGATGCAGTGTTAAATGGGATTGTTTCCTTATTTTCTCTTTCTGATCTTTCATTGGTAGTGTATAGAAATGAAAGAGCTATATGTATTAATTTTATATCCTGCAACTTTACCAAATTCATTGATGCGATCTAGTAGTTTTCTGGTAGCATCTTTAGGATTTTCTATGTATGGTATCATGTCATCTGCAAACATGGACAGTTTACTTCTTTTCCTATTTGGATTCCTTTTATTTCTTTTTCTTTTCTGACTACCATGGCTATGACTTCCAAAACTGCATTGAATGAAAGTGGTGAGAGTCTATATCTTTGTTTTGTTCCTGATCTTAGAGGAAATGATTTTGGCTTTTCACCATTGAGACTAATGTTGTGTGTTTATCATATATAGCCTTTATTATGTTGTGGTAGGTTTCCTCTGTGCCCACTTTCTGAAAGGTTTTTTTTTTAATGAAAAAAGGTTTTGGATTTTTTTTGTCTTTTTGCCATTTCTTGGACCGCTCCTGCAGCTTATGGAGATTCCCAGGCTAGGGGTTGAATCAGAGCTATAGCTGCCAGCCTTCTCCGGAGCCACAGCAACATGGCATCTGAGTTGCGTCTGTGACCTACACCACAGCTCACAGCAATGCTGGATCCTTAACCCACTGAGCAAGGCCAGGGATTGATCCCACAACCTCATGGTTTCTAGTCGGATTCGTTAACCACTGAGCCACAACGGGAACTCCCAGGTTTTGGATTTTTGTCAAAAAAATCTTTCTGCATCTATTGAGATGATCATATGGTTTTTATTCTTCAGTCTGTTAATGTGGTATATCACACTGATTGATTTGAGGATATTGAAGAATCCTTACATTTCTGGGATAAGTCCCACTTGATCGTAGTGCATGATTCTTTTAATGTAGTGTTGCATTTAGTTTGCTAGTATTTTGTTGAGGATTTTTGTGTCTATATTCATCAGTGATATTAGCCTAGAATTTGTTTTTTTTTGTGGTATCTTTGGTTTTGGTATCAGGATGATGGCAGTCTCATAGCAGGAGTATTCCTTCCTTTGCAATTTTTTTGGAAGTTTCAGAAGAGTAGGTGTTAACTCTTCTCTAAATGTTTGATAACATTCACCTGTGAAGCCATCCAATCCTGGACTTTTGTTTGTTGGAAGTTATTTATTTATTTATTTATTTATTTATTTATTTATTTATTTATTTATTTTTTCCCGCTGTACAGCATGGGGATCAAGTTATTCTTACATGTATACATTTTTCCCCCACCTTTTGTTCTGCTGCAATATGAGTATCTAGACATAGTTCTCAATGCTACTCAGCAGGATCTCCTTGTAAATCTATTCTGAGTTGTATCTGATAAACCCAAGCTCCCGATCCCTCCCACTCTCTCCTTCTCCTGTCGGGTAGCCAGAAGTCTATTCTCCAAGCCCATGATTTTTTTTTCTGTGGAGATGTTCATTTGTGCTGTATATTAGATTACAGTTATAAGTGATATCATATGGTATTTGTCTTTGTCTTTCTGACTTATTTCACTCAGTACAAGAGTCTCTAGATCCATCCATGTTACTGCAAATGGCATGATGTCATTCTTTTTTATGGCTGAGTAGTATTCTGTTGTGTATATATACCACCTCTTCCGAATCCAATAATCTGTTGATGGACATTTGGGTTGTTTCCATGTCCTGGCTATTGTGAATAGTGCTGCAATGAACATGCGGGTGCACGTGTCTCTTTTAAGTAGAGTTTTGTCCGGATAGATGACCAAGAGTGGGATTGCGGGGTCAAATGGAAGTTCTATGTATAGATTTCTAAGGTATTTCCAAACTGTTCTCCATAGTGGCTGTACCAGTTTACATTCCCACCAACAGTGCGGGAGGGTTCCCTTTTCTCCACAACCCCTCCAACATTTGTTATTTGTGGACTTCTTAATGATGGCCATTCTGACTGGTGTGAGGTGGTATCTCATGGTAGTTTTGATTTGCATTTCTCTTATAATCAGTGATGTGGAGCATTTTTTCAGGTGTTTGCTGGCCATCTGTATATCTTCCTTGGAGAACAGTCTATTCAGGTCTTTTGCTCATTTTTCAATTGGGTTGTTGGCTTTTTTGCTGTTGGGTTGTATAAGTTGTTTATATATTCTAGAGATTAAGCATCATTTGATACTATTTTCTCCCATTCTGAAAGTTGTCTTTTTGTTTTCTTTTTGATTTCCTTTGCTGTGCAAAAGCTTGTCAGTTTGATTAGGTCCCATAGGTTTATTTTTGCTCTCATTTCTATTGCTTTGGGAGGCTGACCTGAGAAAATATTCATGATGTTGATGTCAGAGAATGTTTTGCCTATGTTCTCCTCTAGGAGTTTGATGCTGTCTTGTCTTATATTTAAGTCTTTCAGCCATTTTGAGTTTATTTTTGTGCATGGTGTGAGGGTGTGTTCTAATTTCATTGCTTTGCATGCAGCTGTCCAGGCTTCCCAGCAATGCTTGCGGAATAGACTTTCTTTTTCCCATTTGATGTTCTTGCCTCCCTTGTCAAAGACTAATTGACCAAAGGTGTCAGGGTTTATTTCCGGGTTCTCTATTCTGTTCCATTGGTCTGTCTGTCTGTTTTGATACCAGTACCACGCTGTTTTGATGACTGTGGCTTTGTAGTATTTCTTGAAGTCGGGGAGAGTTATGCCTCCTGCTTGGTTTTTGTTTCTCAGGATTGCTTTGGCAACTCTGGGTCTTTTGTGGTTCCATATAAATTTTTGGATTGTTTGTTTTAGTTCTGTGAAAAATGTCCTGGGTAATTGGATAGGGATTGCATTGAATCTGTAGATTGCTTTGGGTAGTATGGCCATTTTTACAATATTGATTTTCCCAACCCAGGAGCATGGAATATCTTTCCATTTCTTTACATCTTTTTTAACTTCTTTGATTAAAGTTTTATAGTTCTCGGCATATAAGTCCTTTACCTCCTTGGTCAGATGTATTCCGAGGTATTTGATTTTGTGAGGTGCAATTTTAAAAGGTATCGTATTTTTGTATTCCTTTTCTAATATTTCATTGCTGGTATACAGAAATGCCACTGACTTCTGAATGTTAATCTTATATCCTGCTACTTTGCTGAATTTATTAATCAGTTCAAGTAGTTTTTGGGTTAAGTCCTTAGGGTTTTCTATGTATAGTGTCATGTTGTCTGCATACAGTGGCAGTTTTATCTCTTCTCTTCCTATTTGGATGATTTTATTTCTTTTGTTTGTCTAATTGCTGTGGCTAGGACTTCCAAAACTATGTTGAATAGCAGTGGTGAGAGTGGGCATCCCTGTCTTGTTCCAGATTTGAGTAAGAAGGATTTCAGTTCTTTTCCATTGAGTATTATATTTGCTGTGGGTTTGTCATAAATGGCTTTGATTATGTTCAGAAATCTTCCCTCTATACCTTCTTTGGCGAGTGTCTTGATCATGAATGGATGTTGGACTTTGTCAAATGCTTTTTCTGCATCTATTGAGATGATCATATGATTTTTGACTTTTCTTTTGTTAATGTGGTGTATGATGTTGATTGATTTGCATATGGTGAACCATCCTTGTGAACCTGGGATGAACCCTACCTGGTCATGCTGTATGATCTTTTCTATATTTTTTTGGATTTGGTTGGCTAAGATTTTGTTGAGAATTTTTGCATCTATATTCATCAATGATATTGGGCGATAGTTTTCTTTTTTGGTGGTATCTCTGTCTGGTTTTGGAATGAGGGTGATGGTGGCATCATAGAATGTCTTTGGGAGTATTCGTTCTTCTTCAACCTTTTGAAAGAGTTTAAGGAGGATGGGCACCAATTCCTCTTTATATGTTTGATAGAATTCACCTGTGAAGCCATCTGGTCCTGGACTTTTATTTGTAGGGAGTGTTTTTATGACATATTCAATTTCATTTCTAGTGATTGGTCTGTTCAGTTGGTCTGTTTCTACTTGATTCAGTTTTGGCAGGCTGTAAGATTCTAGAAAATTGTCCATTTCTTCCAGATTGTCAAACTTGTTGCCGTATCGTTGTTCATAGTATTCGCTTATGGTTTTTTGTATTTCTGCAATATCTGTTGTGATTTCTCCTTTTTCATTTCTAATTTTGTTTATTTGAGTTCTTTCTCTCCTCTTCTTAGTGAGTCTGGCCAGGGGTTTGTCAATTTTGTTCACCTTTTCAAAGAACCAGCTCTTGGTTTTATTAATTTTCTCTATTGTTTTTTGAATCTCTATTTTATTGATTTCCTCTTTGGTCTTTATAATTTCCTTCCTTCTGCTGACTTTAGGTCTTTTTTGTTCTTCTTTTTCTAATTTGTTTAGGTGGAGGGTTAAGTTGTCAATTTGGGATCTTCTTTTTTGAGAAAGGCCTGTATCACTATAAACTTCCCTCTGAGCACTGCTTTTTTTTTTTTTTTTTTGTCTTTTGTCTTTTTGTTGTTGTTGTTGTTGTTGTTGTTGTTGTTGTTGTTGCTATTTCTTGGGCCGCTTCCGCGGCATATGGAGGTTCCCAGGCCAGGGGTTGAATTGGAGCTGTAGCCACCGGCCTACGCCAGAGCCACAGCAACGCGGGATCCGAGCCGCATCTGCGACCTACACCACAGCTCACGGCAACGCCGGATCGCTAACCCACTGAGCAAGGGCAGGGACCGAACCCGCAACCTCATGGTTCCTAGTCGGATTCGTTAACCACTGTGCCACGACGGGAACTCCTGAGCACTGCTTTTATAGCATCCCATAGATTTTGAGCGGTTGTGTCTTCATTATCATTTGTTTCAAGGTATTTTTAAATTTCCTTCTTGATTTCCTCATTGGCCCATTGGTTTTTTAGTAGCATGTTGTTTAGTCTCCATGTAGTAGGTTTTTTCTCATTTCTTTTCCCTTGGTTGATTTCTAGTTTCATGGCATTGTGGTCAGAGAAGATATCTGAAATAATTTCTATGCTCCTAAATTTGTTGAGGTTAGCTTTGTGTCCCAATATGTGGTCGATTCTTGAGAATGTTCCATGTGCACTTGAGAAGAATGTGTCTTCTGCTTTTTTTGGATGTAGTGTCCTGAAGATATCAATGAAGTCTAACTTTTCTATTGTTTCCTTTAGGATCTCTGTTGCTTTATTGGTTTTCTGTCTAGAGGATCTGTCCATTGGTGTGAGTGGGGTATTAAAGTCTCCTAATATGATTGTATTCTCATCAATTTCTCCCTTTATGTCTGTTAGTATTTGTTTTATGTATCTGGGTGCTTCTGTATTTGGGGCATATATGTTGACGATAGTAACATCCTCTCCTTGGATGGATCCCTTAATCATTAAATAGTGTCCGTCCTTCTTTGTCTTTCTTTATGTCTTTTGTTTTAAAGTCTATTTTGTCTGATATGAGTATTGCAACTCCTGCTTTCCTGTCATGTCTATTGGCATGAAATATTTTTTCCTACCCTTTCACTTTCAGTCTATATGTATCCTTTGTCCTAAGGTGAGTTTCTTGTAGGCAGCATATTGAAGGCTTTTGCCTTTTTATCCATTCAGCCACTCTTTGTCTTTTGATTGGAGCACTCAGTCCATTGACATTTAGGGTGATAATTGATCGATGATTATTTATTGCCATTTTAAACCTCGTGTTCCAGTTGATTCTATGGTTCTCCATTCTTCCTTTCTTTTTTTGGTTGGATGGTCTCTGATTATTTTCTGTTTGAGTGGGTTTTTTTTTTCATGTTTTGCAAATGCAATGTTTGGATTTGGCTTGTGGTTTGCTGGAAGTTTTTTAATGACGTTTTCAATTTCAGTATTTGTGATTGGTCTGTTCATATTTTATTATTATCATTATTGTTTTTCTTTTTAGGGCCACACTTGCGACATATGGAAATTCCTGGGCTAGGGGTCAAATTGAAGCTGTAGCTGCCAGCCACAGCAATGCACTATCCTGGCCATATTTGTGACCTACACCACAGCTCAGGGCAGTGCCAGATTGTTTAACCCACTGAGCCACGCCAGGGATGGAATGTGCGGCCTAGTTGGGTTTGTCTCTGCTGAGCCACAATGGGAACCCCTGTTCATATTTTTTTTGTCTTTTTTTTCCTTTTCTAGGGCCATTCCTGTGGCATATGGAGATTCCCAGGCTAGGTGTCTAGTTGGAGCTGTAACCACCAGCCTACACCAGAGCTATAGCAACTTGGATTCCAAGCCGCATCTGCAACCTACACCAGAGCTCACGGAAACACCGGATCCTTAACCCACTGAGCAAGGCCAGGGATCGAACCCACAACCTTATGGTTCTTAGTCGGATTCATTAATCACTGAGTCATGATGGGAACTCCCCTGTTCATATTTTCTACTCCTGTTTCAGTCTTGGAATATTGTAATTCTCTAAGAATTTGCTTTTCTTCTAGTTGTCATTAGATTATATGCCATTTTTATTGGCATATAGTTCCTTGTAGTAGTCTCTTAGGATCTTTTATATTTCCATGGTGTGAGTTTTAACTTTTCCTTTTTCACTTCTGATTTTATTGATTTGAGTCCTCTCCTTCTTTTTTTTTTTTTTTTTTTTTAATGAGTCTGGCTAGAGGTTTATCAATATTGTTGCTCTTTTCAAAGAACCAGCTGTTAGTTTCATTGATCTTTTGTGTTGTTTTCTTTACTTCATTTATTTCTGCTCTGATCTTTATGATTTCTTTCCTTCTATTAACTTTGGATTTTGTTCATTCTTTCACTAGTTGCATTAGGTCTTAAGGTAGGCTGTTTGAGATTTTTCTTGTTTCCTGAGGTATGCTTATATTACTATTAACTTTCCTCTTAAAATGGTTTTTACTGCATCATAGGTTTTGGATTGTTGTATTTTCATTTTCATTTGACTCTAGGTGTTTTTTGATTTCCTCTTTGATTTCTTTAGTTATCAGTTGAGTGTTTAGTAGCGTATTGTTTAGCCTCCACTTATTTGTGTTTTTTTACAGTTTTTTTTCCTTGTGGTTGAAAATTTCATAGTGTTGTCATTAGAAAAGATGCTTGATATGATTTCAATTTTCTTAAATTTACCAAGGCCTGATTTATGGTCCAGCATGTGATCAATCCTGGAGAATGTTCTATGTGCACTTGAGAAGAGTGCATATTCTGTTGCTTTCTGATTGAATGTTCTATAAATATCAGTTAAATCCATTTGGTCTAATGTGTCATTTGAGGCCTGTGTTTCCTTATTGATTTTCTGTCTGGATTATCTGTCCATTGATGTAAGTGCAGTTTTAAAGTTCCTCACTATTATTGTGTTACTGTCAATTTCTCCTTTTATGGCTGTTAACATTTGTCTTATATATTGAGGTGCTCATATGTTGGGTGCCTATATATTTATAATTATTATATCTTCTTCTTGGATTGATCCCTTGATCATTATGTAATGTCCTTCTTTGTCTTTCGTAACCTTTTTTATTTTAAATTCTGTTTTTTCTCTGACATGAGTATTGCTACTCCAGCTTTCTTCTGATTTCCATTCCTCTCACTTTCAGTCTGTATGTGTCCCTAGATCTGAAATGGATCTCTTAGAAGAAACATACATATAGGTCTTGTTTTTGTAGCCATTCAGCCCATCTGTATCTTTTGGTTAGAGCATTTAATTCATTTACATATAAGGTAATTATTGGAGTTCCCATCATGGTGCAGCGGAAACGAATCTGACTAGGAATCATGAGGTTGTGGGTTCAATCCCTGGCCTTGATCAGTGGGTTAAGGATCTGGCATTGCCCTGAGCTGTGGTGTAGGTTGCAGATGCAGCTTGGATCTGGTGTTGCTGTGGCTGTGGCATAGGCTGGCAGCTGTAGCTGGGATTTGACCTCTAGCCTGGGAACCTCCATATGCCGCAGGTGTGGCCCTAAAAAGCAAAAACAAAACAAAATAAAAATGTTTAAGGTAATTATTGATATATATGTTCTTATTGCCATTTTGTTAATTGTTTTAGATTTGTTATTTTAGGTCATTTTTCTTCTCTTCCCCTTTTGTTCTCTTAAGATTTATGGACTATCTTCAGTATTGTATTTAGACTGCCTTTTTGTGTGTATGTGTGTGTTTATCTATCATAGATTTTTGGTTTGTGGTTCCTATGAGGTTTGGATGTAGCAGTCTATATATATACACACACAAGATTATTTTCAGTTGCTGGTCTCTTAATTTCAAATGCATTTGTCATGCTATACTCGTGCTCTCCTTCTGGTTGCTGGTTTTATAGTTATGTGTGGATGTTTTCCTATTTTTACTGTATGCTTGCCTTTACTAGCAAGCTTTCATGTTTGTAATTTTCTTTTTTTCTAATTGTGGCCTTTTAATTTTCACCTGGAGAAGTTTCTTTAGCATTTGTTGTAAAGCTGGTTTGGTAATTTTGAATTCACTTAGCTTTTGTTTGTCTGTAAATCATTTTATTTCTCCATCATGTCTGAACAGGAGCCTTGCTGGGTAGAGTATTTTTGGTTGTAGGTTTCTACCTTTCATCTTTGTAAATATATTGTGCCATTCCCTTCTGGCTTGCAGAATTTTTGCTAAAAAAAATCAGCTAATAACTTTATAGGGATTCCCTTGCATGTTATTTTTTTGCCTTTCCCTATTGCTTTTATTATTATTTTTTTTTTACCTCAAACCCTTTTTATTTAGAGTATAGTTGATTTACAGTGTTGTGCCAATTTTTGCTGTACAGCAAAGTGACCCAGTCATATGTGTATATATCCATTCTTTTTCACTTATCATCTTCCATCATGCTTTGTCCCAAGAGATTGGATGTAGCTCCCTATGCTACAGTAGGATCTCTTTGCTTGTCTACTCTAAATATAATAGTTTGCATCTACTTTTTTATTACTCAATGAATTTTATTACATTTATAGTTGTACAGTGGTCATCACAACCCAGTTTAATAGCATTTCCATCCCAAATCCCCAGCGCATTCCCCCACCCTAACCTGTCTCATTCCGTGGGTTGTCTTTTTGTGTTGTTTAGGGTTTCCTTTGTTGTGCAGAAACTTTTAAGTTTAATTAAGTCCTATTTGTTTATTTTTGTTTTTATTGTCATTACTCTAGGAGGTGCATCTGAGAAGATATTGCTGTGGTTTATGTTGGGGAGTGTTTGGCCTATGTTTTCCTCTAAGAGCTTTATAGTATCTTGTCTTATATCTAGGTCTTTAATCCATTGTGAGTTTATTTTTGTGTATGGTGTTAGGAAGTATTCTACTTGCATTTTTTTACATGTGGCAGTCCAGTTTTCCCAGCACCACTTATTGAAGGGACTGTCTTTTCTTCATTGTATATTCTTGCCTCCTTTGTCATACATCAGTTGACTGTAGGAGCATGGTCTCTGTTGCTTTTAATATTTTCTCTTTGTCTTTAATTTTTTTTTCAGTTTGATTAATATGTGTCTTGGCATTTTCCTCCATGGATTTATCCTGTATGAGACTCTCTTTGCTTCCTGGACTTGAGTGAGTATTTCCTTTCCCATAGTAGAGAAGTGTTTCACTATTATCTCTTCAAATATTTTCTCTGGCCCTTTCTTTCTCTATTCTCCTTCTGGGATGCCTATAATGCAAACGTTGGCACATTTAATGTTTTCCCAGAGTTCTCTTAGAGTATACTCATTTCTTTTCATTCTTTTATTTTTTTTTAATTCTATCCTGTGTTGCATGATTTCCACTGATCTGTCTTCCAGCTCAGGTATTTGTTTTTCTTTCTCATTTATTCTGTTTTTGATTTCTTCTGGTGTATTTTTCATTTCAATTATTATATTGTTCATCTCTGTTTATTCTTTAAATCTTTTAGCTCTTTGTTAAACATTTCTTGTGCCTTCTTGGTCTGTTCTTCCATTCTTTTTCTGAGATCTTAGATCATCTTTACTATCATTTATTTTGAATTCTTTTTTCAGGTAAGTTGCCTATCTCTGCTTCACTTAGTTCTTCTTTGGGCTTTTATCTTGGTGCTTCTTCTGGAACCTATTTTCTCCCATCTTGTTTTGTTTAACTTTCTGTGTCTGTGGTCTCCATTCCAGAGGCAGCAGGATTGTAGTTCCTTTTGTTTCTGTCCCCTGGTGGGTGAGGTTTGTCCACGGGCTCATGCAGGTTTTCTGATGAGAGGGAATGGTGTCTGCCCACTTGTGGGTTGAGCTGGATCTTGGACCTCTTGTGGGCAGGGCTGTGTCAAGAGGTGTGTTTAGAAGCAGCTATGGGATCAGGATGTCTTTAGGCAACCTATCTGTTAATGCATGGGGCTGGTTTCCTATCATGTTGTTTGTTTGGCCTGCAGCCTCCTAGCACTGGGAGTTGCAGGTGTCAAGTGAGGCTGGGTCTCAGTGCCAAAATGGTGACCTTTGGGAGAGTTCTTACTGATGTTTATTTCTGGGACCTCTACCACCAGTTTCCTTGCCCTCACAGTGTGCTTCCCCAGGAGACCCTCATAATCCCTCAGGTAGGTCTGGTCCTGGCCCTTTAAAATCACCATTTTGTGCTATGTTCCAGAGCAGGTGAAAACTTGAGAATGAGTTAGGGAAATGTGACAAAATATCAAATTTAGAATAAAGCTTGGTCTGATTAAAAATTTTTCAGCTATTCTTTTAAACAAAGTATTCAACTCCTATTAGGTAAAATTACCTAGGTCCTATCTCCCTTTATTTTCCTTACTAGAATGGTACCTGGGTTTATGAAGAGGCTCAGGTGTCTCCGTGGTGATGGGTTGAGGTGTCACTGCCCTTTTCTGTTTCTTGAGTGTTCTCTGGCTTTGGACCCTTGTTCTCTACTTTGTCTCGCATATAGCTTTCTGACCAGGTCACTGGTTCTACCTTATACTGTGGTGTCACTTTGCTCCACCTAGAATAGCAGGCCCCACATCAGTCTGCCTGGCTTTCAGCTCAAATGCCCACACATCATGGGTCTTGAAGGAGAATCAAAAGCATTCACCCAGATCATTAGCTTTCCAACACCACTGCCTGCTTTTCTTATTAGGCTGAGTGGCCATATGTTATGTTGATGTGGGTTCCTCTGTACTATCTTCTCTTCCTTGACTCCCAAATGAAGAAAAAAGAGCTAAGATCCCTTCTCTTTGAGATTTCTTCCCTAATATGGCACAAATCACCCTCCCTGGGCAAAAATCTGAGAGGGGGAACATTAGGAGACATAAGACTGAAAACTTGAATCTCATTTAATTCCCCAAGCTGGAAATGGGGAATTTTTTTTTATTTCGACCTACATTTTGATTTCTTTCTACACTTGAGCAAGAGATTTCATGCCATTGCATTCACAGGTGGAAATGGAAATTTCTCAACACTAAGCAGAACTCAACCAGTCCTCCAGGATTGGTTGATATACTAAAGGAGGAAATAAGAGCATTTGGGAAATCCTTTCTTTTTTAAAAAATGCATGGCTCTAAGCTTATTGACTTTCTGCTAAATCCTATTTTGTGTGTCAGATGTTGAATATTACATCAGTCTTTATTTTTGTTTTTCTCTCCTCAACACATTTCCCCAAGTAGATGGATGCTTTAGGACATGTTCTTGGAAATGCAAAACAAATAAAGGACATTAAGAATTTAAACATTGTCTCCAATATGTACTGTTATATTATAAATGATGATATGTACTGCTATATTATAAATGGTAATAAAAGATTTCAGAAAATAAAGAAAAAATTTGCCTTTAAGGAGAAAAGGAAAAGTAAACAGTAAACTCTAAGCACTCAAAACTGGTTTCTTTGGTCCTAAGGGCATAGATGCTGAGAAAAAATAGTTGGTATCTGGGCCGTACTTTGGCTGCCCCTAATTTGGGACATCTCTTGGCAGACATAAATTACTTTGAAAATTAGAGGTGGTTTATGCTATGAGCTGATTGTCTTTGATTTGGTGAGGGATTCAAGAGTTGAGTATTAGTAATTTAAGTAATCCACATTTCTTTGCTTCAAGTTTTTTTTCTTCATTTTTACAAAGTCTGATAAAACCATTCATATATCTTTCTTGATGAACTCAAAGGAATGTGGTGAGGAAAAAACTGAAGAAGAATCGAGAGACACTTAGGCTGAGATAGTAAATTTATTACAACATTTATTATTATGCATTAAGAATGGGTAACCTTCTAATTCTGTATCCTTAATAATGGAATCCTTGCAAGTGGATGGCCACTCAAAGACTTTGAAAAGGAGCATGCTTTTCTATTTCATTTCCCATTCTCTTCTTGTTTTGATCAGGATTGAAGTAAAAGAAGGACTTAGAAATGCACAGTCATTAGGAGTGTGCTGGCATGTGATAACAGGTGACAGATGATTCCATATGCTAGCTGAATCTCAGAAAGACAAAGTAGATCAATTTATAGTTAACAAGTAATAGGAAAGATTTCAGACAAGGATGACTTCATTATGGGGCTTTATTATTTAGGCTTCTTTAGCAAGCATGTATTGACATAAAATCTTTGAAGATTTTCAAAACTATGGTTGGTTTAATTGCAGGCCCCCTCATTTCCCTGTTTTTCCAAAAAAAAATCCTTGTTTTGACAAGAGGTTGTTACCAGCCTTAAATTCCATCTTTACCATGAATGTACGATGTGATTTTATTTCTTTTGCAACCCACACACATCTATGGTGTTCTACTCTAATCTCCATTTCCCTCTCCAAAAATCTTATTCTTTTCCTCTCCCAATCCTTTTTTTTTTTTCCTGAGTACTTTCGAAGTAATAGGGACATGTCATCACTTTTTTGTTGTTGTTGTCGAAAATACTGTAGTAAAGGTAGGCCATGAATCTATTTTGGTGGCATGGTTTGTAAATGAGAAATTTTGTTTAAAGATGCCTTTCTTGATGAATCCATTTGTGTTGTCTTGATTTTAAGTAAATGATGCCAGGGTGGAGTCTTCTTTTCTTCCAAGCACCTCTGATCCCAGTGTACAAATAATATTTATATTCCAGTTCACAGGGAAAAAAGGAACGTGAAAATATTTCATTGAAAGCTGACAGCTTTAACGAACTTTAAAGGTTAACCCTGGTGCTAGTTAGCATATCTATTCATGTCTCCATCAGTCTATTGAATTACTCAGCTGAACATGCACACAAAAGCAAAACTTGAAAAAAAATACCCAGAAAGCCAACATTAATAATTCATAAATACTGGAGGCTGGTGACTGACAATTTTCCCCCTACTGTGTTGAAGTCTGTTAAGAACTGAATCCTGATAGCTCCTAAGTTACTTTAGAAACTCAGTGAGCAACCCTGTCCAGGAATGTTAATGTTTCTGTAAGTGGTTCGCTCCGGAAATGTATTGTGAATTTTCCTACCCTCAAGCACTTGTTCGTGTTTCTTTGGATTAGTATAAGGTACAGCTTTTCATGAGATGTTTAACTGACAGTTTTAATATTTGAATTTCACAAGCATCTGCAGACCATAAAAAACTCCATATTCAGCCATAATCCTCTGTTACAAAGTAAATCGGCATTTTTTAAACAGATTCCTGTTACCAATTACAGCATTAATGAGGATATACAATCATGTTGTCTGCTTTGGCAGTATTAGAAAAACTGATGCTGCTTCTGACAGGGCTGGCCTGCCTCAAAATTCATCATCCTCCTTCCTCCACCAACATATAGTGGTCTTTATCAAACCTTCCCTTTAAAATTAGAAGCTATCAACGTCGTTAGGTATTAACCATTTTCCCAGAGAGATAAGGGATAAATACAACCACTGTTGTCAGACAATAAACTGATTTCAAGCTCTTGTATAAGAAGAATACAAAATTCAGGCTTGATATTAAAAGATTTAGCAAAGAGCTCTCCTACAAGCCTCAAGAGAAGGGGACTCAGCAGGCTCTGTGGCTGGTACCAATTGCTTTTCTCACCTGGGTTTGCTTCAGAAGGGGATCCAAGGCTGTTGTCTCCCCAGCTTACGGCTGATATTTTTCCCTTGTCAATGATGCAATTCTTTTTTTTTTTTTGCTTTTTTATATTTTTCCACTCAGAGTTTTTATTATCACACCTGCCCTTTGAAAACTACAATGGAGGTGTGTGGATTGGGCGGGGGGGTCTCCTCAGACTGGGGGAATGGTTATTTTGACATGAGGTTTTATGTTGCTTCTCACAAGCCAGCTTCTAAACATGAAACTATGGTTGTGCTTCGGTGTTAAAAACCCTTGTTTGACTTATTAAATTGCAGTGTTACTAATTGGTTTATATTAGGGATAGTTAGAGAAATAACTCAGCCTCTACCCCTGTTAGCAATGAGTTTGTTTCCATTTCCCTTAAACTGCAGTTATGGCAACAACCAAAAACTATCACCTTAATTAAAGTCCTTTCTCACTAAAATCTTAGTCTCATGAACTGCTAGTAAAGGTTTACGTCTCAAGAAGATTTGTAAATCATAGAGTAGAAACTAAAAAATAATTGATTAATCAACCTAGGGCACTGGTTTCCCTATTAAGTAATAAAGCCCAAAACATATCCTGAGCACCTCTCCTCTATGATGAACTTCATTAGCTACAATTAATATATTTGTCATCTGGGATAGATGTAGTTTGAAAACTCGCACTGCTGATTAATAACTACATACATTTGGACAAACTGCCTAGAAGTTTTGAGCCTCTGCTTTTTTCTTTCGAGTTTGGAATGATAGTATTTACCTCATATGGTTGCAGTATGGATTAAATAAAATGATGTAGATGAAATATCTAGTGGAATTAGAAGGAAATGTTATTTCCTCTCCCTTACATTTGAATCAGAACAGTCTTTCTTTTCAAAAGGTGTGTGTGTGTGTGTGTGTGTGTGTGTGTATTCCTTTACTGTCATCTTTTGAGGAAGAAGAAGCAGATGTCAATAACTTTCATTTTGCAAATGAAGAAATCCAGACACAATGAAGTTACATAATCTGCCCAAATTTGTGTCTAATTCAGAATTGAAAGGATTTCTCTTCTATACTATTTCCATGAGTACATACTAAGCTTTTGTACCACCTTATAAGGAAGTCCAAATTAAATGAAAAATACTTCACTTCTAATTATGTCAACGAAAATTTGTCATTATGCTAAAGGTTATAGGTTAATTTAAGAGAGAATTCCAAAGATTATTGGTAGATGTTTAATGATTTATATACTTTTTAATAGAAAAAAATGCTTAATAATTATAATAGCTAATAACTGTTTGGGGCTCACTAAGTGTCAAGAGTTTTGCTCAGTGTATACAAATACTAAAATTTTTAATTCTTGCAGCTGTCCCATGATATTAATACTATCACTATCTTCATTTCATAGTTAAAAAAACAGAGGAATGGGAAGGTTAAGTAAATAGCAAAAAAATGACCCTTATAATGGATGGTGAAGCTGCTTTTCAAAACCCAGGAGTTGCAACATGGATTCATGTTATTTAATATATCAATTTTGCTGCATGATTGCTTATATTAAATATAAAATTATCATAAAAGAGAAAATAATGTCTCAAAGTGTTTGAGATTTTTGACTTTCATTGAGGCTCAACTTCAATATTTATTAAGAGAAAGAGAAAATTTCAAGAAATTCAGTTAATATAGTCTATACAAATTTTTATTTTTGTTATTTGATTTTAATATTATATTTCAAAAATAAAAACCTTAATGCAATGTTGAATGATATAATGAGACAGATACCATGGTACAGGTGATTTTCATTTGTTTCTAAGGATATATTTACTTTATTATAGAAGGGAATATTAATTATAACATGGTTCCCAACCAAATGTAATTACTATGGCACTTTTTTCTTGGATTTTCTGGCTACTATATATGACCCAGAAAGATCCATAAGACAAATGGTTTAGTAATTATTTCTCAGCTTGATAACATTTTAGAAAATTTTTACTTTGAATTCCAGAATTCTCCTATGTCCAATGCACATTTTAAAAGTAATCTGTTTGCTTTTATTTTCCTTTGAGGATTTGAGGCAGCTTATAACACAGCAAACCAAAGTGAAATTGACAAAAAAAAAAAAAAAAAGCTATCCTGATCAAATAAAAGGAGAGCATAATTATACACAACATAAGGCTCAAACCTTGTTGTCATAGCTGGCTTGTCAATTTGCCTCAGAGCCATTATAAAATTTCTTGAGGGCAGTGAGTGATATAATAAACACTGACCTCAGTCACACTTGTAACTTATAAAACACTAAATTTCATATGGCTTGTCTATTTGATGACATTTGATAAAAAATGAAGGTAAACATTATTTTCTTTTTTTTTGGCTATTTCTTGGGCCGCTCCCTCGGCATATGGAGGTTCCCAGGCCAGGGGTTGAATCGGAGCTGTAGCCACCGGCCTACACCAGTGCCACAGCAACGCGGGATCCGAGCCGCATCTGCAACCTACACTGCAGCTCACGCAGCTCATGGCAATGCCGGATCGTTAACTCACTGAGCAGGGGCAGGGACCAAACCCTCAACCTCATGGTTCCTAGTCAGATTCGTTAACCACTGCGCCACAATGGGAATTCCCTAAACATTATTTTCTTAAGAATAACTATAATGTGTGCCAATTATATAACTTTCTGGCAATTTAGCTCACTTTAAGGTGCAAGTACCTCCAGAAGTTTATAGATTGCATAACTATTTTTGAAGACGTTCTGTCTATATTACAGTTATTTTGCAAAAGTCTCATTAACTTTCTCTGCCAAATTTATTTTTTTTACATTTTTAAATTTTTAAAAATGATTTTATCTTTTCAATTATAGTTGGTTTACAGTGTTCTGTCAATTTTCTACTGTACAGCAAGGTGACCCAGTCACACATACTTACATACATTCTTTTTTCTCACATTATCATGCTCCATCATAGGTGAATAGATATAGTTTCCAGTGCTATATAGCAGGATCTCATTGCTTATCCATTCCAAAGGCAATAGTTTGCATCTATTAACCCCAAATTCCCAGTCCATCCTACTCCTCTCCCCCTCCCGCTTGGCAACCACAAGTCTGTCCTCCAAGTCCATGGGTATCTTTTGTGTGTAAAGGTTCATTTGTGCCGTATGTTAGATTCCAGATGTAAGTGAAATCATATGGTATTTGTCTTTCTCTTTCTCACTTAATTCACTTAGTATGAAAGTCTTTAGTTCCGTCCTTGTTGCTGCAAGTGGCATTATTTTGTTCTTTTTTATGGCTGAGTAGTATTCCCTTGTGTATATATACCACAGTCTTCTTAGTCCATTCATCTGTTGATGGACATTTAGGTTGTTTCCATGTCTTGTCTTGTAGGGTTGATGTCAGAGAATGTTTTGCCTGTGTTCTCTTCCAGGAGTTTGATGGTGTCTTGTCTTATGTTTAAGTCTTTAAGCCATTTTGAGTTTATTTTTGTGTATGGCCTGAGGGTGTGTTCCAGTTTCATTGATTTACATATGGCTGTCCAATTTTCCCAGCACCAGTGGTTGAAAAGACTGTCTTTTTCCCATTTTATGTTCTTGCCTCCTTTGTCAAAGATTAGTTGACCGTAGGTGTCTGGGTTTATTTCTGGGGTTCTCTCTTCTGTTCCATTGGTCTATATGTCTGCTTTGGTACCAGTACCACACTGTCTTGATTACTATGTCTTTGTAATATTGCCTGAAGTCTGGGAGAGTGATATCTCCGGCTTGGTTTTTATTCCTCAGGATTGCTTTGTTAGTTCTGGGTCTTTGGTTCTGTATAAATTTTTGGATTGTTTGTTCTAGTTCAGTGAAAAATGTCATAGGTAATTGATAGGGATTGCACTGAATCTGCAGATTGCTTTTGGTAGTATGGCCATTTTTACAATATTAATTTTTCCAAACCAGGAGCATGGAATATCTCCATTTCTTTGACTTCTCTTTAATTTTCTTGATTAATGTTTTATATTTCTCAGCATATAAGTCTTTCTCCACCTTGGTCAGGTTTATTCCCAGGTATTTGATTTTTTGGGGTGCAATTTTAAAAGGTATTGTATTTTCTTATTCCTTTTCTAATATTTCCTTGTTAGTATACAGAAATGTGACTGATTTCTGAATGTTAATCTTATATCCTGCTGCTTTGCTGAATTTTTTGATCAGTTCAAGTAGTTTTTGGGTTGAGTCCTTAGGGTTTTCTATATATAGTATCATGTCATCTGCATACGGTGACAATTTTATCTCTTCTCTTCCAATTTGGATACCTTTTATTTATTTCGTTTGTTTGCTGTGTCTAGGACTTCAAATCCTATGTTGGATGAAAGTGGTGAGAGTGGGCATCCTTGTCTTATTCCATATTTTAGTGGGAAGGCTTTCAGCTTTTCTCCATTGAGTATTGTATTTGCTGTGGGTTTTTCATAAATCGCTTTGATTATGTTAATGTATAATCCCTCTATACCCACTTTGGTGAGAGTTTTTATCATGAATGGATGTTCAACTTTGTCAAATGTTTTTCTGCATCTATTGAGATGATCATGTGGTTTTTGACTCTTCTTTTGTTAATGTGGTGTATGACATTGATTGATTTGTATATGTTGAAGCATGCTTGTGAACCTGGGATGAATTCCACTTGGTCATGGTGTATGATCTTTTTATATGTTGTTGAATTTGGTTAGCTAAAATTTTGTTGAGAATTTTTACATCTCTATTCATCAAAGATATTGGCCTATAGTTTTCTTTTTTGGTGGTGTCTTTGTCTGGTTTTGGTATTAGGGTGATGTTGGTTTCATGGAATGTCTTTGAGGGTGATCCTTATTCTTCAATCTTTTGGAGAAGTTTAAGGAGGAGGGTATAAGTTCCTCTTTGTTTTTATTTTTATTTTTGTCTTTTGTCTTTTTTTTAGGGCCGTACCCACAGCATATGGAGGTTCCCAGTCTAGGAGTCCAATTGGAGATGTAGCTGCCAGACTATACCACAGCCACAGCAACAGCAGATCTGAGCTGCATCTGTCACCTACACCACAGCTCAAGGCAATGCCAGATCCTTAACCTGCAGAGCAAGGTCAGGGATTGAACCCGCAACCTCATGATTCCTAGTTGGATTCGTTTCCACTATGCCATGACAGAAACGCTGAGTTCCTCTTCATATATTTGGAAGAATTCTCCTGTGAAGCCATCTGGTCCTGGACTTTTATTTGTAGGGAGTGTTTTTATCACACATTCAATTTCACTTCTAGTGATCCGTCTGTTCATTGCTCTATTTCATCTTGATTCAGCTTTGGCAGGCTGTAAGTCCCTAGAAAGTTGTCCATTTCTTCCAGGTTGTCAAATTTGTTGGCATATAGTTGTTCATAGTATTCTCTTATGGTCTTTTGTATTTCTTCAGTATCTATTGTGATTTCTCCTTTTTCATTTCTTGTTTTGTTTCTTTGGGTTTTTCCTCTCCTTGGTGAGTCAATTTTGCTTACCTTTTCAAAGAACTGGCTCTTGGTTTTATTCATTTTTTTCTACCTTTTTTTGGAATCTCTCATTTATTGATTTCTTCTCTGATCTTTATGATTTCCTTCCTTTTGCTGACTTTAGGGTTTGTTTGTTCTTCTTTTTCTAATGCATTGAGGTGGTGGGTTAAGTTGTCCATTGCAGATTTTTCTTCTTTTTTGAGTAAGGCCTGTATCGCTATCAGTTTCCCTCTAGGCACTGCTTTTGTAGCATCCCATAGATTTTGAATGGTTGTGTATTCATTATCATTTTCTCGAAGTATTTTTAATTTACTTCTTAATTTCCTCATTTACCCATTGGTTTTTAGTAGCATGATGTTTAGTCTTCATGTAGTTAGTTTTTTCTCATTTCTTTTCCTGTTGTTGATTCCCAGTTTTATGCCCTTGTGGTCAGAGAAGACACTTGAAATAATTTCTGTACTCTTAAATTTGTTGATGTTAGCTTTTGCCCCAGTATGTGATTGATCCTTGAGAATGTTCCATGTGCACTTGAGAAGAATGTGTATTCTGATTTTTTTGGATATAATGTCCTGAAAATGTCATTTAAGTCTAACTTTTCTACTGTGTCATTTAGGATTTTTTTTGTCTTAGCCTTATTGATTTTCTGTCTACAGGATCTGTCCATTGATGTGAGTGGGGTGTTAAAGTCTCCTACTATTATTGTATTCTCATCAATTTATCCCTTTATTTTTGTTAGTATTTGTTGTATGTATCTGGGTGCTCCTTTATTAGGGGCATGTATATTGATAATTGTAATATCCTCTTCTTGAATGGATCCTTTAACCATTAAATAGTGTCCTTCTTTTTCTTTATGGACTTCATTTTAAAGTGTTTTGTCTGATACGAGTATTTCAACTCTTCCTTTCCTGTCTTTTCCATTGACATGAAATATCTTTTCCTATCCCCTCACTTTCAATCTACATGTGTACTTTGCCTTAAGGTGAGTCTCTTGTAGATAGCAGATTGTAGGTTTTTCCCTTTTTATCCAATCTGCCACTCTGTGTCTATTGATTACAGCATTCAGTCCATTGATATTTAAGGTAATTATTGATATATATGTATTTCTTGCCATTTTAAACCTTGTTTTTCAGTGAATTCTATGTTTGTCCTTTCTTCATTTCTTTTTTGGTTGGATGACTTCCATTTATTTTATGCCTGAGTACTTTTCTTTTTAGTTTTTGTGAATATAATGTTTGGTTTTTATTTGTGGTTGCCCTTTCTGTTAAGTATGTTAACCCCCTTCCTACATCTGTTTGCTTTAGCCTGATAGTCATATAGGCTCAAACACTTTATAAAAAAAGAGTCTAGATTTTCTCACTTTTCTTCCCTATATTCTTTGATTTTGAAGTCTTTTTTTAACATCTTCACATTTGTCCTTTTGCTGTTCCTTGTATTTATGTTCACTCTTACAGTACTTTTTTTTTTTTTTTTCCTTTTAGGTCTGCCTTATCTAAGTGATTCCTTTCCAACTGTGGTTTCCTTGATCCTATTTCTTCTTATTTCTTTTTTTAATTTGGAGAAGCCCTTTCAGTATTTCTTTTAGAATGGGTTTAGTATTGCTTTTAGCTTTTGTTTGTTGGATAAATTATTTATTTTCTCTTCTATTTTAAATGATATCCTTGCTGGATAGAGTATTCTAGGCTGCAAATGTTTTCCTTTCAGAACTTTGAATATATCTCATCACTCTCTTCTGGTGTTTCTATAGAGAAATCAGCTAATAACCTTATGAGGGTTCCCTTATAATTAATGCTTTATTTTTCTCTTGCTGCCTTTAGAATCCTCTCTTTATCCTTAACTTTTGCCTTTTTTATTATAATATGTCTTGGTGTGGGCCTATTTGGGTTCAATTTGTTTGGGGCCCTCTGTGCTTCCTGTGTTGATATCAGTTTCCTTTAGATTTGGAAAGTTTTCAGACACAATTTCCTCAAATACATTTTCAATCCCCTTTCCTTTTTCCTCTCCTTTTGGAATTCCTATTATGCATAGATTGGCCTCCTTTATATTATCCCATGGATCTCTTATATTGCTTTTGTGTTTTTTCTTTTGGTTTTCTGTCTGCTGTCCTGATTGATTTCCATTATTCTATCTTCCAAGTCACTAATTCGTTCCTCTGCATTATTAATTCTACTCTTTAGTGCCTTTAGCTCAGTTTGAGTCTCTGCAAATGAATTTTTTAGTTTTTCTATGTTCCTCCTTATGTTTTCTAGTTATTTTCTAAAGAAATCTGTGTTACTGTTCATATCCACTCTTAATTCCTTGATACTCAGCCTTAATTCCTTCAGTATTTCCCTATCTCCCTTGTGAACTCAGTGTCTGTCAGACTGCAATCTGTTTCATTGTTTGCTGCTTCAGGTGAATCCTCCTGTTCTTTGAACTGGGAATGGTTCCTGAGCTTCTTCATCTTGCTTATGTTTTTCTTTTTCTGTGAGTTTAGGGAAGCCAAACTGTAGTCTTGTAAGGCTACTTCTATACAAGAGCATCCCTTTGTATTTTATGGGAGGGGGTTACAATTTATTTATTTTTGGCATGCGAGTTTGGATATTTGCTTTCTCTTTCTTTGGTGTGAGCACACTGTTATCCCCAGGGTGCTGAGTGTGTTTACAGAGAGAAGGAGGCAATGGGTAGGGCTAGTAGTCAGTAGTCAGTGCCTGGTTGCTGGATTCTTAACATCAGCAAGGACATGCAGGAAGGGGGTGCAGACTACTCCCAGTTGCAGGGCCCTGGGAAGTGGTAATGAGCCTTAGGAAGACTTACGAGGTGCCCAGAGCATTTGGCAGTGGCAGCGTCAGGGTGCATGAGTTCTCAGGGGAGTGAGAGCAACAACAGGTAGTATTTGATCACAGTGCCCTCCTCTGAGGTGACTGGGGCTGCAAGTGGTGCCTGTTCAGGGACCCCTAGTGGTAATGGGCCCTGCCCACCTCTGGAGTCAGTGCTAACTGTTTTTGTTTGCTCCCACCATCCGTAGACCACTCAAGAAGCACCCCATCCCTCTTAACCCACACATGAAGTGCTGCATAGGCTGCTCCTAGTTGTAGGATCCTGGGAAGGGACAGTGATCAAACATGTGGGCACTGCCCAAAGCATTTGGCAGTGGCAGCAGCAGGGCGGGTATACTCCCAGGAGAGTGAGAGCAACAGTAGGTGATGTTTGGTCACAATGCATGCTTCTGTGGTCTCCTCTGAGGTGATTGGGGCCTCAAGTGGTGCCTGTTCAGGGACCCCAAGTGGTGGCAGGCCGTGCCCACCTCTGGAGTAAGAGAAAACTGCAGTAGTTTGCACCCCTTACCAATAGACCATGCAAGAAACACCCTGTCTTGCTTAGCCCATGCTGGAGGTGCTGCACAGGCTGCTCCTAGTCACAGGGTCATGGGAACTGATGGTGATCAAGTGTCTGGGTATTGCCCAGATCATTTGGCAGTGGCAGCAGCAGGGTGAGTGTGTTCCCAAGGGAGTGAGAGGAACAATGGGTGGTGCTCAATTGCACTGCCCTGTTTTTTTTGAAGACCCCTGAGTAGACTGGGGCCACAGGTGGAACCCACTCATAGGCCCCCAGTGGTGGTAGGCCATGCCTCTGTCTGGCCTCCAAGACAAGCCCCACGGTCCATCTCTACTGCCTGTAGATCACGCAAGAGGCACCACATCACTCTTAGCCCCCAGCTGCCCTTAGCCTACACAAGAGGTGCCTGGCCACCCATAGCATGCACAAGAAGCACCTGGCTTCACATAGCCCAAGCAAGTGGCTTTTTGCCACACGTAGCCTGCGCCAGAGGCACCCCACCCTCTGAGAGCCTGTGTGTGCGTAGGGAGATTGCTATGGCAGTCCACTTCTCATCCTCTCACCCTCCCCAGTAGTGGCACCTTGATTCTCCTGTGGGTGTAGACCTCCTCCCGGGTTCCATCTGCTGTGGCATTCCACTCCCCAGCCCTTAGCACACTTCTCCCCCACCTGTGGCACATCACTCCTTAGCCCCTTAGTATGTCCCTGGAACTGACCTCTGGAGCCTCAGTCTCAGTGCCCAGCCCCTGCCCAAGCTACTCAGGCTGTGGTGTCCAGGGGTGGTGGTGCAGATGATCTGTGCAGCTCTCTCTTTACCTTGTCCTCCTCAGGCCAGCTGCTGTGATTTTCTTGGCGACTTTGAGGTCCCTCTGTCTTGGCTGATATCCACGTTGGTTAGGTGGCTTCCCATGATGTGGGCTCCTTTTCTCTTTGACAGCTCCCTCTCGGGAATGCTAGTCCCATCTTGATTCCTTTTCTTTCTCTTTTTCTATTTTTCTTTTGTTCTACCCAAGAAAGTTGAGAGTTTCTTGCCCTTTTTGGAGGTTTAGTTTCTTCTGCCAGTGTTTAGTAGATGTTCTGTCCAAATCGTTTTACGTGTAGATTTTTTTTTTTTTTGATGTGTTTGTGGGAGAAGGTGAGCACAACGTCTTACTCCTCTGCCATCTTGATCCTTTTCCTCTCTCCAAAATTTATAAAATGTATATGAAAAATACCAAGTAACATAAATACTCAGTAATTTTTTTCTCTACTCACCTTCTCTTCCCTTTCCCATAACCGTTATGAATAGCTGATGGGTGTAATTCTATTCCATAGTAGAGAATGCAAAAAATACTATGTGCTTTTACAAAATCCTTATTTATTTATTAATTGTTATTTTATTTATATCTTTTTAAAATTTTTTCTTTTTAGGGCTGCACCCATGGCATATGGAAGTTCCCCAACTATGGGTCTAATTGGAGCTGCAGCTGTCAGCATATGCCACAGCCACAGCAACCAGGATCTGAGCCACATCTGTGACCCACAGCAATGCCAGATCCCCAACCTACTGAGTGAGGCCAGGGATTGAACCTGCATCCTCACTGATACTAGTCTGGCTTGTTACTGCTGAGCCACAGTGGGAACTCTAAAAAAATTTTTTTTTAGGGAAAGATTTACTGGGAGTTCCTGTTGCGGCTAAGTGGAAACAAACCCAACTAGTATCATTGAGGATCCAGGGTTGATCCTTGGCCGTGCTTAGTGGGTTAAGGATCTGGCATTGCCATGAGCTGTGGTGTAAGTCATTGGTGTGGCTCATATCTGGAATTGCTGTGGCTGTGCTATAGGCTGGCAGCTGCAGCTCAGACCGACTCCTAGCTTGGGAACTTCCGTATGCCATAAGTGCAGCCCTAAGAAGCAAAAAACAAAACAAAACAAAACAAACTGAGTTGAGGTTAAAGTATGGGAAATAACTGGAATTCAGAGTCAATGAAAAGGAATGGAGGTAGGGAAGAACTGGAGATGGTTTTTGCCTTGAGGGCATCTGCTGAATCCTGTAAGCTAGACCCTAGGTTTTAAAGGTCCATATGTGGAAATAGGAGACCACACTTGTGACTTAAGAAGAATTGGATCGCAGGTGAGCATCTTCTATGTAAAGCTGAAGTTAGCACCTTCATTTGCTAACTTAAGAAAAAAATCTGTCCTTCATAGGGAAACATGCCTGTTTTATCTTTGGCAAGAAAAATCAAAAAGAAACCTGAGTCTTTTCAGTGTTTGGAAAAAAAAAAAAACCCACCAAATCCAAAAAACAAACAAACAAACAAAAACAAAAGCACACTCACTAATATGACCAGAAAAACTCATCAGTTAGAGAAATTCCAATTTGTAAGCGTTGCCAGGCTCATGCCAGAATACAAACAAACACAAATTCTTTCTGACGGTATGGATAAACTATACATTCAAGAAGAGGCATTGAGCTTTTGACATCTTCATGGTGCTCAGAAGACAAGAATTTAAGTTCATAGCTCTTCTACATGAGGACTTCTGATAAGTGCCCCAGGTTTTAAATTATGTCTCCAAAAGGGCTAAATCTTGGGTGTAAGGATATACTCAAAATAGACTTTGATCTTTTAAAAACAGACACCAAATCTCAAATCATCTAAATCCCTGATTGGAATAAGATGATCGACCCCTCACCCAGTTGCCTGACTGGAAAAAAGTAAAAAGTAAACTATCTCTGAAGGAATCATTTCAGACTTCTTCCTTTCTACCTTTTTAAAAAAATATGTTATGTCTGGTATTCAAGAAAAATTGCCAGGTGATCCAGATACTGATATTAATATATTTAGAAAGAGGTACATATGAAACAGTATCCTAATTGACTATATCCTGGGCCATAAAGTAAGTCTCAAAAACTATCAAAGGGTTGAAATTAAGAGTATGTTCTCTGATCACAGTAGAATGAAGCTAGAAATGAATCATAAAAAGATACCTTAAAAATATCCAAATATTTGGAAATTAATCATTTCTCTTTTGAAATCCCCACAAGGTTAGAAAAATGATCACAATAAAATTAGAAAATATTTTGAACTAATTATTAAGAAAAGCATCACATATTGAAACTTGAGGGATGCAGCTAAAGCCATATTTAGGAAGGAAGTTATAGCTTTCAGTCTGTGCATTAAAACCAAAGATTGTTTAAAGGAGGAAGTAAAAAAGTGATAGAGGAAATTAATAAAATAAACAACTCATGTATAATAAAAGGTCAACAAAATCAAATTTGGCTCTTTAAAGAAAACAAAAAAATCATAATCCTGTGGCAAGACTTGATAAAGAAAAAAGAGAGCAACATGAATTACCAATGCTAGGAGTCAAAAAGTGTACATCACTATTGATCATAAAGTCGTTAAAACGCTTAATAGGGTATTATGACAGGTTATCCCAATGTATACAAAAATTCAAGTTAAATAGATAAACTTGTAGGAATCTGCAACTTCCCAAAACTGATTTAAGAAAAGATAGAATATTTGAAAACTTTTATACCAATTAAAAAAATTGAATCCCCCTAAAAAATAATTGAATCCACAGTCAAACATTTTCACAAATAAGTCTCCAGGTCTAGATGGCTTCACTTCCAAATCCTTTCAAATATTTAAGAAGGTAATAACATCAGTTTTAGACAAACTTGTCCAAAAATTGAAAAGAGAAAACTTCCCTATAGTTTTCATGCGGCCAGCATACAATATCGATACCTAATTGGACAAAAGAAAACAAAACATAAAAATTATAAATCATAAATGCAGAAACCCTAAGCAGAAACATTTCATAAGTTCAGTGACCTATGGAAAAGCTAATACATCACTAAGTTGTTTATTCCAAAAATACAACATTAACTTAACATTTGGAAATAATTGAAATTTATTTATTTATTTTTCGTCTTTGGTTTTTTTAGGGCTGCCTATGTGGCATATGGAGGTTCCCAGGCTAGGGACCTATGCCACAGCCACAGCAATGCCAGATCCAAGCCACATCTGCAACCTGAACCACACCTCATGGCAACGCTGGATCCTTAATCCACTGAGGAAGGCTAGGGGTCAAACCCACAGCCTCATGGTTCCTAGTCGGATTCGTTTCCGCTGCAGCATGATGGGAACTCCTGACAGAAAGTTTTTAAAAAGTGAATTTAGCAAAATACTGGGTAAAATGTCACAAATATATCAGTTATTTTTCTATGTGTTAGCAAAAAAATTAGGAGATAAAAATATTATATCAAATAATTATAATAAATCTATTGGAAGATGTGGGAATCCTCTACACTGAAAACCAACTTTATTGAAAGACACTGAAGAAGACCAAAAATAATAAAAGGATAAAGCATGTTCATATATGTAAGTCTCAATATTAAAAAGACCTTAGTCCTCCCCATATGGATTTATGGATTCAATGTAATTTCAGATTTGTTTGTTAATCTATTATCTATCTCTCCCACCCATCACAGAAAATGTCATGCTGATTCTAAAATGTATATGAAAATGCAAAGGGGTAAGAAGAGCAATTGATCTCAAAGAAGTAGAGCAAAATTTTAGGACTAAATAAGCACAGATCAAGATTTATCACAAACCTGTTATAACTAAGATAGTGTGATAATGATATAAAGATAGACTGATTAATGAAACCGAATAGAGTCCAAAAAGTGACCTACCTATATAAGGTCACCTTTTGGACCTTTCAGCGGTCCTTTCAATAAATGGTACTGAGTCAATACAATACATATATTAAGATATAGAATCTCGTTCTATAGGTCTTTTCCTGCAGGGAAAAAAAAAAAGTTTTTTTAGACCTATCCAATGATAGGTCTAAATAGGAAAGCTAAAATAATAAAAGTTCTAGGAAATAATATGGGAACTGTAGGAATTGGACTCACCAAAGAGATGAAGCCCCTTTTAGAAATTGTCCAAAGTAGGGCGGAGAGAGACAGAGACAGAGAGAGAGACAGAAAGACAGAGACATTGAGACTACCTGGCTTCTCCTCTATCCCATCTTTAATCTCCAACCAAAGTCTACCTTGCTGGGCCTTGGCAAAAGTCATTTGTCAAGGAAACTTGGAAAGGGAACATAGCAGGGGATAGAAAGCAAATGGATATGAGCTGAGAGCAAACAAAAACTGGAAGCAAAAGAAAGAAACAAAATATGCCAACCACAGTCATCGAGTTAAAAACCAAACTTGAGTTCAGAAAGTGGAGATGAAACCCAAGTCAGAAGATGGGAAAATGTAAACTTGAGACAGACAGAAGGGAACAGAATCATCTGTGAGATGAAAGCCCATACTAAATACAAAAATGACAGTCATGGCATCAAATGGCTCATTTTACTGAGGTCCAGATGTATGTTTCATACTTTGATAAGGTATAGGAATTCCACCTAACCTTTCATGGGGGCTTCTCTCTTGCCTACTCTGCTTCTTGAGTTGGATTGGTTAGAGTGGACAAATACTAAGAGGAAATAATAGTTAATAATTTCTTAAAATGTCAGTCCTCTTTATTATTGTTTGGATAAATCCATTCCATATGAGTCAAAAAAGCTTTGGATGGAATTCCTTGGTGGTTCAGTGTGTTTAGGATCTGGTCTTGTTACTGCTGTGGCACAGGTTCGATCCCTGGTCTGGGAACTTCTGCATGCTGTGAGCAAGGCCAAAAAAAAAAAACAAAACAAAATTCGTGGATGGAGTAGGACTATTATTAAAAAAAATAAAATTTGTTATGTGATTTAATCTTTCAATTATTATTTTCTTTAAAAATAATGTAGTTGACTTTATTCTACTTAGTTTTCTTAATATCAGTAATGCTAATTGTGGAAAATAATATCACTACCAGTTTATTCTTTGGCAAGATTGCTTTTCACACATTTAAATGGTGTTTGGCTAACAAGGAAATGCATAAAAATGGTAAAACTTTGTTGCCTACTAACTTTTACCTCTACTTTTACAGTAGTGAGAATCTAGCCCTGCCGGGTGAATCTTCTAAATGTGTCTGTTTTCCCACTCAAGATTTCTGGAGCCTGTAGCTCTTTCAGTTTTTCAAATGCCTGTCCTTTGAAATTGTCACTTTTGTAGAAAGCATTCCCATTTTTTTTTGTCTGAATTAGTTATAAACTTTTCAGACCAGAGAAACCCTGTGCCTTTTCAAAATTCTTTCAAAAATTGAAAAATTTTCAAAACTCTTCCCATACTACGAGTAGCAAGACATAGATGATTTACTAGATCATTCTCAACATTAGCATAAAAAATGATAAAGTCCTGAAAACTTCAATGATAGGGCAAAAAAAAAAAATCAAAGATAAAATATTCTTCTTTCCTAGTAAGTAGAGCCTACCCTGACCTTTCAGTCACTCTGGAAGAAATTAAACCATTATTACAAGTTCAGCCACATGCATCCTTGGATAAGTTACATCACTGGAATAGCTGTATTTCTTCTCACATACTCTAGACATCGCAATAAAACTTAGACCTCAAGCCTCATTGACAATGTGACTCCTAAACTTATGGAGAAAATAGCAGAAAACATCTTCCCCATGATCTTTGTTACTTCCTGGACACGTGTTACTCAATGCTGGATAACCCACAAAGGGGGGAAAATATACAATCTGGAGTAGGTCTTAAGGTGTTGTCTCCTTGGTGTCTTTAATGTGCTGGAATTTAGCTCATAGGGACCTATACTGAAGCCCTCCATCACACAGACTTTTTCCCCCTTGTATTTGTATGAATGTGTTCCTTCCTTTCACCAGTCCTCTCTGAGGAAACTTCTCCTTCCCCAGTAGTGTTTTCAATGGACAGAAATTAATCCTCATCAATCTTTAACCCTATAGTAGTGTTTAGATATCTTCATGTCCATTTGCTCACTAGATTCATTTGTTTGTTCAGTAAATATTTACTGAACTCTTTTAGATCATTAAGCAATGCAGAACTCTCGCTTTTGTGGAACAGCCAACGTAGTGGATCCTGCAAATGTCCTGTGAGAGGGCTTCAAACAGGCAGCATGCTGGGATATAAGTAAGAAGCATAAAGAACCGGACTAGCACATGCAGATTTCTTGTTCTCCGAGCTCTCATTATTATTTTCTTGGTCCATTTTTATCAGAGATAGGCAGTGTTCTTTGCTTCCTATATTCCCAGAAATCTCGGGCTTAACCTGCAGGTGTTGTGGAAATACATTTAAACCATTTGGAGAAAGACAATAAGACAAATGACCCATTCGATAGAAATCAATGACAATAATGTATCTGGAATGGTCTATGTTACTATCTTGAAATAGAAACACAATCACCTCACTTTTATTTATTCAGTTTATTGCTCAAGCACTCACCTACCCTCAGTGACAGTAAGTCATGTTGTTTCCCAAAGCCTCCTACAACCACCCTACTTGGGCAGGAATATTAGGAAACTTAGTTCAAAGAAGATTAGTCCTGGTAGACAAAGCCAGGAAGTGAGAGAAAACCTGGAAGTGTGACCAGTCCACTAATGCCGTGGCTTGGGTCTCTGCCATGTGAGGTTACAGCTGGCCCTGCACATTGTGATGGCAGGACATTTATTTGTGGTTGCTATGATACTCTTGATTTAGCTCTTTTCTTCCCATCACCCCAGAGTGTTCCCCTGAGCTCTGAGGACACTGCTCTTTTAGATCACACTCACATGCACAAGCCTTTTCCCCATCATGCTTAGCACAGTGTCAGTGGGCCATGCTGGAGAAAAGCCCAGCTCAACCTCCTGAGGTGCAGGAATAATTCTTCCCCATGGAGCCTGGTTTGCTCCCCTGCATAGGACCACCTTGGCACATCTCAACAAGGGTCTCCTCGTTGCACATAGAGAGGAAAGGCAGATGTAATTAAGCAACAAACATACCCATTTTCATATGTACAACCTGCACACAAACTTTCACTGGCCAGGATTGCCTATTTGCCTTAAATTTTCATAGCTTAGCAGATCTTTTAAATCCTTTTCTACCATGAATTAGTATCCCTGGAGGGGCTGTTCTTAGCTATACAGTAGAAGTGGCACCTCATTCTCATACTAATTTTTCATAAAGAAAAATCTGTTCCAAGACTATAGCTATTGAGTGAGGCCAAGTAATCATTATTCAGGACTTGAATGCTCATGGGGGGAGAGTTAATCAGCAATTTGCTTCTCCCCTAGCATCGGGTGGTTTTACCCAGCATTAGCATTTTTAAAAATTTGTAACACATGTAACTGCAAAGGATTAATATTCAAAATATATGAAGGATGCTGGTGGTTAAGAAAGAAACAATGTAGTAGAAAAAGGGGCATTTCACATAAGGAAATCTAAATGGCTAATAAGCCTTATTAGTAATCTTGGAAATTCACATGAAAAAATGAGATCCATTTTACACCTACCAAATGGGTAAAAATAGAAATTGGACAAAACCAAGTTTTGATGGGTTATGGAGGAATGGGAGACATGGGTGGGAGGCCGAGTTGCCTCAACTCCCTTGGAAGACAGTGCTGCTCACTGGCCACCGTGCTGTTCAAAGACCTCTGGTGTCTGTGGGTCTGTGAGTTGGGGTCTGTTTACCTAAGCGTCTTCTGCAGTGGGGGATGAGTGAGGCCTTCCAGGAACTTGCCAGTGTGAGCAGCCCATGGCCCTGAAGGAGGCACCATGCCACCAGCACATCTCAAAAATCTCCCCATCCCCCATGAGTCAGGGATGTGAGCTTGGGGGAGAAGCTAGTCCTCCTCCAACTGTAATGGGTATAGTCTACAGCCTGCCCCTGGCAGTCATGGCACTGATCTTCCCTCCCAGTCTGAGTGGGGCCAACCTAGGTAATGACACAGGTGACTTTGGAGGCACTGGGACTTCTTCTTGCTTCTTTTGGGGCACTTACTGTGGGGCCCCAGCTGCCACACTGTAGGGACACTTGAATTGTCCTGTGGGTAGCGAGGCCCCATGCTGTACTATTGCCTCAGGCTAAACCAGTTAACTGGCCAGGGTGTGAGTAGGCCCCTCCATCCCCAGGCAAGCCTTGGCTTACTGCAGCCTTAGGAAGGACTGAGCTGGAACCATCCCCAGAGCTGCTCCCTGACCCTCAGAAATGGTGCAAGATCATAAATGTTTATTGTTTTTAGCATCTATGTTTTGGAGTAATTTTTATGTTAGCTTTGGATAATTGAGGAACCTTGTCAAATGCAGATTCTCTAACAGTTCACTCTCTGAGGCCTAGGATTTTGCACTTAACAAGATCCAGGTGATGCCAGTGGGTCTCAGGTGGTCCATGAGGAGGAGGAGGAGGATTTGGCTCCACCCCTCCTCTTCAGTGAGAGGCAGTAACACAAAACAGTGGAGGCATTTGGTCAGCAGCCTTAGCACTGTCAGAGGGCTCAGAGCAGCTGGGCTGTGAGGACAGGCAAGGACAGCCCATCACAGCGGCGGTGACCAGCCATGAGCTCCAAACATTCATGGCGGACTCCTAAAGGTTCTATGAGCCCACAGCCTTCTGGTGAGTTCTGGTTCTATTTAATTCAGAGTTTGTTTTGTGGACTCCTAGAGGTTCTGTGTGTTTTGGTTCTGTTTAATTTAGAGTTTGTTCCACAGACTCCTGAATGTTCTGTGAGTTCTCGTTCCATTTAATTTAGAGTTTGTTTCATGGACTCTGGAAGGTTCTGTGCATTCTGGTTCCATTTAATTCAGTTTGTTCATTGGTCTTGTACGGTTCTCTGCATTTGGTTGCATTTAATTCAGAATTTGTTCCATGGACTCAGAACAAAGGTTCTGCCTTTGTTAAATTTAGACTTTGTGCAGAGACTTGGAAAGGTTCTGTGTGTTCTGGTTCTGTTTAATTCAGAGTTTGCTCTGTAGACTATGGAAGGTTCTGTGAATTCTGGTTCCTTTTTACTCAGTGTATGCTCTGTGGACTCCAGAAGGTTCTGTGAGTTGTTGCTCTGTTTTATTCAGGGATTGTTCCACAGACTCTGGAAGGTTCTGTGAGTTCTGGTTCTGTTTAACCCAGCATTAGTGTTTTAATAACTGAAACAGCCCAACACAGATATCTGTGCTTAGATGGATCTGACAGGTAGCTTTTTTTCCACGTGGCAGCTCAGGAACTCAGGCTGGTTCCAGTATAAAGGCTTCACCATCCTCCAGGGTGTTGAAGTTCACCAGATCTCTGTATCTGGCCACTCTATCCAGGATTGACCCATGCTCCACTGGCTAGAACTCAAGTTAACAGCTCCATGTAAGAGCCTATTATTTACTTTTATTCAAACTTTAAAAAATTGATGTGATTTTATTTTTTAAAATAGGCTTCTATTGGAAAATTTAAAGAAAAGCATAAAACTTTAAAAAATTGATGTGATTTTATTTTTTAAAATAGGCTTCTATTGGAAAATTTAAAGAAAAGCATATATATACATCTGAGTTTATATCTGAATATAGACATATGTTCATAATTCATATATATGTTTTTTTCTAAAGGGTCATAAGAAGTTGAATAGTGAGTATTGACAATGAATTGAGTATAATTCTTGACTCTTATTCAACCTTTAAATTGTTAGTATGAGCTGAGGGGAAGGAAAAACTCAACAAACTCCAAACTGGTTCCAAGAATGGCTTTCCTTTTGAGCCAGTGTTACATTTTTCACAGGAAGGGGGAAAAAGCTTTAGTGGTTGCATGCTGTTTTTGAGTAATACTTTTTAGTAATGCAAGAGCTTAGTTGGCTGGGTAACTTGATTACCCTGGAGGGCATGCTATTAGCAGAATGGGAAGGAATCAAAAGAAAAAAAATAATTTACATTAAGGCCACAGACATGCCATACAATATGATTACTTCAGGTTTTATATCCAAAAAGCTATTATACTTTTTTCCCCATTCTTTTAGCACTGTGGTATTCTGGTAAGGGGCTTTATAAGAGGCAATAAATGGATGCTAGCCCAGAAGAAAAGCCCAAGAGATTGTTTTGTGAATGAAAAAGTCCTGACGTTGGGAATAAGTCCATATGGATTTTTCTTTTTAGCTCTTTCCAAAGAATTATGGTTATCCATGGTTAATCAATTCACTTCTTTTTACCTTAGTTTTCATGTGGAAATGATCATTCCAGCTTTTATCACAGAAATGCCATATGCATAAAAGAGACAATCCATATGAAGTGCTTTGGAACACCTGAGAGAAAAGTGCATTATCCTTCCAAATCATTACCTGGAACCTCACTAAGTATTATCCCCTTGTCAGTAGAAATTGTCATGAAGAAAGAGCATTTTGGAGTAGATGTTAGTCAGGACAAGTTAGGTTATGCTATAATAACAGATTAGTCTCTACAGCTTAGTTGCTTATTAATTAAATAATATTAAGTTATTTAAATATTTAAAAATTAAAAATGGATTTAATTTTCATTCATTCCATATATCCTACATGGATATCCTACATGCATCTACAGTGGAAGGCTTTGCTCCGAACTCCTACTCAGATCCAGGCTGAAGGAGCTTTGTCAGAGTTCCTGCACAGGTGCAGTGGGTTAATGATCTGGCTTGTCTCTGTGGCATTGCTGGTTCGATCCTTGGCCTGGCGCAATGATTTAAGGATCCAGCATTGCCCCAGGTGTAGGTCGCAGTTGTGGCTCAGATTTAATCCTGGCCTGGAAACTTCTGTATGCCATGGGTGTGGCTAAAAAAGGAAAATAAATAAATAAAATAAGATGAAGGAGCTTGACCGTCTTCTGTTGCTGCCATTTCAAAAACATGGTTTCCTTCCAGGATCTCCCTGAGGCAGGGACAGAGAAAAGCACACCTGCTTTTAAGTGCCTTGACCAGAAGGGGTATAAGTCATTCTCATTCATCAACCAGTCATGTGACTGCATTTACCTTCAAGAATCCAGGAAAATGTAGTCCTAGGTGTCTAGGGAGAAGCAGAGAAGCCACGAATAGGTAAACATTGCACTCTTTAACTAACCACAGTTCTTTGGAAATCAGTAATGAAATATGCAAAGGAGCTCATCAAAAGGAGGTCACTTACAAATTAGGTGAACCTTTATTGCTTATCTCAGGTACTTTGTCACAATAGTGTTTTAGTATTATTTCATTCTTGTTGTGGTCAGTAGCCAACCAAAAATTCTGGGTTTTAAGATCATCAGGATAGACACAGATGCTAACTATAAGTATTCAACTCCAAGCTTCTGAGTTTCAACTCTGAGAATGTTAAACTGTGATCCTCTACTTCCACCAGGAGATTCTGATAGTCCGTTTTTCCTTCTAGGAGCCAGCAGTTGTGTCCTGGCTACAGATAACAGGGCCAATGCCAAGTAAAACCTTGAGTTCCCATTGTGGAGCTGGGGAAGTGGATCCAACTAGGAACCATCGGGTTTGATCCCTGGCCTTGCTCAGTGGGTTAAGAATCTGGCGTTGCCATGAGCTGTGGTGTAGGTCACAGATGCGGCTTGGATCTGGCATTGCTGTGGCTGTGGTGTAGACCAGCAGCTGTGATTGGATCCCTAGCCTGGGAATCTCCATATGCCGCGGGTACGGCAACCAATAAAATAAAATAAAAAAGACCTTGAAATTCAAGATAGGACATCTGGTCTGAATTTGCTGAATGGAATTGACTGTTCCATTAAACTAGGCACACATGATGCAGAAACTTTATTTTATAGGCAAAAACAAAAGAGGCAATTTCTGTAAAAGTGCCTAGCACAGTTCCTGGTATGTCTGTAGCAAATGCTCAGAAAACACATACACTTCCTTTGCAAAGGAAGTAAAAATCATACTGGTTTTTGTTCTATATGTAAATATATTTAGTGGGATTTTCAGGTAGCAGTATCCTTCCTATTCTTATACATCTTACCAGTTTTACAGTTACAATGTTATTAGAACTTCTACTCACAGGTAGGACTTATATTATAAGCCATGCAATGGAGGTATAACAGTGAGAAAAACAGCCAAAAGTTCCCATTTGTGTTCTTGTGGTGAAGGGGTGGGGCATCCATGGGCAAAAGCAAACAAATCCATGAACAAGGGAAATGCCAGTGAGACATGCTGAGGAGAGAATTAGGTGAGACAAAGAGAATGACTGGGGACTACTTCTGATAGGTGGCATATTCCTTGCTTTCCCAGCAGGAAAACTGGCAAACAAGTATTGCAGGAATAGGGAGTTAAGTGAATGTGGGCAGAGTTGGAGAGTTAGGGTCTGGAAAGCTTCAGGCTGGGAATTGGAGAAACAGTCACTGATTTTTTACCTGGAAAAGCCAGAGTTCAAAGCAAAATTCAAGAACTAGCACAAGATTAGCTCTCAGAGTAGAACTAAGTGGGTCTGTGAAAGTTGCCCAGTTTGACTCTCACAACTTCCCAAGAATAGTTGCTTCTGCTTTGAAATCTTGCTCAAATTCCTCTCCTTGGCAAATGTTAATGAAGAAGTGCACAGAAAAGGGGATTCTGGGGAATGTAGTTCTCATCTGCACTGGAGCCTAGAGATAAGGACTTTTGGAGATATCCAGAGACACTTTGGGAGAGATATCACTGTTTTTCCCGTGGAAAAGGGCCAGGAGATCATCAGGGAGGTGCTCTGCAGCAGGTTTGAGTTGTCAACTGACAGATTCAGAAACAAGTACGAGACCTCTCACCCAGAAATAAAGGGATGGAAAAACAGGACAAAACTTTGAAAGGAGAGATGAAAGTCCAGTGAAATAAAGGTCATTAAATATTAGGATGACCCCATTGTTCTCAAAGCCTGGGTAAAAGCCAAGTTACATTGAGGAGGCCTTACTTGAATGTGTTTAGAAAGTTAAGGGATAATAATTTCCCTCTGGAAATTCATTTAGTGATTTATTTCCCATTGGATGGACATGCTTTGTTGAAACAACTGGGTTGCTTGGAATTTTTATTAGTTATGTTTTCTAACCCCAAAGCTATAGTTTTCAATATTTCTTTCTCCCAACATGAATGCTGGCCAGAATTAATCAAAGGAAGGTTGGACTATGCCCTATAGTGACATTTCTTGGATAATAAGTTGGCTCCAATGTCCCCTAAGTATCTTCTCCTTCCCATTGTCTGAAGTGCTGTGGTGGAGGGGCAGTTTACCTATTTCTATGATTGAACCACAGTTGCCCACAGTGTTAACTGCTCATGAATGTACCCTGTATTAGCTTCCTTACTTTTTCTATCTCACTTCCACAGTCCTTGATTGGTACTTTCTGAGATCACTTCTCAGATAAGTGAAAATCCTCATCTCATTGTCACTTTCAGGGAAACCCCAGCTAAAGATTGCTATCGCAGCTAAATGTACTGAGGGTGGTGAGGGCGTGCTAGGTGCCAGCTACTATATAGTTCTCATCTAATTGCTTAAACAACCCTATGAGGTAAGTAGTTTATTAGTATTACCCCCATTTTACCCATGAGGAAAACAAGGCACAGAGTAATAAAGTAACTTGCTTGTGGTCACCAAGCTAGCAAATGGCAGAGCCTAGAACCCTAACTTCATGGCTATCCTTCTTTCATCAATTTTTGATCAGTTTTGTTCCTTTTGGCATCCCATAAGAACACTTTCTAAAAATTGCTTTCCCCACACGTTTTCTTTCTCATTATAATATATAATAATATAGTGTTATTTTTATAAAATTCCCCTAATCTGAGGAGTCCTTTAGAAGCATACATTAGTACTGATGGTAATAACAAACCACTGGCTTCGCCAACATCTTAATGTCCCTCACATTTACCAAAGAATGGCTTGATTGATATTTTCCCCACCACGGCCCTCAAAACTAGTCCATGTCTGTGTGAGAAGCTGAGACTTTGAACCCAAGGCTCTTTGGAGAGCAGTGACTGTGAGGAGGGGAATTATGTGTGATGCTTTTGAACTGTAATGCCTGTGGGTCTTTGCTGTGGTTCCTGTTTTTGCTTTTGGGGTACAATCCCAAAGTAGCCCACTTTCCTTCACTACCCCTAGCCCATGGGGCAACACTGATATGTCTATCTTTTGTGGCAAAGTAATACTAGTCTGCCTGGCATGGAAATGTGTTTTGGAGTTTGTATGATTGCAATAGAAATGTTCTTAAAGAAGCTTAAAATATATTTATTAATACTGATTTAGGTCATAGAGGTGGTGGGCTCCCCAATTTCTTTCTCTTCTTTTTTATGTGTATTGTTTACTTCAGCTTTTGTCTCTCTTTCTCTTTTGATTGCCTCTCTATCTGCTGCTTTTTCTGGTCACTCATTTGTTAGTCCATGATAGTGGCCTCCGTGCCCATATTTTTATGACCTTTCAGCACAGCTTCCTATAACTAAATGAATTGGTTCTGCTTTCCAATTCCTGGCAGAGAAAATGTGATTTATAATATGATTTGCCCAACTGGAAAGAAACCATCCCTGCTCCAACCAGCTGATGGGGATCGTGCTGTTTACTCAATGGGTGTTGCTGGTCTCGGTGGGTGCAAAACTGACCTCCATGTTGGCTAAAATGTTTTCATTTTGTATATGTGTCAAATGGAAACGAGTCCCCCAAATTGTGTTATAAACATGATCTCATCGAATCCTCACAATGACACTGAGGTGTAGGTGTAATTACACCCATTTTATAGATGGAGGGTCTGAGGGTCTGTGGCTTTCCTGAGGTTAGAGGGCTAGTGTTGGATTTCATAAGGGAGCTCAGGTCTGTCTCCAAACCTAGTGCCTTCTCTCGATGGGCAAAGTTGAATGGAAGGACTAGTTAGGAAACCATTTTAAATGCAAGATGCATTCTCGGCAGATGTCACTACTCTCTGTGAAGAAAGAAATCAAGTGCAGGGAGCGTGTTTTAATTTTGTCACTAGATCATCAGCCCAGCTCAGCGAAGGGGCAGCCTGCCTACTTACTGATACATAAGATTGTTGCAAGATGATGATTAAGAAAGCCCTGTCCATTCCAGGGCATAGTTCCCTGGGGACAAGGCTCAAAGAGCAATGAAAAGAAAATAACTGAATCATGAAGGCTTCGGCATGAAGATGAGCACTAAAGCCAGGCTTTTACAGTGAAGGACAGCAATGTGGGCTAGAAAAAACCCAGGGAGCATTAGAAAAATGATTACATGAGCCTTAAATGAGACTCCGAGGAGCTGGAGCAGCCCTTTCACAAGGATTTGTGGGAGTTCTCCCAATTCGTGGAGACCTGCTTGTGGAGTGTGTTCACTCACTGATAGATATTGGTTGCCTCTGTGACTAGGGACTGTCCCTGAGGTCCTGGACAAATTGCTTAAATGTGAGATGTTTCTTTTTTCTTTTTTCCCTCAGTTATATTGAGAGATCATTGAAATGTGTGCTGTTTCCTTTTCCACCCTTAGTTATTGTAGGCACTGTCCCCTCCCCTCTGGCTTTCCCTCCTGCAGCCAGCCTTACTCAGACATCCCTTGTACATATTCTAGAGTTATATAGTTTTTTTTCCCCTTATTCTAGTAGAATTATGATCCTTTGTATTCTCTCACATTATACTTTGTCCCATTCCCAGGACACTAAGGTAGAAGCCTTAGGGAAAAAGTTTTAGTGTAGGGAAAATACACTAATTCATACACGGTGTTAATTGTTGACAAGTGTTAAATTTCCTGACCGGACAGGGGTTTTGCAAATTCCTAGGGTTCCTCATGACCCAGTGTCTTAGCCCAAATGAATGATACTTCGGTGGAGGATAGCCCTTACCGTCATTGTCAGAACTCACGTATTTTGAGTTTCCACATGAGGAAGGTTGACTTCTGGCTTCAGTAGCTTCAGGCTCAATAATAATCAAATGACCAGAGAGAAAGTTCTCTGAAAAGCATACCAAGCACCATGCAGGAAAATATAAGTGGAATCAGGGTGGTAGCAAGGGATTAATGTACTATGTATCCACTCTGAGTCAAATACCTGTAGATCACTTTCCTGTTCACATTTCCTATTCTTATTATTTTATACTTTGATTTTTTTTCTTTATTAAAAAATGTGGGCAAGGGAGAATATGGCTGTAAGACATCTTGTAATATGCCTGGCTTTTCTGGAAGATACAAGCCTTCAAGATTCCTCTCTTGAGGTAAGAAGTAAAGGCTGAGGGAGATAGGTAACAAAACTTCTTTATAATATTTGCAATTACATATTTTCTGTTAAATGCATCCCTTGGATTAAGAGTAAAAATAATGACAACACATAGCCAATACACATATGGGAGTTCCCATTGTGGTGCAGTGGAAACAAATCTGATTAGTGTCCATGAGGTTGCAGGCTCAATCCCTGGCCTTGTTCAGTGGGTAGGGGATCCGGCATTGCCATGACCCGTGGTATAGGTTGCAGATACAGTTCGGATCCCATGTTGCTGTGGCTGTGCCATAGCCCAGCAGCTGTAACTCTGATTCTACCCCTAGCCTGGGAACCTCCATAAGCCTTGGGTGTGGACCTTAAAAAATAAAAATAAAAATAAAAAGCTAATACACATATGACTAGCACTTTTCTAGGTCCTTGACTCATATAAATTCTTTTGACCCTCAGCATGCCTGTGAAATATGTTTTATCATTTTACAGGTGAAGGCTTTTCTTTTCTTTTTTACTTTTACTTACTTTTCTTTTTTAGGGCCACTCCTGTGGCATATGGAAGTTCCTGGGCTAGGAGTAGAATTGGAGCCGTAGCCTCCGACTTATGCCATAGCCATGGCAACACCATATCCGAGCTACATCTGCAACCTATACTACAGCTTGTGGCAACACCGGATCTTTCATCCACTGAGTGAGGCCAGGGATAGAACTCACATCCTCCAGGACACTGTCAGGTTCTTAGCCTGCTGAACCACAATGGGAACTCCAGATGAAGGTTTTTAAATTTAAAAACAGAGAGGTTAAGTGACCATCTCCAGGATGTACAGCTAGTTAGTGGTGAAACTAGGATTTATATGTGAATAGTTAAGCCCTGAACGAGAACCTACATTTTCTTTTTTTCTTTTTTTTTTTTTTTTTTTTGTCTTTGTTGTTGTTGTTGTTGCCATTTCTTGGGCTGCTCCCGCGGCATATGGAGGTTCCCAGGCTAGGGGTTGAATCGGAGCTGTAGCCACTGGCCTATGCCAGAGCCACAGCAACGCGGGATCTGAGCCGTGTCTGCAACCTACACCACAGCTCACGGCAACGGCGGATCATTAACCCACTGAGGAAGGGCAGGGACCGAACCCGCCACCTCATGGTTCCTAGTCGGATTCGTTAACCACTGCGGCACGACGGGAACTCCTACATTTTCTTTTTTTAGGGCCACATCTACAACATATGGAAGTTCCCAGGCTAGGGGTGAAATCAGAGCTGCACCTGCTGGCCTCCACCACAGCAATGCCATCTAAGCTGCATCTGCGATCTATGCCACGCTTTGTGGCAACGCCACAAGGATCCTTAACCTGACAAGCAAGGCCAGGGATTGAACCTGCATCCTTATGGATACTAGTTGGGTTGGTTACCACCATGCCATGATGGGAACTCTGTGAACCCACAATCTTAACCACTACATTGTTATCAAATGTTTGAAGAAAGTTATACACATACTGTTGAAAAGAGAATTATGGAGAGAGCGAGCAGAAATATACCAAGAAGTACATCAATAGATTTTAGGTATAGTCCAAGTTTTGCAAATCAGTAGCTATGTGACCTAGGCAATTCCTGCTGTAAGCCTCCATCTCCTCGTTTTTTTTTTTTTTTGTAGAGAATTTGGAGTTTTTCCATATTGGCAATCAGTCATTTGCACTTAAAGGAAGTTTTCTTTCTTTCTTTCTGATCTATTTATTTCCTTTTCTTGGCTTATTGCACTGGATAAAACTTTTTTTTTCATTTTTGTCTTTTTGTCTTTTTAGGGCTGCATCCACGGCATAGGGAGGTTCTCAGGCTAGGGGTCTAATTGGAGCTGTAGCCACCGGCCTACACCACAGCCACAGCAACACCTGATCCGAGCTGCATCTGCGACCCATACCACAGCTCATGGCAATGCTGGATCCTTGACCCACTGAGCGAGGACGCAACGTCATGGTTCCTAGTCAGATTCGTCTCCACCGAGCCACAATGGGAACTCCTCATTTATTAAATGAACACAAAAGTATTAGTAATTTCCCATATTGCTTGTTACTTATGAACTAATTATTTCTGGTCTCTGCCTTATAAGTACATTAGGAATTCTAAATAGTGTACCCTATGCTGTTGGATAAAATTTGGAAAAAACTTAAAGCATGGATTATTATCAAATAGAATAAAGTATGTTCTGTAGACATCATGTTAATCTGCCTATATTGTTATTGGAGTGACTAGAGAATAATTGCAAATGAATGAATTAAAACACAAGAGAAGTAGGGAGCTGAATCAGCAAACCAGACTCAGTAAGGAAATATTTTGGCTCCTGTAACTGTGGGTCAAAGGAAGGAGGGATTCTGAATTAACTGATTTAGTGGCTTAACCATGCCATCAAGGGCCCAGCTTCTTTCTTTCTCCTTGTATGTCCAAACCATCAACTTTATCCTAAGGGTGCATTTGTTTATGGTTTTAGGATGATATTCAGAAGCAGTTAGGTCCCAGTACTGCTAATTCCTATCTACAGACATTACAGGAAATTCCTCTAGAAGCAGGAGGAAGACTCTGTCACACCTGCCTTATTGGCCTGCAGCTGTGTCACACGCCCATTCCCTTACCACCCCCCAGCAAGGGGCATGGAATGTCTCTGATTGGGCTACATTGTTGGTTCTCAGCCCTCAAGGCTCAGTATCACAAGGGAAGCTTTTTCAAAATACTAATACTTGGGCCCTTCTCAGGCCAAAAAAGTCAGAATCTCTGGGTGTGGGGCCTGGATATCAGGATGTTTTAAGTGCTCTCAGGAGGTTTTAATGGCAAGACGGTTTGAAAAGCATGGGCCTATACTTATTAGAATTTATCCATTGAGCTGGAGATTGGACAACTTCTGCTGGCTCAAAAGTCCTGAGTGTAAAAGGGCCATGGATTCGAACTAAAATTAGGGCTTTGTTAAGAAACTGGAAATGGGAAATGGATGCTTGTTAGGCATTAAATATTATTCACTCTAAAAGAGGTCTGCTAGTTACACTGTTTTTAAATTTTATGGGCACATGTTTACTTAATTCTCATAACACCCTGATGAGCAAGCTATGATATTCACCAGTGTGTAATTTTATTACAGCATCTTGTTTGCTGCCAGTATCTGTTCTGTTTGGTTAATGTTCGAACTGTACAAGTTGATAAATATTTTTAATATTACCTATGCCATTGAGTAAGATGGCCTCATAGTTTGTTGTCCAAATTGAAACACTTTTAAGAGTGAAATAGTGTTCCATTTTTAAGGATATGACTCCAGGACATTAGGAATAAACTGAGACCATCCTGGGGAAACCAATATACATAATCACTCTGTCTACCAGGTATTACGTATAGTACAGAATTTGACTGTTTAAAGACAGGTCTGGCCTTTGTCTTGACTTCTAGAATGTAATCTGTGTGATAGCTGATGGGAATGTCTTTGCTTAGTCCAGATTTTGGCCATACTGGATCTTAGGATGGAGATGACCACACCTGAGAGTTGTAGGGTGGGGCTGGCCACATCAGAAAGACAAACTGTGCATTTAGGGTGGAGACTTTGGGTAACGGGGTATTAGTTGACCTAGAGACAGAGTTCAACCATGTGGTCAGTCAATGAGGGTAGTTTTGGAAGCCTCCTAAACTTTTAGTTGGTGTCAGAAGGGAGGGCTGTGGTAGGGACTTTCCCTTCAAACTTCACAGTTCGGCTAATTCTGGGTATATTATCAGGCCTCTTTAGGATGCTAAGTAACATACCCAGTGTCTCAAAACTAATGAAATATGGAGCTGACTTTCACTCTCCAAAAATGACTACTTCTATGATATTCTAGTGTTGCTTTTATACTTTTTTCTGCTTCTAATTTCTTATGTTAAGTTCTTTTTGTTAAAATGATTTTCTTTTTTCTGTTTTGCTAACTGGAACTAGAATGATGCAACAGTGTTGGTATTCAAATATTTTCTTTTTATTAAAAAATACCTCAAATTTATAGGAGACTCTCAACTACAATACAATACAATACAATATGATACAATACATACAACACAATACAAAAATGTCTAGACTCCTGGAATAAGAAAGTGGCGAAAGTTGCACTGAAACAGCTCTTAGAGCTTATGGATCAATGTTTGACTTAGTCGAGTGCATGGTCTTTCCTGGGGCCTATCAGAGGCTTAAAGGAATCAACTGCTCCAAGTCCTGGTTCTGCAAAGCATCTCTCCTTTCCTGGGCATTTTGTAACACTCAGGCTGAGACCAATAAGACTCAAGGCTCCAGGAGTGTGAAAAGAAAGCAGCCCAGACAGTTGCCTTACCTTTCCTCTCTCATTCTGGTTTCTGAGACCACCAGTTTGATTCAGTAGAGGGACACACTTTATCTTTTCTGGTTTGGGTCATGCACATTTTCCCTTTAGTTTTACTGTTCCTTGGATAAGGGACAGTCAGTCACAGAATGATATACCGATGCAATAATTTCCCAATCATTTTGAGGAATTGCTCATGACCTAGTTCCTTTTAACTTTAATGCCTCTTATATGTACATTGTACCAAGGTAAAATTGGGAGAGTAACATCCAGTATTAATATTCATGCCTTAGATCTAATTGTGAATGTGAAACTGCAAAGAGAAAATACCTTACTTCTGATTAAATACCCTGGACATGATACAGCTAGCAGGTGGGAATCATATACTTTTTCTAGTTTATAAAAATATAACTGTAAAAGATTAATGCAGTCAAATGGTAACTTGGGATTGCCTAGTTTGAATAATTTCAGTGGACTCTGGGACATAGGGGCCATCCCTTATTGCCTGGGACTTGCCCCTAGAGTGATTTCAGCAGGTATATAGTGGCCCAGGCTGTGAGAGTCAGACAAGAAAGTAGACTGTGGATTGATTGGTTTGTATTTGAAAAGCATACCCCCCTCTTCCCCCACCCGCCCCAGGAAAGACTCATTCTAAGGGAGATAGGGAAGGAGACAGGAGGCTAGGGCAGGGTGGTTTAGGCATATTATTGGGTTGTCCAGAAAAAGTTACATCCAACTCATGAATCTGAACCTACGAAAGATGTTAATGCATCAAGTTTACAGAGGCCAGAAGTATGGTTAATTCAGCCCTATAGTCCATAGCCTATCTTATTCTTGTTGTAGTAGTCGACACCTAGTTATAGACATTCTGTCTACCCAAGGCTGAATCACAGGCATCCCCACTCCGAACTTCCAGGCTTGCGCATGCAGGACCAGCTAGAACAGGATAGTAGAAAATGCTTGGGCTTTGGAAGCAAGAGCACTTGTAATTAAATACAGGCCCTTTTGCTTATTAACAGAATACATTTAGGAAGTTATTTAATTTTCTTAAGGATTGATTAAAAAAAAAAAAAAAACCTCTGCAAGTTAGAAAATAGAATCTACCTCAGCATTTGGGTGAAGATTTACTATAATGAATATAATGTGTCTAGCACTTTAATTTGTATTTTTGTTATTATTAGGATACAGATATTTGAGAGTCCTGAAATGACATCAAGGTTCATGGGAACTTTATAGTCAGAAAAACTGAAAGTATCTGGAGCTAGTACTAGAATTACTCTAGTAAAATTGTAAGACTTACTTTAATTCATCTATTGAAGCTAGAATATGTGTTTGAGTACTGCTTTCATTAACCATGTACAGTGGTCTGTTATCTGATCTCTTGCATATTTGTCTTTTCTTTTTGTTTCCTTTAGATTTGATAAAACACTTGTATTGGAGTTCCCATTGTGTCTCAGCGGGTTAAGAACCCGATACATTGTCCATAAAGATGCGGGTTCGATCCTTGGCCTTGCTCACTGGGTTCAGGATATGTCATTGCTGCAAACTGTGGCCTAGGTCACAGATGTGGCTTGGCTCTGGCATTGCTGAAGCTCCAATTCAACTCCTAGCCTAGAAACTTCCATATGCCATAGGTGTGGCCCTGAAAAGAAAAACAAACAAACAAACTTGAGTTGAAGTCACCATCTCTCAAAATTGAATATTCTTTGTTTTGCTATCTTTTTTCTTTAGTATTACAGAGAAAGCAAAGGCCTGATTTTTGCTTATTTCTACATGTATGTGTGTTTATGTGTGGTAACTGTTCCCATGTATCTGTGTGCACACAGGCTGAATGAGGAATATGTTAAGTGGAAAAAAATGTTGATGTATGTCTAGGCATGGTATCTTATTAAATTTTCTCTTTTTTGGCAAAACATTTCAATCTTCGAAAGCAGTGCTTTTAGGTAAAATAGTTGTATTCCATTATTCCATTAATGGTTCAATTCCTTTAAGCCTCAGTGCCGTCTCCATATTTTAGTCTTCTTAGATGCTCTTTTTAACTTAAGTGACTCCCCTTTCTTCCCTGTCTTCCATATCTCTTATATTTCTCTAACCATTTAAATCTCTTTTTATGCTTTCCCTGAATCTAGAGTTTGCCTACTACTCTAAAATTTGAATTTCTAAAAAAACTAACTTGTCGTTGATTTTGTTGTTTGTGGTTTTTACCTCCGTGTCTGATATAGTTTCTTAGAAACAGGTCCTTTTGACTCCTATTGTAAACACATATAGAAATTCTAAAGCACTTTCTTGTTACTCGAAATAAATTTATTATTTTATGGGAAGACATTGCTCTGAATTCTCATGGTGATCCCTTACTTTTGAACTACTTTTTTATATGCTTTGTACTGTTTTTGGTTAGCAGTTCCCTCATGCCAAGGAATGCTTTAGCTTGTGAAGGATTGAAAGTTGAGAAGTATTGTCAGACATAAGCATGAAGCATAGCTTGAAATTTTTGTGCCTAGATGAAGGGTAAAGGACAGTACCAGGTGTCATTTTTGCCAGTTTAGGACCCTTCAGCCAGTGGGGAATGGGGATAGAGCAGAATCCAGAGCCAGAGTTGCAGAAGAAAGTCAGAGCCAGTTATACTTGGAACCTGCACCCAGAATTTCTTTTCTGTTTGTATTCATTCAGGGTTTTTCTGGGGGAGGGTCCCTACTATTGTCTGGTAAAGCTGCACTCTTTAAGATCTGATGGAATCCTTACCTCTACTCTTCACCAAGTGTGGCCCTCAGGACCAATTCTGACTAGGAGGAGTGTCACCGTAGGGTTCAGATCGGGCATGGGCACCTCTGGTATGAGAAGTGCTTTTGGTGACACTGGTGGGATGGAAGATTTCTCCTTCCTGCTCTCCCCACTTCCCCAACTCCTTTATCCCTTATTATCCCACCTCCTCCTACATTTCCAGCCCTCACAGCTACTTCTCAGAGTTAGGCTGCAAGTTAGCATCTTGTTATATAAGATGGGAAAGAATACAACTTTGCTGAGAGGAGCATCTGGGCCCAGAGTTCAGGTACATGGGGAATTTGCTTGGTTGTTTGTTGGTTTTGCTTTAAGGGTTTTTTTCCTGTGACTACCCTCAGACATTCAATATTAGAATCTTGTGTTTGGGGGAGGGGAATTAGAAGGGTAAGTAAGAATCTGTATTTTTAAAAAGCTTCCCAAGTGGTTGGAATGCAGCTGATCCTTGGATCTGTGACAGTTATTTGCAAATCATGAGTCCGAGAAAAAGGCCTGAAAAAAATGTGCCAGTGTGTCTTTCTAAAATTTTCTGCAAATTGCTCTGCTCTGTGTGGCTGCGTTGGAGAAAAAGAAGTACAAGGGGAGGGATGTACTACTAATTAGGCAGGAATAATTCACATTTACCCAGTGCTTACCACACCCCAGGCACTTCACTTAGCGCTTTATGCACATTAGCTGGGATGATCCTCACAGTCACCCTATGATTTGCAAACTATTATTTTCCTTCTACCAATAGGGAAACAGAGGCTTAAAAAAGTCAAGGAGCTTCTCACTGTCATATAGGTAGCAAGTGGCAGGTCTAGAACCTGAACATGTGTCTCCAGGCTGCGTTTTAAATAGGCTCTATTGGAGTTCCCATCGTGGCTCAGCAGTAATGAACCCAACTAGGATCCATGAGGACTCGGGTTCAATCCTTGGCCTTGCTCAGTAGGTTAAGGATCCAGCTTTGCTGTGAGCTGTGGTGTAGGTTGCAGACGCAACTCGGATCTGGCGTTGCTGTGCCTGTGGCTTAGACTGGAAGCTGTAGCTCCCAATGACCCCCAGCCTGGGAACTTCCATATACTACAAATTCAGCCCCAAAAAGCAAAAACGGAAAAAAAAAAAAAGGCTCTATTGCCTCCCACAAGAGGAGATAATGGACAGCATCTTTGGACTGTGTTTAGAGTAAGTGGGAATTCAGGCTCCCAATGCTAAGTGTGTTGAGAGGGGTAATACACCACAGAGAAGGCATCCAAGACTGGGGGTTAGGGCCTGAAGTCATGAGGGAGGTACCACAAATTCTCCAACCAGGTGCACCCAGGTTTCGGACGCGTGCCCTGTGGCGCACACGCCCTGAACATCCGCTGCCCTCCTCCTCCCCAGTTTCCCATCTGCAGCCATCCTTGATGGAGTCTAGATCCACCTGTGTTTGCAAGATGCCCGAATGCTCCCTTGCCTGTTTTTAAGCCGTTTACCTATGACATAGTATGAATAACAAGATCAGAAACATCTCTATTGTAACTTTAGAGCCCCCATGTGCCATTTCAGCATCATTTTGTTGTTTTCCTTTTCTCTCTAGGATAGTAAAGATTGGCCACTGGCTCTGATCTTTTCAAAGAAGCATAAAAGAGTTATTTACTAGCTTTTGGGATAATTTATCCAAGTGGATTTTCAAATATGTTGCACACCTAATGTAAATATTTCATTAAAAAAATGTAGCATAAATGCAGCAGTCACATTCCAGAGAACTTCGGAGGGATGGGATGTTTTCAATGTTGTCTTCTTTTCTGTGATTTCATTAGAATTTGGTAATATATTATGTCATTGTTATTACTAGGAATTTAGTAAGCTATTAACTAATGGCCATGTTTCATTTGGTTTTACACAGAGAAAAGTAGGGAAACCATCTCTTTCCCTAAGGAATATGGTATTTAGGATCAATTTAAGACAGATATCACTGTTGTAAATATTAAAACCAGAAGGGATGAAAAGGCAGCATGGTACAGTGTTTCATATATAGTGTATAGAATAGTCTCTAAGAACACAGATTCTGAAGCCAGACTGCCTGATTTCAAATTCTCCACTCTCCACATGTGGCCTTAGGTGAGTAACAGATTTATTTTTCTCATCTGTAACATTGGGATGCTAATCATATCCGTCTATCTCATAAGGTTGTGCTTATTATATAAGTGCACACAGAACACATACTATTGTAAGCCATTTCCGTTATTTGTATGTTATATCTGAAGAGAAAATTAGCAAAATCATCGGTTTCTTGTCAAAATGCTAAGAACAGACCTATGCCTTGATCAAGAAGTTTACCACAAGATAGTGTTGGCTAAACTTGGTTTCCCTGTTGTTAAAAGCAACACAACAGAATGGAAACAGGAGTTCCTGTCATGGTGCAGCAGAAATGAATCCGACTAGAAACCGTGAGATTGTGGGTTCGATCCCTGGCCTCACTCTGGGTTAAGGGTCTGGCATTGCCGTGAGCTTGTGTAGGTCACAGATGCCGCTCAGATCCTGCATTGCTGTGGCTGTGGTGTAGGCCGGCAGCTAGAGCTCGGATTTGACCCCTAGTCTGGGAACCTTCATATGCTGTGGGTGTGGCCCTTAAAAAAAAAGGCAAAAAGAAAAAAAGAAAATGGAAACATTTCTTATACATTGGTGGGTTTTATTTAACCAAGGATGATTTATGTAGTGCTTAACATGGGCCAGAATCTGGTAGAGGATTTTCTAAAATTTGATGTATTTCATTAGTTATTAAATGGGCCCTTATTATTTCCATTTTTCAGATGAGCAGACTGAGATGCTCTAATAACTCTGAGTCACACAGCTTGTCAGTGGTAGAACTGGAATTCAAGCAGACCATCGGACTGGTGGTCAGCCCTTTTTATTCCTCTGCTGTGCTGCCTCTCTCAGCATGGCCCATAGAACAGAATATTTTACAGCCACATTTGTATAGTGTTGGGTACAGAAGAGTAAAAGGAACAACTTAAATATTTCTTAACTTTCTTATCCCTGCTGACTCAGCCACCATCAGGATCTTTAACTCCTAGCGGAGTGTCAGGTAAAAGGCATCAAGGAAATCCTAGAAGTGAGGTCAAGGGAGAGATGGAATATGTTTTAGCTTTTTTATGGTGGCCAGTGTTTGGCCCCATATTTGGTAATTTTTTGTTTTGTTTAATTTTTATAACTCATGGATTAATACAATTACAAAGCTGGAATGGGCCTTAGAATAGTCATTCTCAAACTTGAGATTGCATATGATTTGATCTGGGATCTTGGTAAAGATTCTGATTCTGTAGTTCTGGATGGGTCCTGAATTGCTGCCTTTTTTACAAACTCCCTGGGGATGCTTCAGATTCCTGGATCACAATACTTTGGAATTCTTCAAGCCAGTGCCTTCATTTTACAAATAAGAACAATGAGGCCATGGTAGGTCCCTATGTCTATAGTGAGATGTCAAAAAAACAGATAAAAAAATGACATAACTTTCACATTATTCAAAGGGGACTCTCATTAATCCATATGACATCTTCATGAGATTTTATTCTTCTTTCAGTAAAGTAAAATGAAGCATAAGGAAGAAAGATGACTTAATTTAAGCCTGTTCAATATGTTATGTGATATACTTGGAGTGTAAAGTAAGTTTCATCTCAAGTCCCTCTATTCCTCTGAAATTAACACTCTGAGAAGTATTATGTTGGTCAGACTACTAGGGAAAACCACGCTCTCAGGATTAGCATATGTGCTACAGACATGGATTCAGTCCCTTCAGTCTAGAATCTGTTACAATTGCCTGTTACTTTGAGATTTTTTTTTTCCTGTTTAGCAACACAACTTACAAATCATTAAGTAGAGTTTCAACTCTGTCTTAAAATCTTTTTTAATTGAGGCTATTTGCAGTCAAATGGTCTAATCCTGAGCTATACCCCATATTGGGGCTATTTGCAATGCTACCCTCCTGTCTCAGGGGCCTTTGAGGAAAATCGCTGACAAAAATCCACATGTCTTTGTGTTTTTAAAGTCTGACACTTGCCCAGGGTTAGCTTCACTTGGCCTATTAACCTTATCTGTACCTTCTGTGATTCCACAGAAGATTTAAGCAGGGATCTTAATTGCTCTAGAATTTGACTATCTTGTCAGAGCAGTAGAAGTTGTAAAAACAATTGCTAGCCTCTGCTTTGGGCCAGGGACTCAAAGTATCTTGTCGAGTCTGTACAATAATTTCATTTAGTGGTATTGAGACTATAAATATGGAGATAAGAAAACTAGGGTCTGTGTAGTTTGAATAACATTCCCAGAATCAAACAGGAAAAAAAAAATGGCAGTACTAAGATTCAAAATCAGATGAACCAAGTTTCAAAACATCATCTGTTTCCCAGCTCATAGGTAAATACAACTTAGTCCTCTGAAAACCCCTTATATTGATTTTTTATTTATTTTTTTGTGGTGAGTGGGAAGTTGGGGTTGCTGTTTTTGTTGTTGGAGTGAGGATCAGCCCTGAGAAAAATAATGTTAGGCACATTTTTCTCATCTTTCACTTGTTCTTCCTGTTCCTCCAGAAGTAGAGTCCTTGTGCTGTTTCTCCAAAGACTCAAAGCAGCTTCTGTCTGGGCTTGCCACAGCTTCTTCCTCCTTCCCTCCCTCCTTTTTGGTATCTCATTTTCTCTCAGCTGGCTTTCACATTAAAAACAATATATATGCTTGCATTTATTCCCAGAGAGAATTTTAAGTAAAGATTTTTCAAGATTTCAGAGCTCAAACCCAAAGATTCTCTAATTGTGGAATTTTTGTACTCGTCAGCCATTGGAGAAGATTGATTTACATGCCTTCTGCTTCTCCAAATCATGCCTTATAGTTGTCCACCTGCTTTCTCTACTTCCAAGTTTTTTCAGCTTCAGAACTGTTAATCTTTTTGGCCAGATAACTTTTTGTTGTGGGAAGTTTGTCTCCAGACATTGCCAAATATTCGTGAGAAGTATGGTTGACACAAAAGTTAAATTCTGCTTGAAGTGATTATGTAAGCAGCCTTTTGCCTCTTAGGAACGGGAAGTCATCCCTGATGATCTTTGGACACTGTATCTGTAGACCGTTAAGCCTATGAGTGCCTGAAATGGAGATGTTGAAAGTAGAAACTTTTTTTTTCTCAGTTGTGAAGAAGGTTGACTTATTCCCATTGCCCTATAAATATTATTTCTGCTTTTAAGAATATAACACCCTGTAGTGGATAATAGCATAGTCTTTAGTGTCAGAAGTGGCTCAGACTGAATTTCAGCTCTCTATTTACTGGCTATACAAGCTTGGGCAAAATGAATTCTTATACATCTCAGTTTTCATATTTGCAAAATGGGAATTTTTTAATGGGACAGTGCCTTCTCTTCTCCTCATGCTTCTGTAAAAGGGATTCCCACTCTACTTCTCAGAAAGAGGAAATTGTCAGCTTATGAAACGAATACTTCTCACTTTTCCCTACCCCTCACTCTTTCCTCCTCAGGGATGAGAAAGAGGTTTGGAGGCTTGGTCAATTTGGTAGTGGAACTGTGTGTGTCCAGCCTCAAGCTCTTTCTCTCTTTACATCTGCTTCCTTGCCAGTTTCTCTGCCCTCAGCTGCCCCTACCATGGGGGCCTCTGGTTATCCTGCTGGTGACCAGGTATGACTTGGGGTGAAGAGTTAGGGAATGTGCTGAAGGTTCACATATGAGCCATGCTTTCCAGGCCACTTGAAAAGCTGATATTTTGGTCTGAGTGTGACCTCTTAACTGGTTGCAAATTCAAGTTGTAATAAAATGTTCTTTAGGGCTGTAGAAATCTCAGCAGAGCTATTGAGAACTACTTTGTAAGGTGGTAGGATGGGTAAATGAACGGATAAGTGCAAATCATCTAACCTGGTGCCTGGTTATATGGCAGATACCTAGCATTATTTAACTCCCATTTAAAATTTTTATGATTTATGGATTTCCTTTAAATAAAATAAATTGTTCTGAAAGCCAAATGCCCTATTCTTTTGTTTAGTTCACGGGCCCGGCTGAAGGAGGAACAAGGTGTAATGTAGGAAAGAATGAAAAGAACTTCAGAGGTCTTAACAGTAGTGTGGAAATGAGAAACCTCATTACTTCATTTAGTAAGTTTTAGTCCTTACAGTGGGATTTGCATGGTTTTTATCTCAAAATCCAACTTCCTATTTCTCAGTCATTTCTCTGAGAAAATTTTCTCAGGTTATTTTTCTGTATTTTTTCACCTCCTATTTATCTTTTTTTCTTATTATCTTTATTGTTCTTGCTCTTGATCATTCCCCTCCTCTATCTCTCACCTTTCTTTCCTTCTTTCCCTTTTTAAAAATTTTGCTAGTTGGTAGAAAAGTAACATCAGAGTGTCTATTGTTGGTTCACTAGAACTTAGCACATGTATTGAATTATTTCTTAATTTTGATGCAGTCTCCTAAATTAAGGGAAGGGGTTTGATGCTTGATTTGCAGGAGACCTCCCTGAGTGTAGCGCTCACTGCTTGCTTAGTATGGGTGGGCAGCATCCATCAGTGATGCACATGAATGGGTCCTTTCCCTAGTGTGATGATAGGATCCTAGGATTCTGGGCCAGAGGATGCAGACAGCAAGATGCATAGGGTAAGATTCAGCTGATACCTATTTTCCCCTCTTCTCCCCATTCCACTATTTCTGGAGAATGAAGGCAGTGTAGCATGAGATCAAGTGACCCATATCCAACCCCAAGATACTTGTCAGTGATCAGCAAACACCTTCCTCTGGACTTGGTGCATGGATACTCCTCTGACTAATTTGCCATATCTTTTTGAAATAACAAGGGATTTTTAAGGTGTTTATCCCATCTACAGCTTTTTAAAGCAGCAAGTTCATTTAAATAATTACCTAGTCATTTAGTTAATGCATTCTTTTTTAAACTTGGCTAACTACAGTGTATGTGGTTTTGATGGAAAAAGAGTCCCCTTTATGTAATAGCACTGTTTTTTCCCCCGCAAAATAAATGCAACACAATTATTTTACTGCAGAGAAATTAGCTCATTTGCAAATGCCACCTCGGAACACAAGAAGAATGGCATTTATTGAAGCACTAATAAAGGCACCATGTTAGAATAATTTTATGCTGACGGGCCCACAATCACTCAATATTTTAAGAGCTGTCATCACACCAGCATGAGCTGCATGCAAAAGTACAAATTTATGCTGTGACATCATGGCACTAAGAGTATAATTGGAATAAAATTACCCTGTTTCTCTCTGATGTTTGCCGGGGTTTCAGAGCCCTTCACTGCCCTCACAGAGTGAATTCTTGGTTTTGCCCCAGCAGCCACACATTTTGTGAGAGTAGGATGTACCAGGCTTGTGCTGGTGAGTCCTTCAGGTTTTTCTGGAGGACACTTCTCAGTAAGTACTCAATGACCTGTGCTTTTGCTGAACAGAGGGCTGCACAGGCCTAGAAAGCTGAAAGAATCACAAATCAGCCAAAGCCACTCTTTAGATATGGATAATTAAGCAAACAGTCACCATACAATGGCTGAAGACCTCAGAACATCAGTTTTAGTAAGTTAATAAATTCCAGTCATGGCCTGCAGTTAAACGCTAAGCTTGAACAAATGAGAATGTTGGCTTGAAAATTGGGACTTGACGATTCACCCTTATGACTTCTCACCATGTTTTTAATCCTTATTAGAGCTGGGGGTAGGAATGAAAACAACAACCTGACAAGAGATGGTGGTGAATGTGGAGGAGGGCACAAACTTATCAGTCCTGTTCAGACACGACACCCCACCTGAAATTTCTTTCACCTTTCCTCACTGCCTCTTGGGCAAAATCAGATATGTTTTACCCCTCAGGAAGTGTGACTTCACCTCTGCAAATCTAAGTTGAATGTCATGAGTTGTTAAGTTTGTTTGGGTATACAGGTGTGTCTGTCCGTGCAGAGATCTGAGAGGAGGGACAGTGGAGATACTGCACTCAGCAGAGCAAATGCACTGTTCTTTGTGATGGTGCTCAAAGTGTGGAGCTGGGAGAGATTGCCTGCAGCTTCCAGGATGCTGAATGAATGGCTTTAGTGAGCTTGATGAGATAGTTAATTTGGATGTAAGAGAGGAAATGTTGTAATTAACAGCCTGATAATTGGAAGACATAACATTCAGGGGAGGGAGGAAAGAATATAGAGCTGTTCATTGGAGAATATAGGTGAAATGTGTACTTACACTGTATTTGTGTCTTCATGGTAGACAGAATACCTCCTCCCCACCCCCACATTCATATCCTAATCCCTAGAACCTGTGAATATGTTACCTATATGGCACAAGGGAGTTTGCATGTGATTAATTTAAGAGTATGGAGATGAGACAATGTTTTGGATTATCCATATGGGCCCAATGTCATCACAAGAGTACTTATAAAAGAAAGAGGGAGCCAGGAGGGTCAGAGTCAGAGAAGAAGACCTAGGAACAAAAGCAGAGCTTGAAGTGATGCCATTGTTGGCTTTGACTATGGAGGAAAAGGCCGTGAGCCAAGGAATGTGTACAGCCTCTAGGAGCTGGAAAAGGAAGGGAAACAGATATTCCCCCAGAGCCCTTGAAAGGGATTTAGTCTGCCAACACCTTGATTTTAGCCCAGAGACTCCTATTTTGGACTTCTGACCTCCAAAACTGTAACATAATAAATGCGTTGTTTTGAGCCATTACATTTGTAGTAATGTGTTATAGCAATATAGGAAACAAACAGCCTTTTTGTTTATAAGTATCTTAAGTACATTGAAATTATGTAGTTTTTGGTGTCTGAGATTTTGGTGTCATGGAAAGTAAAGCATGATGGTTAAAATGCCATACTTTATATACAAATTAATGAAAAAAACCAAGGTTGTTTTTCATTAGGAAAATAATTGTTAAAAGAACAAAAGTAAGAATAGGGAGAAAGTATCAGACCTCGAAATTACACAGACCAAGACATTGTACAATGCTATGTTTTCCCAGAAAAGCTATAAAACTCTTCAGTTTTAGATGCCTTACTCAAGTGGGGCTATTAATAATTTCTGCATAGAGCTGTTATAAAGAGTAAATATGAATTTAAAACTCCTAATAGTGTGTGGCAGGTAACAGATATTTAATAAATATGATTTTTCCCTTACTTTATCTACATTTAGAGTAGATGTAGCACATTGCATGTATGTGTCAGTTTCAAAACATGACTGCAAATTCTTTGACACTTAGATCAAGAGGTGGCATCCATGTCTACTCTTTTTGAATCTAGCTGGGCTTGTAATGCTTCAACCAGCAGAGTACAACAGAAACGATGCTATGTGACTTCTGAGACTAGGTCGTAGGGAGTTGTGTTTGCTGAAGCATTTACTCTTGGGGCCCTGAGCCACCTGGTAAAAAGCAACTACCCTGATGCTTCCATGCTGTGAAAAAGCCCAGGCCTCATGAACAGGCCACCTGTAGGCACTCCACGGGACAGTCCTATCTATGCCCAGCCTTTGAATCATCCCTCTTCAGGCAGCAGACTTGTAAATGAAGAAGCCTGCATAGGATTCTAGCCCAGCTGTTTCAGTCACCTGAAGCTGCTTGAATCTTGCCAGATGAGGCCCCAACATCATAGAACAGAGAAATTACTCCACTGTGCCCTGCCCAATTCATAGAACACAGGATCCATTAGCACAATAAAATGGTTGTTGGTTTATGTCGCCAGATTTGTTACGTTGCAAGAGAATACTGGACCACTAGATTTATTACCCATTGTTAGTGACAAATATGAGATAGAAAAGTGTGATGCTAAACCAGTAGGTCACTACAGATCTGTAAGTTGGAAATAAAATGTAGACAGGCAAGTCTATCATTTTTCAAATTGCATTCTCTTTGTAAAAAGTAAAGACAGCTGGGTATGCTTAATTTATATTACCTCCAGTTGCAGTTTAGTTGAAACAGTTTCTTCCTCCTCCATCTTCTCCTAAATTAAGAAAGAAGCCATGCCTTTAGAGACGTCAGAGAGGATTCCTTTTGGATCTTCTGCGTATACCTCATCTCATCAACAGATAATTGTTTGAAACTACACAACTGAATAGGAAGACTAGCACAGATGCAAGGAGACAATGTCTTGTCTTTCCAGATGATTAATTAACAAATCTTGGATTTCCTACTCCTCTTTTTAATAGCTTTTTAAAATGTGTATGTTACTGTTATCTCCTCCTCTTTCAGATTTGAAATACAGTATTAATCATATGCTAGACATACAAACAGAGGGACTGCAGCTAGATCATATTGATGGGATCATGGTATTTGTGTTACACAGAACCTAATCTCCTTCCTCCATTTTTGGATAACTTGGCATCGTCTCATGAATCAGCTACTTACAGAATTTCCAGCGGGCACAGAAATGGGAAGCTCGCCCAGACTTCAAAGTTTGGCAAACATAATGAGATAGACCTTACAGTGGCTGCTAGTCTGTGTGTTTTCATGGACTCCCCCCTCCACACATCTCATTTTAATTTAAACACATATGTCCATTATTTTTGAAGTATATGCATATGTTTGAGTATTTATTTGGAAATAAATAACATTGTTTTCTTCATCACTATTATTTTTTAAAAGCTAAGGATAAAGCAACACAAAGAAATCAATATGGTAGGACATGCATACAGAATAAATGACTAACTGAAAGTTTGACAGGTTTACAATATTTTTGAAAATGAATGGTTGCCTTTACTTACTTAATGTGTGTGGGAAGTGAAGCAGAGGAGGAAAATGAGTTAAAAATTTCACTGTATCTGTTAACTCTTCAATAACATCACATTACCTTTCCTTGTCTCTGATTCACTTGTGAAATTAGAAATTGCAAAATGCTATTGACTGTCAGCACTGTCGTGATCAGAGTGTGATGAAAAAGTGAATTATAAATAGGCAAGTAGGAGTATTTAGATATTTTCAGGAACTAGCCTGACAAGGCTTATGCTGTTCCAGACATATTCAGGTTGCCCACAAGAGCTTATATCTTCCTTTAAACTAAGGTTTTCAACACAAGAGGAATTTGTATTTGGCAATATAAATTCTCACTTTCTCTTGGTGGCCCCCGCCGGTGCCCACAGCCTCTTCCGGGACAAGTTCTCACACCACTCTGTGGCTTTGGTCGATGTTCCTCTTACCAACACTGTTCTCTGAAAAGTTGAAGCCTTCTGAGTCATGTTCCTTTTGCAGTTATATGAATTTTCTTGTTGGACGCTGATAAAGTCTTTTTTTCTTTTTCTTTTTCGAGCTGCACCCGTGGCATATGGAAGTTCCCAGGCTAGGGGTCCAATTGGAGCTATAGCTGCTGGCCTGAGCCACAGCCACAGTAACACCAGGTCCGAGCTGCAGCTGCAACCAGAGTTCACAGCAAGGCTGGATCCCTGACCCACTGGTGAGGCTAGGGCTCAAACCCGCATCCTCTTGGATACTAGTTGGATTCATTTCCGCTGCACCACAATGGGAACTCCTGACACTGATAAGGTCTTAAAGTCATTACTCCTTGGCAACAAAACTTTCTGTTGATGAAATAATTTGTAAGAACCAAATTTCTGGACCAGATTATGTTCGGGAAATGTGACCTGGGCAATCCCTGGTCTGAAGTTTATACAGTTTGGTAGACTGTGTTTAAGAAAAATGATGCAGAATTCCAGATAAAAATAGGTAAGAATGTGATTATTTATTTAAACTGAGAAGAGAAATTGCAGCACATGTTTAGTGCCTCAGAAATTCGGCCTCTTGACTTTTCATGTCCTTGTAAGCAGTTGACCAGAAATGACTTCATAGAAATGCTTCCTCTTAGAGACTGGCTTCCCCTGCCACCTAGAATGTGCTACAGCTCCTGGTGACTTTTGATGCTCTCAGGTTTGAGTATAAGAAATGCCTTGAAACTTAGAACTCATTGACCTCAAGGCAAATTTGCTTCTGATCCAGTAAATGAATTTTGCTAACGGAAAAACAATAATAACTAACTCTATTAGGTATTAGTCTGGCACCGAGCACTGTTGCAACCACTTTATTTTTTTTTTTAATTTTTAGTTTTTAATTTAATTAATTAATTAATTAATTAATTAATTTTTTGCTTTTAAGGGCTGCACATGTGACATATGGAGGTTCCCAGGCTAGGGGTCGAATCGGAGCTACACCTGCTGGCTTATGCCACAACCACAGGGACACCAGATTCGAGCCATGTCTGCAACCTATGCCACAGCACACGGCAATGCCGGGTCCTTAACCCACTGAGTGAGGCCAGGAACCAAATCCACAACCTCATGGTTCCTAGTTTGATTCGTTTCCACTGCGCCATGATGGGAACTCCCCTGTTGCAACCACTTTATGTGGCATTGACTTATCCTCTCACTGGTATATCTTGATTGTCCAGATCCCACTAGCCAGACAAGTGGGAAATGAAGATTTTCCTATGTATAATTTCATTTAAAAATAGGTAAAATGTAAACAAGGAAAAACCCCGCAAATCCTTGAAGGCAAATTTGTGGCAGTTCTATAAACATCATTAAAATAGAGAAATGTTAATATTCCAAAGAATGACATGCTTACCAAATAATAAATTCTGACTCAAAAGTAAGTATGCTGTTTAAAAAGCATTATGATTTTTTAAAAAGAAATCACAGTCAATTCTAATTCGTTGAAGAAAGAGTTTCTTGTTTGGGGCTTTACTCTCTCATTGGCTTATTTAATATTGCAAGATCAATAATATCAGAAAATGAAAACATTTCCAGTGATACTTAGCCAATTTTTTAGAAGAGTCAATTATAAATACTTAGTATTTATATCTGAATATAATTAAATATAATTTTATTTAATCCTGTCTCATAATTTGTAAATATTTCTCCTCCCACATATTATAGGAGGTTATCAAGGTGTTTAATATATCGGTTAAACCTGGCATAATAAGATTCAAATTGGTAGACACCTACTACTTTTAATGTATGTGTAACTTCCTAAAATATATTTTCAATACTTTTTTGGTCTTTTTTTTGGGGGGGGGGCTGCACCTGAGGCATATGGAAGTTGCCAGGCTGGTGTTCGAATCAGAGATGTAGATGCTGGCCTATGCCACAGCCATGGCAACTCCAGATCCGAGCCGCATCTGTGTCCTACACCACAGCTAATGGCAATGCCAGATCCTTAACCCAATGAACGAGGCCAGGGATCAAAGCCACATCTTCGTGGATATTAGTCAGATTCGTTTCTGCTGAGGCACAATGGAAACTTCTAGTTTCAATATTTTTTGAAGAGTAAATTAAATAAATGTAGATTTAACATGGCCAGATTTCAACACACAGTGAATGTTCACAATTAAGCTCAGAATCATGATGAAAGCACAGTTGGAACTAAGGAAAGGCCTCCAAGTGTGGGATGTCGTGTTTGAAATGAGTTAGGTAGTGAAAGGCCTCACAAATTACTCTGTTGTGACTGATGTTTGCTTAGTGCTTTCTGCATAAGGCTGACTCACTGGTGGTATTATTTATCTTAACCATTCCCTTACCTTTTGTATTTGTTTAAATTTTAAAAAGAACTTTATCATATATGTTAGTCAGGATCTCAGTAGGAAACAGAATTCCCTCAGATGGTTTAAACAAGGAAGATTGAAAGCTGGGGCTACTTACAGGGGCATAGGAAGGGATTAGAATGCACATTAAATGACGGACTTTGAGGTGCCCAGATACTAGCAGCTGGAAGCTGAGCATTTATCCCTCATGTCTGAGGGGCAAAGGGTGGAAAGAATATTGCCAGCATCCAGTGACACTTGGCATCATGAAGAGGCATCCTGACATATTCCACACAGGAGGTGTCACTGTAAAATGACACCACTGGTAGAGGATGGCTCAGAAGCAGGAAAAGGAGGGAAGAAATCCCTCAATCTCTCCTCTCCTCCACTGCTCTTGCCAGTGCTTTCTGTTGGCCTAAAGCAATTGGAAGGGAGCTGGCAAAAGAGAAGCACCAGGGTGCAGAGCCCTAGAGAATAGTGTGGGAGAGAGTGCATGAAGGTTGGGGGTAGAAGAATAGAAATTATGACTTCAACTGATCCTCTGTTTGAAACAGTGTGTTATCAGGACAAATATCACCATTCCCATCTTATCAAGGAAGAAGCAGCTTATATAACATGACATGTCTGGAGTAATGAGGAGAACCTCACCGTTATTTTGAATAGTGTTTTCTTGCCTGAACCTAATAGCATGCTCACACATAGTGGACTTCTTAAATGTCTGTTGTTTGAATTGTGTATTGAGTCCTGTAATCTGTCCAGGCATTGCAATTGGAATTTTACACTTCTAGAGAATCCATACTTAAGCTAGACTAGTTTGCATAACCAGTTTGGCTAATCTCTGCATTAAAAATTCAACAACAAAGAGGAAAAGTTTCAAACTAGATAGCTGAAGTTTTTTTTCACATAAAGTTTTAAGTTAACAGAAATTTGTAATGCTCAACCAGTTGTCTCTTTTTAGGTTTATTTTTAAAATAATTTTATACAATTTTATAGGTTACACTCCATTATTATAAATATTGAGTATATTCCCCATGTTGTACAGTGTATCCTTGAGCCTGTCTTATGCTCAACAGTTTGTACTTCCCACCCCTATCTTGCCTCTCCTCCCCCTCCACTGGTAACCACTAGTTTGTTCTCTCTATCTGTGAATCTGCTTGTTTTATTCACTAGTTTGTTGTATTTTTTAGGTTTCACAGATAAGTGATATCATACAGTATTTATCTTTCTCTATCTGACTTAATCCACTTAGCATAATGCCCTCCAAGTTGTCCATGTTGCTGCACTGACTCAACCGGGTTGTTTCTGTATCAGTTAAGCATATACTCCTAGCTGTGCCTTCCTAGATAATAAACGGTACTGAAAAGTTGGTACAGAATCAATGTAAGTAGAATTAGTTTAAATGCACTGATAGGAACTAGATAGCTGAAGAATGACATTTACTTTATTTTGTAAAGTAAATAATCTCTGCAGACTTTTATGTTTGTAAACCTGAATGTCCAACTATTGGTTAGCTTGAAAATAGGTATGTCCATGGCATGGCTTGGTGATGGATCCAAGCCTTGAGGGGCCTGAAGTTTATAAATGGGGGAGCCTATTTATTTATTTATTTATTTTTGTCTTTTTTTGCCATTTCTTGGGCCGCTCCCAAGGCATATGGAGGTTCCCAGGCTAGGGGTCTAATCGGAGCTGTAGCTGCCAGCCTACGCCAGAGCCACAGCAACATAGGATCCAAGCCAGGTCTGCAACCTACACCACAGCTCATGGCAATGCCAGATCATTAACCCACTGAGCAAGGGCAGGGATCGAACCCACAACTTCATGTTTCCTAGTCGGATTCGTTAACCACTGCGTCACTACGGGAACTCCTGGGGGGAGCCTATTTAAATGAACAAACAAAAAACATGATAGAATTACAATTGAAAATTGCTAGGTCTTCTTCCAGAGCATTTGTAGTGGTTCATGCAAGTGAGTAAGTTGCTCTGAAGATTGTTTCCTTCACTTTAATAGCAGAAGTGTTTGTCCTCTTGATGAAGGCTGACTTTCTGCCAGCTATGTTGGTAGGTAGGATCTCAGGAACTGACCTAAGCCAATTTGGTCATGCAGAATTTCATGGTTCTTTTGATGGTTCTTTTGAAGAGAAGATAACTTTAGATAAGCTTGTGGTGCACAAGCTTAGCTGCCGTCCCACAACAGCACTACCTGGTACAATGAAAGCAAGTCTCAGGGCACATTCTTTATCACATGCAAAGAGAGTTTTAAACAAACATTCACTAGCAAAGGAGAAATCAAAAAGTAAGGCAGGACTAATATGGGGTAAGCAAGATTCTTACCTGGGGCACAGAATTTAAGAGAATGCCAAAACACTCAATAATCAAGATTAATAATATTTGAATGCATTATTTTTCAAAATAAAATAAATGCAGTATATTCATGTTGAAGAAAGTAAACATTTTAAATAAAGACAAGATCAGCATTATTGGTTTTCCCTTTTGCCTCTGGCTCTAATATGATTCTGCTCAGTACCAGAGAAGGCTTTATCTTTTTATGAGCTCAAGGAAGTCCTAGCTCTCTGTTATTTGAGATTGCTCCAGCATTCCTCATATGAAAGGGCGTCTCTAGGCCAACCTAGAGTTCTAGAGGCAGAACTCCATCTTCTAGTTGGGGTCAGACAAGTAGAAATTCTCTTGGGTGCCTGGCTTGAGCAGGGCTCAAGTTTGCAGGCTGTTCTCCTGGGTACAGGTAAGTGCACTCACTGGATTCTTGGATTCTGCTTATGCACTGGGTTAGGAAGTGTTTTGAATGTATTTTTAGCTCACCTACATATCTTGAATACCTAGAGAACTTATTTCTCATATTCACGACGCTAACTTCACAGTTAAAACTCATTCCTGCCCTTCACTCTGAATGAATAGCAAAGCCTTGGTTGATGATGGTGGGAAGTTATAGCTGGGCTTGTGGTGGCCGAGACTGGTTCTTTCTCATCACAGTGCAATCTGCTTTCCCATCTGTATATTTTTGAGTGGCTACCCTTTGGTTGCACATTCTCAGCACCTAGGCTTTGGCTAACCCTAGTGACTGGTTGAATTAGATGTACTCAAGTAGCTTAAAGTAACTTAGAGGCATGCAGGCCCTAGAGGCAAAGCCCCTGCCCTCATAGAATTTTCAGTGGAAAAGAGAGACAATCAATAAGCAAGCATAACTATGTGTTAGTATATATAGTATCAGGCCTTGATAAATGCCATAAAGAAAAATGAGGCAGGATGGAGGGATAGAGCCTAATGAAATGCCTTATTTTATTTAGGGGGTCAGGGCAGTCTTCTAAGACAAATGACATTTGGACAGGGACCTGAGTGACGTAAAGCAGGAGCTGTGCAAATACCTGGGGTGGGAGAGTGTTTCTGCAAAGGAAATAGCAAGTCACAGGTAACACACAGGTATTATGAAAATTGCCACTTTTCTGTTGCAAAGAATGGAAATGAGAAAATAAAAAGCACAGAAAATAAAAAGCTCCTATACTTCCATTCCTCAGGGATAACCATTCCTAACAGTTTATTGTGTTTCCTTGCAGAAGTTCCCCTAGACATATGAAACCCTATATCCTCCTTTACTTTCTCCTTCCCTCCCAACTTTCCTACCTTATTTTCCCTTATTTCCTCCATCCATCTCCCTCTCCTTTAAGATGACCAAACTGTACACACTTCTTGGCAGCATTTTAAATATTTCTTATTAGTATTTCCTCAGTATTACTATTTCTTTCATTTCAGCACATGTTCAGAGTAACCACCTTTTTTGTGCTATGATAGGGTATGTGGTCTAAGGTATAGATATACCAAAATGGATTGACCCACTTTTTGGCAAATGAGCTTTGTATATAGCTCCATTAAAAAAAAACTATTTAAAGTAATAATGTGGTGAATATGCTTATAGGTATTTGATATATGTGTGTATTTCAGTGGGAGCATTTCTTGCTAATCCTTATGTTGGAGTTATAGGTCAAATGGTGTGTACTTTTCTGATTATAATATACATTGCTGAAGTGCTTTACAAAAAGGTTATGCTAATTTGTATTCCTGCCACACTTTATAGAGTTCCTGTGTTCGATACTCTCACCAGCATTAAGGTATTAACAGTCATTTACATCTTTGCCAGTTGATAAATAAAAATTACATCTCATTATTATAATTTGCATAGCTCTTTTTTTTGTGAGGTTGAATGTTTATTTCTGCAGTTACTGGCTGTTGACTAAGGCAAGGGTGCTTATTGTAATTGAGGATAAAAATCCTCACCTTTTACCTGTCTGATGCCAAAGGCTACCATCAGCTTATACATCTTGAGTGGATTAGAAAAAGGAAAAAGCTGACCTTTCTTTATGACACTTGACTTCCATCTACTAGCAAGTTGTCATTATAAATAAATAAATCCATGGTGACTCCTGTGTGAATGGTTAGTGGTACCTTGCTCAGCCTACTCATCTGTATGGGGCAGCCCTGCTTAGTTTCTGAGTCTCAGCCAAGATAGCTGTTTTCATCTTGACCTCTCTAGATTTTGTACGTTAGCTCTCTGACTGAATCTAGGACATGGCCCTATTCTTTTCTTTCTAAATCCCTTGGGCTGTCTTGGTCCTCCCTTTCTAGCGCATTTAATCTGTCTGCAAATTTGACTCTTTCAGTGGTCTGATTGGTGCCCTTTTGTCACCTTCTTGACAGGAAGGAGTATTTCACATTTTCTTTAAAAGCCTGTGATTCACGGTCACAGATTCACCAGCTTTCCTAAATTTCTGGCAGACTTGCTGTGATCACATAGCCCACCTCTCTTTAATAACATGTATCATTTGCTCCTTTTCAGAATATAGGTGCCCCTCTAGGCTTATAGCACACAGTACCTACAAGAGAAAGACAGGGCACTGTTCTCAGCTCTTTACAGGTGTGAATTTGTTTTATCATTTTAACCACTAAATAATTTAGATATTAATGACTAGTAGTATCACTATTATCCCTGCAAGGGATTGCTATTACTACTACTGTGAATCTTTTCAGAGGCAGTTGTATAAGGAAGAGGAGGTGGAGATGATGGAAGCAAATGCTAGCAAATGTACACTTAGGATTTAGGACAAACATCCCATTCCTACCTTTTTAATAAGGGAGGGCAGAGTTTACCTACTCACAAATATAATAGAGGAGTTTAATGCCATTGGGCAAACTCTACAACAACTCAGCCCGCAAGAGGCTTGAGATAATTCAAGCCCTTTAGCTGCAGAATAAACTGATGAGGCTCACAGAAGGCCATATCCTCGGGAAGTAGGTCCCTGTTGACCTCCCTTTAAAAGCGTACAAAGTTCATGGTTCCCCATGATCCACTGAGCAAATGTCACATGCCTCTGATACAACTCACAGTCCAACAAAAAATCAAGCAGGGGACTCTATTTGAAAATACCCAGATGGAAGTGTGTGTATGTGTATGGTGAGGCCTGGAGAAAAGTTAGGAGGAGCACAGTATATCCGGTAAGATGTCCTGGAATCCGGGGATTAAAAGTAGCCTTGGATATCATGACTGAAGACTCCTGTTTCCAAGACCTGGACATTGAAACACGGGGGAGTGGGGGAAGGGGGGTGGTTTGGTCAGTGACTTAGCCAAACTCACCCAGTTTTGAGTGGCCTGCGATGATGCCCAGAATAATGCCCTTTTCCAAACACACTGCTCCATTCAACTTAGAGACAAGCGTTTCCCTCCAGTTTTAATACCAGGCCTGTTGATGATTGATTGAGCAACATTGGGAAAATCATCTTTATTCAGTTGCATAGGGATTAGATTTCTATAGTTTCTTTGCTCCTTAACATTCAGTGACCCAGCTGTAAGTTTCCTTTCTAAACCCCTCTCCTTCCCCTGCCTTTTTTTTTTTTCTCTCAGTCCCCACATCCATTGACAGCCCTCCTAGGACTTAAGAATGGCCTTCTTTTGTGAGATGTCTCAGCTTGTGTAGGTAACAGTCCTGGGGCCCACCCAAGAAGATTTATAGTGGAGCTTTCTCTTAGCAGTGCTTTGACAAGGAAAAGGGCAGGCAGCCAGCATCTCAAACCAAACAATTGTCAGATGGCCGGGGAAAGAAAAATAAATGTGGAGCAGAATCGAGAACTCAATAGCTATTTCAGGGCAGGAGAAGGTTTCCTTTATGGCCATTTCAACTGGAGCATCAGAGCGTGCCTGAACCAGAGGATCTGCCCCTTTCTGACCCCAAATGCCTGGGTTGCAGAAGCCCAGGAGCGCCCTTACTCCTATGTAGCCTAGGCTCCTGGGACCACCACTGGTGATGCTGGGAGTCCAGCTGCTACTGAGGCATCTTTGTGGATTTCTTAGCACACCAGGGGTGCTTCCTGAAACTCAATAGCCACACTGTCAGCATATGGAGCTGCATTCAGATTTATCTTAGTGTGCAGAAATGTGTTTCTTGAGCTCATGGGGTCTTTTTGATGACATATGTTTGTTTCCTTGACCAATTATTCTCTGCATCCATCCACCACACTGTGGGGTTGACATCTTTTTATTTTTCCTAGATTGAAATTCTGAGATAAATGATTTTTTTTTTCACTCTATTCCTCAATCTGGGAGACAGGATTGCCTTCCACCCCCTCTCTCCTTATTTATGCCATACTTGCATCTATTTTTATGTGTTTTATAGGGATCCTGTGGTATACATATTGTGTATTTGGTGCTATCCAAACTCCATCTGTGTGGAGTTTCTATCTGGGCAAATACAATCCATTACATTTAGATTTCAGAGGTATTGAATTTACTTTCAGATTTATTTCTCCCCTCTTTTACTTTTCTATCTCCCCCCCCAATTCCTTCCTCCCTTTCTTCTTTCTTCCATTGAAATGATTTTCTCTGTATCATACTCTGTAAAAGTAGAGCACATTAAATATATCAGCAGAAATGAATTTTGCAAATCTCTGTTTCTTGACTTCTGTCATCTTAGAGTTAATAAACTCTCTCATGAAGACATTGTGAATTCTTTAAGTCTGTGGAAATGAAAAGAAATATGTTATCCCTATAACAATTTTAAAATAACCTGAAGCTAAAATAGCAAATATTCATTTTGAGATGTTCCCTCAAACACAGATGTCTTCAAGGCCTATCAGGGAAATGGATTTTATCTATTCAGTGTAGGCAATTGGGAATGGCAGGGTCTATGGTTAAGCTAGAATGTCATACTTACAATTATTCAAATTAATTAATTAATTAATTGTCTTTTTGCCTTTTCTAGGGCTGCTTCTACGGCATATGGAGGTTCCCAGACTAGGGGTCTAGCCAGAGCTGTTGCCGCCAGCCTACACCAGAGCCACAGCTACGCAGGATCCGAGCCCCGTCTGCAACCTACACCACAGCTCACGGCAACGCCGGATCCTTAACCCACTGAGCAAGGCCAGGGATCGAACCCTCAACCTCATGGTTCCTGGTTGGATTCGTTAACCACTGCGCCACGACGGGAACTCCCAAATTTGTTTTTAATTAATTCATTACTTTAAAAAAAATCACACTAGTCACTCAAAATAAATTTGTGGACTCCACCAGATGCCAGGGCAGTAAGTTTGCAACCCTTTCTTTAGGTGATCATGATCATTTTACTTCTCTGATGAAACTGATACATGTCCTGGAATAATTTAAGATTATGGTGTCCCTCGCCACACTGCCAGCCATGTCACTTCTCTTTCATCCTTATTGCCTTCTGAATACTGAAAATTCTTTTTTTTTGGTTGCCTTTTTTTATATTATTATTATTTTTTAATAGTGATTTCCCCAATACAATTTTTTTTTTCTACTATACAACATGGTGACCCAGTTACACATACATGTATGCATTCTATTTTCGCACATCATCATGCTACATCATAAGTGACTAGACATAGTTCCCAGTGCTACACAGCAGGTTCTCATTGCTAATCCATTCCAATGGCATCGTCTGCATCTATTTACCCTAAGCTCCCCAACCACCCCATTCCCTCCCCCTCCCCCTTGGCAACCACAGATCTATTCTGCAAGTCCATGATTTTCTTTTCTGTGGAAAAGTCCATTTGTGCTGTATATTAGATTCCAGATATAAGTGATATCATATGGTATTTGTCTTTCTCTATCTGACTTACTTCACTCAGTATGAGAGTCTCTAGTTTCATCCATGTTGCTGCAAATGGCGTTATTTTCATTCTTTTTATGGCTGAGTAGTATTCCATTGTGTATATATACCACCTCTTCCGAATCCAATAATCTGTCGATGGACATTTGGATTGTTTCCAGCTCTTGGCTATTGTGAATAGAGCTGAAATGAACATGGGGGTGCATGTGTTTTTTTTTTTTTTTTGGTCTTTTTGCCTTTTCTAGGGCCACTCCCAAGGCATATGGAGGTTCCCAGGCTAGGAGTCTAATCGGAGCTATAGCCGCCAGCCTACACCAGAGCCACAGCAGTGCAAGATCCAAGCCACGTCTTCTACCTACACCACAGCTCACGGCAGTGCTGGATCCTTAACCCACGGAGCAAGGCCAGGAATCGAACCTGCAACCTCATGGTTCCTAGTCAGATTTGTTAATCACTGTGCCATGATGAGAACTCCCGCATGTGTCTTTTTAAAGTAGAGTTTTGTCTGGATATATGCCCAAGAGTGGGATTGCTGGGTCATATGGTAGTTCTATGTGTAGTTTTCTAAGGTACTTTCATACTATTCTCCATAGTGGTTGTACCAGCTTACACTCCCACCAACAGTGCAGGAGGGTTCCCTTTTCTCCACACCCCCTCCAGCATTTGTTATTTGTGGACTTCTTAATGATGGCCATTCTGACTGGTGTGAGGTGGTACCTCATGGTAGTTTTGATTTGCATTTCTCTAATAATCAGGGATGTTGAGCATTTTTCCATGTGCTTGTTGGCCATCTGTACATCTTCCTTGGAGAAATATCTATTCAGGTCTTTTGCCCATTTTTCAATAAGGTTGTTGGCTTTTTTGCTGTTGAGTTGTATAAGTTGTTTGTATATTCTAGATATTAAGCCCTTGTCAGTTGCGTCATTTGAAACTATTTTCTCCCATTCTGAAAGTTGTCTTTTTGTTTTCTTTTTGGTTTCCTTTGCTGTGGAAAAGCTTGTCAGTTTGATGAGGTCCCATTGGTTTATTTTTGCTCTTATTTCTATTGCTTTGGTATTTAATATTCTCCCTGATCTGATCCTAACCTGTTTTTATGTACATATATTTCCTTCTCTCTTCTTTAAATTGCTGCTACCCTCACCTACTCATAGTTTCTTAAGTATACTCTATTAGTTTATTCTTTCCCATCCATTTGCTTTTGTTGATATCAGATATTTTCCCATCACTTTAGACGGTCCACTTGCTGGTCAAAACCTTGATGAAAACTGCCTTTACTGGAGTTCCCGTCGTGGCGCAGTGGTTAACGAATCCAACTAGGAACCATGAGGTTGTGGGTTCCTTCCCTGGCCTTGCTCAGTGGGTTAAGGACCCGGGGTTGCTGTGAGCTGTGGTGTAGGTTGCAGACGCGGCTCTGATCCCACGTTGCTGTGGCTCTGGCGTGGGCTGGCAGCTACAGCTCCGATTCGACCCCTAGCCTGGGAACCTCCATGTGCCATGGTAGCGGCCCTAGAAAATGCAAAAAAAAAAAAAAAAAGAAAAAAAAAGATAAAAAAAAAACCCAAAACTGCCTTTACTGAGTTCTAGAGAGTATATTTAAAGCCTCCTGCTCTGTGTTCTCACAACACTTCACGTAAATCTGTGTTAAAACTAGAGTGGCATATGTCTTGGTTTGCCATGGAAAGTCTCTGTTTATGCTTGTGATCCCAACTTAATTATTGCCTTATGATGGTCATGTTAATTACAGCACTTTACTTACTGCAGTTTTGCCTTATGTCTTCATTGGACCAAAGATCATCCTCGAACCATCCATTTGCTAGGCTGCCTACTTCTGTTACATTCATGACTACCATTAAGGAAGTTGATGAATTTAATCTAATTTTCAAATGACTAGGAAGTGTTGAAGATATGGTGTGTTTTATAAGTAGCCCAGATATTAGGTGCCTCATCTTTAGGGGTGTGCTGTTCTTTTTCTCTGTTTTGGAGAAATTTGACTTTGGTAATTGCTTGCATTTAAGTAGTGATAATGAAGAACAGATCATAGAACTATGTATCTTAGAGCAGGAAAGATCTTACTGATAATCAGGTCAAATTTCCTGCCTTGGCTCATGTAAAAGTCTTAGAGTGGATATTTATTACCTTTTAGTCTATGCATCATTACTTTCTCTCCTTTAGGTAGTGACAGACTGATTTTCCTTTGAGGAACCTACCCCACCTAACTGAGTAGCTGGACCACTGGAACTAGGGTGGAGCAAGCGAGAAACCTAGAGTGCCGTTTGGAGGCACTCACTCTCAGGTTTGTGCATGAACAGACTTGTCAGTAACAGAGAGTGCCTTCTTAAATACCATAACCTCGATGCTTGCCTGCTTCAGCACTTTAGTCCTGGCCCAGTTCAGACACAGTGAGGCTGACCCAATCTCTCTCTCCAGGGGTGGACTTTGACCCAAGCATGATCAAAAAGCTTACCTGCACTGAGAGGCAATTATGTGATGCAATCAGGACCAATGAGATTCTACTTTGGGACTTGTATTAGGAACTCTTGGGAAAGCAGCGTCTCTTTTTAGTGCCATCACAGAAGGAGGATAGAAGCCTAGAAATGCCAGGATAACCATGTGGAGAAGCCTGCAGGAAAATGGATCTGTAGTCAAAAGAGATCCAGAAGAGAAGTAGAGTTGCCTGCTAATGAATTGTTTAAGCACCCAGATCACTGTTGTGTCCATCCTAGAGTTGACAGCTACATAATCAATAGATCACCCTTCACTCTCTCACACATACCCTTTTCCTTTTTCTACCAGGAGTACAAGTCTACAAGAATCGTTTCTTTATTTGCAACTGCAAGTGTTTTTGTCCATCAGTATGAAATGGGGTAGGCTGGTAGGAAATGATGCTTGCTCTTGGTCACACCACTTTAGTCAAATGTAAATAGTCAAGCTGGACCTTTACTTCCCTTTCTTCATTCTTTGCACCTGTCTCTAAGGTTCAGTAGCAGCACATAATAGTTAAGACACTGAACCACTCCTTTAAGTGCATTTCACAGAAATGACAAGTTAAAGATATTTAGGAGCTAGGAGCTTATGCTTGATTTTTTAAAGAGAATTGTTATTTTCAGACTAATGTATTGCTCCACTTCTTATGTTCAGTAAAAAAAGGTGCTAAAGCCAGAAGAGGTAAGGGAGTGATTTTTCAGCCCGCTTCACAGCTTCTCAAAATTAGCAACTCCTCCTTTTCATCTTCTAGCTAGATTTTGATGTGCTGCTGAGCTGCAGGGATCATTTGGGCGTCTAGATTATAGTTATTACAATGCTTCCAAAGCTTCCAACCAAGCAGTAGTGATTGATTTTTTTCTCTCCCATTGGGGCACACAACTGGGTTTACTAATGTTGACAAATGACATTAGGAGACAAATCAGTTTAAATTAATGACCCTATGCTTGCAAACTACCTCGGGGAGGGCAGGTTTACTCTGATATTAGAGAGAGAGTGGTGTTCTTGCCACCTGCGATTAGTGAAGTTAATGAGAAAATCTGAAGGCCGTCACAAATTGACACACTTTAGCATGCACACACTTGAATCATCTGGAAAGCTCACTAAAACTCTGATTTCTGGGCCCTGTCTTCAGAGTTCTGGATTCAAGAGGTCTGGAGTGAGGCCCAAGAATTTGCATTTTGAAAACTTCCAAGGTGACGCTGATACTGAAGATCTGGCAACTACACTTTGAGAACTGCTGCTCTACCCTAAGGATGGAACTTGATCAAAACAGGGAATTAGTGAGCAATGCTGCATAGTCGAGATGAACTTTCTGAGGCTGTGATGGACAGAGGAAAGGAAGACATCCTAAATGGACCTTCAGCTTTTCCTATAGGTGCCTCATTTCCCCTTTTGAACCCTTTGAACATAGACATGCTAGTAGGGTTCCTTTAAAAATTTGAAAGAATGCATATGGTAGTGGGATGTATCATTCACAAGTGAGAAAACAGAGATATCTAATCTAGATTAAGTTAGTTGTGGCTCTTAGTTTTCCAGGTTCAGAGACTTTGCTGCTTCACTGATGGGGTATCAGTCTTTCAGGGGTGGTGTGAATTCACAGAAACTATTAAATCAGTCTGGATTTATTATTGTACAGTGAAAAGTCCAACAGATAAAAAAAAACTGTTGCTCTCGTGTCCATAGGTGACACTTTCTCCTATGGTGGATGAGCTGTTATGAAAGCCAGAATAGTGTTATATTACATCAAAAGGTTGCTGAGGGAGTGTGGCCTGAGCAAAAAGAGTTCATTTTGTTTGATGAACTGCCCTCACCTGTATGGTATTACAGCCTGTATTACAGGCTGCTGTGATGCACTCACCTCCATTTGAGGGGAACCTTCCTTAAGGGGCACGTGTACTCCTACCCCATCACCAGGGTCCTCTCTGCTCACTGAGTAGTGCCCGATAGATATTGCTAAAATGTATTCACCAAACATGTTTATCTTCACACCAAATTGACCAGATGATTTCTGGAATATTTTGAGATATTTAGACAAGTTGAAAGCAAAGCTTGCTCTGGACATCAAGTCATTCTGTGCTGCTCTACTGATCTATTTCAGTATATCACAGATATGTCTACCAAACGTCAGTGTAGGGGGAGGGACTTTCTTCTGTGGATATGGGGAGAAGGCCTAAAAGAATATGTGAGAAGTTCAACATGTTAAAATTTATCCTCCTTCGTAATTCTAAAGCCTTAGACCTTACTCCATTAAATAATGCTGTCCAATTTTCAATTCCTGTCCCCTTGTCCACTGATACTGATATAAAATTGAGTCAGTTTTCCTGGACCACACGGAAGTCTAAGGCCTCCTCAAGAATTGTATGATTCTTCTAGGCTTATGCTCTTCAGTTCAAATAGTGGTTCTGATTTCTTTTTCTTATTTCTTCTAAAGGGCTTCCCCTATTCTGAGGGGTTCTCTCATCTCCACACTGACCTGTATGTGGGGCAAAGGCACTTGGGTTAATTTCCATCAGTACTGCTTACCCAAAACATTTCTTGTAGTCAGCTGGTGCTTACTGAAATTTTAGGATGGTGACAGGGTTGTGGGGTTGATGTGAGGGTAGATGGCATGGAGATTAACATCATGGCCTTTTATAGTAAAGTATTCAGGATGGAATATTAGACAGCTGTGTCCTAAAACTGCTGCAGGATCCTATCATGAATTGAATTCCTTACTGGACCTTTTTCTCCCATAGACACCAAACTCCTGCCATACCATGCTCCTACTCCTTGGAATTTTCCTAATGACTCATCTCTCTGTCAGTAGGAACATTCTTTCTTTTCTTTTTTTGCTTTTTAGGGCTGTGTATTTGGCATATGAAAGTTCCCAGGCTAGGGGTTGAACTGGTGATGTAGCTGGTGGCCTACACCACAGCCACAGCAATGTGGGATCCGAGCCATGTCTGTGACCTACACCACAGCTCATGCAACGCAGGATCCCCAACCTACTGAGTGAGGCCAGGGATCGAACTTGCATCCTTATGGATACTAGTCGGTTTTGTTTCTACTGTGCCAAAACAAGAACTTCAGTAGGGACATTCTGAATCTCAGAACAGTTTAATTCTCTCCTTTTTCTCCTGTCTGCTTCCATTTCATTTCCTCAAGACCTTACCATCAAAATCAGACTGGTCTAGTATGGTGTTTTCTTTTTTTTTTCTTTTTTTTCTTTTTTTGTCTTTTCTGGGGCTGCCCCTGTGGCATATGGAGGTTCCCAGGCCAGGGGTCTAATCGGAGCTGGCCTACACTAGAGCCACAGCAACGCCAGATCTGAGCTGCGTTTGTGACCTGTACCACTGCTCATGGCAATTTTAATCCACTGAGTGAGGCCAGGGATGGAACCTACAACCTCATGGTTCTTAGTCGGATTCGTTAACCACTGAGCCATGATGGGAACTCCCCAGTATGGTGTTTTCTTAAATAAAGCCAGCTCTCTACAGCCCACTACACTAACAATAATGTTTCAAAATGATGAGTAAAACTCATATTTCAGCAAAGATATATCACATTATCCTACACAGTCCTTGGCAAGTTCCTGTGATCTCCAGCTCGATAAAAATGCTATTGGTAGTTAATTGTGTAGTTTAAATCTCAGAGAACAGCTGCCTTTCCATGGCTGTGGGCACATGGGATCTCCCTTAGTCAGGATCCCACCCCAAGGTATGTCTGCAATGTATATTGTGTACTAGAACAGGATGAGAAGAACCTAATAGACAGAGATATGAATGAAAACATTTGGAATATCCATTTTGGTTACACAAATAGTTTTTATATTTCTCAAAAAAAATTAAATTTTATTGACATTGACAATCTAACATTCTAATTAAGGTGTTATATATATTTTAAAGCTGCACCCACAGCATATGGATGTTCCCAGGCCAAGGATTGAATCCCAGCCACAGCTGTGACCTACACTACAGCTGTGGTGATGCAGGATTCTTAACCCACTGAGGTGGGCCAGGGATCAAACCCATACCTCCACAGCAATCTGAGCTGCTACAAGTCAGATTCTTGATCTACTGTGCCAGGGCAGGAACTCCCCAGAATAGTTTTTTTTTTGTGTGAGTATTTTGTTGATATGTTATTGTTGATCTTTTGTCTGAAAAAACTGACCCATGTATATTTATCTCATTTTTATTATATTGTATTTATATTTTATTGTATTTATTAATCCAAAGAGTTATAGGGTATATTTTACTGGGCCCTCTGAATAAATAAATATATTTTCCTTTATTAGTGATTAAAAATATTCCTTTCCCGTACCCACCTCCTTGTATTACTGAATTGTCTATCTAAGTTATTGTGTTGGAAAATATTCTTTTATTATTAATTTTCTAAGTTTTTAAAAACATTTAAAAAAAAAGGAATGGATAGTGAATACTTTTGAATGCCTTCAAAACATCTGAATGACTAAATTAAATGATTTATCTTTTTTCTTATTAGGCTTATTTTTTGAATAATTATATTAAGAGATTTCCCAATACTATGCCTGAATTCTTGGGATAAACCCTACTTAGTTATGGTGGCTAATTCTTTTGTACTAATGAATTCAGTTTGAAGTGTTTATATTAATAAGTAAGATTTGTGTCTTTGTGTGTGTTTGTGCACTCTTCCTGTCTAGTTTTGGCCTTAGGGTTTCTTAGCTTATAAAAAAGTTGAGTAGTTTTTATAGCACAAGAATGACCTGTTTTTTGAAAATCTGTGTAATTTTTAGGAAAAATACTTGAAAAAGTAGTTTTTAGATAAACTTTTAAATAATTTCCCTGTGATAGTCCTTTTGTATTTTAAATTTTTAATGGAATAGTTTTAGGCAATATTTTCTCATAAACCAAAGTATTCTACAAGATATTCTTAGTTTTAGAATCATAGATTATTTTCTATATTCTAAACCTCTATCTTAATGTTTATTAGATAAATATATACTTTATTATATCATTTATTATATTTGATTAGCATTTTAAAACCATTTTGTGTTTTTTTTTATAGAAACTATACTTGGGTTTATTTAGCTATTTTATGTTTATTAACTTTTTCCCTTTTAAAAAAGGATTCTTTTTATCCTGATTTTTATAGTGAAATTTAAAAAATTATTTAATATCATAAATTTTATGCTATTTCAAATATATACTTGCCTATCATGAAAGTATTAGTAATCATGAACTTATTTCTGACTATAACTCGGATAGACATTTTGAGATGATGAAGTATGTAAATTTATATATAGTTCTATATTCACTCTTCTGACAGTCTCTAATTGTCCTCTTGGTTTCTTTTATGACCCATGCGTTTTTTGTTTTTTTTTTTATTTTGCAACTTAATGTTCTAATTTTACAAATAATCTCATGGACAACTGGAAAGCGTATCTTTTGAAAACCTAAAGTATATATATTTATATATGTATGTTGTATATATATCTATATACAAATACATGTATGCATATATTTTTATTATATATTTGTATTCTGTTGCTTTTTAAAACTATATTATTCAAATTATATCTTTATTTTTAAAAATAAATTTTAGACTTAAAAGGCTTGAAAAAGGGGGTACATAAAATTTCCTACAATAGGAGTTCTCATTGTGGCTCAGTGTTTAAGAACCAGACTAGTATCCATGAGGGTACTCGCTTATTGCTTATTGGGTTAAGAATCGAGCATTGCAACAAGTTTCGGCATAGGTTGCAGCTGTGGCACAGATCTGGTGTGACTGTGGCTGTGGCAGGCAGCCATAGCTCCAATTCAGCCCCTAGGCTGGGAACTTCCATATGCTGCAGATCCAGTCCTAAAAAGAAAGAAAAAAAAAAAAAGTTTCCCACAATAATTGTTTTTTGATCCTTTTCCTGGAGTTTCTATTAGTTTTTAAATGTAGTGTTGTGATGCTTTGTTACTTACTTAGGTCTTTGGAGCTAAGTGCTTTATTGTGTCTGGAAGTTTACAGTGTTTAATTTTTATCTTCCCAATTAAATAATTTAAAGTTTGCCTGAAAATAGACAGACGAGGGGATTCTTTTTAATATTTTTTCCAGGAACATAATCAACTCCTTTGATTATTCCATTATTTTCAAAAATTTTTTATTTTAATAATTTTAGATTTATAGAGGAATTGCAAAGATAGTACAGAAAATTCCCATATACTTATAACCCAGATTTGCCTAATTTTAACATCTTATGTATCCATGGTATAGTTACCAAAATTAAGAAATTAATGTTAGTACAATATATTAACTAAACTATGGACTTTATTTGGATTTTACTAGTTTTTCCACCATTTTTTTTTTCCCTTCGAGGATTTAATACATTTAGTTGCCATGTCTCTTTGAAATCCTCCAATCTGTGACAGTTTCATGGTCTTGATAGTTTTGTTAATTATATTCAATCATTTTTCAAAACTAGCAGTAGGATGCATTCTTCATCTGGGATTTCTGCCTCTATTCCAATCATTCACATTTTCCCCTTCTGGAAAATAACATAATTAATAGGTTTGATCTCCATTGTTTTATTTCATTATCTGTCATTTTCTTTCACAGATTTTCTTCTCCCTACCTCCATAAATGTGGAGACTGTTTCTTATATTTGTCTTCACCTTGGTTATTTGATTATCTGCAATATCAGTCTCTCCTTTATGTCCATTAACAATGAAAAACTTGAGAGTTCCTCAAGTTGTGACTTAGTGGGGTACGAACCTGACTAGTATCCATGAGGTTGCGGGTTTGATCCCTGGCCTTGCTCAGTGGGTTAAGGATCTGGTGTTGCTGTGAGCTTTGGTGGAGGTGTCAGATGTGGCTTAGAACCCGTGTTGCTGTGTCGTGGCGTAGGCCAGTAGCTCCAGCTCTGATTTGTCTCCTGGGAACTTGCATATACCACAAGTGTGACCCTAAAAAGCAAAAAAAAAAAAAAAAAGAAAAAAACTGGACCAATCTATTGACTTATGTGCAACACTTTATTATCTAAAATTTTATTTTAGCTTAAAATTTATATCTTGCATCTACTATAGTTACTTATTTTAATGATAAATAATTAATCTTAGCTTATTGTCTTCTTTTCATTGTATGTTCATGTTACATGGAGTACAAAGTCATAAGGCTAAAAGAGAATGCAGTAGACATAAAGAGAAAAGCAGAAAGTTATCTATGCAGCTGCAAAGAAGGAGAGAGAGAGATTGCTTTGGTTTTGATGATTTGCAATTCAAATATTTTCTGAAAATGTCAAAAAGCCTTATAGCATTTTCTTCTGATTCCTATAGCAAATCATTTTCAGAAGTTTGTTTAGTATGAAATTATACTTACCTTATTTTCTGGTATTTTTTGTTTCGAATAAACATAATTTTGTTTTTGTCTCATATTACACATCTGCAAGGGAAGAGTGCTCTTAGGGCATATGAGGTTACATTGACTTCTTTCCCTCCTAGGCCCTGCTTAAGACATCTCCTTGCACAGACTGAATTATCTGTAGAGTTCCAAGCTTCCGGGCTGACAAAGCTTGCTCTGTTGAATGAAGTTAAATACCTTCCTGTTCTGCATCACTGCTCAGTTTCTTGAGAATCAAAACATGTAGTGTGGCGTGTAAAAAATAAGCTCCTTAGAATTTCTGTCGTGGCTCAGACTAGGATCCATGAGGATGCAGGTTCAGTCCTGGCCCTCACTCGGTGAGTTAAGAATCCAGCGTTGCCCTGAGCTGTGGTGTAGGTTGCAGACACAACTCAGATCCCGCATTGCTGTGGCTGTGGTGTAGACCTGCAGAACAGCTCCCATTGGACCCCTATCCTGGGAACTTCCGTATGAGGTGGGTGTGGCCCTAAAAAGAAAAAAAGTAGACTCCTTAATATGAGCTCCTTCATATTTCTTCCTTTGTTTGCCCCCCATTCATAACAATGTACCTTGGGTGACTACGCCTCTCAAAGAGCAATATGCCATTCTCCATTCCATGTTTTTTAGCCTGTTTTCTGAAACCAGTGGCCTCTGGGTGGACATGAAAAGATGCAGCAAGGAGGTAAAGCAAAGTCCTAATAGTACAGAAGTGACTATCACAAGTCTTTTTATGGCTAATAAAGATTGCCAGTCATAGGGGAGTGAAAATTGGCTTCCTGTATCTTGAAGAGGTGGCCAAAGCCACTTATTCATGATGCAAAGAATGCATAGATCACATATTTTTTTTATTAAGTCATTGATTTAGCTAATATGCATATTGAATCATTGTTATGTGCAAGGCTCTGAACTTGGTGCTGGTCACAGTATCTAAACAGGAAAGCCACAATCCCCGCCTCCATTAAATTTCTTCCCAGTTATTGGGAATAATTTAGCATTTTTGAGTGTCAGCATTTATTGAGTGTATCTAGAGTTATCAGAAGTAAACATGATGATCTGTATCTGGTGTCTACTGCATGGTAAGTACTCATCCCATGTAAACTATTATAACTTTTTTTCTGATTGTTATGAATACTAATTTTTTACTTCTTTTGGTCAGGGATTAAGGTGAACATCTTTCATGCATAATAACATTCAGTCTTGGGAATAAATGTTTATAGATGTCAGTCAATTTTTCTTCTTTTGAGTTTTCATGTAGAGTTTTCCTTCTACATGCTTTAAATATTTGACTTTTTATTTTGAAATGATTTCAGAGTTAAAAATTTTGCAAAACAGTCAGTATAAGGAATTTCTTTGTACCATTTCTGAGCTTTCCCAAATGTTAAATCTCATATAACAAACATAATCACAGGATAATTACCAAAATCAAGGAATTAACATTGCCACAATGCGTTTAATATAGACCTCATTCAATTTGCTTACCATGTTAGTTGTTCAGTTAATAGTTTTTTTTAGACCGTGGTCTGATCCAGGATCCCACATACCTTCTAGTTATTACATCTCTTTGGTCTTCTTTAATCTGTGACAGTTCCTTGGTCTTCTGGTCTTTCCTGATCTTCACACATTTGAAGAGTACTGGCCAGTACTCAATTTGGATTTCTCTGATATTTCCTCATGATTAAATTAAATTTATGAATTGTGGCCAAGAATATCCCCAAAGTGGTGTATTCTTCTTAGAACACTATAATCCAGAGGCATATGCTCTTGATATCTCATTGGTGATAAGTTTGATGACTTAGTTAAAATGGTGTCTTCCAGGTTTCTACACTATAAAGTTACTATTTTTCTCTTTGAAGATGTCTTGAGGGAAATACTTTGGGGACTTGTCAATATCCTTAGTGGCATCCTTTTGTCCCCTAAATTATTATTTATCAGTGGTGGTACTGACACCCATTTTAATGCCTATTGATTATTCATGCCCAAAGCCATTATTACTGTGGTGTTTGCTGAATTGGTGATTTTTTTTTATTTCCCTCATTCCATCTACATCTGTTCATTGGAATTCTTTTATAGCAAAAACTTTCCCTTCTCCATTTATTTACTTATACAACTTTATTTATACAGTACACACTCATGGATGTTCATTATTTATTTTGTGACCCAGATCAAAGTGAACAGATTTGACCATTGGCAGCCCGTTACAGATGTGTCCTCTGTTGGTTAATATTTTAAATTGGAAATCTCTTTTATATTCCCCCCAAATTTTATTATTAAAATATTTAATCATATGAAAAGTTAATCAGTTATAGGCTGGGATAAATGACTTGGTCAGAAAATTTCCTGTGAGCAAGATTTTCATGATGGTAAGAAGGAGAGAATATCCAAATATTCGGAACTTTGGGCCTTCTATGTGAGTAAGGGATGACTGCCAAAAACATAAAGGAAATGACATCTCTGGAACTAGAAATTAAAGAAAACCAACAAGTGTCATACAACACCTAAATGATGTAGGGCCTCATTTTTGGATACAAGCTTAACCTACTTCACTCCTCTGCTTAGGATCAAGGCAGAGGAATGGACTCAGTGAGTGTAGGGAACAAGGAACTTGTCCTCCCTCCCTCCTGGAAATGCTTTATCTGATTTTCTCTGCAGTGGAAACTTAGCCAGAGACAGTTAGCACTTAAATAAAGTGGGTTGCCTGTGTTTCCATCATGCCAGTCCACATTGGAAATGTGTCTATTTTCTGAGAAACCATTGAGTTCAATCTACATTTCTCATTACCATTTAGCAGAAGAGGCACTGCAGTTGACTGTAACAGATAAAGGGCAATTGCTTTTTTTTCCAATCAATTCCTATTGATTTGGGAGACACAGGGTCCTTAATTGTATGTGTGCTTCATCTTCCCATTGGAAATTTCTACTTCATCTGATAAATAGATTGTAGTTTAAATTACAATGCAATATCCTTTGTGCACTGTAAGAAGACGATTTAAGTCTTTCAAATTCTTGAGAGGACTGTCTATAGAATGAGCAAACCCTTCTCTTACCAGTATTAGCTATCTTGTCTGGCAGTATAGACTCTGAAATCAGGCTGCTTAGGGTTTGAATCCCAGCTCAGGCACTTACTATCTTTGAAATTTTGGGTGAGAGACTTCACGTCTTGATATTTCAGTTTCTTCATCTTTGCCGTGGGTATCTACTTCATTGGGCTGTTGTAAAGACTGAATAAGTATAATTCACGTATAACATTTAATTTTGAGCCTATATTCTTTTGCTTTTTTCCTCTCCTCTGAAACCAAAGTGCAAGTTGCCATTACTTAATGGCTGAGCCAGCAAGTCTCATCTCATTTATTTCCAGTGTTTTCTTAAAAAAAATTTTTTGTTGAAATATGTTTTTATATGCTTGCTTTTGCTCTTCAACATTTCTAATCATACTATTGATACAAAATTGTGCACTGTTTTATTCACATATCACTTATTTTTCTTTTTATTTTGATATACTTGCAAATGATTTTAGATTGATTCTATATTTGCACTCTATACATTTCTCATAAATATGTATATTCATATATATACATATAGATGTATATAATGTTTGTTTGCAATTGATTCACAAAAATGAGAACACTGAGATCAAAGGCATGAATTATTTTTAGGATTATGATAGAACTTTTAGTAATTTGGTAGATGTTTATACTGTGATTTTCTTTAATTCCTTCTTTTAAAAATCAGATCTTATTTTGGTATCTCATGTGAAAACAGCATTTAAAATTTTTCTCTTGCCAAATACGTATTTCTAAACTATTTTATCTGCAAATACTTCATTCTTTTTCTCTAAAAGTTAAATTTTTATTATAACCCAAATGGCATTATAATATCTAAATTTTCAAAAAATTTAAAATTTGAGATAATTATAAATTCATATATAATTGCACAAAAAATTCTATATATCTTTGACTCAGTTTTCCCCAATAGTCACATCTTGTGTAATCACGGTACAATATCACAACCAGGAAATTTACATTAAAAAAAAGTGTTTCACATCTGGAAGTTTTGACACCAGTTTTTTACCATCATTAAATTCAAAGGTTGTGTTCAGATTTCTGTTTTGTCCTATACTTTTACAGTTGCTTTATTATAATCTGGAGCATTCGCACATTCTCAAGCATGAAACAAACAAACAAACCTCTCTCTAATATCTGCTGCCTTATGACCTAGCGTGAATATGTATGTTACAAACTCTCTCTACACCAGGTGTGAGAATGGAAAAGGACAGAGGGATAAAGAGAACCCCATCTAGTCACAATTATTCTCCGGGATTTGAAGGTAACACAACTGAGGTGCTTTAAACATAAGTACTTGTGCAAGATCCCATGAAAGGCCAGTGCCACAGCTGGAACTCTGATCCAAGGCTTTTTCATGTTTTCTTTGACAGCATGAGAGATCCATGGGAGCTCTGGGGAAATTTTCTTGTAAAAATTTTGGACAGTTTACAACCTGCAGGACTAGTGGGACTCAAATATTGCTGATGCAGCTCCATGTGTTCTGGTACCCCAACCTCAAGAGTAGTTGGGCTATAGACAAAAGGATGTGGGACTTGGCTTTAAGGACTCAGGTTCTACTCTGATCCCATAATTTACTAGTGGTGAACTTTGGGCAGGTCTTTTAATCTTTTTCAAATTCTATATTTCATCTACATGGCAGGAATATAAAAGCCTATTTTATAGTTTTATTGGCTGATGACACAAGATAATATTTGCAAAACTGCCTGGCACACCACAGAAATGCTACTTCAACAAGGATGCTTGACAAAGAGCAAAAAACAAAGGCTAGAGAAAATGTTATTTGATGTTAGCAATGAGGCTGAAAATTTTAGGACTTTTTTTTTTTTTTTTAAACTCCCCGGGGTAGTTTAATTTTTCTCAAGGCAAGAGCAAGCACTGACACAGGGCCCCTCTTTTGTAGAGGCGTCATGATGAGAGACTGACATTCATCCCCTTCTTTCTTTGGTCCCATGTCCTTTATAGATTGGTGCTCATGCATGCTTAGGAAACCAAGGCTGATCATCTGCTCCTAACAGGCAGCTTGTGATTTTAGCTAGACCCAGTTGAACATCAATAGCCCCTTTGTGGACCATTTTGTTCTGTTTTTCTTAGGAGCAAAATACCAGCCTGGTCAAGATCTAGAAACTTGCTGTTCCATTGTAATAGGATATGCATTTCAATGAGAGCTCTGCAAGTTGAAGGATATTCCTGCTAGCATCAGATTCAGCAGGCCACTGGGAAAATCTCTCAAGTCTTCTGGAATCACTGAGCCTGAAGGCCACAGGGGCTGGCAGCTTTGCTGCCTATGAACAGTGCACTTCTAATGTAGATAATGCTGTTTCTGCTTTAGCACTGGCAGTAAAACGTTGCCAATAAATCCTATTATTTGTTCCCTTCCTTTCTAACATGCTCTTTCTACACTTAAGATATTATATGTTATTTCCAAACTTTGGGTATAAAGTGAAAATTTCTTTCATGACACCTGCCATGATGTTGTGTTTCTATTTTCTCATAAAGGAACGGTTACTTTATCATGGAATTCAGAACTTAACAACATCGATTGTTTCATTGTGTAATTCAGTTCCTCAATGCATCTTCTTTTCTTTTTAGTTGCCAAGTTTGGGATTTATAAAATGGGTAAAAGAGCACAGTTTTGGATTAGGCCTTGGGAACTACATCGAGGGTTTGGGAAAGGTTTTAGGATGTTTTATGTAAGATGTTAAAATCTTTTGGCAGTGTTAGAAGGAGTCGCTAAAGGTTTTTCTAATTTAACTATTTCAATAAGTGCTAAAGATTTTTCTCTGGAAAGAGCATGAAAACTCTTTAAACAAAAGCCCGTTTTGCATTTTAATGCAAATTAGTATAATTTGGAGAGTCTGCCTATAGTTCTAAATATAACACTGCATTAAGATTCGTGGCATATTTTATATTATCCATTCACTTACACTAATCTCACTTCTGAAAAGCCCTATGGGGTGAATAGATTGCCTGTAGAAAATAGGCTTATAAACTTTCAAATATTTAAAGAAAAGAGAGACTATAAAGGTATAAGAGATAGAGGATATAGAATTCTCAAGAAAACAATCCTCAAGCTCTAGACAAGCTTCCATATCAATAGCATTAGAAGAATAAGACCCCTAAGTAATTACTGCCCCCTGCGGTTCACCACAATTATGCCATCGGGAAGTAGTGGCCACTGCAACCATCCTGGCCACGTAAAAGGAGCACACTGAAGGCCATTTCTGGATTTGCTGGTAATTGCCTCATTTATGACACAGTGTTCCATAGTATATCACTCTCTTGCTTCATGCATATATTTGTACCTGATTTATGATTGTCTGCTCCTAAAAGAGTGAGTCGAATGTAGTAGCTATTTGGCATTTCTCTGCTTATGCTTTTGATTGGCCTGAGAGGACACACAGTGCTGCTTTCTTTCCCCCTTTTGTTTTCTTCCAGTACTGGAGGTGGAGACCAAAGAAAGGGGAGGAAGAAGAAGAGGAGGAGGTGGAGGATGGAGCAGGCAGAGGAGTCGGCGGGCGGGGGGGGGGGGGAATGGAAGAGGGGAGTGGGAGGGCGAGTCTTTCTTCCAGGCCACAGTCACTTTAATATCTTTATTCTAGGAATTCTGTATGTGAATGACTATACAGATAGTCAGCTAACTCAAATCCCTTTAAACACTAAGTCCAGAAAAGAATCTGAAGGGAACTCTCTCCTCAGCTCAGATGGAAGGTGCTCCACCGCTGAATTAATGAGCAAACAACAGCCCACATCTTAAGAGCCTGGCAAGATCTTGGCTAGAATACTAAACCTCTGATAGAAACAGGCATTTTCAGACCACCTTAGGAACATAGAGTCGGTTAAGAAAATGAAGATTGATTTAGAAGGGAAAAAGCTCTGCTGTTTTGGGTGTTGAAAAATAGATACATGGAAGGGGAGAGACAGGAGATGGGGCTACAGGAACACCTGCCAGCCACCTAACAGAAGCCAGTGCAAGGGAGTGACTAGAAAGTTGAACCTCCAGGTGGAGATTCCCAGGGCACTAGGATGTCTCATTCCTGCTGCCAAGTGCTAGAGGAAGGCAGCCCAGCAAAATTGAAGTGGCAACAAAAACTAAGGCTGGTTCCGGAAGGCTGCACAGCATACCAGTGAACCCCAGAAAATGCATTTCTGGGAACCAGGGTTCCCTGAATGGGAGCAAACAGCATACTCAGTGCTCAGCTTATGGAGGCCTTGGGTTATGTAAGCAGTTGTTCAAAAATCTGGACTGTACATTTCTGTGGCATAAAACTCTAAGTAAGTTTGAAACTGGGCATGAGAATGGGTCCAGTTGCTGCTGAAACTCATCCTTTGTCCACTGGTGCCAAATAGAAACATGGATACAGAGTTTTGGGCAAAGGAGAAAAAAATAGCTTTATTGCTCTGCCAGGCAAAGGTGGCCACAACAGGCTAATACCCTAAAGACCATGCCCTCCTTTGGGAGAGAATATAAAATAATTTTATAGTTTGGGAGTAGAAAATAGGGCCACAGAGGAGTTCCCATTGTAGCTCAGTGGAGACGAATTGGACTAGTATCCATGAGAATGCAGGTTTGATCCCAGGCCTCGCTCAGTGGTTCGGGGGTCCAGTGTTGGCATTGATGGTGGAAAGATGTTACCAGAATCTGGGTTCTTTTTCATGCAGCCAAAGAGAGAACTTTGTGAATACACAGGCAGCAAGCAAGCAAAGTCTTTATTACAGGAAAGCAAATAGCTCTCAGGACAGCTGGGAGTTGGGGAAAAGAGCTCCCTCTCTCTATTGTCTTATAGGGGTTTTTAATCCCTTAAATATGAGGGGGGTTACCAACATGGGGTCCAGAAAGATGTGGTTTTCTCCCATTGGCCTTGCATAATTACCTATATCAGTCCTTGTCCAACAGGGATCTTAAGGGTGGAAATGTCCAGTAAGAACCATGCCCTTTTCTTCCTATAAACTGAGTCACAGGGGGTTAGGTATTAATGTCCATCTGGGTGTAGGTACACTCCCTGTAGTAAATAAGGCCTGTGGAGATGGTACTCCCTGGAGCCCTTAAGCTGCAAATGGTAATTACTAGCCATATCCAAGGATGCTTTGAAGCCCATGCTCCTACACTGACTACCTGAGCTATTATTCTGCCTCACCATGAACTGTAGTTTGGGTGGCAGACGTGGCTCAGATCCCAAGTTACTGTGGCTGTGGCATACATAGGATGGCAGCTGTGGCTCTGATTCTGCCCTTAGCCTGGGAACTTCCATATGCTGTGAGTGTAGCCCTTGAAAGAAAGAAAGTAAGAAAAAGAGAAAGAATAAGAGAAAGAAAGAAAAAGAAACAGAAGGAAAGAAGGAAAGAAGGAAGGAAGGAAGGAAAGAAGGAAAGAAGGAAAGAAGGAAAGAAGGAAAGAAGGAAAGAAGGAAAGAAGGAAAGAAGGAAAGAAGGAAAGAAAGAAAGAAAGAGAAAGAAAATAGGGCCACAGATAAGGATCAGGGTAGATGGAAGCTTTCATTCTTCATCAAAGTTGGTGTTAAGTGGCCTCAGGAATGGTTCTTGTAGTCGTCCTCTCTGGTTTTCTTTTGTTGGGGGGGTTCTGCAAAAGAGAGACACCATGACCCTGCCCCAAGCCTGCTCTATTGTTTCTTGACTGTTCCTCCCTTGTTTCTGCATCTTCTTCCTTCCTTGATTAGCAACTGTCTGAACCTGCCCTTTGGAACTCAGAGAAGGTCATGGAGGCTGAAGCTTATTCCCTATAAACAAGAAATGGGGGACACAAGAAGGCTTGTATCCAGAAACCCCACAGGATCCTGCACGGTTTCACAATTACAAACCATACATTAATTAGCTTGTGTGCTCTTAGCCATTAGAACTTTTTTTTTTTTAAATCTCTCAGCCACACCAGCAGCATGTGGAAGTTCCCTGTTGAGGGATTGAATATGAGCCACACCTGCAACCTGGATCCTTTTAACCCCTGCACTAGGCCATGTGTTGAGCCTGTGCCTCTGTAGCAACCTGAGCCACTGCAGTTGGATTCTTTACCCACTGAACCATGGCAGGAACTGCTAGAACATTTTAATATAATTCAGCCTTCATAAAGAATCTTATCTTGGGGTTTTCCATACTACACAACATCCAACATTAATATATCTCCACATCCAAAGTGAAATATAAATTTTGTTATAAATGAAGTGATAAGATTTTTATAATTTACTTTCAAAATTATTTCATATTGAATAACTCATTTATGATCGACTGATTTTTTTTTTTTAAATCATTATGCATTCAGAATTCTCACTGAGTAAGAAAATATACGCTACAGATTGTTTTCAAGTTTGAGTGAAATTGTGCAAATATTAAATTTAGTGATTGGTAAATCTGAGGAGTATAAGATTTTTTATAGGCATTTGATTAAACATTTATTAATTTCAATTTTCAATCTTCCCTTTGTATTTTAGAGACAATAACTCTTTTTCAGGTCTCTAGCATTTCCACGGGTCCCTGGATAGCTCCCAGGCTCTTGTCACTGTGCCTATGGTGCAGGTTGGATAAGGCAACTGTACCTAGCTGAGCCCATTACAAGGAAGACAGTTGCTCAGCCAGTTTATTCAGACAGTTGAGTGCAATTTGGAAGGAAAGTTCCTAAAAGATGTGAACAAGGAATCTTATCAGTTTTACAATGGTATGTTGATTCTATAATTTACTTAATTGTATCCCCAACAGAAGAAAAAGTAGGAGTTGAACATCTTCTGATTACTGGATAGATAGTTTTCTGTCCTAAGAGGTGCTCAGAAATTCTGGGCACTGACTTGTCAAGGCAAGAATTTTGCATATTTATTTGCATTCAACCCTATTCCACAAAGACTTGAGGTTGCATATCACAAATATACATGGAATACTCTGTGGGAAGTGTTATTCTTGAAGGGAAGGACGTGGGAAGGAATTGGGGGCCCCAGGGAGGCCTGAGTGTTCACTTATGCCCCCGGGGTCTCAGAGATGGTGAAGGGGGAAGGGGCAGGTGATTGTGTGCTCCTTTACCTAACAAAAGGGTGAGAAATTGGAGATACCTTGTAACATCCAAGTAGGAGGGAACAGGTTCCGAGGAGCTGGATCTGGCAAGGATGACATAGCATAGCGGAGAGTTGGAGAGTAGATGGGTTTAAACAGAACCACTAAAGGGTTTTTTGATGGGCTCTTTTTGGAGAGCATGAAGAGAAAGACAAAGGGAAATTGAAATTTAAGTTACACAAGTAACAAGGGTAATAATTCAGAACAGACATTCCTGAGAAGGAATACGTAGAATGCTGAGGAATTTACCTAAAATTAAGTCGTGAATAGCCCTGATATAAGTTTTATAAGATTTCCAAATGATTAATTTATGTTCTTTACTAAGATGAATAATGTGAGTTGCCTAGCTTAGTGTTAGGCATAGTGTGGGACCCAGGAAGTTAGTTCCCTTTTCTCCCCTCCTTTGAGGCATCTGTCCACCTCATTCTAAAGGACAGAATACTCTGCTGCTCTCCTAGATTCAATTCCAAGCTCTCTTCTTTCCTTTTAAATTTCATTCTCTTTCACCATACTCTCTTCTGTCCAATTTTCCTGTGAATGGTTTAATTAATGTTATCAATGATTTTAGGCCATTTTCAGTTTTCCATTCTTCTTACTCTTCATATCCAGTGAGTTGATAAATACTATTAATACTACTTGGAAAATGTATCTCACATATTAGTTTCTCATTGCTGTTATAGCAGACCACTGCAAACTTTGTGGCTTAAAACAGCATGGATTTATTATCTTATAGTTCTAGAGGCGAGAAGTCCAAAATGGGTCTCTTTGGGCTAAATCAAGATGTCTGCAAGATTACCTTTTTTCTGGAGGCTCCGAAGAAGAGTCTGCTTTTTTGCCTTCTAGAGGTTGCACAAATTGCTTGGCTCATGGCCCCTTACTCCATCTTCAAAGGTAACAGGGCAGCATTTTCCCTCTGACTCTGATTCCCCTGTTTCCCTAATATAAGGAATCTTGTCATCAGAGTGGGCCCACCCTGATGATTCAGAGTAATCTACCCACCTCAGGTTCTGTTATCACATCCCCAGAGTCCTGTTTGCCATATAAGGTAAAACATACACAAGTTCTGTGCATTAGGGCATAGACATCTCTGGAAGCCTCTTATTTGGCCTACTACACATACCTTGACCATCTTCCTCTATCTTGTTACTGTCAGATTTGCCTTACCTCATACTTGGAGTATTATCTCTCTCTGCAGAGCCTCACCCCTCTAATTCAGTATACCCACTCTTTCCCACTGTTACCCTCCCGCTAGGATTTGGCCACACCTTTTCTCTTTCTCAAAAGCCATTCATTGTCTCCTCACTGCATACAAAAGAAATCCCCCAATTCTCAGATGTTGAATCTGGCCTTCCCTGTTATATTTCCCATTTTCTATTCCTTACAGGGCTCAAGCATGTGTTCCATATACCGGTTGTGTTCACTATTCTTTCAACATATCCTGAACTTCCTCAGTATTTCCTTCTGCTTTTACTGTTCTTTCCAGGTTCAATTTTCTTTTTTCTTTCTTTCTTTCTTTTCTTTTTTCTTTTTTTTTTGCTTTTGCTTTTTAGGGCTATACCCATGGTGTATGGAGGTTCCCAGGCAAGGGTTTGAATCAGAGCCACAGCTGGTGGTGGCCTACACCACAGCCACAGCAATGCCAGATCTGAGCTGTGTCTGCAACCTATACCACAGCTCATGGCAACACCAGATCCTTAACCCACTGAGCAAGGCTAGGGGTCGAACCCACAATCTCATGGTTCCTAGTTGGATTCTTTTCTGCTGCACCACAATGGTAGCTCCATTTTTCATTTTTCAATTTTCTATTTCCCTACCTTGTCAGCTAAAGTTCAAATAATCTGTCAGTCACTAAGGGCTCAAATCAAATTACCCCTCTTGCATGACACCTAGATGCTCTGTCTTCCCATATTTTTACCATCTTCTTTCCTCCCAAAGACTTCTTTATGCGTTTTTATAATGACATGGCTGGCTGGCTGTCTCCCCAGATTGTGAAGCTCTCATGGGCAGGCATTGTGACTTAGTGATTTTTTTGAGACCCCATAGCACTTAACAGAAAGTGGTTGCTCATTGGAAAATATGGACAGAGCATCTGTTTCATTGAATGTTGGAGAGTTTTCTTTAAGGAATACCCAGCGATGCCCTTAAAAATCATTTTTAGGGGAGTATTATGATTCAGACACAAATGTTTTACATATTTGATTTGCTAGTTTACTGGCTGGAGGAAATTTTCTCCATTTTTCTGGACTATACCCTCTTGGGGATGTTTAGCATTATGGGAAAGGTCCCTCAGGTCTTTCCCAATCCATTTGCCCCCAGTAGCATTTCACATCTACTTTGTCAATTGTGAGCCTCAGATATGGTGCCAAGGGGCCTTGTTCTCCAACAGATACTTCTGTTCAACTCAGTCTGCAGTGAATGATTCCTCTCAGTTCCTTATCCAGTATTTAATTCCCCATTTCTGAGCTGTATTGAAGGTGAGGAAGGCCTATCTGATCTCCCAAGGGGCTCAGTGCCAGCAGAGTAATTAGCTAGGCTTCCTGCCAGTTCAGAGCTTTGATCTGGAAACCCATAACCTTCAGTTTCATTATGGTGGTGGAAGAAGGTGCCGGGCTAAAGAAGAATGCTCACGGCTCTTCTTTCAAAACTATACAAACTTTACCCAAGACAGGCTGAGAATTGGACTACATGAAGCGTTGCTGGAAAAAAGAAGAGATTTATTGGTTCATTTTACTAATCAAACTTTGACAGTGTGTCCGTGGCTTCACAGAAATTTTTAACTAAGGCAGCCTGTATTCAGAGATGATAAGGCAGATACAGTTATTGAACTGGGAACAGCATTTCTCTGGGTCCAAGAAGGCTCCATGTGAACAGATGTGCTTCTGTTAGGATGGTTGCAACTGTAATGAAAGTGGCATTAGGAAAAGCCCACTGCATTTTTTACATCCTAAAAAAATAAATAAGGGAAGGGAAGAGAAGAAATGTGGTATGACACATAAAAGGCACATTTGACCAGAAGACCTATTCTGGTTTTGTGGCTTCTAGCTTAAATACAGAAGATTTTTGTTGGAGTGAGGTTTGAAAGGCTGACAAAAAATAAAGCAGCCTCAGAAAGCGGGCTGTCTGTGTGAAGTACTTTGCTGGCACCAGCACGGAATGTGGCAGCTGCATTTGGTATCCAACTGGGAGCTATAGATTTTTACTAATACTCTTGGAGAAAGCTATTGGCAAATACCCTGTAAGAGGTATGCTCAGAAGATTGGCTTGGCTGCCAGAGAAGCATGTGGAACCCTAAAGGATGTCACCGCACTTCCTTAATGCTGTTCCTTCATGGTGGTTTGACTACAGCTTTTAAACTTGAGAGTAAATCGTAATGGAATTGCAAAGTGGTCTCATTATGCTAGATGGATTGAAACGACTTATAATGTATGAGGGGGGGGACGTTGGGGGATGGTGTTAGTGGTGGTTGGCAGCAGGCTTGGCCCATGTTCAGTCAATGAAGACAGCGGTCTCTGTGGGTGACTGAAAGGAATTCTGGGACAGACACCCTGTCTTGAAAATACCCTGCTGGCCTGTCATGATGCTTTTATCTCAGCCTTTAAATACCCACTGGCTAAGGCTTAGAGGTCTTTAACAACCAATAAAATGCCAAGGCTGCTGGAACAAGTAACATTCAGCTGGATTAGCACTTGGGAGAATTTGCTTCAAACCTGTTTCTCCTATGTTCCTGGTCTGTCCCTGCCATGACCGCCATGGCAGTTTCCCCATTCATCCATGATCTCTCTCATTTTCTCACCACACACATCTAATTAGGAAGGGAGTCTTGTCACCTCCACCTCTGGATTGATGTCTCTCCATCCAGTGTATTGCCTTGATCATCTCTTGCTTGTATCAGTGCAGTGGGTTTGGGTCTTTTTCCAGGGTTATTGGCTGATCATTCTTCACACTAACCTTCACTTGCCTTTCTAAAACATGTTTGATCTTAGCACTATCCCCCTTAAAACCTCTCCATAACTCTTTCATAATCACAGGATTGTTGAAATCTGTTATCTTGATGGCAAAGACCTTTCACTGGTCCATTTCCCATCCCTTTTTCTCTACTCCTTGGCTTCCCACCACGTGGAAAACACTCAGCACCTTTGAAAACTTTATTTTATTGTACATGTTTTTGCCTCTCTACCTAGAATGAACTTTTCCTTCATCTTTGCTGATACAATTTCTTCTTATCTCTGCAAATCCAGAATGTATATTAGTGCTATTTCTGCAACTCCTCCAGACCAGACTTAGCTGGTCCCTTTTATGCTCAAAATGATTTGTACACAACTCCACTAGAGTACTTTCTATACTGTTAGTAACTTTTTACAAGATATAAATAATTCAGTATTCATCTCTAGATATTCAGTACCTGACAATGTGTAAAACAAGTCTAAAAAGTTGACCGACAGTACATGGACCTTTCGTGGGAATTTGGAGATAAATTCAATTGCCCATATGAAGAGCTATGTTGGTGTGGTTCTATGGAAAACTACAAAGAAAGAGAAACAAATCTTCATTCATACAACTTTTTCTCTTTTTAAAAAATACAGTTCCCTACATTTTCTCACAGGAAAGGCATATGCATTGTGTTACCTCAATCTGTAATGTCAAAACAAATATTAATATAGTGCCTACTTTATCACAGTCACTTTGGGGAATGCATGTGTCAGGAAATAAGACGGGCAAGATTCCTGCTTTCATGGAACTTGTAATCTAGATTGAACAAGATAGACATTAAATTCACAAATGTGAATTAAAATCATTCCAGATAGTGATACTTGCTATACAGAGAATTAAAACAGGGCAACATTGGAGCAATTGACTGGAAGGCTCCTTTGGATCAATGTTATCACATGTCTCAGAGAAGCTGTCATTTAAGAAAAAAGTGAATGACAAGAAGGAAAGAAGGTCCTAACCCTGACGTGAAGACATGATGTGGGTGAGAATGGGTGGAATGGGGAGCATGGCAAGCAGACAGCAGTAGCTCACGCAAAAACCCTAAAGAGAGAGCAAAATGGTTACATTTAGAAAGAAAAGAAGCCCCCAGGGGCTAAAGAAAGACACAGAGGGGAAGAGGTAGTGGATGAGTTTTGAGAAATGGGCAAGGGCACATGGTGCAGAGCAGACTGAGACGGTTTTCTGGTCACCACAGGAAGCCTTTGGAGTACTTTCAAGGAGAGAAGCTTAGTAGTCTGAGGCTAGAGATCCAGGTCTTTTGGAACTAACATCCTGCATGGCTCTCAAAGGATTCCTGATGGGATCTGGGGAGCAAATGTGCACTTTCCTGCCCTCCAGCTCACCTCTGTCTCTGTCTTGATTTCTCTTTTGGTCCTCATTTGTCTTTCTTACTGCTGTTGAGGACTCTGATACATAGTTCAAAGCACCAAGCACGCAATGTCTCTTTTCCCTTGTTATATCTAAAATTTTATATCCTGTGCTCTATGTGTCTCTATTTATCATCTAAATAGATCATTTATGCTCTAGGAAAATACAGTCAATTTTTCCTGTGGTTTTGCACACTCCTGGTATACCATGCACATATCCTTATTTGAGAAGTTTTAGGATGCAGAACAGATTGACTTAGTTTGAGTGAGATGGGTTAGGTCCATCATGGAGTGGGCATACTTGACTGGGGGTGTCAACTGAGGATCAGATAGGGAATCCAGGTAGAGAGAGGTTTTGCCTGTGAGCAGAGTAAAGGAAGCAACACAGGACAAAACAGTTGTTGAAATGGGGCAGTGAGAAGTTTCCGATGGCAAACTATACTTACTCCCTTCACTTATTTTTTAATATATCCAGAGAGCATATATGTGTGCTCCCATCAGAAGGTAAGTTCCACAAGCAGGGACCTTGCCTGATCTCCTCACTGCTGTATCATCAGTACCTAGAGTTCTGTTACTTACGGAGTGAACGAATGAATGATTGAATGAGCATGGGAACTCGCAAGGCTTGCAGTCATTGCATTGGTCTGAGACTCTTCCAAAAGAAGGCCGTGAAAAATATGCCACAAGTGAGGAGGTCACCTAGAAATGATCTTGGAATTTTATTGACATTTGGAGAGGGGCTTTGAGAAAGAGATAGGAAAGAGAAAAAAGGGGCAAAAATCCATGGAATTAAAGCTGCATTGGGGGAAAAAAAAAAGAAAGGAAAAGAAAATTAGAAAAAGAGAAACAATAGGTATAGTTTAAAAATAAGTAGAAAATTGAACAGGGATTATAACATATTTAATCAGACTATAAAAGTCTTTCATAATTACTAAGATGACAAACCCCTTGAAAGGAAGTTTATGAAGCGCTGCTCCAGTCAGGTTCAGATCCTTTTGGGATCATTTGAGTGATAACTGTGTGGGTGTTACTCCCCGTAGATTATCATTTTCTTTCTGCCTTCATTTCCTTTAGCAGAAATGAGAGGCTGCGTCACTCACAGGGCGTTCTTGTGTGATGTGTGGGTTTCCCTTGCTGAGAAGTCTCAGGAGGCACAGCCTGACCCCAGGTGGGAAGGCTCTGTTATCATCTGGAATGATGCCTAGGTAGGGGGCACCAGGGAACTCTTTTTAGCTGGTTGTATGGATGTGTCCTCATGTCCAAAAGGGGTAGGACCTATTGCTTTGCATCCTTCAAATCTCGGCGAAAATGCTCCCTTCCTACTCTCCCTCCCCCAAGACTTCCTTCCCTATTGTTCCCACTGAGCTTAGTACATTATCTACAGTATATTAATTGTATTTAATTATAATACAGATAGCTCAATTACCAAGTATGCATTATGTACCACACAGTTTATACATATATTCACTTATCCTATCATTCATTCATGAGTTGATACATGAACATCTTTTAAACCTAAGTCACTGTGCTAGGTAAATCCTTGGGACATCAAGACAGTAAAACAGCTGCTTTTAGGAAGTTTAGCATTTAGTGGGTTTAGTGGTGGTGGTGGGGTTTCAAATACCATTTACTGAGTGGCTATTGTGTTTTAGTTGCTGTGCATTGTCTCTAATTTCGTAACCATCCTGTAAGATAAGACCAGGGAAGCAGACACTCAGAGAGTAAACTCATTTGACTGCTTTGAGGCCACATGGTTAGGAAATGAAACAGCTGAGATTACAATTTAAATCTCATTGGTTCACGACTAATTTTTTTTTTCCTTAATTACATTCCTGTTATTCTCTGCTTGTTAGTATCTTTGCAAATGGCAGCTGTAGCTCTTTGCCCCCTTCCCTTTATTGTTTTACTGTAAGATCTATGCGTTAGGGAGCTTATCTCTTTATCACTGGTTTCTGCCAGAGGGGTTAGGATTTTGTAGGTGTTCCGTGAAGATTTGTTGAAAGGATGCTTGCACACATGAATGAAGTAGAAGGTTCTCCACACTGAGCTTCAGATCCCATTCTTCAAAGTGATCTGGCCTCAGTCAGCCCAGCTCTCTTTCCTAGCTCCAGGCATCTATTACCTGTATCAGTCAGAGTCCACCCAGTTATTTGAAGTAGGAAGTATCTTAACACAGGAATTAGAGGCTTGCATCTCCATGAGAAAATCTGGGAGCTTAGGCTTGGAGGGAATGGCTGGTGCTCAAGAAATCTGAAAGTGTAGGAAGCTGTGGCAACCTTGCAGTGATTTTTTGATAGGACACTGAGACGTCAAGTTACCAGGGCCACAGTAGCTTCTGGAGAGAAGAGGCTTCTCTTTGCTTTCCAAATGATAAGTGGGAAGCTTTCCTTGGAAGCATCTAAACCAAAATCTTAGAGGTGGATAATGCTGGGAAATGTAGTTCCTAGGAGAGAGAGCAGAAGGAGGTGAGGAGGTTTCTGTGTTAACGGTCTGACTCTTGTTAAATTCATTTTCATTTTCTCTTTGCTCTGTGATAGTTTCTCACTGTAAGCCTCAGCACCTGACCTCACTCAGGCAACACTTCCATAAGTCAGCTTGTGTCTCATTGCCAACACCCCAACTTTCACCGGTAGCCAAAGGAGATCCAGTTCTTACTAGAACAAGGATATTCTTCTTCTTCTTCTTCTTTTTCCCCATTTCCAACAGAGACTAAATTATGAGGTCTAAATCTGGGTAGGGCTTTCAAATAGAGCCCTGACCAGTGCTGAATCGACTTGAAGAATGATGAAGGGCTGGCTTCTCTCTCTCGGCAGCTGCAAGCTTGGTCAGCCCTTTGCAAAGTAAGAGGAAATTTAATGAACCCAAATAAGACATGATCCTTTGTGGCTATAAAAGTTACACTTTGAAAAAGCTCAGCTGGTCAAGAGCCACTTGAAAATGATGTTACTGCTGGGGAACTCTGTCAAAAGTCCACTCCTCTGGGTGAGTTTCCTTCTCTTTGAGGGAAAACAAAGAGAGGTTTTACAAGCTAGAGAAGGGTCATTTTGCTATTTGAAAGAGCACATTCAAAAATTGAGGCCCAGTGTGATTGGGAGACATCCATAGTCAGTACTTGTTTATTTGTCCAGCTTTACACCATGTAAGTGATGCAGAATCCTTTCCGCCTCTAATAATAACACCCCCGTGGCCCTGAGTTAATGGAAAGCTGGAATGGCCAAATGAGAGCTGGTGCTCAGATTAACCACTATGGGTCAGACAAGTCCACAGCTGTGGTTGAGGAGGGAGGCGAGGGGGTGGAGGGGAGGAAGAGCAGAGGGAGCACTTCCTAAAATATTTTTGCCTAGTCAACAGATTTAATGCACGGTATTTTACCACCAAATTCATCAAATGGAGGATTTTCGAAAGGATCAGAGGCAATGACCACCTAATTCAGATTCTATGGTATCTAATTGTACAAGCAGCACATTTGGAAATCTTTTGTGCTTAAGGAGTCTTCATCTGTAGAGCACTTGGTTTGCTTATACAGTAGGCAACAGGGCTTAAATGGCATAATTATTATGTGTTTCTAGTTTGCCTCAAATTTTGATTCAATCAGAATCCCTGAATCTGACAGCCTATAATCAAACAAAGGGAGTGCTCTGGAAGCAAGGGATTAACAGAGGGGAATTAAACTGTCGTTTTGAAACAGCTTAGACCAATATGAAAGCCCATTTAGGAGTCTCTCCATAAATATCCCTTTTGTTTTGTCTAATTGCCGGTTTGAATGTATCAGACTCATCAATGGGATTAGGGTTAATAGATGTTTGGTCACGCAGAACATGCAGAGGAGGAATCTGATACACACACACAAAAATTGCACTTAATGAGCTTAGCAAATGTTTGCCATATTTTTAATGAACCCTGGGGCTGTCATTTAGAAATGCTTAGCAACTGCTTTTCCATCCTTGAAAATAGAGCAACTGAAGGACATTAACACTATGTACACCCGTAAATAAGAGGAGCTATTTAAAGACACCAGCCAGGAGGAGGGAATGGTGACACTTTTCTGTCCAAGAGCCAGTGTTACTTAACACTCTGGGTGTGGGTTCAGTGTCTGACAACATATTTGGGAGGTTCAAGTTTCCCCAAAGGGCACTGTGGAGCGTGAGGTTTTTGCAAAGGGTCATATAACCATTTTCCTTTTTTAAGTGAAACCTGTTTAGGATCGAATCTCCCAGTCCCCTCCCCCAGCCCCTGCTTCTGTTTTTCACACCTTCCTGCTGCCCTTTCCAAATATCTGTGGAGAGGCTTTGGAAATTGGAGATTATGTGTTGCTGCCGCTTCCCCAAGTCCAAGGCCGCCATGGCCACGAGGCAGGCCACTCCTCAGCTCAGCTGAGCAGGGCCAGATCGGCAGGCTCTTGGGATTGATTACTCAGAAGATTGAATGATCCGTCTTGGGAGCCCTTGGGATTTGGCTCCAAAAGCAGTGCAGTCGGCAGTAATGGGGACTTATTGAAGTAGGCCATGTGGCTTGTGCTGTCAGAGCACAGACTGGGCCTAAAAGAATCAGGTTTTCCTTGGGGAAGGTTTGATTTGATAGACAGAGCACAGCATGCAAGTCCAATGGATTATAGTTAGAGCAAATGAAGGATGACTTGGACCCCTTTGTTTTCATAGAGCCAATTGATTTCAAGGACTTCCTGCTCTCGGCCATCTCCTCCAGCCCTGCCCTTAAGGAGGCAAAAATAGACACCACCTCATTTATGTATTTACTTATTTATTTATTTATTTATTTATTTTTTGTCTTTTTGCCTTTTCTAGGGCTGCTCCCATGGCATATGGAAGTTCCCAGGCTAGGGGTCTAATCGGAGCTATAGCTGCCAGCCCACGCCAGAGCCACAGCAACGTGGGATCAGAGCTGCGTCTGCAACCTACACCACAGCTCACGGCAATGCTGGATCCTTAACCCACTGAGCGAGGCCAGGGATCGAACCCACAACCTATGGTTCCTAGTCAGATTCGTTAACCACTGCGCCACGACAGGAACTCTGACACCACCTCATTTAAAAACAGAACAACTATAACAACAAAAAACCCTAAATACAACTGCTTTTCAGCTTTGCTTGAAAATGAACAACCTCCTGCTGTAGCAGCTGACTTTTGTGTTGAACAGTGGGATCATAATTCTTAATAGAGAACCCAGAAAAGGCCCTTTCTCTTACTGGACAGGAGCTCTGTAAGAGTTCAGAATTGTGAAGTTTGCTTTGGAGAAAAAATAATGAACATCAATGTGATGAGGGAAAAGGGCCTGTATATTTTGTTCCTGTGGTTCTTGTGGTGGTAGTGGTGAGGGTGGTGGTGGCTGTGCATGTGTCTGTGTGTTTATGTATTTTGCCAGTCATTTGTCATCAAGTGCTCCTTGCCCTCAAGCAGCTATTAGAATGCCTGGTTTGATAAATGAAGCTAGAGATACTACCAAAGGCTTTATGGCTCTGTGGTTTAAAAACATTGTCAGTAATAAGCAATTTTTCTTTTAGAAGTGTCTAAATTCTTGGCATCCAAGCTAGTGGATCTGATGAGTTCCAAAAAAATCATTTATTCAATGGGTCCCTTAGGTCATAGGTCCAAAACCCAAACACCTACAGAATCTAGATTGGTAATATAATCAAATGAATCTAGGTAGATGAATTGTTAAGGAGTGGCAGGAACTGCAGAAAACTGAAAACCACACATGTCCCATCTGAAGAGAGCAGGGGCTATTTGGCTGAATGTTCTCTTATTTTATTTTAATTTATTTTATTTTTTTGGTGGCATATGTAAGTTCCCTGGCCAAGGAGTTGCCACAGCTGCAGCAATGCTGGTTCCTTAACCCACTGCGATGGTCTGGGGATCAGACCTGTGCCACTGCAAAGATAATGGCGGATTCTTAACCCACTGTGCTGCAGTGAGAACTCCTGAATGTTCTCATCTTTAAACTCATGATCCAGCCCTGGCTCATGCCTGTTCACTGCCTTCTGGGTTTCTGGACCTTTAGTTTGATTTTTACCTTGATAGCAGTGAGTCACTGATTTATCTTTTGGCTTTAAGATATCAGGTTGCACTTTCTCCCAAGTCCTCTGAACACCATCCTAGACTGAAGTCTCTCAGGTGGATGAGAGAGTAAGTGAATACATGAATGATCTATGTTTGTTTAGTGCTAGTAGTTGTGAGTCTTTTCCTTCTTCCCTCCTCCCTTCCTTCATGGATATATAAAGATAATCAAGGAAAGACCCTTGGCTTTGAAGACACTGCATAATCTAGAGGGAGTGGAGCAAAAATGTATGCATGAACAATTGTCACACGATGAGAAGTGCTATAGCTGTGACACACTCAGAGCCCATGGAGAGAGTAAAGAAGAGGTCCCTTGAGTCTCATCAGGCAGTCAGAGAAAGCCTCACAGACCATTGTGTGTGTTAAATTGTGTGTAGGTGTGTTCCAGATGGCAGTGTTGAGACAAATACTCCATGTAAAAGGGCATCTTGTACAAAGACACAAGGGTGTGAGAAGATGGCTTACTTGGCAAGTAACAAAAGCAAACACAGCTGCAGATTGGAGGAGCTGTGAGTAAGAGGCTAGAGAGGTGGACATGAATCAGAGCCTAAAGCTTGGATTTTATCTTACAGATATGGGAGGACCACTGAAGGATTTTCAGTTCTCATGTTGTATTCAAGAATTATCTAGCTCTCCAGGAGAAATCCAGCTTCAAATGATTCTTTAGATTTGCAAAGTTCATATTAAAAGAAGCTTTTCTCAGAATGTTTGTGTGTGCACATTTCTCAATATTAAATTTTAAAAGGTACATTAGGATAAAAAAAAACCAAACTGCTAAAAATAGTTTAGTAAATGTCCCAGGATCTAGTTTTCAAGAGAATGATCTGGGGTTCCTTTATTGAACAGTTGGGCACCTACGAATTTCTTCCAGTTCACTTGGAGAAGATGTGCTTAAGCTGTTTTTTATACCCCTTCATTCCCTTCACAAAGACATGCTTAAGCATCTGGCTAGGCAAAGCCCTCTGGCCATCTTTCTGGATGTTTCACTTTTCAGGAACAGTGTTTGACTACTACCTGGATACCAGTTCATCTAGGACAATGCTTTTACTTCTGTGTTTCCAAACCCCTTTTTTGGAAATGCTCAATTGTCCTGCCAGTGCAAATAGATCCGATAAGCTTTTATGAACACCTGCTAAGGACATGGCAGTGTGCTCTGGAAGGTGGCATTACAGAGGCTGTCTAACATCACCTTCTCTTCTTAAAGAGTTAATAATCTTTCAGGAGTATTGAGAAGGCTACTTTTATTTCTAAAAAATTTTTTATTGTGGTATAGTTGACTTACAATGTTGTATTAGATGTATTATTATTATTATTATTATTATTATTATTAGTCTTTTTATGGCCACACTTGGCCTATGGAAGTTCCTAGGCTAGGGGTCAAATCAGAGCTGCAGCTGCCAGCCTACACCACAGCCACAGCCACACCAGATCCTTTAACACACTGAGCAAGGCCAGGGTTTGAACCCACATCCTCATGGATACTAGTTGGATTCTTAACCTGCTGAGCCACAACAGGAACTCCTGATGAGGCTATTTTAAAAAAAGATAAGGAAAATTTTGGGAGAAAAAACCCCAAATTTTTCCACAAATGAAAATGCCTCGATCATTTATGACTTTAGTTTTAAAATAACTGAAAAGCTCAGACACAAAAATCCGAAGAATATTTTCTCATTACAAAAAAAAAAAAATGCTAAAAGATACAAATGCAAAATTTACATCAGAAATCCTCTTTGGGGAGTTCCTGTCATGGTGCAGTGGTTAATGAATCCGACTAGGAACCATGAGGTTGCGGGTTTGATCCCTGCCCTTGCTCGGTGGGTTAAGGATCTGGCATTGCCGTGAGCTGTGGTGTGGGTCGCAGACTCGGCTCTGATCCCATGTTGCTGTGGCTCTGGTGTAGGCCGGCGGCTGCAGCTCTAGCCTGGGAACTTCCATATGCTGTGGGAGTGGCTCAAGAAAAGGCAAAAAGACAAAAAGGAAAAAAAATCCTCTTTGGGAATGGAGCGAGGAAAGGTTGAGTAGAATTGTTGAGTTAGTCTGTTTTGGCTTAGGTTAGCCTCTTCAAGTTCTAGAATTAGCCATATTTATAAATTTCATAAATTAAAAGTATCACTATGTAGCTTTGAGTGCCTCAGAGATTTAATAAACAACTTTAAAACAAGGCCAGAATTATAGGGGGGAAAAAAGCTAGTTTACCACCTTGCCTGTCTTCTGGAGGACTTAGGTGTATTATAAATGTGATATAATCAGGAAAATCAAACATTTTAAAACCTGGCATTCTTTTTTTTTTTTTTTCTTTTTATGTAGGTGTGGCATATGGAAGTTCCTAGGCTAGGGATCAAATCAGAGCTGCAGCTGCTGGCCTACACCACAGCCACAGCAAAGCCAGAGCTAAGTCTGTGACCTACAACACAGCTCACAGCAATGCCAGATCCTTAACCCATGGAGCAAGGCCAGAGATTGAACCCGCATCCTCATGGATACCAGTTAGGTTCATGACCACTGAGTTACAATGGGAACTCCAAAACCTGGCATTCTTACTAATTTTATCTATTCCAGAGTTTGACATTTTTTTAAATTAAAAAATAAAAATTGTGGTAAGATTTTAAATTCTGGTAAGGTACTCATAATGTAAAATTTACTATTTTAACCACTCTTTTAGGTGTACATGACTGATTTGCTTTGAAGTGAGGGAAACAGTTTATTCCAGACTGTCCTTTGGAGGAGGTAATTTTGAAATAAATGTTCGTATTTAGGTTAAAAAATGGAAAAAGTCCTTTTCTGAATGAAGTCAGGAGAGGACAGAATTGGAAATTTACAGTAAAAAAATAAAGCATTAGCTTTGGACTCCTCACTAGGAGGGTCAGAGCAAAAGCCCAGAGGGTAGAAGGCCTTGGTTCCAGAATGCAGGCCCATTGTGGATGGAGACTGCTGTGCCGAGACAGCAGTGGGAGCAAAGGTTTACAGCTGACTGGTTTGGTTTGCCTTTAGCTGATCTATGGCTGCTGATCTGTTTGGGTCTTTTCATGGGTTGGAGGGGGGGGGGCAATATTTGGGTTATTTATTCTGACAGGAGGCTAGATGCTATTTCCATCTGCCTTGGAGTATTTGGGGAGATAAATGTCTGCCACATCCTGATAAATGGCCTCTATGGTTCATTGCCAGAGAAACTGAGTTATGGCTCCTATATTTCATTTCACAGAAAACTTTAGCCATCTGAAGTATGCACTGAGGCCCTCCATTTGACCAGGACAGCAAAGTGTTTTTCTGTTTAAAGGACAAGGTTTGCACAGTAGCACCTGAGGGTGACTGGAGGGTAGAGGATAAATAGAAAAGCTTAGTCAGTCAGGCTAGTAAATCAAGTGCGTTCATTTCAAAATACAAAAAAAAAAAAAAAAAAAAGGATCTGGGGAGTCAAATTTAACACTTCTATGTCCTGAATTTAAAATCATCTTTACCTCAGAACTCATATCCTCAATCAGTATGATTGTTCTAGAGCATGTGATCTTTAAGAATAACAAAATGTTATTCAGAGTATCACAAGATAATTCTTTTTTTTCTTTTCTTTTCTTTTTTTTTTTTTTTGCTCTTTTAGGGCTGTACCCACAGCATATGGAAGTTCCCAGGCTAGGGGTCTAATCTGAGCTACAGCTGCTGGCCCACACCACAGCCACAACAACGCTAGATCTGAGCCGTGTCTGCAACCTATACCACAGCACATGGCAATGCTGGGTCCTCAACCCACTAAGCAAGACCAGGGATCCAACCCACAACCTCATGGTTCTTAGTTGGATTCATTTCTGCTGCACCACGACGGAAACTCCAAGATAATTATTTTTATAAGAAATATGAAACAGATACATTTTTGCATCTATTCCATTTATATGTATCAGTGAATTGAATGAAAATTTATTCTAGATACCAGCTGATTTCCAGATACCAAATGGCAAGGGGATTATAGTTGTAAGTAGGTTTGTCACACTCTTGTATTATACAGAGGCATGTGTCTGTAGCCTGTATTCATCACTTCTTGATAGATGGACACCTGCACATGTTGATGGCTTGTGCTGATGGGGTGTGGGTTCTGTTGTATGGAAGGAGGGGAAATGTAGTACAAGGAATGCATGAAATCAGTATTTTCTGGGGGAGGATTTTCTGGTTACCATGACCTTTGGGAAAGGCAAAGCAAGAAGGGAGGACTGGAGCTTTTTTGTATTCTTGTTAGCACAGAAGTACAGTGAGCCAAGAACTCACTTGAGGTTCAATAAAATCAAGTAGAGTCCCTGTGTGCCAAACTGTATCTCTTCTAGAGAGGCCTGGTTGCATCTTTGAACTGGATTCACGTTGTCTGGATTGTGGCAGTAATTACTCAGGATGGAAATTTTTGAATTTTGAAGAATGGAACTTGCAGCCAGAGTGCACTAAGAGTAATATCGCTTTACATCTTTCCTTTGAATTAGTACAGACTTGAAAAAGAAAGTCTAAGTGTACAGCAAGATTAGTTTAATGGAATTTGCTATAACCTCTCCAGTTGCTGCTGGTTTCAGGAGCCAGTTCCCACCATCCTTTCTATTCTTTTGGGTTCTCTTATTTTGAAGCTCTTTTCTCATCTTCCCATGTAGTCACAAGATAGACACCTATAATCATTTAGATTTGTCTCTCTTCGGTATTTTGTATATGTAAATGATCACACTGTCAAACACAAATGTATCTCACCACGGCCCTTCAGAAGCACAAAAAAATTTTTTTTTCTTCTCATTTTACATAGAGGTACATTTAGGGATATCCCTTCTCTAATTCCTGTTTTTGCCTATCACAAGGCCAGTGGTGCATCACAAATCACAATACATATTTATAAAGGGAGCAAATACAATCCATTAGATTTTACACCACTCTTTTCCAAAGTGTAGAGTTTCTCTACATCCATTTAAATGAGACTTTTATTTAATAACTCATCAAGGTTTGGATAAAATTTCAACTGAGTAATGCTAATATAGAAGTTGGAGCCAAGCCAACCTGATTTCAGTGTCAGGGGACCACACCTAATTATTGTGACCTGAGCAGAGATGTGAAGCCTTGTCTTGTTAAACCAGCTAAACTGAAGGGGGGAAACATGCCAAGGAGAGGGTATGCCAGTTTGGCCTTACATGCCCCAAACTTGCTGTCTAGGTTGATTCAGTGAAAAGAACATGGGCTTTGTAGACAAACCTCAGATTGATTTCTGGCTGTTGCATTTATAACCTTGAGGCCTTGAGCATTTTACTTAACCTCTCTGAGTCTCAGTTTCCTTTCCCATAAAACAGGGATTATATCTCCCCTGCAGTGCTGTTTGTAAAGATGAAATGAAATACAATAACTCATGTCTGATCGCTGGGCCAGCACCCAGTGGCTACTCCAGAACCATCCATTTCTTTGCTTCCTTTTCTTTCTGAGCATGTCAGATTTAATGGCAGGCAGTGTTTTTAATGAGTTAATGAAAATAGCTACTTCTAGATAATGATGCTGAAATTCACTAAATCTTTAATGCTGGGAATGAAAGTGTTCATGAATGTTACAGAGGAGGACATGAATTAGAGTAGAATCATTTCTTAAAACCTTCTTCTCATTTTTCTCCTTTTTAAACAAGGGAAGGAAATATTAGCCCATGGAAAAGAAATTTGTTCTAATTTCCCTTCCTCTCTCTCATTTTATTTATTTTAATCTAATCTAATTTAATCCAGTTTCATTTCATTGAACTTTATTTTCATTTTTTTTTTTTTTGACAGAATAGAGAACTTCAGTCAGAGCTTTAGAGGACACAACAAATTTGCCACCTTCATTCTCTTCCCTGGAGGTTCACTGGGGCAGATCTCCTCTGTGATGAAAGTCTCTGTCAATCAGGGAGAAGGATGCAGTTGCATTGGTCAGCATGTAAAATAATGTGCCGTCCATATAGAACGCGATGTGCAAAGTACCAGTGTAACTTGACATTCAAGGCACTTTAACACCTGTTTCCATAGCTACACTGTAATCCAGACATTTGAGAGGCAGGTCTGCCTCTGCCAGGCCTGTCATCTCAGGGAAATAAATTAAGAAAGCTGATGACAAGGCCTGGATTATACAATTTCTTTAAAGTACAAAGTAGGCCTGAAATCTAACCAGGAACGAACAGACAAAATGGATGCAATCCATTTCCGGTAACCTTTGTAAGAAAATTTGAATGCTGCCTCTTTTATACATTTTGTTCCTCAACTCCCAGAAGCAGCATCATATGTTACACCTGGCAGTGGTATTTGTGGCACCATATTTTTCTTATTTTTAAGAGGTGATACCATATTTTTTTAAATGAAAGTTTGGAAAAAATAAACAGATGGGAAGATACTGGTGGAGGGGGGCCGTGGTGGAGAGAGAAAGAGAGAGAAAGATGGAGTTAGGCAAGTGCTAAAGGGCAAAGCTTTGGTACCAGACATCGAGATATTTGCATATTCACAATATGTTTCTGGCCGAGAGCACGTTTTTCTGGAGTTCTGTATGTATTTCTGGGTCTCTATATTTATCCATGTCTCTGGCTACATATGTAAGACTAAGTTTAGAGTTGGTGTGTTTGCTGGATGCTTTGCAGTGGTACTTGAAGAATTTCATATTAAACATGCACTGGCGGTAGATATGAGCTGCTGTCACATAGGAGGCGACATCGTAGAGGGAGGTAGAGACCCCAGGCTCAGTTCTGAGGCACAGTGACCAGCGATAGACAGGGCCTTTCAAAGTTATTTTCATCAGTGTTTTCTGAGCTAGTTGATTTATTTTTGGATTGCCATTCATTCCAAACAAAAGCAGTTTGATAATAAAATCAGACTGTGCTGCATGGGAACAACTACCCTCCTCAGAAAGACCCTTGCCAAGCTATTTTTACCTCACGTGCTGGTGAAATTCAGGTTTGGATGGTTCTAGTGGGACATCAAATACTGCCTGCTTGCCTGAGTCCTTTTTATTTATTTATTTGTTTTGGTAAATAAGGTGGTGGGGGGTAGACGCTTGATTGTGAAGGGATGCAGGTAAGGAGAGAGTGAGTTAGGAGAAGGGATTATGCTGTTAAGAGAGTAGATCTTAAGTGTTCTCACCAGGGAAAAGAAATGGTAATGATGTGATGTGATGCAGGTGTTAATTGATGGTCTAGTGGTAATCATGCTACAATGTGTAAGTGTATCAGATCAAAATGTTGTGCACCTTAAACTTGCACAATATTACATGTCAATTATAACTCAAGAAAGCTGGGGGAAAAAAGAAGGGATTATTACCCAGTGCTATTCTCTGCCAGGGACATGGCCACTGCCATTATGGAGAATGTGCTTGTCCTTAATTAGTTTACTTTTGTGTCATTTTCTTGGCATTCATACCACCCACATTATTCAGACCCTGTGGACCAGGTGATACTGATGACTTAGCGTAGTTATTATTTCTAGCATCATCTAGAAAATTTACCTTTGGGACAATATATTAAAACATTTTTATTGAATCATGTGCAACATGAAATATCCCTTTTTTGTGATCTTCTAAATCCAACATTTTATTTAAAACTGCTTGACAAAGGAAACTTGGCCAGTGGGTTTGTTTCCTATAAGGTGAATTTATCACTTTTTCTAAATTAAAAAAGAAAAGATAAAGATTTTGAAGTAAAGCGACAAACACTTGAAAAGTGGAGAAATCTAGATGATATTATGCAGGTTTTGTATGCAGCACCATGTCACGGTAATCATGGCGCTAGAGCCTGTGCCTGGGGTCCCCAAGACCATCTGCAGTTCTGATGATTTGCTAGGAGGACTCATAGAACTCAGCATGTATTCGTACTCACAGTTGTGACTTATTATGGTGAAAGAACACACGACAGAATCAGCAAAGGGAAAAGGCACCTAAAGGCAAAGCTTGGAGGAGACCAGATGTGAGCTTCTAAGAGTCCTTCCCTGGCAGATCACACATCTGTGCTCGATTCCCCCAGCAGCCATGGAAAGCACTGTCTTCTAGGAAGCACATTAGAGACACTTAGAAGTGCCCCAGATTTTTCTTGGAAACTGGTCATGAAGGCATCTTCTTTCCACATGTTCCTAAATTCCAGATTCCCAGAAAGAAAGCAGGTGTTCAGCATAAACCATATTGTTTGCACAGAGAGACACTGATTCATTCCTGTCAGAGTACGGTAGGAACTCTCCCCAGGTCCAAGTTCATGGATACCAGCCAAGGGTCAGTCTTGCAAGCAGGCCTTAGAGTTGCTACCTCAGGCCTAGTGCCACTCTATCAAAGGCAGAGAGTCTTTGATGGTAGATTTTCCTGGCAGCCTTCAGTTCTCAGGTGGCATGGGTACTGTACTAAAAGCATGGACTGCCTCAGGGTTAGCCGTGCGGAGGGTTCACTGGTCCAGAGGGAGGACTCAGCAGAGTCAGGGTCTGTAGCCAGCAGGAGTCAGGGAAGGCCAAGATGTCTGGAGAATCCCATACAGAGCATTTTTTACAGCCAAAGAATGGACTACAGACAGCACCACAGGCCAACAGGAGGCACAGTGACCAGGAAGAGCAAAACAATCCCTCCAGCAGGCAAATAGCCAAGGACCAGCACAAGTCCAGAAGACTCTGTCCCCTCAGTGCTAGGGAAACATGCCATGCTTCTCTCCTCACATACTCAGATGCTCTTTAGGAAGGGAAACAGAGGAATAGAAAGAGACTGAACTTTGCCTAGTGACTGTGCAGGTCATGGGTTATTGCTTTAAGCCAGATTGTATGTTGAATACATTTGGTTTTTTGTTTGTTTGTTTTTGTTTTTTTCCCTGCTTGTGTTTGGGGAACAAGCCAGATTAGAGACTAAATTTAAAAATGACATTTTCCCCTACATCTAAATTGTAGTATGAGTTAAGCTTTCTGTCTTTATTACTAGGTAACTTTTATTTAATTTATGATAAAGGGTATTATTATATAGTCTAAAGTTATTTACTCTTTCACTACCCAAAAGCTTTCCCCGCCTTTAGTTACCTTCTAAAAATAAGAATATGTTGCCTCTAGATGATGAGGTTTTCAAATATGCTCAAGATTCAAAATCTAACATGTGTCTTGAGTATAAAGCTCTTTCAGTGCCAGCCGGTATACAATATGTGACACTCTTCGAAGATGGCGGCTGACAATCCCTTGTCGCCCTATGTGGGCAAGCTGATTCAACAATTAACAGGCGACACCCCTTTCTTTAAATCTGGGCTGGCCCCTCTGATCTGATACATAGTGTGCAGCAAAAATCATGCAATACCAGTTCTGGGCCTGGGCTTTATGAAGCCTGACATTTTCCTCTTTTTCTCTAAGGAAGCCTGCTGCCATGTAAGACATGCAACTACCCCCAGACCTCCACACTCTAAATATATCCAGCTTGATATGTGTTGAGGCCACAGAGAGGAGCACTGAGCAGCCCCACTAGCAGTAAGGGGCAAAGCCCCAGACCTAGAACCACAGTTGGACTGTCCAGTTCATTCTCAGCTGTTTGTGTCACCCCAGCTAATAAGACCCTGGACATCATGAAGCTGAGACATTCTTGCTGTCCAAATTCCTGTTCCACAGATTCAGGAGCAAATGAAATGGTTATTTTAAGTCACTAAATTTTTTGGCGGTTTGTTTTGCAGCAATAGATAACTAGAACACGTTATTATAAGTTAGCATTTTATTTCCTGCCGAGACTAAGACGGTGATCTTCAAACAAAACAAAACAAAACAAAACACAAACATTCCTTGTTACCTACATGAAATAGTTTTTACTCAAACTTTGGGCGTCAAATAGTCTTCAATAGACTTCAAAAGTCATTTTGACATTAAAATCTTCTGTGGCTTTTGACAGTGTAAATCGAAGGACATCAAAACTTACTATATGCTTCATCAGGTAGGAAATAGAAAACAGCATTAATTCTGTTATTCAGATACCATTACCAGTATTAACTGCTTTGGTGAATTGGTTACAGCTTTTTTGCCTAAGGAAACAACTTTTCCTTTTTATTATAGAATTTTTCAAAGATATCCCAAAGTAGGAAATTGAGCTAACACAGCTCTCATGTATCCGTCAGGTAATTTCAACAGTTATCAACCTCTGCCATTTTCTTCTGGAGAATCTGTCTTACAACCATCCTTTCTCGCAGCAGCTTCCTTCCTGGGCACTGTTATCTGACCTTCATAGCAGAAAGTGGAGGACATGAAAGGGAAGGTGAGGGGGACTAGGAGAGAAGGAGAAAAGTAGCATTCTATTGAAAACTTGTTTCCATTCTCTTTAATCAGAAGACTTCTCTTTCCACTTAGCACCTTAGTTAATCCATGGAGGAATATTGATTCCAAATTGAATGAAATGAAGCAATTCACTTTACTAATTCCTATCAGTGGCCATAGTTTAAGCTTTAATGAATGCCTCTGACATAAACACTTCCAGAAACCATTTTCTAAAAGGGTGTCCTCCTGCAGAAAGGTTTAAACAAAATTTAAACAAGGTTTCAAACATAGATTTACAATAGTTTCATGACAAAAGCTACAGCTTAAAATGTTTTAGGAGTTGCCATGGGTTTCAGACTGAGAACATGGTGTGTGTTATACATTAGCTGTTTAATGTGTTGAGTTGTTGAATCCAAAATTACTTGGAAGGTTTGAACATTGGCAGCCATGAAAACAAACACTAGTTTACGTTCCCAGGACGTAAAAGAAATCAAAGCAAACTTAATAGAAGTCAGACTTACTCATTTTTCTTCATATGCCTAATAAAGTTGTGAAAAACCAAGCTTCAGTTTTGCATTTAAGCGAGCATCTTCCTAATTACATCTGGGTTACAAAATGTAGCGCTCTGTTTCTTCCCCATAGTTGTAAAATGAAAACGGAACTTTTATATAGTCCATGGTCTAAATCATGTGACCATGGTGGGCTTAATGAGAATCAGGCAGTGAGTCCAAAGGAAATTTAATCCTCTCTCTCTCTCCTCCTTTCCTTTTTGGGAATCTGTGTCAGAGTTGTGTTTGTCTTGGGGTCAGGGTTTTCTCTGGTAGTTTATGGCTGCATGGATATGTAGTGGCACAGAATGAAAGATCAGAAAATTGGGTGACTCTAAGTAGGTAAAACTGAAATTTGCTGATAGAAGACTGGTCAGCATTTTGGCAAACTTGATAGCTTCAGAAAGCTTTTTGTAAGGCTGAACTGATTTGGCTTGCTGCTAAAACTATGTTAGGCCCTGAGTGTTGAGATGAAGATCATAACTATTTTATAGGTATTTCCCACGGAGGTAAAAGGCTTACATTCATCATATGTTACTTTACAAAGGTTGTTCTATAAAGGATTTGATTCTCCGGGGAACACAAATAGGGCTATGAGATATAGCAGCATGCTTACATGTCCTGTTTCCTGACAGTAGTGTGAAAGAGTACCATACTCAAAAGGGAAGATCTGGGTGTGTGACTAATTTTACTCTCGCAAGGCCTGTTGTTAAGTAGCTAAATATATTTAGTTTCATTCCGCAGTGTCCAATATCTTATTTACTTTATATGCAAAATGGGGATGATAAAATCTGTACTTTCTACCTGATAAGATTGTTTTAAAAAGTGAAATGACATTAGCTAGTGGCTTGAAACCATTTTGAAAAAGTTCAAGTATGAAGGCCTGATTGTCAACATCAGTGTTATTTATAGAATTTCTACCTCATGCAGAGCAGAGCCTTCAGAAGAGACGTTTCAGAGAAACAGGCCAGATAGTGCTACTAATATAAATAAGATTGTAATCCTTAAGTAAATTATTTGTTCCCGAAACTAGGAAGTTAGACAAAAGTGAAATAAACACATGGATTTTTATCGTTATTTTCCCCTTGCTATTGGCATTCACTGCTAGATTAACAAGTATTTGATCTTTATTCAAATAATATATATATGTCTTGTGCACAAGCCTACTCTCTCTCTCTCTCTCTCTCTCTCTCTCTCTCTCGCTCTCTCTCTTACACACACACACACACACACACACACACACACACACACACACACACACACACCGGACTTCTAGCTTTTGGTAGAGTCTGATAACACTAAATGCAATCTAAATGGGCATTACTAATGTAAAGAGTTAGAGTTGTCTAAAAGACTGAGCTCTACCAGGGTAAATAAATCACTCTAAGAACTTAGTCAAACCTTCTGTTTCTGTTTTCCATTACTGCATAACGAACCACCCCCAAATTGAATAGCCTGAAACAATAACATTTTATTGCTTCTGATTCTGTGAGTGAGGAACTGGGGCAGGATCATTGCGGGATGTTTCATTTCTGCTTCACATAGGATCAACTAGGGCAGTTTAACTGGGCTGGAGGATTCAAGATGGCCTCACACGCACGTGTGGGATTTGGTGTTGGCTGTTGTCTGGGGCCCTTTAGTCTCCTCCATACAGCCTCTCTCTCTATGTGGTTTCTCATCCTCAGGGTCTCTCTCTTCATGAAGCCTGTTCTGCAGGAGGGAGGAGACAGGACTTCTTTACATGATGGCTAGCTTCCAAAGGGCAAAAGAGAAGCTGCAGGATCTCTTAAGGCTTAGGCCCAGAACCAACAGCAGCAATGACCTTCCTCCTGACTTCTTGTGGGAGAAAAATAAACTCCTGAATGTTTGAACTATTGTGGTGGGGTATTCTGTTTTGTGGCTGAGTAATTCCTTTTGGCTACAGCACTAAATGCTGGCTTATCTGAGCCTTGAGCCTTCTCCCCCTTCCTCCTTTGTTGTTAGCATCAAACACAAAAGCTTTCCTGAGGCAGCCAGGAATATCACTGTCTGGATTACTCTTTCAAATAAGACGGGGGGCATTTCACCATTTTGTTTGCTTTGTTTTGGGTTAACTCCTTGTTAATAAGAAAATTTAATTAAACAGAACATCTTTGTTGCCCTGAGAATCACAATTCTTCTAGGCAAACTCAGTAAGAAAGTACTGCCCTGTGAATTTCAAAAAGGAAGCTGCAGAGAAAGAATGGTCTGGGATACAGAATTAAGTGGTAACAACAAACATTAATATTCATGACAACCCTCAAAAGAACCTCAAAGAAAATGGAGGCTGTCAAAGCTAATGGATTATTTTCATAAATCTTCACCTCAGTAAACCATTGTAGAAAATTAATCCGACATCAGTATGATCATAAGATTCTAATTGCATAGTCTTCCTCAAATATCACAGCAGAGAACAAGAGTAAACCGTACGTTCTTGCTTGGGTACTTGTTAGTTAAATCACATCTTAGTTGGACTGCATGAAATCTGATAGACCGAAAAGTAACAGATGTGTGTATTGAAAATCAAAAGAGAGAAATTAGCTGCTTCACTGTTGTCTGGTCTCGCTAACCCTCTTCCCAAGGCTTCTGCACTTAGAAATGGATGCTGGACTAGTTTTTGGAAAATTGATCCAAGGACATGAGAACTTAAAAAACATCAACACGGGAACAACAGCAGTAACAGCAATAGATCACATGAAAATGTTTGGCTATTATCTCTGGCTGTGTGGCAGAAGGGGATCCTTCCTGTGGCTGACTGAATTGGAAGGAATCAACTTAAGAGAAACTATAGAGCAAGACTCAAGTGTGAAAGAGACACAATGCTGTTAAAAAGGACAATCCAGGGAAGTACTCCAACCTTGAGTTTTAGCCTCTCTTCCTTTTCTCCTTCCCTCCCTCCTTCTTTCCTCCTCCTCTTGCACTTGTGATGTTTTTCTCCAGGTGGACATAATGATGTACTCAAAGTGTCTAGTCTAATTTAGATTGGGCCATGGGTTTCCATCCAGGAAGCCCTCTCTATTCCAGGGCTATGTAATCTTTTTTTTTTTTTTGTCTTTTTTGTTGTTGTTGTTGTTGCTATTTCCTGGGCCGCTCCCGCGGCATATGGAGGTTCCCAGGCTAGGGGTTGAATCGGAGCTGTAGCCACCGGCCTACGCCAGAGCCACAGCAACGCAGGATCCGAGCCGTGTCTGCAACCCACACCACAGCTCACGGCAACGCCGGATCGTTAACCCACTGAGCAAGGGCAGGGACCGAACCCGCAACCTCATGGTTCCTAGTCAGATTCGTTAACCACTGCGCCACGACGGGAACTCCTGGCTATGTAATCTTAAATCCAGGATCATCTGCTCAGAGAGAAACTGGAAGACTGCTTAGAGAAGACAAAGCCAATGTGGTGAAAAGAAAAACCCACTTTATGTTGACTTGTTACACTTTCCATTCATGGTCACAGATGGGTGGATAATGCTTTTTTTTTTTTTTTTTTTAGCTTTCTGTGTTAGTTTCTCCTCATCTTCATGACTACTCAAATATTTTGGGCTTCTAAGACTCGGTCTTGAGCCCTCTTGCCTTCACCCATTTCCTCGGGTGAATTTTTTTAGGTCTATGGCTTTAAATATCTATCTCTACACCACTAACTTTCAAATTTGCATCTTCAAACTAGACTTCCCTGATAACTCCGGGATCCTTGATCTAAGTGCCACTTGACATCTTTTAAATGTTGATAGGCATCTTAAACTTAACATATTAAAAAAAATCACTTGATAAACAACCTCTCCCCGCCAACACACACATACACATACACACACACACCCATTCTTCTTCCAGGTCATCCTCTATCAGTAAAGTTCCCTCCCCCATCCATTTAGTTGTTTAAACCAAATGTCTAGTAGTCATTTCTTATTCTTATTTTTCTCTTTTACTCCCCCCTGAATTGATTCTATCTCTTTACAGGCAATTTAATCTCTAAAATATATTTGGAGTCTGTCTTCTTCTCCACATTTTTACTATTAACACCTTAGTCTAAGTCTCTAAACTATTATTTCAAAATAATTATGCCACTAACTTAGTAATTATTTTCCCTACTTCTCTTGCTGTCTATTGTTAGTTAGCAATACAGGAGTCAAAATGGTCTCTTTAAGAAGATAAATCTGATCATTTCATTCCTCTGTAGAAAATCATCTGATACCTTCTTATAATATAGAATAAAATCCTAGTAATTGAAGCCCACATGATCTGGCCCCACCTATCTCATCCATCTCATCTTGCACCTCCCCTCACATGCTCATTGTACTTGCACCTAACATCCTTTGCTGTGTACCTCAAGCACATCATTATGTTCCTGCCTTAGATAATTTGCAGGCAGGGCTTATATGATGCCATCCCCTTTGCTTGGAATACTTTTCTTCCACATTCTTTCATGGATGAACTCTGCTTATTTGACAGTTGACAATTATTTGACAAATTTGACAATTTGGTTGTCATTTCAGATGCCATCTTCTCAGATGGTCTTTTTCCAATCACATACCATGTCACCCCATTCTTCATTTTCTTCAGAGTGGCTTCCCACTGTCTGAGATTGGTTATGCAGCATCTCTCTTAGTAGAATGTAAGCTCTTTTAGAGTGGGGACCTTGTCTGTTTACTTCTCCATTGAATCTCCAACACCTAGAATACTGTCTAGTACATACTGTTCCCACAGTAAATATTTCTTAAATATAAGCTTTCCAACAGAGCACCTAGAAGAGCTGATGTGATGTATGGCATTTGCCTGTGCTGTTCTTTGACAGAACTCTTTTCCATACTCCCCAACCCTACCCCACTCTATTTGGCTGAATCTGTCTAACTTAGGACTTTGGCCAATACACTCATACGGTCTGTAGTATTCAGATTCCAGAGCAAGGAATGGGTGGGAATTTTTTGGTTCAATCAAGTATTTGCCTGAACATATCTCACTAGGCCTTAGTGATTTACCTTAATGGGGATTTATTATCAAGACCTCAAATGCTCTTCTTCCCACATTTTCTTCTAGGTCTAGGATTCTATGAATCTCTTCATTATATTTTGTTTTTTGCTGTCTAATGTGGAGGAGTTGTCAGCAGTATTCAAGTAAACTCTCTCCCATACTCAACAAAATCAAAGGAAAGGCTAAGAGGGTCTCTGACTCAGCTTGTCTGCAAGGCTTCTGCAGCCCAAGAAGAGCGGAGTCCTTTCTGTGGATTCTTTGCCATTTCTCTTGAACTGTGCAAAAAGCTTTCCTTACTTATTAATTTTGGCTGTTAAGCATTTTGCCATTGCAAAAAGAAAGTTGCTTTCTTTCTTTTTAAATTCTTGGCAATAAGCCATTGTGATTCCATTTTGTAAATATTCACATTTGGGAAATTTGATGCACATTCAAATTTAAAGTAGTAAGATGCCTCAGACCACAGCTTGAACTCAAAACTTTGGTCTGATATTTCGTTTGTCTTTAAAGGATATTTTTTAAATCTTTAAGTTAATTGGTTTATTCTCTACAACATAATGAAAAACAAATATCTGAGAGATGAGAAAAATAACCACAGAATTATTCTTTGCTTCTGTAATTGCCAAATTTAATTTAAAATTTAAAAATCATGAAGTCATATCTATTTTTTACAATAGGAATGAGATATTTATAAGCTTCATATACACATATATATACACACACATACATGTGTATATAAAATATTACTTAGAGTTGGTTTGTTATTTTATGTATTTTTTCCCCAGTGCTGTAAGTCATTTGCCAGAAATCCTTAACACTTTTTAATTTTAGCACTTTTTTTTTTTTGCTTTTTCAAGTAGGAGGACTGACACTAGAAATGGGTACAAATTTTTATAATATTATCTAGAAATGACTGGGATTTAGAGCATGTTTTCTTTTGGAGTATTGTGCTCTCCTTTAAAGCAGTATAAAAAATATTGGAGAGAAGTATAGATTATTATTAGAACACATGCTATCATAGGAAGTAGACAGAATAGGGAATCTAATTATTCAGGGTTCTAGTCTGTCCTTACTACAAGCTAATCATGTATGTTTATAGATAAAGTCTCAGGGTTTCCCAACTTGTTCTTGAGAAAAATCTTCTGAAAGATATTAATGTACATTTCATTAAGAAATGTTTCTGTAATCAAAGAGTCATGAAAGTTCTGAATTATACCTTTGGTATAGTCTTGGAAATTCACCATGAATATTTTCATGTTAAAGACTCTGAGAACTATGGTAAGAAAAATAAGCTGATTTTAAAAAAATCAACATTTCCCAAACATTTTTTGTTTAAAAACTCTCATTTCTTTCTTTTCTTTTCAAATTATTTAACATTTTTCTCAGGACACACACCAGACCTTTTAAGTGTTCTGCAATAATCCAGCTTAGTAATGTCATACTGCCAGACTCCTAAGGGGTCTTTCAAACCCTAAGAGTTTATGATTCCTTATAAAAGTAATAGCTCAGAATAAAACAAGAGACTGAACTTCTAGAATTTCCCTAAATTTTTCTCATAATACAATATAATCAACCAATAAAATATAGAACTTTCTCTTATCACTCATCTCAACCCAAAATATGAAGACCTAGAAGTCACATAAATTTAAGATTTCTTTTAAAACTCTCTCTCTATATATAGAGTTTTCTATATAGGTATAGAAAAACACTCAGAAAAATAAGGGTAACAAGTTTGAGAATATACAATTATCTTTCCTGATTTTATGCTGCAGTTTCCTCCTTTGATACTCCCAACGATGTATTTGTTATGATGATTTGGAAAGAAGAGAAGAATGATCATCCAAAATCAAACGTCAGTGAAAGTTTCATGAGGAAAGAAGGGTCTTTCAGTCTGCTTTTTGTTCTTGTTATGGTAGAAGTGCCATGGATCCATTTGAGACTCAATCATTTCTGGTACCATAGCCTTTACCATCTTGGCCTAGTTCCCTTTAACAAGAAATTAGTGAGCCATCTCTGTTTCTAGCTCTAGACTAGGCCCTAGCAATGTGAATATGAGTATGACATGGTCCCTGTACCCTGTGGTAAATACTGTGATAGATAAATGTGCAGGTAAGGGCCCCAAACCCAGTATGAGTTTGCACAGCTTGGGAAGAGAAAATAGAAGAGAAATATAATGCAACAAGAAAACCAAGCTAAACCAAGGAAGAACCCTAAAGTAGAAACAAACAAAATGTTGTCACTGGAAGACAGTGGGCACCCAAAATAGGAAACATGCTTTTTATAGAAAGAAGAGCCAGAAAAACAAATATTAGTAGTTAATGGATCCAATTTCAAGAACCTGTATCAGAGAATCGTGGGTTTTAAGAGACAAGGGACTGTTGAAGCTTATTAGCCAGTCATTGTACAGATAAGTACACCGAAGTTCAGAGTCACAAAACTGATTTGTGGTAGGAATGAAACCGCAATCTACAACTTCTGACTTTAAACACATCTTTTTCCATTGTGAAATGATTTAAGGATCCTGTGACTTTTTTTTTTTAAACTATCATACATAATTTGACGTAAGTAGGCCCTTGTTTGTAGCTATAGAATGGGTTTCATTCGGACTGCTTACTCTAATGAGATTTGAGTTATAACCCATTAAATAGCAATTTAAAGAATTCCATACTAGAAGAAGTGGAGTTCTACTTGCATACAGAGAAAATGACAAGTAATTTAAGATACACGAAGCAGGGAATTCCTGTTGTGGTTTAGCAGGTTAAGAACCTGACACTGGCTCTCTGAAGATACAGGTTTGATCCCTGGCCTCACTCAGTGGATTAAGGATTCTGCATTGCTGCAAGCTGCAAGGTAAGTCACAGATGCAACTCAGATCCTGTGTTGCTGTGCCTGTTGCATAGGCCTGCAATTGCAGCTCTCATTTGACCCCTAACCTGGGAACTTCCAGGCTGCAGGTGTGGCCATTAAAAAAAAAAAAAAAAAAAAAGACAAGAAAAACGAAGAAGGAAAAACTGAAAACTGACCTTGTCTCTGATGATATATGGCAGCAATGGGTAGAAAGGAAGGAAGACATCAAAACTAATTCAATATTTCATTTTCAAGTGACTAGAAGAATGTTGATACCCTTGCCAGCTGCAAGTGGCCTTTGAGGGAAGGGAGGTGATGCTGGTGTAGAAAACAGAAGGAAAACTGGAGAAGAGGAATTTTTCTGAAGCGAGAATTGATGCCCCTGACTATGCACTGTGCATAATGAATGAGGTAAAACAAATTTAAAGGTTGTGAGATGAGGGAAGGGCATCTGGCTTGTTACAGAGATGGAGGTCAGAGAAGCCTTTGGAATAAACCTTGAACTTTGTTATAACTGCTGTAAATAATCATAAAATGTTTGTCTAGAAGGAATATGGAAAGACAATCAAGTTTTTTTCTGCCTCTTAAAAAAATACCCATGAGGCTTTAACAATGGATAATGGAGAGTTTATGGTTTTGTCATACTTCTAATAACTTTCCTTGATAAAAAACTTGAATATCTAATGATTATTTTGTTAATAAATTTCTCCACATTCAGAACTCAAACCCCTCTTCTCTGTTTCTTCTATTTTCTTTAATTTGAGAATAGGTCACCAACAAGCCCCATTTCTCTCCCTAAATGCAATTTGGAGAGAAGCCCTTTTTAGCTTTCTATTTTCATACCTGAATTGTACAGTTCCATGAAGATTTCCTCATGGACACCATGTCCCAACTACAGTGGTATTGTTTTGCCGGTTCAGCTTCAGTTTCTATTGTATTTTAATTGAAAAGTCAATAGCCAAGATGCAGTTCTCTTATTTAAAAAAAGGCACTATTCAAATAATGGGTGAGTAGGTAGTCTTTCCTACAAATTCTGGCCTTGCGTAGCTAGAAAACAACCCTTTTGAATTTCTTAAAAGAGTCCTGTACATTTATTTTAGGTCAGTTTGATATTCAACATGTAAAGCCTCCCACGAATTCCCCCCGAGAAGTATTTCTTACTTCCTTTTGCAAATATAGGCACTTGCTTTAGGGAATATGTAAATAAGTTTTTGAAATACATCTTCAAACTCCTGCCCCAGCACTATTATTTTCTTTTCAATTTAAAGACTAACTCCAGCACTACCATTTCTTGAGACAAAGAAACACATTTCCCAGATAGAAAATTCCTGTAGTTGACAAAGCCCACTACTTAACATTATTTTTTGAATCAACAGGAAATTGATCCATTGATAATTTTAATAGGTATCTAAGAAGATAAAAACAGGGTGTCAAATTCCTGTCACTGGCAATATCCATCTCTTTCCTTCTGTATAGCAGTCATTTGTAGGGGGTGGGAATCTCTCTCTCATCATGGAGACATTATTGATATTTGCAAGAGAAATGAGAGGGCAGCAGTTATTTTATTTATAGGCAATTCAGATTCTTCCTGCAAACAATTTTAGCTTCATATAAAAAAGCTAAAATACTGACATTTTCACTTTGAATCCTGCACATGCTTGCAAGTCACTGTCCCTAAAATTCTCATGTCCTCTCCACCCCTACCCCAAATGCTTCCTTTATTCCTTCCAGTACATTCTGGTAAGCTCACCTCTTTGCTGTCTGTATAAAGGTAAGGTAATTGTACTCATTTCCCAGACTTTCAGTAACTTGTACTTTGACCTTATTTAAAGTGTGCAAATATTTAGTTTGTGAACAAAATAAATAATGCAACCGTTTATTTGCTGATTGTTTTCTAGTAAAAAGGTAATATTTTATGTTGCTTATTTCTAGTTTGTTTCTTATTCTAGCAGAATAAGGTATAAAGACATGTTTGTTTCCAAAACAGTAGCAGAATAAACTGTAAATATTGGTGTCTTTTCCCCACTGTATATTATTGCCTCCTTTGTTATTAATTGCCCATATTAGTGTGGGTTCATTTCTGGACTCTCTATTCTGTTCCGTTGATCTATGTGTCTGCTTTTATGGCAGTACCATACTGTTTCTATGATGGTAGCTTTGTAGTAGAGTTTGCAATCAGGGAGCATTATGCCTCTAACTTTTTTCTTCTTACTCCAGATTGTTTTGGCAATTATGGGTCCTTTGTTTTTCCATGCAAATCTTAAAATTATTTGTTCTAGTTCTGTGAGAATTGACATTGATATTTTGATAGGGATTATATTGAATCTGTAGACTACCTTGAGTGGTATGGTTATTTTAACAATATTAATTCTTCCAACCCCTGAGCACAGTATGTTTTCCACCTGTTTGTGTCCTCTTTAAATAAGCAGTTCTGGTTATTCTCACATTAAAACATCTGAGAATCTCTGGTTTATAATGTGTTAATAAAGTAAGCTTTATATTCTAACCCAGATCTCCTTTTTGAACTTTGGAATCTGTTAATAGAACTAGAAAATAGTTCTTTCCCTTAAATGTTCTACAGGCATTCCATATTCATTATACATTTCACCCACTGAATCTGTGTCTTCTGTTTTTGGTCTTACCAATCAAAAGCCTCTGAGTCCTCCAAGACCACCCACTTCCTCGTCTTCAACAACCAGTTCATCTCTATGTAATCTCATGTCTAGTTATTAAGATTCTTAGGTTTCTCAACTTTTCTCCATCCCCACCTTTCCTCACATGCCAAGTTTACAGTGACTTTTTATCTGTAAAGCAATGTGACCAAGCAGAGTGTGTTACATTCCTATTTGAGCCCTCAGTAAGGGGGAACAGTGGGAGTGGTCTGTCCTATGTGTGTGCAAGGAGTCTTTTTTTGTTGTTGATACTATTTGTGGAGAACTGAAAACAATAGTAAAACTGTTGGTCTGTTTTAATTATCATGGTTAAACAGTATTAATAATAATAATAATAATAATAATAATAATGATAGTAATAATAATATACCCCCTCTACCACCTCCTTGACACATTATTGGTCCACATATACTTTGTGCACATTTGTATTATCTTCATACATGACACTCTATAATTGTTTACACATTTTTCCATATCCCTAAACTCCAAGTTCTTTACATATTTTCTATATCCCAGCAACCAGCAAAAAAACTCTATGCATTATATGTGGAAATCTTGCATACTGGAATAAATGAATTATTACATTATATAAAAGGCATGAATCAAACTGGAAGACTGGGTATGCATGTATGCATGCTCATTACCATGAAAATCTCTAGAAATTATGAGAGATGTTTCATAAATACAATAATTTGGAAACAAGATGCCATTAAGTAATTTAAAAAATAACTGAATAAAGAAGTCAAGTAGGTGTGACTCTTTGAATAAACCATTTCCCTAACACTAGCTAAAGAATACATTAAGTACATTATACACACACAGATGCAAGTAGTCCCCTCTCAGCAAGTGAACATGGAATGTCAGATTTAAAAGGAACAAAGGCACACACACACACACACACACACACACAACACAAATTTAAAGAAAATGAACATCATTTTATAAAAACACCAAATTCAATAGAAATATTAATGACCAATACAATGAAGGTAGTATAAAAACAAAAGAAATATAACTATTAGTTAAAGAAATATAACTAATATATTCAGATGACAGAATATTTAATTCTGTAAGAAAGAACATTTTTGTATGGAAAAGGCACAATTAGAATCTAAACAATATCAATCATCATGAATATAAACAAAAATTCAGTTGATGCACTCGAGCAAAAGTGACACATCATGAGAATGAATTGTTGAACAGAAATATTGAGCCACAAAATTATCCCAGCATTTAGCTCAAGACATTAAAAGAATAAAAACTTTGAAAAAGTAGCTATAAGACAGAGAAAAAAGATCTAGAATTTGCAGTGTTTTTGTATAATATAACAGAATAAAATCTGTCCACATGGAAATAAAATGCAATCCTCCAAATAACTATTGGGCTAGAAAGGGTGCTATGTAAATAGTTATGTGTTGTGGCCAAGGTATTCAAGGAAATTCTTTTATTAGAAAGCAGAAAATTATTGTGTTAAAAAGTAAAAAAATCTTGGAGGAAAAGTTTTAATCATTCAGCTTAAGAAATTAGGGAGAAATAAGCCTAAAACTTGAGGAAACAATTGGTAAGTGAAAGTAAGAAATTAGTGAACTTTCAAATAAATAAAAAATTGATAAATAGAACTGAAAACTACTTTAAAAGAGGAATAAAATATGGAAAATATTAACAAGTGTAAAAAGCAGAAGATACAAAAAACAATATTTAAGAAACAGGACACATCTGTAAGTATAAAAAGATACACAAAATATTATGTATATTTTTGCACAAAAACTTGAAAGATCAAATGGGTGAAGTATTAGGAAACTATTAAATAAAATTATTTTAAGTAAGTAGAACATCTGCATAGAACAATGACTAAAGGATAAGTTGAAAATGTAGAAATTATTCCTAAAGTGGCATTAGGTTCAAATGATTTTACTAAAGAGTCTTCTAAATTCTTAAGGAGAGTATCAATTTCATGTTACTAAATTTCTGGGTCAGCGAAAGCATGGAGCTTTTCCTAATCCTTCTGCCATGCTGGCATAACTGATACACTATATAGACCAGAATTATACATATTTCCTAGTCATAGGCCAATCTTATTTAAGGGGTTGAAGAAAACATTCTAAATATAATGTAAGTTGAAACAAATTGTGTATTAGTTTAATGATACATGTTTATGTCAGGAATGCAAAGATGATTTGACAGTATAAAAGTCATAACTAAAAATTTGTTACTCTATTAACATGAATGTTTTTAAATAGTATTAAGAAAAATTATGTGACTGCTTCCACCAATTTAAAACATTTGGTGAATTTTAATTTTCAACCTTAACTTCTTAAGTCAAAATTTGAAAATTTAACACTGATACAATATTATTATCTATTACAAAAGGCACTTTGTCCTATCAATATCTTTTATAGCTTTTTTTTTCTAATCCAGAGTACAACCCACAAGTATGCATTACATTTATTTGTCATATATCTCCTTAATTTCCTTTAGCCTTAGGTGGTATTTCTAATTCCATCATTATCACTTTATTAGTTGGCAATACACTGTAAGAAAGAACATTCCTTTTCTCATTTACTTTTGTATGTAAGAAAGAACATTCCTTTTCTCATTTACTTTTGTATGAATTTTGATATGTTTATCACTCAATTAGAAATATTTTCAATTAAAAGTTTTTTTTTTTAACCTCTGGGTGTGCTTTTAACTTTAGGGCCTTTCTAGGTAGCTCATTTTTTTGATTCTAGATTAATCTGTTGTCAAGGAATCTACTCTATAATGTTTCAATGTTTGGGAATTTATAGAATTTGTTTATGGCCAAGCATGTGCTTCACATTGTTCTTGAAAATAATGAATATTCTTTAGTTCGTGGGGGTCTTATTTTATAAATATTAGTTGGGGGAGTGGCTGATAGTTTAGGTCAGATCTTTTATGTACTTTCCAGCTGTTGCATCTCACTCTGTTAGCACTGAGAATGATGCTAACATCTCCAGCTATAATTGTGATTTTTCTGTTTTTCTCAATTTTTCAATTTTTGCTTAACACATTACAAAATTCTGTCATCAGACTCATACTAAGTTATGATTATTATGTTTTTCTCATGAATTGATTCTTTTATTATGGTGAAATACCCTTTGTATCTTTAGTGTTACTCTTTGTCTTGAAATCTACTTTATCTGATACTAACATTACCACTCCAGCCTTCTAGTTTACTCTTTGCGTCGTAAATCTTTTTCTATCCATTTATTTTAAAACTATATATTTTTTACAAAATATAAATTATTTCTCTTGTAGATAGTGTAACTGGGTCATGTTTATTTTATCTCTCCTGCCAAACTTTGCTTTTTGAGTGTTTAGACAATTTATGTTTATCATAATTATTGATATGGGTAGATCCTGGTGTATCATTTTGTGGTTTATTTCCTTTTAACAAATAGCACTTGTTTTTTGATTTATTTGTTTTTGCTCCACTTGCTTTTGGATTTGTTTATTTTGCCTGTCTTTCAGTGCTTTCTAAGAATCAAAATATGCATTTTTAACTTATCATAATTAATTTATACTTAATATTGTGCCTCTTTTTTTTTTTTCGGTCTTTTTATGGCCACACGCGTGACATATGGAGGTTCCCATGCTAGGGGTCCAATCGGAGCTACAGCTGCTGGCCTATGCCACAGCCAAGCAACGCGGGATCAGAGCAGTGTTTATGACCTACACCTCAGCTCATGGCAATGCCGGATCCTTAACCCAGTGAGCGAAGCCAGGGATGGAAACCGCAACCTCATGGTTCCTAGTCGGATTCATTTACACTGACCCATGATGGGAATTTCTGTTGTCTCTTCTTTTAATAAGTAGGATTCTTAGCACAGTGTGGTCTATTTCTCCTCTTCCCTTGTGTTACGGTCATCTTACATTGTTTAAAATATTAATAGAAGAAAAATATGGATTTATACATATATGTATGTATGTCTGTACATTTACTGTTTTCACGTCTCTTGATTTCTTCTGTACACTCTAGTTTCCTTCTGATATTATTTTTCTTTAACCCAAAGAACTTTCTAGAACATTTTTTGAAAGGCAGATTTATTGATGAATTTTTAAAATTTTAATTTATTTGAAAGTGTTTTATTTTGCTTTAATTTTTAATTGGTACTTTCACTGAATAAGGACTTAGGAGTTGACACTTTGTTTTTTAGAGCAGCTTTAGGTTCATAGCAAAAGGTACAGAGATTTCTGATATATCCTCTGCCCTCACATCTATACAGCTGTCCCCACTATCAACACAGCTGAGTGGTACATTTGTTACAGCTAATGAACCTACATTACCCCATTATTATCATCCATAGTCCTTAGTTTACATTAGGATTAATTCTTTATGTTGTATATTCTATGGGGTTTTTTTGGCACAAGTATAATGACATGTATGCACCATTGTGCTATCATACAGAATAGTTTCACTGCCCTAAAAATCCTCTGTTCTCTGCCTATTCATCTCCTACTGTTATTACCTGGCAAACACTGATCCTTTTACTGTCTCCATAGTTTTGTCTTCTACAGAATGTCACTTAGGGTTTTCTTTTTGTTTACTCTACCTTGGGATGTCTGAGATTCTTGAGTCTCTTTCTTTATATATATATATATTTAAAACATATTATATATTTGCTTTTTAGGGCTGCCCCTGCGGCCTATGGAAGTTCCCAGGCTAGAGGTCGAATTGGAGCTAAAGCAGCATGGGATTCAATCTGCATCTGCAACCTACACCACAGCTCATGGCGACTCCAGGTCCTTGGCCTGCTGAGCGAGGCTGAACCTGCATCCTCATGGATCCTAGTCGGATTTGTTTTCCACTGTACCACAACAGGCAGTCCCTTTTTATTTACATTTTTAGTAGAAAATTTGAACAGTTTGGGGACATTATTTGTTCCAGTATTTTTTTCTCCATATTTTCTTTCTTTTCTCCTTCAGATATTTAATTATACATGTATTAATTACATTGCTTGATGCTAACTCTTAGATCATTGAAGCTCCCATTTCATTTCATTATTTTTTATTTTTTCGTTAGATTGGATAATTTTTATTGATTTATCTTTACGTTCACTGACCCATTTTTCAATGATTTCTAAAGTGTTATGACCATTAAGCAAATTTTTCATTTTAGTATTACACACTTTGATTCCAAATATTATTTGGTTGTTTTTAACATTTCCTAATTATCTGCTGATATTCTCTATGACTTGATTCATTTAAAAGATTTTTAAGTTCTTAAACATATTTATAATGATTTCTTTGAGTTCTTTGTATGTTATTCAGTTGGTGGTCACCTTGATGTTGTCAAAAAGTTGAAACTATCATTATTTTCAGGTAATATGTATTTACCTAAGAATCAATACTAAAACTATAAAAACCAGTAAGAAAAATCTCTAGAGCTGGAAATGTAATTAATATGTAGTAATCAATAAATTCATGTATAAATAAATAAGTGCAAATAAAATGCTCAAAACTTGTTTTAAATTAAAAAATTTCAGAGTTCCTGCTGTGGCACAATAGGATCAGTGGTGTCTCTGCAGTGCCAACATTTAGATTAGATCACCAGCCTCACCACAGTGGGTATGGTGTTACAACTGTGGCTAAGATCTGATCCTTGGCCTGGGAACTCCATGTGCTCTGGGGTGGCAAAAAAAAATTCATCGACATAAGTCTAGAAATGATTGAGAGTAAGGATAGACATCAGGTAGCATAATATACAAAAAAGCTATAGTCATTAAAAATATGAATATTGTTTTGACTCTTCACTGCTAGTACCTTATTTTACACTGTCATTATATTTTACCTCTATTAGTATATTACCTTATAAATTGATATTTCTTCTTCTACTATTCTCCCCAGTCATTTATCCTTAGCACAGCTGCTAGAATAACTGTTAAAATATAAATTGGATGATGTCATTTCTATGCACAAAACTGCCAATGGCTTCCCACCTCACTCAAAATAAAAGCTAAAATTGATATGGTGACTACAAAGCCATATAAGATCTGGTTCTTAACTTGTTTATCTTCTTTTCATCTCTTATTGTCCCACCTCACTATTTGTTCTCCTTAATGCTCAGCGAATACATCAGAGATACTATTGCCATGGTAAGAAGCAGTTATATAGGTGGCAGAGGAACCTGAGTTACCCTGGAAGGTGGAAGAGCCTCTGCTAGCTGAGTGAAGCTGTGTGTCAAGTAGAAGGGCTAGCTTTCTGGGTCATGATCCTGAGGCTTGGTGATTTGGTGCTGTCCCCACAGGTTGGTTGTGGTCCATTGTCTGGAGTTGGTGCCTCTCTTCTATTCACTGCTGTGAGTAGCTTCTTCTAGCAGATGTGAAATATTCTAGTTGCAGAGCCAGTGGTATCATGTTTCTCAATACATAAAATTTAATAGTGGCTTTATTTTGAAGTCTTTATTCCTTTCCACTAGATATTTGTTGAGCTGTGACAGTTTCCTCCCAGTTCCTTATCTCTAAATCTTAGGGAGGAGAAATTTTCTGCATATAACCCTCTTCTCTCCTGGAAATACTCCTGACTTTCTTTGATGAAAACTTCCTTCACTTTCCCAGAGGAGTTCATTCCACATTGCATAGTTCTGTTTGTTAATGCAAACTAATCTTGCTCTTTCCCTAGCCGGTGCCTGTTCTGTGTACACCCTCTTTATCAAATGGTACTAATGATATACTCCAGTGTGGCCTTTTATTTCTGTCTACACAAAAAGCTATTGTCAGTTATTTTCACTAAAAGAAAAAAATAAGATATGTTATAGGGCCCCTGACTTCAAAATCATAAATGTTTTCTTTCTCAAGTACAAATGTCTACTTTCAGATCATTTCAAGAGAGCATGGAGTTATAGAAGAGGAAAGGGAACTCCAAATATCTGATGCGGAGGCAAATACCATAGCAAAAATAGTGTGAGGGGAGTTCCAGTTGTGGTTCAGCAAATTAAGAACCTGACATGGTAACCATGAGAATGCAGATTTGATCCCTGGCCTCAGTCAGTGGGTTAAGGATCTGGCATTGCCATAAGCTGTGGCGTAGGTTGAAGATGCGCCTCAGATCCCATGTTGCGGTGGCTGAGCTTAGGCCTACCTCTAGTCTGGGAACTTCCATATGCCGCAGGTGCAGCTATTAAAAAAAAAAAAAATCCAAGGAAGAAGTTTGCTATGCCCACTTAATAAATTTTATTTAATACTCATTTTAAATATCAACCAGTAGAATGTCAGGTGAAAATCAGAGCCTTTTATAATTTGGTGATATTCCAGTTTAATAGGAAAATTGCAGTCAGTATTTTGAAGCTTGTTTTATTTTACCTGGACAAATTTCACAGCCCCCTTTTTTTTCTTATTTTTTAAATACTCAGTCTAACTAGGAAGAGCTATTGATTGCCAAGTGTAAAATGATTCAGGTTAACTTTGCAGTGCTGCAATCTAGGGTATTTAGGAAACATTTCACCTTAGGAACTTAAAAGTCTCTATCTGCAGCAACCAATTTTTATTTTGTCTCCACCTAGTCAATAATTTCTTTAATTTCTTTAATTTGTCTTCTAAGCTGGTGATGTATTTAGCTACTGTCACTGACAAGTACAGTTTAAACAATGACACAAATAAGCAGAGTGATTTAGATGATGACATATTGGCTTTGGTGCAACCAACAGAAGAGCTTATTGATAGATGCTAGTAGAGTGGTTATAGATAACAAAACATGAAAATAAGTTATGTTATATTCTAGTATTACAGTAATTTTCCTAAAATTAATTCTACACTTTTTATATGTAATTTTTTTGATATTTTCTATTGACTGTCCTGAGTTCAGTAAACCTCTTTTTACTTGTGATCAGTTTGCTTTTATAACCATGTATTGAGTTCCTAATTGTTCTTGTATAATCTTTTTTCTTTAAAATCTACCCATTTCTTTTTCATACGTGAAAGTTCTCTTTTGAGGGTCTTCACATGATTTTCTGTTTTCCGAATCACACGAATTAGTTATTTTTGAAATACCTATCAGTATCTTGATTTCCTTTGGTTTTCTGCATCTTATTCTTGGTGTGCCTGGTAGCTGATTAAATTTTAGACATAGAGATGAAAAATTGTAGAGGCTTTGAATAATGTTTTCTTCTTCCGGAGAGGATTCATCTTATCCTCTGGCATGTAGCACAAGGTTGGATCACATCAACATCATTTTAGAACATGCTGACAATCTTTGTGAAAACCGTTCTACCTTTGGTTTTCTTCCACTCGTGCATCTGTAGTAGAACTTCCTAAGGCCTGTCCAACCTTCTCCACCTTTTGCTTCCTATTATAGAGGGGTGGCTAAAATTCCCTATGTCTTTAAACATTTTTATCTTAGCCTTGTAGTCTTTAGCCTTCTTCAGCTTAATCAACAAATAACTCAAGAAGAAAATAAGTTCTAAGTTTCAGGCTTTTAGTTCTCTGCACCTCACTTCTCTCCTGGATTTTGTTTCCTTAGTACCTGGTTTCTTTGGCATCCTTAAACTCTAAGTTTCGTCTTCCCAGGACTTACGAGATTGACTAAAGTACTCTCCACCTCATATCAACTACCCTTTGCTTCCCTATCCAACCCATCTTCCCATACTAGGGGTCAGCAAATATCTTAGGCTATTTCCTTTTCTCTGCAGTCTGGGCCCTTCAATCCTTTCTGTCACATTAGCACTCTAATGCCCACAAACAGATATTTTATATTTAATGGCACCTTTTTCTCTGGGAGCACCGGTATGCCATAAACTACAGCATCAATGAAAAAGTAGAAATCTCCTGGGCAACTTTATAACATATTTATTATCAAAGATTGCTTTGATAATGTTGATTTCCACTTAGGTAGTCTTTCAAATATGATTCTTTCTAAAATTTACCCATTTATTACTCGAAAAGAGTAATTTCCTAATTTCTTAAGAAATACGTACTTCTAAATATGTCATAACTTCATAATATTAGAATTTGCTTTTCTTTGATAAAATTCTTTGATTTCAGGCAAAAGAAGAGTATTTTGGAAGAAAAAAGTGAACTATATCAATGCATCTTTTTGTGTGTTTGTGTTCCAATGAGTTATAAATATGATGAGTGTGTATGTACACACATATATAAAGCTGATATCAAATACAGATAAAAGAGAAGCAGCTCCTAGTTGCTAAATAGAAGAAACAATATATTTTAATTTTTAAATTTATTTTCATGTAATTTTGTGCCTTTTCAACACTTGCTTATTGTGTTAAATTCTCAGTTTTTAAAGTTTAATAGTACATTCTCTGAGGTGCGTATATACCTCTTCTGTAGCTACTCACTTACATTCATAATACTTATAATTAGGAAAGTATTAGAAGGATTTTTCAAAATGAAGGGGATCAGGTTGAAAGGTGTGGGAATGAGAAGGGAGGTACTGAAATGAGCCACTTCTCTAAGAGAGTAAAGCTTTTTTTTTTTTCAAAATATAAAGTGATCACAAACAACTATAATGTTTGGGAGATATGAATTTAATATTGTTAATAAAATACTGGGTTCTCTAAATTTAAAAAAAATCTGAGAAAACAGATACTGTGATAAAAGAATTGTAAGGGTCATTAAGTTTGGGTTAATTGCTTTCCTAGTTATTGACATGGTTAAAGGATTCTGAAAGTCACACAAGATTATGTAGTATAAAAAAAAGTAATTTATTTTATAGAGAGTTATTTTGGGCTGACAGCTCTCCACTGAAATTCTTTCTTTAGATATGTTTGAACATAATGAACATGACTATTTTAAAACTCCTGCCTGATATCGCTGTTTGATTAGCATCCCTGCCTGGTAGGTCTGGTTCTATAGTTTCTCTATTTTCTTTTGATTTTCAATCACACCATCTTGTCTCCTCATACACTATTTAGTTTTGATTGAGTGCTAGACATTATATATGAAAAATTGAAGAGATTATTGAGGCCTAATTAGTAATTTTTCCTCTTGAGAAAAATTTCATTTGTGTCTGGAAGTTAGCTGGCTAGGTATACCAACCATCCCAGTTCACTTTCATCTAATCAATAATTAAGATAATCTCAGGATAAGTTTGAACTTTGCCAAGATTAGTTTATTTTCAGTTTACCCTTGCCAGTAGGGAGTATGTTGTCTTTAGAACACTAGTTAAAAGCTATTTCCCCCATCCTCATTTCCGAGCCCCTGATTTTGAGAGTTCAGTCACTCAGCTCAAGAGCTTAGCTTTTTAGTCTTTTTTTTTTTTTTTTGAATTTGGAAGATACTCCCAGCATAGAAGCAATGTCAAATGCTGATTTCAACCTGCAAGATTTTCTTCCTCTTGGATCATGACACCATGATTCTTCACTGAAATATTAGTTCTCCATTGCATTCAAATAGTTTTTTAATATTTTGATCAGATTTTCAAGTTGTTATCAATAGAATATTTGGTATGAAATGCCTAGGGTATCATTGCTTCAGTAGAACACCCTAGGAATTGTTCAAATATGGGTAAAAGCTATTTTTTCTTGCCACCCCAAAATATGAAACTCAGTTTTATCCAAGTCAGTCACTTTGGAGAAATACCCATATTGTATTCTACTCATTTCATTACAATGGATTTTAAAAAGTTAAACTAATATTATGTGTTTAATATGTTAAATAATAGAGAGATATATTGATACAAAGCTCATTATTTCCCTCCTCCTTACCTCTTCACATCCTTGACCAGTCTCTGCTCCTTGGAATTGCCAATATTCAGCATGCATGTCTCTACATCTATCTATCTATCTATCTATCTATCTATCTATCTATTTTTATATTTATATATGTATAAATATGTGTATGCATAATATGCATATATACACACATAAATTTATATACACATTTATTTAAAAATTGATGAAAGATTGTAGCATACCAATTCTGCTAATTCACTTTAGTAACTTTCCAAATAAATTATCCAACAGGCTTTTTAAAAATTATGTACATAATATCATCAAATTTTGGTAGATAGAAGAATTTCGTAAAATAAAAAAATTTTGAGATTTTTTTTTTTTCCTTTTAGAGGTAAGATTTTTTTTTTGTGCTCTTGTCTTTCCATTAGTTTCAAGGGATAAAGGCTTTATGAGACTCTGACTTGATTGACTTCTGAGTATCCCATTCCAAAGCCAGGAGCTTCTGTGAACAAGTAGCATGCAATGCTCTTTCATGACTATATTATAAATGGTATTTTGTAATAAATTAGAATTTTATATCATCTTTATTATATGTGTAGATATACAAATACACTATATGAAGACAAATGTTATACATGTACATATATATATGAGATTTGATACTCAAACTCTGTTCTTTGAGCTTTCACCTGTCCACAAAATTATACTATACTTCAATTTCTTCAATTTTATTCTACTGACATTTTATTTTTCATCTTTCAATTTTCTCAAAATTTTGTATTTTTTTACTTGTTTTGTTTGTACCTTTGTATGCAGTTCTACTCTATAATGTGTTGAAAGAAAGTTGGATAAAACTCTCCTTGCCCAGGTACCTTCCATTTTTTTTTTTCTTTTAGTTTGGGAAAAAAATCACTTGAGTTACACCAATTTTTTTATGTCTTAAAAATTTCTTGAATTTCTATCAATTTTATGCTGATAGTTTAAGAGGGTGCATTATTATCCTATGGAAGTTGTCTCATTATAAATAGTTGCATTCATGAGGGAAAAGCAACAAATAACATACAAAGGAACCCCCATAAGTTTATCAGCAGATTTTTCAGCAGAAATTCTACAGGAGTGACATTACATATTTAAAGTGATGAAAGTGAAAAACCTACAAGCAAGAATACTCTCCCCAGCAAGGCTCTCATTCAGATTTGATAGAAAAATCAAAAGCTTTTCAGATAAACAAAAGCTAAGAGAATTTAGCACCATCATACCAGTTTTACAGCAACTACTAAAAAAAAAAAAAAACTTCTTTAGACAGAAAAAAACCACAACTAAAAACAAAAAAATTACAAATGGGAAGGCTTACTGCTAAAGGCAAATATAAATAATTACCTTCAGTATTTGACCTGCCAACAAGTTCCAATTAAAGTGACTGCTCATGGAGTTCTTACTGTGGCTCAGTGGGTTAAGAACCCCACCTAGTGTCTTTGAGGATGTGGGTTCAATCCCTGGCCTTGCTCAGGTGTTGCTGCAAGCTGTGGTTTAGGTCACAGATGTGGTTTGGATTTGGTGTTGCTGTGACTGCAGTGTAGGCTAACAGCTGCAACTTCAATTCAGTCCCTAGTCTGGGAACTTCCATATGTCACAGGTGTGGCCCTAAAAAGAAAAAAAAGGAAAAAAGTGACTAATCATACAATATGATTCATACATTAACATGTGTATACATGTGTATATACACACACACACACACACACACACACACACACATATCTTATTGTACAGGGTACACACATCTTACACATTTTGTTTTAACACAAGTTTTGGCAAATATACTTGAGTTTTCTATTTGGCATCAATCAAATTTCTTCTGTTGCCATGATTAAAATTTGGCATCATCAGAATGTTATATTTATTGGTTAAATGATGTCCATAATCCATTACATATATTTTCCACATTTGACTTATATAAAGATTAATGGGAAGTTAAAGATACTTGCAGAGTAATTTAAAAGAGAAAACCTTAAATTTTTCTTCCTAACACTTAAAATAACACTTTTTTAGTAGCTCATTTTATTGAGTTTTTACTAATGATTCAACTTAATTTTCAGAGAAACGACAATTCTTTTATTCTCATATTTAGTATTTTTAAAACTAGCTGAAATAGATTTGGGAACAAATACTACTGGTTCTTATAATGCATGCAGATCAGCAGATGATAGCAGATGTGGGTAGATGTGCTACAGGGACCTTTTAGATAACAGTACCAAGCGCATCATGGACACATGTTACCCAAGGAGTAGAGCCTCCTTGTAAATGAGCAGCGAACCAGTTAACAGGAATTTCCTTTCACTGCAAGTGATTATCTTCTTTTCACTCTTTAAATCTCCAAAACTAGGACTGGAAGAGATATCTGGATTTAGAAAAATGCTCTCTTGTTGGCCCTGTGCTGTGGAGTGCTATTTTAATCAAGGGCTGCTACGAAACAGTTTGTAGATTTACCTAAATAATTTTCATAAGTTTTTTCATTTAGTTTACTTCTCTAGAAATTACTGAAATTGTTGGCTTCATTCTTGGAAATTGCTATGCTGTTTACATTTTCTGTTTCTGTGCTATATGCAATTCTCTGGCTACCCCAAAATTTAATATTTTATTATACTACTGTTTTTCTTATTAGAAATTTCATAATTCAAAATTTCTTTTTGATCAAACTGGCCAGCTAAATTTAGCAATGAATTGATAGCTTTTTTTTCAAGGTCTTCTCTGGTAATTGAAATTTTTGAATCAACGTGTTGTTTTGGCCTTACCTAGACATCACCTAAGCAGGTTTATTTTATAGTCTGGTTACCATGGTGTCTGGCTCCCATAAACACATCTGGAGGTTATTTGCAAATTCTCACACTAAATACTAAATTAAAGTATGCTTTTGATCAATGAAGTCTTATCAGCCCATAAATCTCCTGCATGACTGTAATAAAAGTAGAGTTCTTTAAAACCGTGGTCACATAATGGTGACTTGACTACTTTCTCCCAGCCCGTGTCATGTCTGCAGGCAAAATATAGATACATTAAAACACAATTCCCCAACCTTCCCTTATTTCTTTAGGTTCCAGAGGTATCAAAAGAGTGGGGTGTGATTGAAATGAGCCCTGGGTGATTTGTTGTTAATGTCTTTTTAAGAAACCCATGAAAAATCACAGTGACTTAAAAATGAAACTCATGAATCTGTTTTAAAGTTCACATAAATCTGAAACTTGAAGTTAAACTTGAGAGTCACATGAAACATAAGAACCAGAAACCGTGGGGTTTCTTCGTGTGTTAGTTATTCTGGTTCTGTCAGTTCTGCATGACCAGGCCAACTTCCTTAGGAACATTGAATTATGAAAGGACATCTAGTTCTGTCAGTCAGCCACTGCGTACATTAGTAAAATCTCAAAATTCTCTATCAAATGATGGTGAACATTTTATGGCTTTTTATCTCTGATAGTGACATTTTCTTTTTGGATTTCTAAATGCTGACTCTATTATGTGTTAAGGATTTGAGAGAATTTTTTTTTTTATTACACAGAGACTTCTCACAGGACAGTGCTCTCCTTTACCATGGTCAAGGGACACTTCCCAGCACTTCGCTCCTCTTCCAGGCCCTGGAGGCTCCTGCTGGCACAACCTTTCTGGTCCTGGGCCCCCTGTTGAGCCTCCACTCACTGGGTACCTGTTAGGGAACCTCCTGGCCCCACCGACTGTGTTCTCACCCCATCTTCCACTAGCAGCCTCTATGCTGGCTCTCAGAGTCCTTGTGATGCTGAAGCTACATGGCTGTCCATAGCAAAATGGGATAAATTATTTCTCTTTTGTTGGTTGAACAATATTGAAAATATCACAAAGCAAGTTGCTTCAACTGATATAAGATAGGGTTTTAAAATAAATTTTATTTTGGTTTCTAATCCCTCCCATCACCCCTCTTGTTAAGTCAGGAGGCACTCTGAATGTCAGACATCATTCAGAAGACAGGATTTGTTAGTGAGTCAGGTCAAAGTGCTTTGTTCCATTGCTACTGAAGGTAAATTTTCCTCTAGGAAGCTCTTAATTGCCACTTCAAATAGATTTTGGGGGCCCCTACTCAATCCTCCATTCCATGGACCGAGGGGGTTTTGTTTGTTTTGTCTCACTCTCTCTCTCTCTGTTCAGCTTTATTAAGATATGATTAACATATAACACTGTATAAATTGAGCGGTTGTGAGGGGCCAGGAGATGGGAGAAATGAGAATGTTGGTTAAAGGGTACAAAATTCTAGTTTTAAGATGGATAACTTCTGGGGATCAAATGTACAGCACAGTGACTATTGTTAACCATACTGCATTGTATACTTGGAAGTCAGTAAGAGAATAGATTTTAAATATCCTCACACAAAGAACACACAAAATCAATGATGATTATGTGATGTATTAACTACCCTTACTTATTTATTTTTGTTTTGCTATTGTTTGGCTGTTTTGGTTCTCGGCTCCAATCTCATTTAGCATGAGTCTTTAATTCCAGGAAGTAAGAGCGTTGGTTTCTCTAGAAAGAGATTTTGTTTGTATAGGCTTCCCCAGCTCACCAGGTGTGTCTTTGCCCATCTGAACCTAGTGGTGAGATGAGCCTGGGTTCTTCCATGAGAAGCTCTTTAGCCTCTGCTCCAGGGTGTTTATGGAAGGCTTGGCCAACTGTCTGCTAGATACAACAAGCTATATATGAATACCACTAAGACATATTTGGATACTTCCTTCACTTCACCGTACTTATATTAGGCATATAGGATGTGTATTATTACCTAATGTTTATAGTTGAGCAGGCATGGCCTTAAAGAGTATAAAGAACTTGCTTAGAGCCTCACACCCAGTGAGTAGTAATGCAGATTCCAAAGCCAGGCCCTATCTACTTTTTCTCACTATGCGTTGAAATTGGCATACAAATCATAGCATTTCCTAGGAAAAATCTCTCCTAGAAGAAGATGGGACAAGTGATATCCACTTTTTTTTCATTTACTTTCTCATCTCCCAAGTTCTCCAGATTTAAAAACTCCTAGGAAACTCAAATTTTTCTTCTTTTTTTTAGCTTCTTACAGAGAAACTTTTTTGACATTACTTTTCTAGTTTGTTTGAAATCTGTATGGCTTCCCATTTAAAAGTGACATCTTGGAGTTCCTGTTGTGGCTTAGTGGTTAACGAATCTGACTAGGAACCATGAGGTTGCAGGTTTGATCCCTGGCCTCACTCAGTGGGTTAAGGATCTGGTATTGCCGTGAGCTGTGGTATAGGTCACAGATGTGGCTTGGATCCCACGTTGCTATGGCTCTGGTGTAGGCCGGTAGCTACAGCTCTGATTAGACCCCTAGCCTGGGAACCTCCTTATGCCATGGGTACGACCCTAAAAAAGACAAAAAGACAAAAAAAAAAGTGACATCTAGCATTGCTCAGTCATGATGAGTGAAAAGCATTTCTTAGAATAATGGAATGTGAGGTATGAGAAACACATGGTCTAATTCCCTGTCTGAAGCTTTAGTTCTGACAGCCAAGAGACTACCATACTTTAATATGTCCACATCAGACTACTAACCATCGCCTGAAATAAACCACACAGTTTTCAGAGCAGTCTTGTCACATTGCAATTGTTCCAGGGTTGGGCTCAGAACTTCTGGTCTTACCTGTGCCTTCTGAGAAGATATGAACACATCTTATGTCTTTTCTAGGTGGAGATCTTTCAGAAACCCTAGTGCCCCTCTCCTATAACAATGAAAATACTTGCACGCAAGTCTTTTTCTTTTTTTTTTTAATTTTTTTTTTTTTTGTCTTTTGTCTTTTTAGGGCTACACCCGCAGCATATGGAGTTTCCCAGGCTAGGGGTCTAATTGGAGCTGTAGCTGCCGGCCTACACCATAGCTGCAGCAAAGCCAGATTTGAGCAATGTCTGCAGCCTACACTGCAGCTCACAGCAGTGCTGGATCCTTAACCCACTGAGCAAGGCCAGGGATCGAACCTGCAAAGGTCTTTTTCATTTTTAAATTTATGGAGCACTTAAAAAAAAAATCTTGCTTGAGATGTCCTCTGAGGTAAAGACAGTATTTACAGGTGAGGAGAATGAGGTTTAGCAAAGATAAAGGAGCCAAAACCAGGATTCTTCTCACCTATTTGTTAGAACTCTTTTCTTCAGACCTCCCTCCTTTTCTTAGGGAACTGTTCCCATTTCTCTTTAATCCTGTGCCAAGACCTCCTAGCAGCCCAGGCACTGTCCTGTTCTTGCTGATGTTCATCTTCTAAAACAAGTGACCACAGGTATTTTTGATCAGTGCAGATGGGTTAGATTCCCCTAGAAAGACAGTGCTTATAAACTGATAAGTGCTTAGGGGGTATCAGTGTAGCGACAATAGGAGACAAAAAAAAAAAAAAAAAAGAATGAGCAGAAGATGGTAGTGGGTTGCATGGAGGTAGTTTCCTGCGGTTAGAATGGTTTCATAATAAAAAAAATATTAATTCAAACTTTACCTTTTGTGTACTTTATATCCCATCTTACCAGGTAGTCATGCTCAGTATATTTGTTTCCCAAAGTTCCATAAACACTCAGAAGGCACAGTTGCAGGAGTCTTTCATATCCATCCCAATCTTATTGCATGCCCTAGTTGAGACCTTCATTATGTTTTTACTGGATGTTTGAATTATTTTCCTTTTTTTCTGTCTTTGTTCCAGTTACTCCCTCTTGCAGATGCATAATCTACATTGCTGCCAGGGTTATCTTCTCTAGATTTAAAGCTAACCAAGTCTATTTTCTACTCAAAAGCCTTCAGTAGTTTCCTATTATGTGGAAAATAATACTCAGTTCCTCAGGCTTGTGACTTGAATTGAAAATTTCCCCTCAACTCCCAAAATACCTTCATTAATACATTCTCGGTTTTATAGGACTTAGAAATGTTTATAGGGAGTTCCCATCGTAGCACAGTGGTTAGCGAATCTGACTAGGAACCATGAGGCTGCGGGTTCGATCCCTGGCCTTGCTCAGTGGGTTAAGGATCTGGCGTTGCTGTGAGCTGTGGCGTAAGTTGCAGACGCAGCTCGGATCCCGTGTTGCTGTGGACCTGGCGTAGGCTGGCAGCTACAGCTCTGATTCAACCCTTAGCCTGGGAACCTCCATATGCCTCGGGAGCAGCCCAAGAAATGGCAAAAAGACAAAAAAAAAATAGAGAGAGAGAAAGAAATGTGTTTATTTTCTAACTAAAGCTTGCATTTTTATCGCTTCGTGTTTTTTTTTTTTAATTTATTGGAGTACAGTTGACTTACAAAGTTGTATTAGTTTCAGGTGTACACAAAGTGATTCAGTTATACATATACAGACATCCATTCCTTTTCAGATATTTTTTTTTCTCATATAGGTTATTACGTAGTATTGAGTAGATTTCCCTGTGCTGTAAGAAGGTCCTTGTTACCTATCTATTTAATATGTAGAAGTATGTATATGTCAATCCTAAACTAATTTATCCTCCTTGCATCATTTCCCCCTTGGTAACCATGCATTTATTTTCAAAATCTTTGAGTCTGATTCTGTTTTCTAAGTTCTTTTGTATCATTTTTATTAGATTCCACGTATAAGTGATCTCATGTGGTATTTGTCTTTCTCTGTCTGACTTACTTCACTTAGTATGATAATTTCTAGTTCTATTCATGTTACAGCAAGTGGCATTATTTCATTCTTTTTATGGCTGACTAATATTCCATTGTATTTATGTACCATATCTTCTTTATCTGGTCCTCTGTTGATAGACATTTAGACTGCTTCCATGTCTTGGCTATTGTAAATAGTGTTACAGTGAACACTGACGTGGGTGTATCTTTTTGAATTCTGTTTTTATTTTCTAGATATATGGTCATGAGTGGGATTGCTGGATCATATGGCAACTCTATATTTATTTTTTTAAGGAACCTCATACTGTTCTCCATAGTGGTTGCACTAGCTTACATTTCCACCAACAGTATAAAAGGGTTGTTTTTTCCACACCCTCTCCAGCATTCATTGTTTGTAGACTTTTTGATGATGGCTATTCTTACTGGTCTAAGGTGGTACCTCACCGTAATTTTGATTTGCATTTCTCTGATAGTTAGTGGGCATCTTTTCATGTGCTTTTTGGCCATCTGTCTTCTCTAGAGACATTTTTGTTTAACTCATAAACATTTCTATAAAAGTTAAAACTAGAATTATAGAAGTTGATTGTTGGTTCCCTAGGACTAGGAATTGAGGTGGGGATGGAAATTGAGTGCAAAGTGGTACAAGGAAAATCTTGGGGTGGTAAAAGTATTCTATAGCTTTATTATGGTTGCACAATTGTGTACATTTAACAAAAGCCATCAAACTGCATGCCTACAATGGGAAATTTTATCATGTGTAAATTATACCTTCATGATAAAAATTGTTCCTTCACATTCTAAATCATTTTCTTAAGCTAGTCATCTATACATGATTCAGTTTTCTACAGTATAAGGTAGAATAATACTTTTTATTACTTTCAATTAAAATTTTATTTCTGTTTGTGTGTGTGTTTATTCCAAATATTCATTTTTATAAAGAATTGAGGAAATATTAACTACAGTTTTCTTCTGTTTCATGAACAAATCTATTTCTTGGGGGCATGGGGAGAGTCTTCTCAAAGAATTAATAAATTATAAATTTGCTGGGAAAAAAGAAATGTCTTTTTAAATCTTCTGAGATGAGATGTTTATATATTTTGGAGATTAATACCTTGTCAGTTGCTTTATTTGCAAAGATTTTCTCCCATTCTGTGTGTTGTCATTTCATTTTGTTTATGCTTTCTTTTGCTGTGCAAAAGTTTAATTAGGTAACATTTGTTTATTTTTGGTTTTATTTTTATTACTCTAGGAGGTGGATCTGAGAGGATATTGCTGTGGTTTATGTCAAAGTGTGCTCTGCCTATGTTTTTTTCTAAAGGTTTTATAGTATCTGATCTTGTATTTAGGTCTTTAATCATTTTGAGTTTATTTTTGTGTATGGTATTAGAGAGTGTTCTAATTTCATTCTTTTATGTGTAACTGACCAGTTTTCCCAAACTACTTATTGAAAAGACTGTCTTTCCTCCACCGTATATTCTTATCTTTTTTGCTGTAGATTAGCTGACCGTAGGTGCATGGATTTCTTTCTGGGATTTTTATGCTATTCTACTGATTTATATTTCTGTGTTTGTGCCACTACCATATTGTTTGAATTACTATAGCTTTGGAGTATAGTCTGAAGTCAGGGATACTGATTCCTCCAGCTCCACTTTTCTTTCTCAAGATTCTTTTGGCTATTCGTGGTTTTTTTGTGTTTCCATATATATTTTATAATTTTATGTTCTAGTTCTATGAAAGATGCCATTGGTAATTTGATAGGGATTACAATCAATCTGTAGCTTGCCTTTTGTTAGTATAGTAATTTTGATGATATCGATTCTTCCAATCCAAAAACATGGTATATCTTCCCATTTGTTTGTGTCATCTTTGTTTTCCTTCATCAATGTCTTAGAGTTTTCAGATCACAGGTCTTTTGCCTCTTTAGGCAAGTTCATTCCTAGGTATTTCATTCTCTTTGATATGATGATAAATGGGATTGTTTCCTTTATTTCTGTTTTTTGTACTTTCATTGTTAGTGTATAGGAATGCAAGAGATTTTGGTGTATTAATTTTGTATCCTGAAACTTTACAGAATTCATTGATGAGTTCTAGTAATTTTCTGGTAGCATATTTAGGATCTTCTATGTTATCTGCAAACAATAACAGTTTTACTTCTTTTTTTCTCCCCAATTTGAACTCCTTTTATTTCTTTTTCTCCCTTGATTGCTATGGCTAGGATTTCCAAAACCATGTTGAATACAATTGGTGAGAGTGATCATCCTTATATTGTTCCTGATCTTAGTGGTGTTGCTTTCAACTTTTCACCATTTAGAATAATGTTAGCTGTGGGTATGTATATATGGCTATTTTTCCCTCTATTCCCACTTTCTGGAGAGTTTTTATCAGAAATTGGTGTTGAATTTTGTTAAAAGCCTCTTCAGCATCTATTGAGATGATTATGCGATTTTAATTCTTCAGTTTGTTAATGTAGTGTTATCACATTGATTGATTTGCATATATTGAAAAATACTTGCATCCTTGGGATAAATCCCACTTGGTCAGGTGTATGATCCTCTTTATTTATTTTTGTATTCGGTTTGCTGGTATTTTGTTGAGGATTTTTTTGCATCTATGTTCATCAATGAGATTTGCCTGTAATTTTTTTTTTTATGGTGTAATTCTCAGGATTTTGTATCAGGGTGATGGTGGCCTTATAGAATGAGTTTGAGGGTGTTCCCTCCCCTGCAGTTTTTTTTTTTTTGGAATATTTTCAGAGGAATAGGTGTTACTACTTCTCTAAATGTTTGATAGAATTCATCTATGAAGCCATCTGGTCCTGGATTTTTGTTTTTTTGAAAGGTAAAATCGCAGTTCAGTTTCATTGCCTGTGATTGGTCTATTCATGTTTTATGTTTCTTCCTAGTTCAGTCTTGGAAGTTTGTACCTTTCTAAAGTTGGTAAATTTTTTCTAGGTTGTCCATTTTATTGGCATATAGTTGCTTGAGTAATCTTTTATGACTGTATTTCTCTGGCATCAATTGTAATTTTTCCTTTTACATGTTTAATTTTATAGATTTGAGCCCTATTTTTTTTTTTGGATAAGTCTAGCTAAATTAGATTATCAATTTTATTTATCTTTTCAAAAAAAGATTTTACTTTCATTGAGCTTTTCTAATGTTTTCTTTGTCTCTATTTCATTTATTTCCACTCTAATCTTTATGATTTCTTTCCTTCTGCTAACTTTAATTTTTGTTTGTTTTTCTTTCTAATTGATTTAGATATAAGATTAAGTTGTTTATTTGAGATTTTTGTTTGTTTTCTGAGGTGAGATTATATTGCTATAAACTTAGAACTGCTTTCGATGTGTCCCATTAGGTTTTTTTTGTCATGTTTTTGTTTCATTTGTCTCTAGATATTTTTTGACTTCTATTGGATTTCTTCAGTGGTTGTTTAGTAGTGTACTGTTTAGCTTCCCTGTGATTGCGTTTTTTTTTTTTTTTTCTTGACATTGATTTCTGGTCTAATAGCATTGTATTCAGAAAAAAAAATGCTTGATATGATTTCAACTTTCTTAAATTTAATGAGGCTTGATATGTGACCCAAGATGTGATCTATCCTGGAGACTGTCCCATGTGCACTTGAGAAGAATGTATATTCTGCTGCTTTCAGATAAAATGTTCTATAAATATCAGTCAAGTCTATCTGTTCTAACATGTTATATAAAACCTGTATTTCTTTATTGATTGATGTAAGTGGGGTGTTAAATTTTCCACTGTTATTGTGTGGCTGTTGATTTCTCCTTTTATGGCATTTAGCACCAGCCTTACATACTGTGTTGTTCCTATGTTGGGTGCATGTATATTTACAATTGTTACATCTTCTTCTTGGATTGATTCCTAGATCATTAGGTAATGCCCTTCTTTGTCTATTGCAGCCATCCTTATTTTAAAGTATGTTTTGTCCGATATGAATATTGCTACTGCAGCTTTCATTTGATTTATATTTGCATGGAATATCTTCTTCCATTCCCTCACTTTCACTATGTATGAGTCATTAGGTCTTAAGTGGGTCTCCTGTAGACAGCATGTATATGGATCTTATTTTTCTATCCATTCAGGCAGTCTGTATCTTTTGGTTGGGGCATTTAATGCATTTACAATCAAGGTAATTATTTACATATATGTACTAATTGCAATTTTAATATTCTTTTTGAATTGGTATTCTAGGTCTTTTTATTTCCCTTCCTCTTTTTTTTTCTCTTCTCTTGTGATTTACTATCTTTATATAGTATTTGGATTACTTTTTTTAATGTGTTTGTATCTGTTGTACTTTTTTGTTTGTACTTCTTGAAAGTTTTTGATACAGCATTCTATATATATGCAAAATTATTTTTAAGTTTCTGGTTTCTTAATTTCAAATGCATTCTAAATATCCTGCTTTTGTATTCTCCTTTCTCACAATTGCTGGTTTTGATGTCATAGTTGTGTCTGAGTGATTTCCTACCTTTACTGTATGTTTGCCTTTACTGGTGAGCTTTCATGTTTGTAATTTTCTTTTTTCTAGTTGTAGCCTTTTCTTTCAAACCCAGAGAAGCTCCTTTAGCATTTGTTGTAAAGTTCATTTAGTGGTACTGAATTATTTTAACTTTTGCTTGTCCATAAAGCTATTGATTTCTCCATTATATTTAAATGGAAACCTTGCTGGATAGAATATTCTTGGTTGTAGGTTCTTTCCCTTCATCACCCTAACTACATTTTGCCATTCCCTCCTGACTTGCAGAGTTTCTGCTGAAAACTCAGATGATCTCCTTAAGGGGATTCTCTTTGATGTTATTTGTTGTTTTTCCCTTTTTTGCTTTTAATATTTTTTATTTTTATCTATTTTATTTGGTCAGTTTGATTAGTATGTGTCTCTCTGTATTCTTCCTTGGATTTATCATGTATGGGATACTCTGCACTTTTTAAACTTGGGTGTTTCCTTTCCCATATCAGGGAAGGCTTTTTGGCTATAATCTCTTCATATATTTTTTTCTGGCCTTTTCTCTATTCTCCTTCTTTGACCCATAAAAGTTAATATTGGTGCATTTAATGCCGTCTCAGAGGACTCTTAGACTGCCCTCAATTCTTCTCATTCTTTTTTCTTTATTCTTTTCCATGATTTCATAACTTTGTCTTCCACTGCATTTGTTTGTTCTGCCTGTGTTATCCTTCTATGTATTCCTTTGAGTGTATTTTTCATTTTATGTATTACATTATTCATCTTTGCTTGCTTGTTCTTTAAATCTTCTAGCTCTTTGTTGAATGTTTCTTAAAACTTCTTGATCATCAGTTCTGTCATCGCTCTGTATTCTCTTTCAGGTAGATGCCTATCTCCTTTTCATTTAGTTGTTTTTATGCGTTGTCTTCCTTTGTCTGAAACATATTTCTCTGTCATCTTATATTTTCTAACTTTCTATGTTTATGGTCCCCTTGACAGCAGTTGTGTAGATGAAATGTCTGGTACCAGATCCTGGAATTCTCAGTGGTGGCTCACATGCACCCAGAGCATGTGATGGGAGCAATGGTGGCTCACTACTTCTCCTGGAATGGGGTGGCTGCTAGGGATGGTGTCTGTGAGGGAAGTAGCAGAGGTTCATGGCACTGTTCCAGGAACAGAGTGGTCATCATGCATCTCCTGTGACCACTTCCATTGCCTGGTAGCTAGCAGGATGACTCCCTATAGCTGGCAATGGTTGTGTTCCTAGGAGCTAATGCAACTGCTCCCTATAGCTGGAGAGTTGCATTAGCTCCTGTAACCCTTCCCATTGCCAATAGAAGTCACTTGCAGTACCTCCTGGAACTGATATAGGTGGTGTCCTGCCACCTGAGAGTGCATGCAGGGAAGAAGGCTGTAGTGGTGGATCCCACCTCTTTCCTTTCATACCCCAAAACAGTGGTGCCTGGCCTCTAAGCCAGTGCAGATTTCCTCAGCTTACACCCACAAATATGGTCACTTAGAGTCTAGTTCCTTCAGGCTGTATCTGAACCACCAACCCCAGTTTTTTCCTTATGTAGCCAACCCCAGTTCTCTCCTTGAGTCTGATCTCCAAAGCCTGACTTTTAGTTCCCAGATCCCACCCACACCAGTGGACAGTCATTTTGGGCCAGGGAGTGGAGTGCTGTAGCACTGACCATTTTATTAATTTTTAAATTTGTTTATTGTTTATTATAGTTGATTTACAGTGTTGTGTCAATTTCTGTTGTACAGCATAGTGACCCAATCATACATATAAAATATATGCATTCTTTTTCTCATATTATCTTCCATTATGGCCTATCCCGAGAGACTGCATATAGCACTGACCATTTATTCGTGGAGGGCTGTTTCTGTTTTAATTGCTTCAAACTGATTGCTCTATTCTTCTCCAAGACATTGAAGTTCCTCCTCTGTCCCAGCTGAGCTCCTTGCTAGTGGGAGTACTTCCCAGGGTGTGGGAACTTTTCTTCTTTCCCAGCTCGCTCCTAGGGGCACAGGTCCTGTCTCACTTCCTTTTTCACTTTTTTTTTTCATTGTTTTTACTGGTTATGTGGAGTTTTTCTTGTCCTATCAGAAACCTGAGGCATTTTTGCTAGTGTTCAGTATATTTTCTGAGTGAATCATTGCACATATAGATATATTTGTGATGTCTTTGTGGGAGGAGGTGAACTTTATGTCCTATTATTTTGCCATCTTAATCCCCTCCCCACCCTGCTTCTGTGCTCTTAAAACACACTAATTTCCCCCCTCTTTTTGGAATTCTGATTGTTAGTTAACTACCTATCAGATCTCATTTTCAAAGGTCCATTGAAATCTAACCTCCCCTCAAAAGCCTTCTTGTGTTTCCTGTTTGTTTTAACTTTTTCTCAACTTTCTTAACATATTTATCACAGTCAATATGTTTATGTTTGTTGAATGACTACTACATGAAAACTAAAGAATTTTAGTCCTATCAGGACAATCTGAACAAATGCATCAAAATGTAATTCATTGTAGGAGAATGCCACCATTGAGATAAAACAAAAAGCTGGTGGATAAAAGCTTTGTTTTATTTTGTGCTTCTTAAGTGCCCTTTTTATTCCTTTCACTTTTATTTTTCTTAATCATTTAAGAAAGCTTTTGTCTCTTGTAGGCTGTTCCTGGATTCTTGCTGAAGAGCCATTGAAATCTAGTGCTTTTTCTTTCTCTTCATGGTACTCAGGTCTTAGTTTTCCCTTCCTTCTTGGCAGTAATAACAACTATCAATTCCTTCAGCATTTTTTACCTTTCTTACCTGCTTCATGTTAAAGGTAGTAGTCTTTTACTTTCCTTCTTCTTAAGGATCAGCATATAATGCATTAGAATTTTAGGGTTTTTCTCTTAATAAATACAGTTAAATAGAAAAACCCAAGAGGAAAATTCAGAAAGATTCAGTGGAGATGGGCATTTACCGAGGTTATCAAATCCTAGTCTTTGAGATTGTTCTGGGATAACTGCATTTAACTGAACCATTATGCTTCTGCTCTTGTGGATATATCTGTTTTCATTATTATAAAATATACATAACACAAAATTTGTCATCTTAACCATTTTAAGCATATTGTTTTGTAGCATTAAGTATATTCACACTGTCATGCAGCCATCATTGCTATCATTCTCCAGAGACTTTTCACGTTCCCTAAAGGAAGCTCTGTACCTATTAAACACCATCTCACCATTCTCACCACCCACCAATCCCTGGAAACAACTGTTTTTCTGTTTCTCTTTATGCATTTGACTAATCTACCTGATATAAATGAAATCATACAGCATTTGTCCTTTAATTATTGGCTTACTTCACTTAGCATAGGGTCTTCAAGGTTCATCCATGTTGTAACATTTCTCAGAATTTCCTTCCTTTATTAAAAATGAATAATATTCAGTTATATGTATATTCCACATTTTACATATATCTATTTATCTATTGATGAACACTTGGGTTGCATCTATCTATTGGTTATTGTGAATAATGGTTCCATGAAATGTTGAGTGTACAAATACCTGTTCAGGTCCTTACATTTCTTTTGGCTATATATGCAGAAGTGGAATTGCTGGATAGTATGGTAATTCTGTATTTGTTTTTTTGAGGAATCACCATACCTATTTTTACAGTATAAATTAGATACTATAGACATTGCTTTTATATTCTCAACCGCAATGTACCAAGGCTCAAATTTCTCCTCATCCCTGCCAATGCGGGTTATTTCCCAGTTTTGTTTTGTTCTATTTATTTAAAAATAGTTGTGCTGGCGGGTGTGGAGCCCTATCTCATTATGGTCCATAGATATTTCTCATGATGACACTCACCAAATCTCCCGTCTTCTTTAGACTTCCACCTCTTCTGCCACTCTGTACCACGATATCTTCTTTTCCCAGGATGTCATTCTAGAGTCATGTAGTGGAGCAGAAGATAGCCTTTGTGAGTCAAAATGTTTTTAGATTTTTGAGACCTCTGTCCTGATATTCTCCATCACTGTTAGGCTCCTTCTTTCTCTTCCCACAAGGTCTTTGTAGGAAATTTCCTCATACCTCTTCCTGTCTATGGCATCATTTGACATTAGCATAGATGTGGATCCACCCAGTAGCAAGAATCCATATATTTTCATTCAACCACTTATTAATTCATCCTTCTATTCATCTGCTCAACAATTAGTTATTGTACACTTGTATTCTTTTAAAGCTTCTAGAAATTCTTATTATTCTTTTTGTTGCTTATGATATTTAAGGACATATGCTAATGAAATACTTGTATATTTTCCCAGTGATTCAGTGTTAAGGCTGGTTCTCTGATCATCTTTTCTGGTAGAGCTAAGTTTTGTGGGGGTACCTCGCATTATCTCTTTATCTTAGAAATGAATGTTGACCTCATATATGGTTCAAGTCAGCATTTCAAAGTGGGAACCCTATATTTTATAAATGTATTTGCATGGTATTAATTAAGTGCTTATATTACACTTAGAATTTAAACTATTCATGTTTTTCTTATACTGTAAATAAAATATTGTGAGTTAAATATACTTAATAAGTGATAAATAATGTAATAATGAGAAAGGAAACGTGATTGGTAAGCCTGATTCCTTGGATCTTATAATAATTTTCTAAATTTGATCTTTATATCATTACTGAAATTATTTTGCTTCTTTTTCTCCCCCCTTCCTTCCTTCTTTCTCTGCATTCCTTTCTTCCTTCCAAAATTGACAGTGAAAATGACCACATGCAAAGTTTTATTCTTGCTGTTAGGTTTCAAGGTCATAACCAAATAAAAGGTAGCATAATTTTGCATCAAATGTCTCCCCAAATAAATATACAGTTTTCCACTGAGCTCTGTTCTCAGGAAATCATCACCATATCTCATGGTAGAAATATTTCCATGTGTAATTAATTTAAATATAACATAAAAAGACTTAAGATGAAAAGGACAGTAATTTTCAACCCGACCACAAACCAAGGCGTATTTTGGGTTTGGTCCCTGTTTTGATGATCACAGGATTTATCTTTATTTTTGTTTTACTTGGGCTATTTTCAATGCCTGGGGATACATGATGAATATTGTAAAACAATGCAATAAAATAATTGAACATATTTCCCTTGTCTCTAGGCATATTTATGCTTTTATACACAGTCACATTAAAAGGGCTAGGAATGCAACAACCTCAGCTGTAAATTATTATCATGGCAGTGCTGGCACGCCATGGCTGCTCTCACACTGAGAGCCAGGCTGGGTGTTCCAGTGGGATGGATTGCCCTAGAGTCAACTGAGAAGCAATTCAGCTCATAGAGAGAAAGTCTATTCGGCTTAAAAGAAAAAGGTCTATGGAACAAAACAAACTAACATCTTATCCTTTGTCAGCTCAAGTTTTATAGAAAACACAAAATCAATGACAGACTGAGGGATGTTTTTCTGAGTTCAAAATCAGGGAATAAACACAGCCACATTCATTCTACTGGTTCTCAGCAAAACAAATTTCATTGCTTAAATTTGTTCTGACCTCTTACATAAGGAGTGATTCAAAAGCTGGTAATTTCAACTCAGGAAACCTGGTTAAGTGAAATGAAATCGCTTTAGAGTCAGAATAGTAGTTGGAAACAAGTTCAGTATGATTTGAGAGTCAAAGTTTGAATTTGGAGCCTCAAATCAGAGCAAATGAATTCGAAGACAGTACTGGAAACTTCAAAATGTACAACATCCATTTCAGAAGTAGGGCCTCATCCACTTTTATGGGGAGGAAGAAAACTCCCAACTTCCTAGTTTCTCTATTCAAATTAAAAACAGACAATGAGGGAGTTCCCATCGTGGCACAGTGGTTAACAAATCCGACTAGGAACATTGAGGTTGTGGGTTCGGTCCCTGCCCTTGCTCAGTGGGTTGACGATCCGGCGTTGCCGTGAGCTGTGGTGTAGGTTGCAGACGCGGCTCGGATCCTGCGTTGCTGTGGCTCTGGTGTAGGCCGGAGGCTACAACTCCGATTTGACCCCTAGCATGGGAACCTTCAAATGCCGCAGGAGCAGCCCTGGAAATGGCAAAAAGACAAACAAAACAAAACAAGACAAAAAACAGACTCTGAAATCAAATAGGGGTGCTCTCTACTCTGCCTGCTGACGAACAGTGATGACCTAATTTTGCTCTCTATGAGAAGTGGCTATAAGACCTTTCATCAAGAGTACAAAGAACAACATTTATTTGGGGGACAATGAGTTAGATCTAGGGTCAAAAGACCAAGATCTGGGAGTTCCCTTCGTGGCTCAGCGGTTAACAAACCTGACTAGGATCCATGAGGATGCAGGTTAAGCATCCGGCGTTGCAGTGGGCTGTGGTGTAGGTTGCAGACGAGGCTTGGATCCCGCATTGCTGTGGCTGCAGTGTAGGCCAGTGGCCACAGCTCTGATTGGACCCCTAGCCTGGGAACCTCCATATGCTGAGGGTGCAGCCCTAAAATAGCAAAATGGAACAAAAAAACAAAAAAAAAACTTAAAAAAAAAGACCAAGATCTGAATGCCAGCTCCTTCCCTCATTGTTTTTTTTTTTAATTTTCTTTATCATTTATTTATATAATGTGTGTGTATATATATATATTTTTTTTTCTACTGTACAGCATGGTGACCCAGTTAGTTATACATACGTGTATACATTCTTTTTTCTCACATTATGTGTTCCATCATAAGTGACTAGATAAAGTTCCCAGTGCTACACAGCAGGATCTCATTGCTGATCCATCCTGAAGGCAATATTCTGCATCTATTTACCCCAAGCTCCCAGTCCCTCCCACTTCCTCCCCTTCCCCCTTGGCAACCATAAGTCTGTTCTTCAAGTCCATGGTTTTCTTTTCTGTGGAAAATATAAATATATAAATGATATCATACAGTATTTGTCTTTTTTTTTCTGACTTACTTCACTCAGGATGAGAATCTCTAGTTCCATCTATGTTGCTGCAAATGGCATTATTTTGTTATTTTTTATGGCCAAGTAGTATTTCATTGTGTATATATACCACATTTTCCTAATTCAATCACCTACAGTGGACATTTGGGTTGACTCCATGTCTTGGCTATTGTGAATAGTGCTGCAGAGAACATGCAGGTACATGTGTCTTTTTCAAGGAAAGTTTTATCTGGATAAATGCCAAGAGTGGGACTGCTGGGTCATATGGTAGTTCTATGTATAGTTTTCTTTTTTCTTTTTTTTTATTTTTACTATTTTATTTTTTATTTTTTTTATTACTCAAATGAATTTGTCACATCTGTAGTTGTATAACGATCATAACAATCCAGTCTCACAGGATTTCTACCCCACAACCCAAGCACATCCACCCAACCCCCAAAACTGTCTCCTCTGGAGACCTTAAGTTTTTCAATGTCTGTGAGTCAGCATCTGTTCTGCAAAGAAGTTCAGTCTCTCCTTTTTTCAGATTCCACATGTCAGTGAAAGCATTTGATGTTGGTGTCTCATTGTATGCTTGACTTCACTTAGCATGATAATTTCTAGGTCCATCCATGTTGCTAAAAATACTGGTATTTCATTCCTTTTAATGGCTGAGTAATATTTCATTGTGTATATGTACCACATCTTCCGGATCCACTCCTTTGTCGATGGACATTTAGGTTGTTTCCATGTCTTGGCTATTGAAAATAGTGCTGTAGTGAACATTGGAGTACATGTGTCTTTGCGAGTCATGGTTTTCTCTGGATAGATGCCCAGGAGTGGGATTGCTGGATCAAATGGTAGTTCTATGTTTAGTTTTCTCAGGAATCTCCATACTGCTTTCCACAGTGGTTGCACCAATTTATAATCCCACCAACAGTGTAATAGGGTTCCCTTTTCTCCACAACCTCTCCAACACTTATTGTTTGTAGACTTTTTGATGATGGCCATTCTGGCTGGTGTTAGGTGGTACCTCATCATGGTTTTGATTTGCATTTCTTTAATAATGAGTGATATTGAACATCTTTTCATGTGTTTTTTGGCCATCTGTATGTCTTCTTTGGAGAATTGTCTGTTTAGATCTTCTGCCCATTTTTGGATGGGGTTGTTTGTTTTTTTGGTATGGAGCTTCAGAAGGTGTTGATAAATTTTGGAGATGAATCCCTTTTCTGTTGATTCACTGGCAAAGATTTTCTCCCATTCCGTGGGTTGTCTTTTCGTGTTGTTTAGGGTTTCCTTTGCTGTACAGAAACTTTGAAGTTTGACTAGGTCCCATTTGTTTGCTTTTGTATTTATTGTCAATACTCTGATAGATGGATCTGAGAAGATGTTCCTGTCGTTTATATCGGAGAGTGTTTGGCCTATGTTTTCCTCTAAGAGTTCTATATTGTCTGGTCTTATATCTAGGTCCTTAACCCATCTTGAGTTTATTTTTGTGTATGGTGTTAGGGAGTGTTGTAATTTCATTATTTTCCATGTGGCTGTCCAGTTTTCCCAGCACCACTTATTAAAAAAGCTGTCTATTCTCCATTGTATATTCTTGCCTCCTTTGTCATGTATTAGTTGGCTGTAGGTGTGTGGGTTCAATTATGGGCTTTCTATCCTGTTCCACTGATCTATATGTCTGTCTTTGTGCCAGTACTATACGGTTTTGATGATTGTTGCTTTGTAGTATAATCTGAAGTCCGGGAGTCTGATTCCTCCAGCTCCATTTTTCTTTTTCAGGATGTCTTTGGCTATTCTGGGTCTTTTGTGCTTCCAAGCAAACTTTAAAATATTTTGTTGGAGTTCTGTGAAAAATGTCCTTGGTAATTTGATAGGGATTGCATTGAATCTGTAGATTGCCTTGGGTAGTATAGTCATTTTGATAATATTAACTCTTCCAATCCACGAGCATGGTATGTCTTTCCATCTATTTGTGTCATCTTTGATTTCTTTCATCAGTGTCTTATAGTTTTCAGAGTACAGGTCTTTTGTCTCTTTGTGGTATCTTTGTCTGGTTTAGGTATCAGGGTGATGGTGGCCTCATAGAATGAGTTTGGGAGTGTTCCTTCCTCTGCAATTTTTTGGAATAGTTCCATAAGGATATGTGTTAGCTCTTCTCTAAATGTTTAATAGAATTCACCTGTGAAGCCGTCTGGTCTTGGGCTTTTGTTTGTTGGAAGTCCATTCATTCATCTTTTCTATTTCATCTTGGTTTAGTCTTGGAAGATTTTACTTTTCTAGAAATTTGTCCATTTCTTCTAGGTTTTCTGTTTTATTGGCATATAGTGGCATATAGTAGTCTCTTATGATCCTTTGTAGTTCTTTAATGTCCATTGTTACTTGTCCTTTTTCATTTCTAATTTTATTGATTTGGCTGCTCTCTCTTTTTTTCTTGATAAGTCTGGCTAAGGGTTTATCAATTTTGTTGATCTTTTCAAAGAACCAGCTTTTCATTTCATTGATCTTTTCTATGGTTTTCTTTGTTTCTATTTCATTGATTGCTGCTCTGATCTTTATGATTTCTTTCCTTCTACTAACTTTAGGTCTTGTCTGTTCTTCTCTCAAGCTGCTTTAGATGTAATGTTAGCTTGTTGATTTGAGCTTTTTCTTGTTTCCGGAAGTAGGCTTGTGTTGCTATAATCTTTCCTCTTAGAACGGCTTTTGCTGCATCCCATAGGTTTTGGAGTATGGTATCTTTGTTGTCATTTCCTTCTAGGTATTTTTCAATTTCCTCTTTGATTTCTTCAGTGATCCATTGGTTGTTTAGTAGCATGTTGTTGAGTCTCCACGTGTTTGCGTTTTTTGCAGTTTTTTTCTTTTTGTTGATTTCCAGTCATATAGCATTTTGTTTGGAAAAGATGCTTGATATGATTTCAATTTTCTTAAAGTTACCAAGGTTGGATTTGTAGCAAGATGTGATAAATCTTAGAGAGTGTTCCATGTGCACTTGAGAAGAATGTGTATTCTGTTGCTTTTGGATGAAATGTCCTATAGATATCTATGAAGTCCATCTGGTTTAATGCTTCATTCAGGGCCTGTGTTTCCTTATGGTTTTTCTGTGTGGATGATCTGTCCATTGCCGTAAGTGGGATGTCAAAGTCCTCCACTCTTATTGTGTTATTGTCGATTTGTCCTTTTAAGGCTGTTAGCAGTTGCCTTATACATTGTGGTGAACCTATGTTGGGTGTGCAGATATTTAAAATTGTTATATCTTCTTCTTGGATTGATCCTTTGATCATTATTAATGACCTTCTTTGTCCCTTAAACTATTCTTCATTTTAAAGTCTATTTTGTCCGCTTTGAGTATTGCTACTCCAGCTTTCTCTTGATCCCTGTTTGCATGGAATATTTTCTTCCATCCTCTCACTTTCAATTTGCATGTGTCCCTAGAAGTGAAGTGGGTCTCTTGAAGACAGCATATATGTGGATCTTGTTTTTGAATCCACTCATCCAGTCTATGTCTTTTGGTTGGGACGTTTAGTCCATTAACATTTAAGGTAATTATGGATGTGTATGTTCTTATTGCCATTTTACTAATTGCTTTGGATTTGTTTTTGTTGCTCTTTTTTCTTCCCTTATTCTCTTGTTCTCTCCTCTTCTGGTTTGATGACTATCTTTGGTGTTGTATTTGAGTTGATTTTTCTTTGTTTGTGTATCAATTGTAGATTTTTGGTTTGTAGTTATTCTGAAGTTTTGATATAAGAGTCTATATGAGATTGTTTTAAGTTGTTGTTCTCTTAATTGCAAGTTCATCTTCAGTGTCCTGTATTTGTACCCTCCTCTTCTCATGTTTTGTGATTTTGGGGTATAATTGTGCATGGATGATTTTGTATCTTTACTGTATGTATACCTTTACTGGTGAGCCTTGTCATTTGTGGTATTTTTGTTTCCTGTTGCAGCCTTTTCTTTTCTGCCTAGAGAAGTTCCTTTAGTATTTGTTGTAAGGCTGATTTAGTGTTGCTGAATTCTCTCAGCTTTTGCTTATCTGTGAAGGTTTTGATTTCACTTTCAAATCTGAATGAGAGCCTTGCTGGGTAAAGTAATCTTGGTTGGAGGTTATTCTTTTCATCACTTTAAGTACATCATGCCACTCCCTTCTGGCCTTAAGAGTTTCTGCTGAAAAATCTGCCAATAGCCTTATTGGGGTTGCCTTGTATGTTATTTGTTTCTTTTCCCTAGCTGCTTTCAAGATTTTCTCTTTGTCTTTAATTTTGGTCAGTTTGATTAATATGTGTCTTGGGGTGTTCCTCCTTGGATTTATTTTATCTGGTACTTGTTGTGCTTCCTGGATTTGAGTGAGCGGTTCCTTTCCCATGTTCGGGAAGTTTTTGGCTATTATCTCTTGGAATATTTTTTCTGTCCCCTTCTCTCTCTCTTCTCCTTCTTGCACCCCATAACATGGATGTTGGTGCGTTTAACATTGTCCCGGAGTTCTCTGAGAATCTCTTCATTTGTTTTCAATCTTTTTTCCCTTTTCTGTTTTGCATCCGTAATTTCCACTAATCTGTCCTCTACCTCACTTATTCATTCTTCTGCCTCCTGTATTCTGCTGTTAGCTGCTTCTAGTGAATTTTTGATTTCAGTTATTGTATTTTGCATCTCTTCTTGTTTAAGTTTTATATCTTGTATCTCTTTGGTCAGTGTTTCCTGTAAGTTATCCATCCATCTTTGCCTCCAGTTTATTTCCAATGTCTTGCATCATCTTCAGCATCAACAGTCTAAAGTCTTTTTCCTGGAGGCTGAGAATCTCCTCATGGCTTAGCTGTTTTTCTGGGGTTTTTCCTTTCTCCCTCATCTGAGTTATAGTTCTCTGTCTTTTCATGTTTATAGGCTTTTGGCATGGTGACGTTTTTATAGATAATAGAGTTGTAACCTCTCTTACTTCTGGTGTCTGCCCCCCTTGTGGCTGAAGATGCTATGGGGGCTTGGTGTAGGCTTCCTGATGGGAGGGGCTGATGCCTGCCCCCTGGTAGGTGGAGCTGATTCTAATCCTTCTGGTGGGTGGGGCTTTGTCTCTGGATGGGATTAGAGGCAGCTGTGTGCCTGAGGGGTCTTTAGGTAGCCTGTTTACTGAGGGGTGGGGCTGTGATCCCACCTGGATTGTTGTTTGCCCTGGGGCTTCTCAGTGATGCCTGATGGGTGGGGCCAGATTTTCCCAAAATGGCCACCTCCAGAGAAAGGCACCCTGCTGAATATTCCCAAAAGCTTTGCTTCCAATGTCCTTCCCTCATAACAAGCCACATTCACCCCCGTTTTCCTAGGAGGTCCTCTAAGAACTGCAGTCAGGTTTGACCCAGCTTCCTTTGGAGACTTTGCTTTGCCCTGGGACCCATTGCACATGAAAGTCTCTGTGTGCCTTTTAAGAATAGGATCTCCATTTCCCCCAGTCCTGTGGAGTTCCTGCACACAAACCCCACTGGGCTTCAATGTCAGATGCTCCAGGGGCTCTTTCTCCTAGTGCCAGATCCCCTCATGTGGGAGTTTGATGTGGGGCTCAGAACTCTCACTCCTGTAGGTGAGTCTGTGAACCAGTTAGTTTCCAGTCTGTGGGACTTCCCACCCGGGAGGTATGGGGTTGTTTATATCATGTAATTGCTCCTCCTACCTCTTGATGTCACCTCCTCTTTGTCTTCTGGAGTAGGATATCCTTTTTTAAGGTTTCCAGTCCATTTGGTTGAAGATTGCTCAGCCTTTAGTTGTGAATTTTTTTTTTTTTTTAGGAGAGAAGTTGAGCTCCAGTCCTTCTATTCTGCCATCTTAATCCCATCTCCTATGTATAGTTTTCTAAGGGATCTCCATACTTTTCTCCTTAGTGGTTGTACCAGCTTACATTCCCACCAGCAGTGCAGGAGGGTTCCCTTTTCTCCACAACCCCTCCAGCACTTGTTATTTGTGGACTTATTAATGATGGCCATTCTGACTGGTGTGAGGTGGGATCTCATGGTAGTTTTGATTTGCATTTGTCTAATACTCAGGGATGTTGAGCATTGTTTCAAGTGCTTCTTGGCCATCTGTATATCTTCCTTGGAGAAATGTCTATTCAAGTCCTTTGCCCATTTTTCAGTTGGAGTGTTAGCTTTTTTTGCTGTTGAGTTGTATAAGTTGTTTGTATATTTTAGAGATTAGGCCCTTGTCAGTTGCATCATTTGAAACTATTTTCTCCCATTCTGTAAGTTGTCTTTTTGTTTTCTTTTTGGTTTCCTTTGCTGTGGAAAAGCTTGTCAGTTTGATGAGGTCCCATTGGTTTATTTTTGCTTTTATTTCTGTTGCTTTGGGAGATTGACCTGCGAAAACATTTATAAGGTTGATGTCAGAGAATTTTTTGCCTATGTTCTCTGCCAAGAATTTGATGGTGTCTTATCTTATATTTAATCTTTCAGTCATTTTGAGTCAATAAAATAGTGATTCAAAAAATAATAGACAAAATCAATCAATGCAAGTGCTGGTTCTTTGAAAAGGTAAACAAAACAGACAAACTTCTGGCTAGACTCACCAAGAGGAGGAGAGAACGAACCCAAATAAACAAAATTAGAAATGAAAAAGGAGAAGTCACAACAGATACTACAGAAATAAAAAAACCATGAGAGAAAACTATCAACAATTATATGCCAACAAATTTGAAAACCTAGAAGAAATGGACATCTTTCTAGAGACCTACAGCCTGCCAAAACTGAATCAAGAAGAAATATATCAACTGAACAGACCAATCACTAGAAATGAAATTGAATATGTCATAAAAACACTCCCTACAAATAAAAGTCCAGGATCAGATGGCTTCACAGGAGAATTCTACCAAACATACAAAGAGGAACTTATACCCATCCTCCTTAAAGTTTTTCCAAAAGTTGAAGAAGGAACACTCCCAATGACATTCTATGACACCACCATCACCCTAATTCCAAAACCAGACAAAGATACCACCAAAAAAGAAAACTATTGACCAATATTTTTGATGAATATAGACACAAAAATTCTCAACAAAATTTTAGCCATCCAAATAAAACAACATGTCAAAAAGATCATACACCATGACCAGGTGTGATTCATCACATGTTCACAAAGATGGTTCAACATATGTAAATCAATCAATGTCATACATCACATTAATAAAAGAAAAGTCAAAAACCATATGATCATCTCAATAGATGCAGGAAAAGCATTTGACAAAGTCCAACATCCATTCATGATAGAAACTCTTACCAAATTGGGTATATAGAGGGAACATTCCTTAACATAATAAAAGCCATTTATTACAAACCCACAGCAAATATAATGCTTCCCTCATTGTTTTTTTGAATGTCATTTTGGTTATCTTGAAATAATCACTTTCCTTTTTTGGCCTTAGCTTCTTTTACCATGAAAATGAGAATGCTGTCATTTCTACCTGAGGACAGTGTGAAGGTGTTCTGTAAATTCTTGTCAAGGATTATTTTTATTTTAAAGCTGAACTCTTTTTTTCAGTAATAATACTTAAAATCCTGTTTTATTGCAGTTGAATTAGAGGCTATGTTTTGGGGGACTCACTATCTGGTGATTGTAACTGGTGTTTTTTCAATATGTGACACCTTTCTAAGATAGATTTGTATATTAGGCAGAACTAGGCAGTATATCATATAAACCTGAAATTTTGGTGCCTTAACGGAAGTTTGTTTCTTGCCCTTAGAAGATAGGTATTCCTTACTGGAGGGCTGCTCTCCAAGTAATAATGGTTTCTTCTATGCTTTTGCTTTATCAACTTTAATGCATGGCTTTGAACATAGCTACTTATGAAGCCATTGGAAAGGGGACGAACATACAGGGTATAGAGTGGGAGGTGTTTATGAACCTGCTCTAGACATGGTGCATATCCCTTCTGCTCAGTTTCTTTTGGCTAGAATTCAGGCTCATGGCTGCACCTCTTTGCAAGTATGGTGGGAAATGCAGCTGGGGAGAAGATGAAATGGACTTGGTGAAGAGCTAGCATGTGTCTGCTAAATTAGGGTCTGAAGAAAAACTCACACTTTATAATATAGTTTATAATACAGTCAGGTTGACTATTTTAGTTAAAGTATCAGTTAATAAGGATAGAAAGACCAAATTTTTCACAAATATCCTGAGGACATTAAGAAAAGCTTATGTTGGGTGGTGGTTGTCATGGGTGTGCTTCTGAGATGCAAGAACAGGGGATGACCTAGATTCAGACATACTCTCTTTGCTCTTTGTCTTCTCACAGGCTGGATGAGTTGGCTTGGCTCCACATGGGAGAGGGGGTGCCATCATCCCCAGTGGTCAACACAAGAATGCTTCCATGATCACTAGTGCTTGTTTTGGCCAGCAGTATTTTCTGAAAGATCGTTGCTCCTGGAATATGATAAAAAGATCTGTAAGAAAGCATAGCCTCTGCTGATTTCCCTTTTTTAATGAGCTTTTTGTCATTCCTTTGGGAGAAATATGAACCACAAATCCATTTGTGTGTGGACAGTAATCTCATGGTCTAACTCTCGGGCAGGAGCGATTTCATGGTCAAGAGTTAGCCTCAGAAAATAAGTATTGGGGGTTCCCATTGTGGCACTGTGGAAACGAATCCGACTAGGAACCATGAGGTTGCGGGTTCAATCTCTGGCCTCGCTCAGTGGGTCAAGGATCCAGCGTTGCTGTGAGCTGTGGTGTAGGTCGCAGATGTGGCTTGGATCTGGCGTTCCTGTAGCTATGATGTAGGCTGGTGGCTACAGCTCCAATTAGACCCCTAGACTGGGAACCTCCATATGCCATGGGTGCAGCCCTAAAAAAAAGACAAAAAAAAAAAGAAAAGAAGTATTGTTATTTAGTAAATGATTCTGTGGTTACTGAAGGTGTGTGGATGTAAGGACCCATGATGTGACAGGACCATGAACTAAGGAAAATTGACCCACTGAGTTGGTGGTTGGCACAAGAATGAAAGGCATCCTACCACTGAATTATGAGCACCTTCAAGTACCACATAATTGCATTTCAGCTAAGATTTTTATAAACAAATATACAGTGTTGACTACAGACTTGCTAGCTACAGGCTCCCTTATTTTTAAATAACTTTTTAAAATAAAAAAGCATATATGTGGTCAGAGAATAATTCTGTTCACTGAGAACCTTTCCAATTAAATTCATTCATCACTCTTAGTGAATGGCCTTCACTTATTAGTATTCATAAACTTAAGTGAAAATTAAAGTTCACGGAAAATTGTGTTCAAATTCCGGATTGCTGGCTCCCTGACCCCTGTAAGAAATTCTAAATCAAAAAGTCTGGGTCAAGGCCTGTGAATATGAGTTTAATATGAACCTCACAATCAATAATCCTGATGTTGCTAGTCCTCACACTTTAGGAAATAAAGCCTTAGGGATTTAATATGACTTGCTCATGTTTGTGCAAAAGTGTGCACAGAGTTTTCAGTGACTTAACATAAAACTATCATGATTGTCATTGTCAAGAAGTTGGGCACTTCCCTCTTTTATTTATTTCAGTAAGTCAGCAAGTTAACAATGGATTCAGATAAAATAACTGAAATAACTTGTGGGCATTTTAAGAGATAATCTGGCATAATTCCAACTCTTCAATATGTACTGTGTTGTTTTCCAGGCACTGTATCACGCACTTTGTAGTCATCATATCTAAATCTAACAATAGCAGTGAGAAGTTGATGTTATTGATTTCATTTCATAGTTGAAGAAGGCTTAACTCAAAGAGTTTAAATAGCTTGCCAAAGTCAGACAGCTAGTAAACAGCAAAGTCCAGATTGGGATCTTGCTCTGTTTGACTTCAATGACATATCACTGTGCCTCGGTTAACCCGGAGAGCTTCAGGCTGGGATAATGGAACCCAGAGAGGAGACAAAAGCAGAAGATGTAGGAGGGAGCCAAGTTGATAGCAGAAGTAGCAGGGAAAGTTGGGGCCCACGGTAGGAGGAGAGCATCAGCAGAAGGGAAGATGAGTCCTCTACCTTGAAGTTCTGGTGACCATAGTTAATCAAGGGAAATCCCTTCATGAAAACTTTCTCTGATTCTCATCTAGGCACATGAAAAGTTTCTCTGGTTCTTATAATGAATAACAGAAAGAACAACAAACCATAAGTGCTTTACCCATTTAGATGAGGAATCTGAGCATCAGCGCATTTAAACTGACACCTGAGTCACCTGAGTGATTAGTTAGCAAAAGAGTTGGGTTTACTATCCAAGTCTTTTTGATATCAGAGCCCACTCTTTCCAGTTCACAGTATTCTTTCCCTACTATAATCCAAACCAGCGTTTTCCAAACATTTTTTTTTTTCTGTGAGATTAACAGAAGATAAGATTAGAGCATACTCTCAATCCATTTTGGTGGTGGCAGTAAATTAGAGGTGAAAGTCAGAAAAGATCATGTAATTTAATATGTGAAGAAACAAGGATTTTCTTCTAATAGGCTTTGTACTAGTGAAGGAAAAGGAAGGGAGAAAGAAACAATGAGGGCGAAGAAATGAACAAGGCAATGTCAAGTAACAAGGGAAACCAAAGCAAAGTGAAGGGAGAAATAGAGACTATTTGTCATTTTTTGCTTTACTAACACTACCTTTCTTGTACATCAGATTTAAAAAATCATGGCACTAAAATTTGAGGAGGGAGAGTAATAAAGCCCACTTCCAGATAGATAGATAGATAGATATAGTAATAAAAGCATAATCACAATTCAATGATCCTTTCTTATATCCTAAGTAATACAAAGTTAACAAACAAGATGACAGGACCCCTGACCAAAAGTGTGTGTCTTTTGGCAGAGTGGTGAGGATTTATGCGGGGTTATATCTTCCTGTCATTATGAGTGCAGACAGTAAACTCTGAATTGAGAAAATCATCATGTTAAAATTACATCTAATTTATATGACTTAATAATGGGGACATAAATTTGTTTTTATTCTAGTCTGTGAAGAACAAGAAAAGCAGCCCTTTATTATGTTTTTTTTGTTTGTTTGTTTTTGCTTTTTAGGGCCTCATCTGTGGCATATGGAGGTTCCCAGGCCAGGGGTTGAATTGGAGCTATAGCTGCCAGCCTATGCCACAGCCACAGCAACGCCAGATCCGAGCTGTGTCTGTGACCTACACCACCACTCACAGCAAGGCCAGATCCCTAACTCACTGAGTGAGGCCAGGGATTGAACCTGCAACCTCATGGTTCCTAGTCAGATTCGTTTCTGCTGAGCCACAATGGGGATTCCAACAGCCCTTTATTATTAAATAATTACTTTATCAATGTAGGAAGATAATGGTAATTTGATACAGAATGATTTCCTAATACTCAAAAAAATCAAATCAAATTTGGTTATAGTTTGTAGTTTCCATAACGAAATAATTTTAGCTTTGACTTTCATAACACTTTGAATGGTTTGTATCCATATTGTCTAATTAGAATTAAAAAATCAGAAGCTGACTGTAAGAGGTTCTCCAGAGGCAGGATTAGTGATTTTTTTCCCCTGTGTAACTTTATTTTCTGATTTTTCTGTAATTAACACAGATTAGTAAACAAATTAAAGGAGATAATTATTGCTGAACAAATATGGCCAGTTCTCAAATCCTGAACAAGACTGATTCATTGGCAAACATGTTGATTATAGATTAGGCCAAGTTTTTAGATAAAGATGGCAATTTAAATTCTATTTTGATTTGAGGTCAACTCACAAAGACCACTGTAACTTTCATTAAGTTGAGTTTCAGCACTGATAAGGCAAACTAAAATTTACTATCTTTGCTCCTGTTCTGTGATGTCTGAGACAAGAGGAGAAAAGGGAGAAACTTAACTCTTCTTGAACTTACAAAAATTGCTTTATGGAACACTGATTTACAAAGATAATTTTTAACAGAGCTGTTTGTGAGATGAAAAGTAAATGTCTACCATTTATCTCTTTTGACCATTATCCCAACTGATACATTTTGTGTTCTCACTTATTCTGAATATGATATATATTGTCATGTATCCCCCTATTTTAGATTCCCAATAAAGCCAGATTACCTAATGCCACATGAAGCAGCTTATTGAAGGTGAGACTGTTGGAGATGATGTGACCCTGTGAGGAAGCGGCCCTAGAAAGAACATTTCACATCCAATGAGGTCTGGTGGGAGCTGATGCCTGAGTGGCAGACGTAACCTTAACACTAAGGTTTTTAGTTTTCCGCCCAACCATTTGTTCCTTTGAGCTTTACTGCTTCTCTACTTTACCTCCCTACTGCTACCTCCCACCTGGAGCCATCCTCTCCTTTTCTGACTCAGAATCTAAAATTGTACCTAAGAGTGAATTTTTCTAGGCAGAGCTGTAGCAGAGCTTTCCTCTTTGAAGTCTACTGTATATTATCTGTTTGGGAAGGAAGGGGAAACCTGAAGGGACATAGAAAGGTTAGAGTGAGAAATATACACATGGGTGTTCTGGTACCTGAGTGTGGGTGCACACCCACTCACATCCTAAGGCTTTATCCAATGGGACTGCCACCCATTTGCCTTGATTAAAATTAGGTAAGATGTCTTCAATTAAAGTGATAAGACTTTAAACCAACACGTGTTTTAAAGCTAAGAAATTGTGTTTCTTATAACAAACCAGAAATAAAAGAATACCTGGAAACTGATTCCATAATCATGTCTCAAATGAGAAGATTGATAATGCAGTCTGATACTGACCTTGGAATATGACTGCTGCTCTTTTCATAGATGCTCTTTATATGTAAGCAACATAAACAACCTTAATTGTATATCCCATTCTTATAATTTGTATAATTTTAATCCCATTATAGCATAATGTGGTTATTATTAGGTCACTGAGTTTATCTTTATTCTCTGTCAATATTAAATGTAACTGTAAGATTATAGAGTTGAAACATTTGATAGTTTTCTCACTTTATTATGAATTCCTGTGTCCCTTTTACCCCAGCAAGGGTTTTGATGAAATCAGGTGAGAATTGACATGGCCAAACCTTGTGTTAGAAGTGCTCTATACAAATTTCCTTGCTTAATCTTTGAATCAAGGTTGTGAACTAAGTACCATCATTCCAAATCTACAGATGAGAACACTGATGCTCAGGGTGTTTGATGGCTTGTTGAACAGTATATAGTGAATGTCTGAGCTTTGCTCATACCTAGGTTTGTGTGGTCCCCTGCTCTTTGCACTGTGCCAGCTGTCTCAGTACACAGTGCCCCACTTTGGCCATCCAAGGACCCGGACTTTATTCTTAGGCCAATCACTGATTGAACTAAGGATCCTTCCTCACCATTCAAGTGGGACTTAAATAATCAACCTAGAGATAACCTTTTCAAATAATAAGTTGTCTCTCAGAGTTCACTGGTGGCTTAGCAGATAAGGATCCAAAATTGTTTCTTCTGTGGCGTGGGTTGCTGCTGTGGCACAGGTTTGATCCCTGGCCCTGGAGCTTTGGGATGTGTGAGTGTGGTCAAAAAAAGTTTTATCTCCCAATTCAAAAAGCATAATCCTGTATTTTAGATGAATATTTTCTTCATATTTCATGGCCACTAGGTTCTTTTTGCTCTCTTGTTCCCACTTTTACTTCCAGGCCTGAAGCATTTGTTATGCTCAGTGCTGAACATTACTAAGTTTCACTGTTTTCCTGTTCAAGTGAGAAAAACTGAGGAGGCTGTATTGTTCTTTTAATGTCAGATTCTATTCCATTTCCTTCTCTAACTCAACAAGGCAGAGATGAATGCAAAAGCTCATGAAGAGAGGATTGAAATTAGAGTCAAAAGCCTGATACACTACAGGGGCATGGTATGTTCATTTAACTTACTTGACTTCAGCTATACACATCAGCAAAGGGAAAAATGAGAACTAGAGAAGTAATAATATAAATGATGCTGGAGGGTGACGATATGCCCCAGAGGGAGGGTGCTCTATGAAATGTCAATCTCCTGCCACTTCAGCTGGACTCAATTCCTGTATGCTCTGTCAGCATCTTAGCATTTAAAGAGGTTTTTTTTTTTTTTTTTTTGAGTTTGCAGATTTTTTTTATAGAGCCCCCTGATAAAATGCCAATAACCCCAAGAAGTTAGCAATCAGTTCTGGTACTAGGCAGTTGCAATGATAGCAGGGACCACATCTAAGACAACACCAGCAACAGATCATGTTGGACTTAATGGAACATAGTATATCTTTATATTATATTTCATGAATGTCTTGATTAGCATACACTGTAATAATAGTATACCATAGACTGGGTGGCTTAAACAATAGACATTTGTTTCTCAAAATTTTGCAAGCTGGAAGTCCAAAATCAAGGTGCTGGTAGGTTCAGTTCTTGGCGAAGACCTGCTTTTAGCCTTATTGATAGCTGCTTTCTCCCCATGTACTCACACGGCCCTTCCTCATATCCTGTGTATATAGAGAAAGCTCTGGTGTCTCTTCCTTTTTTGATAAGGACACTAATTGATCATTGGAGCTCCACCCTCGTTTGAACCTTATTACCTCCCAAAGACCTACCTCCAAATAACTTCATGTTAGGGGTTAAGACTTCAGTATATGAATTTGGCATGGGAGTCGGGGAAGGAAGGTCCCCCAGATCTCAATCATTCAGTCCATGGCTGTGGATGACATTCAATGGTGATTTCAATGGTAATTGTAATTATTTATGGTTTTGCCATGCATGTTAATTTTAGAACCTAAACCTGTTTAGGATGAAACACAGGCTTATTTCTCTAGTTACTAGAGGAATTTAGGCATATCGATTCTCTGAGCTGAAATTTCTTTATCTGAAGTTGTCAGTTAGTAGCAATGGCCACTTTTCTATGTCTCTCAAGGTTATTTGACTGTCTAGTATGAATATGAGCAAATAATTTTTAGGTAATTCTACATTTAAGTCGTAAAAATAACTTCTTAAATAGGGCAAAGCATGAGTGTCCCTTTAAAACTGCCCGGTGCCATAATGTGTTAACAACTTAGTTTTTGAATGAATTTTTTTTTGTCTTTTGTCTTTTGTTGTTGTTGTTGTTGTTGTTGCTATTTCTTGGGCCGCTCCCGCGGCATATGGAGGTTCCCAGGCTAGGGGTTGAATCGGAGCTGCAGCCACCGGCCCACGCCAGAGCCACAGCAATGCGGGATCCGAGCCGCGTCTGCAACCTACACCACAGCCCACGGCAACGCCGGATCGTTAACCCACTGAGCAAGGGCAGGGACCGAACCCGCAACCTCATGGTTCCTAGTCGGATTCGTTAACCACTGCGCCACGGCGGGAACTCCCTGAATGAATTTTTAAAAACTTTTTCAGACATTTTATAAGTTTAGTCATATATATATATATATACACACATGTGTATATATGTGTATATTTGAACACTAAAGGAGAAAAAGGTTAAAAATGACTTCTTTGACAGATTGATTAAGGTTTGGGTTAATTTCATTTTATTTGATTAAGTTTACTTGTCCCTATTGCAAGCTGGCATCAGAATTGTCATTCTGGAGCTGTATTCCACAATCTGAAACCCTCCTCACTTGTCTGTGTGCATATGAGTACACAGACATTCAAGCACACTCATAAGTATAACTGCAAGTTTGCCTCTGAGTGCATAGTTCTGAAATCTTAATATGCTACTTTTTTTTCCCCTTCATAAACAATACAAAGAAGTTGACAGGTCTGAAAGGGGCTTATGTGAAAAGATAATTAAGAGCTTTAGAGAGTGTCAAGAGTCAATAGCTCAGCACTGTCAGCACTCAGGAGTGTTACAGGCTATAATTAGATGGCATGGAGGTGTAAGGCATGTTTGGCAGTTGATTCCTGCATGATCTCCAATGGAAAAACAAAGAGCAGGCTCCATGAGGTAACAAGCAAAGTGGGGAACAGACACACTGAAGTCAGACCTTTCATGCATCTCTCTTTTCCCAGGGTACATCATTTGGTGAAGAGCTTCTTTGCTTTTCAGTTGGCGTGTGTATGGGACATTTAGTTCATGTTCATCATTCCCACAATCCTCTTGGCCTTGTGCTGCAGACCTCCCTAACCCCCCATAAATTAGAGTGCAGACCTGCAGTGCCTGTGGGCACAGCCCACTCCACATTTGTGTGCTGATTTTGGACTCTGGAAAAATTGAACTGATATAGGGCAGAGAGAGTTGATTTCTAGCAAGAGGACATTTTCCAAAGATCTCTGCAAAAGTCCAGAAGAGTCTTTCCATAAGTGAGGATGAAAAGTCAAAAGGCATGGAAGGTCTGGATTAAGATGCCTCAAACCCTGAAAAGATTGTGGGGAACAACAAATCATATGAAGCTCGAACTTAATCATAAAAATAATAAAAACTATGTACTTGAAAGTACAGTGTTCTGATTTTCCCCATTATGATTATTTCAATGAAAAAATAAAGTCATACAACCATATACTAATTTTTTGCAGATGCTTTTAGTGTTTTTATTGACTGATGCTTTAGGTGTACTCAGCCTATTTTCTCTCTAGTTGTGTTTTTCAGTTGGGAGCAAAATATACCTTGATTGTACTGATAATACTCTACTTCTGTGGTATTAAAAGATAGACCAAGGCATTTAAAAAATTTTACAAGTTTGAGCAACAATTGATTCGAATTGGGCAGCATCCAGTCTAGTAGATAGAAAAGAGCTTTAAGGAGCTATACAAAACAAGACTTTTATAGGCAGAAGGGAGGAACAAGGATGTTATCTTAGGCAAAAAAGTGGGCTACTTATTATGGTTTTGTTCTGTTAGGGGATGGCAGAGGTCTCTCAGGCAGATTATCTAGCTAGTGCTGACCAGGAGATTCCTGACTGAGTGATTTAAGATTCCATTTCTGGGAGAGCAGAATCTATAATTAAGTTAAGTCTCAATTTGGTAATGTAGGGCTTAGCATAAGTCACTCCATTTTCAGCCTATTGTCTTCTTTTTAACAGTAGATTCCAAAGCACTGTCCATGTTATTGGGCTAAACTGCAAATTTCTCAGTCAATAGTCCTGGTCAAAATTGAGCTTAAAAGTGTTTTATTGTAAAGAAGTTGTAATTGAATAATATTTAATTAAAAACTGTATTTTAATAATATTTAAGTGATATATGTAAATATTTAAATATAATGACATAAATTGAATAAATACAAATTGTAGAGAATACATTACACAAAATTGGCTTGAAATCAGCCAGTAAACCTTTAAAACATACCTATTTTTTTTTTGTCTTTTTGTCTCTTTCTAGGGCCATACCCATGGCATATGGAGGTTCCCAGGCTAGGGGTCCAATGGGAGCTGTAGCCGCCGGCCTACGCCAGAGCCACAGCAAGACAGGATCTGAGCCGCATCTGCCACCTACACCACAGCTTATGGCAATACCAGATCCTTAACCCACTGAGTGGGGCCCCAGATCAAACCCACAACCTTATGGTTCCTAGTTAGATTCGTTAACCACTGAGCCATGACAGGAACTCCAAAACATAACTATTTTTTAAGTGATTGAAAATGTATTTCTTGCCTCTAAGAACTCTGTGATCAAATAATAATCCCAAAAAGACCTATTTTTTTTTAACATTTTCTTTACATCTTATTGGAACAAATAGTTACAAAATATTGCAGATAAGATTGAAGTCCTTCTCAATTTTGTTAACATTCTCTTTGTCCAAAGACAATTACTTTCATGAATTTTAAATAATTTACATTTTCATCTATATGTCTGAAAAATAATAGAATATTATCATGTGTTTTGAAAGTTATGTAAGTAATGTCATATTAAACATGGCATTCTGTAATTTATCTTAGTTTACCCTAATGTCATGTTTTTTTGAGATCCATCCATGTTGTTCAATAACTGGTTCATGTATCATTCCATTTTATAATTAATGACAATGAACCTGGAAAGGTAGTTTGAAATGGATCGTGGAGGTCCTCAAGTGCCACATTAAATACTTTGGACTTTATCTGTGGTGATTGGTAAGGGAAAAAGTGGAGGATCGCAGAACATTTCTAAGTAGTAAATGGTGTAAGATCTGAGTATCAGAAGATGAGTATGAGGACAGTAGGGAAGCAGATTGAAAGAGGAGGGCTTTCTGGGACTAAAGTTAAGACTATAATTCAGAGAAAATTATAATAACCCTGTAAGATATAATGATGGCCCCCAATGACTAAAATTTAGTTAGTTTCCAATTTTTCTCTTTAATAAACAAAACATATGAATATTTAAGTATATGTCTCTCTCTGGGAGGGCATTCCCCCATATATTTGTAGGATACAAATTATACCCATTTTGGTCAATTTTCCACGTTAATGTAATATTTTAGGCTTTTTAACTCCCAGAGAACAAAGAGAAGAAATAAAAATAATCTGATGATGTGGACAGATGCAATCAATAAATGGTACCTGAATTCAAACCTATTAAAATTGAATATTGTGTCGCTTTCCTGAGTGGTTTTCCATGATTTGTCATTGGTTTGTTACTTTTCTGAAGGGATAAATGTTATCAGTGATTCTTAGAAATTTTTATCATACTTCCAGAGCTCAAAAGCAACTCAAAGCATGCAGAAATTTAAAGATCACAGTCTACAAGTCCAGGTGCCAGATTCCTTTCTGAAGGCAACCTCAAGACGCAACAACCCCAAGTTATGCAGCTCCTCAACTGGCAAGAGTATGCAATAGTTTTTTGGGTTTTTTACTTGTTTTTTTGTGGAAAGGGAGTGAAGATGCAGTCTGGCATTTAGGAAGGAAGCAAACATTCAAAATGGGTGACATATCATTTGCAAACTGTAGCAGTTTTACTTCTTTTCCAATTTGGATTATTTTTATTTCTTTATCTTCTGTGATCTCCATATGAGGATTTTTAAACTATGTTGAATAAAAGTGGCAAGAGTGGACATCATTGTCTTGTTTCTGATCTTAGTGGAAATGCTTTCAGCTTTTCACCATTGAGAATGATGTTAGCTGTGGATTTGTCATATACCGCTTTTATTACATTGAGGTAGGTTCCCTGTGTGCCCACTCTCTGGAGAGTTTTTATCAGAAATGGCTGTTGAATTTTGTCAGAAGTTTTATATGCATCTACTTAAATGATCCTATAGTTTTTATTCTTCAGTTTGTTGATGTGGTATATCACATTGATTGATTTGTAGATATTGAAGAATCCTTGTATACCTAGGATAAATCCCACTTGATTGTAGTATCTGATCCTTTTAATATATTGTTTGTTTAGGTTTGCTAATATTTTGAGGAGTTTTGCATCTATTTTCATCAGTGATAATGACCTACAAATTTCTTTTATTGTATTTTTGTCTGATTTTTGTATCAGGGTGATGGTGGCCTCATAGAATGAGTTTGGGAGTGTTCCTTCCTCTGCAATTTTTTGGAAACTTTTAAAAGCATAGGTGTTATTTCTTCTCTAAATGTTTGATAGATTTCACCTATGAAGCAGTCTGGTCCTGGACTTGTGTTTGTTGGAAGTTTTTAAATTGAAATTTCAATTTCAGTACTTTTGATAGGTCTATTCATATTTTATGTTTCTTCCTGCTTCAGTCTTGGAAGGTTGTACCTTACTAAGAATTTGTCTATTTTCTCTAGCTTGTCCATTTTGTTGGCATATAGTTGCTTGCAGTAGTCTCTTATGATACTTTGTAATTCTGTGGGATCAGTTGTAACATCTTTTCCACTTTTAACTTTATTGATATGGGCCCTCTCCCTTTTTTTCCTGATGAGTCTTGTTAAAGGTTTATCAATTTTGTTGATCTTTTAGAAGAACCCACTTTTGGTTTCATTAATCTCTATATTCTTTTTCTCTGTTTCATTATTTATGCTCTGATCTTTATTATTTGTTTCCTTCTACTAACTTTCAGTTTTGTTTTTTCTTCTCTCTCTGGTTGCTTTAGGTGTAAGTTTAGGTTGTTGATTTGAGATTTTTATTATTTCCTGAGATAAGATTGCATTGCCATAAACTTTCTTCTTAGAACTGCTTTTGCTGTGTCCCATAGGTTTTGAATTATTGTATTGTTGTCATTTGTCTCTAAGAGTTTTTTGATTTCCACTTTGATGTGTTTAGTGATCCATTGGTTGTTTAGTAGTATGTTGTTCAGCTTCTAGGTGTTTGTGTTTTTTGCTTGTGTGTGTGTGTGTGTGACATTGATTTCTAATCTTATAGCATTGTTGTTGGAAACATTGTTTGATATGATTTCAATTTTTTAAATTTACCAACGCTTGATATGTGGACCAAGATGTGATCTATCCTGGAGAATGTTCCCTATGCACTTGAGAAGAATCTATATTCTACTGTTTTTGGTTGGAATGTTCTATAAATATCAATTAAGTTTATCTGATATAATGTGTTATTGAAGGCCTGTGTTTCCTTATTGATTTTCTGTATAGATGATCTGCCCAGTGATGTAAGTGGAGTGTTAAAATCTCCATTATTATGTTACTATTTATTTCTCCTTTTATTGATGTTAGCATTTGACATATATTGTGGTGCTCTGATGTTGGGTGCATATATAATTAAAATTGTTCGATCTTCTTCTTGGATTGGTTCTTTGATCATTATAGAGTGTCCTTTACCTCTTGCGATTATCTTTATTTTAAAATCTTTTTTGTCTGATGTGAGTATTGCAGCTCCAGCTTTCTTTTGATTTCCATTTACATGTAATACTTTCTTCCATCCCTTCACTTTCAGTCTGTATATAACCTTAGGTCTGAAGTGGATCTCTTGTAAGCAGCATATATACAGGTCTTGTTTTTGTATCTATTCAGCTTGTCTCTGTTTTTAGTGGGAATATTAATCAATTTATACTCAATGTAGTTATAGATATACGTGTACTTATTGCCATTTTCTTAATTGTTTTAAATTTGTTAATATTGGAGTTTTTTCTTCTCTTCCTCTTTTGTGATTTACTGACTATATTTAATGTTGTATTTTCTTTTTCTTTTTTTTCTTTTTCTTTTTCTTTTTTAGGGCCTCACCTGTGGCATGTGGAGGTACCCAGCCTGGGGTCAAATCAGCTACAGCTGCTGGCCACAGTCACAATGCAGGATCCAAGCCATGTTTGGACCTACACCAGAGCTCATGGCAACACCAGATCTTAACCCACTGAGTGAGGCCAGGGATCGAACCTACAACCTCATGGTTCTTGTTGGATTTGTTTCTGCTGAGCCATGATGGGAACTCCTGCTTTTTCTTTTTTATGTGTGTGTTTATTACAGTTTTTTGGTTTGCACTTCCCATTGGATATTGATAGGGCAGTTTATATATGTACCAAAGTGTTTTTGGTTGCTGATTTCTTAATTTCAAATATTTTCTTTATTCTTTTCTTTTCTTTTTAGAGCCACACACAGGGCATATGGAAGTTCCCAGGTTAGGGATCAAATTGCTGCTATAGCTCCTGGCCTAGGCCAAAGCCACAGCAATCAGGATCTAAACTGTGTCTGTGACCTACAACACAGCTCACAGCAACACCAGATCTTAACCCACTGAGCGAGGTCACGGATCTAACCTGCATCCTTATGGATCCTAGTCAGGTTCGTTAACCTCTGAGCCATGAAGGGAACTCCCTCAAATGGATTTTCAATGTTCTGCATTTGTATTGTCCTCTTCTTACACTTGCTAGTCTTGATATCATGTTTGTTAATGGGTGATTCCCTACTTTTATGTTTGCATTTACCAGTGAGCTTTCCCATTTGTAGTTTTCTTGTTTCCAGTTTTGGCCTTTTCTTTTCTGTCTAAAGAAGTTCCTTTAGTAGTTGTTGTAAAGCTGATTTGGTGATGCTGAATTCTCTTAGGTTTTGCTTGTCTGAAAAGCTTTTGATTTTTCTGTCTGACTGAAAGAGAGCCTTTCTGGGTAGACTATTCTTGGTTCCAGGTTTCTCCTCTTCATCACCTTAAATATATCTTGCCATTTGCTTTTGACTTAAAGAGTTTCTGCTGAAAAATCAGCTGATATGCTTATGGGGGTTCCCTAACATGTTATTTGTTGCTTTTCCCTTGTTGCTTTTAATATCTTTCTCTGTATTTAAAGTTATCACTGTTGGCAGAAGACATGATACTATGCATAGAAAATCATAAAGATGCTACCATAAAACTATTAGAGTTCATCAATGAATATGGTAAAGTTGCAAGACACAAAGTTAGCACAGTATTTTGCATTTCTGTATACTACCAATGAAAGTTCAGAAAGAGAAACTGGAGAAATTATTCCATTTATCATCACATCAAAAAGAATAAAATATCTAAGAATAAACCTACCTGAAGAAACAACAGACCTATACTCTGAAAATTATAAAGTGCTGATGAAAGCAATCTAAGGTTACACAAACAGATGGAAAGAAGTATGATGCTTTTGGATTGGATAAATTAGTACTGTCAAAATGAGTATACTACCCAAGGCAATCTACAGATTCAGTGTAATCTTTATCAAGTTACCAGTAACATTCTTCACAGAACCAGGACAAAAAAAAATTTAAAGTTTATTTGGAAAAACAAAAGACCTCAAATAGAAATGGAACTGGGGAATCAGGCTTCCTGACTTCAGTGTATACTGCAAAGCTATAGTAATCAAAACAGTATGGTCCTAGCACAAAAACAGAAATATAGATCAATGGAACAGCATAGAAAGTTCAGAAATAAACCCAAGCACCGTGGTCAACTAATATATGATAAAGGAGGCAAGAACTTACAGTGGAGGAAAGACAGTCTCTTCAATAAGTGGTCTGGGAAAACTGGACAGCTACCTGTAAAAGAATGAAATTAGCATATTCTATAACAGCATACACAAAAATAAACTAAAAAATGGATTAAGTAAGGCCTAACATAAGGCCAGATAGTATAAAACTCCTAGAGGAAAACATAGGCAGAGCACTCTGACATAAATCACATCAATATCCTGTTTGATCCACCTCCTAGAGAAATGAAAATTTTAAAAAAGTTAAACAAATGAGACCTAATTAAACTTAAAATCTTTTGCATAGCAAAGGAAACCATAAAAGTAAAGACATCCCCCAAAATGGGTGAAAATCTTTGTGAAAGAAGCAACTGACAAGGGATTAATCTCTAAAATATACGAACATCTCATACAGCTTTATATCAAAAAACAAAAAACCCAATTAAAAATTGGCAAAATATCTAAATAGACATTTCTCTAAGGAAGACAGAGAGATGGCCAAAAAGCAAATGACAAAGATGTGTAACATCAGTAATTATTAGAGAAATGCAAATCAAAACTATAATGAGGTATCACCTCATACCAGTCAGAATGGCCATCATCAAAAAGTCTACAAACTATAAATGCTAGAGAGGGTGTGGAGAAAAGACAACAACTGTCCTACACTGTTGGAGATGTAAATTAGTGCATCTACTATGCTGGACAATATACTGATTCCTTAAAAACTAGATATAGAATTCCTATATGACCCAGCAATCCCACTTCTGAGCATATATCCAGAGAAAACTATAATTGGAGGAGACACATGCACCCCAGCAATCATTGCAGCACTATTTACAATAGCCAAGACGTGGAAGCAATGTAAATGTCCATTGACAAAGGAATGGATAAAGAAGGTGAGAGAATTCATACCTTATGCTCCCATTCAAAGGATAAAACATATTATGATTCTCCACTTTCTTCCATGCCAGTCAACACAGATAAAGCCCAGAGTCTTTAATATGGCCCTTAAGGACCTCTACAGTCCAGTGTAACCTACCTTTCTAGGCTCATCATCATTAATGCTCACCTCTATAGTGAGTGTTCTTCTTGAATGCTCATTGGGTCTCAACCATGCTATGGTCTTCCCCAACATGGTACCTGATGTAACTATTGCTGAAAGTTTTCAGATGACACTACCTTGATGAAATCTTTCTCTCCTTACCTCAACTCTACTAGTGCTCTGAAGACACTTTGAAGACACTATTACAATTATTAGCATTGATTTATGAATCTAACTCCTTCACAAAATTCTGAACTTCCAGAGGGCAAGGAAAATATTTCATTCCCTGTTAAATCCCCCAGCATATTGCCATACATGTGGGTTTTCTTTAATAGAGTGAAAACTGGATGAGAAAGGAGCCTTATTTCTCTTAATCATTCCTCTGCCCTTGTACTTAGTACAGTACTTGGCATAAAAGTCCTCATAAATATTTTTTAACTTGTTGAGGGTTGATCAGTTATGGTCTGTAGGCCAATCCAGTTAGACACCTGTTTTTATAAAAGTTATTGGAACACAGCCATGTCCATTCCTATACATATGTGATGGTTTCTTTATAGTAATAGAATAGTTGCTATGTATATGTATTTATGGATGCTTTCTCTATAGTAATAAGTTGCAGTAAAGACTCGTGCACAAAGCCGAAACACTAACTGGCCCTTTATAGAAAAAGTTTGCTTCTGGATAAATGAGAGTTGATGTAGAGCAGGGATATGGAAGAAGAACGATCAGCACAAAATGTTTCTAAAAATATTGAATTTTGATAATACTCAGATTTATCATTTCAAAAGATTGCCCTGCCCTCTTTTTCATCTACATGAATATAGGCATATATGCATGTATTATCAGCTTTCTTACCATTATTTAATGATGAATAATTAATGATAGCTTGAAATGATTATTTGGGACACATATATCCTATATTTGTTTATTGCAGACATTATTTTGGAAAACAATCAGAATTATAAATAAAAAATTATCTTACTCAAATCATACAACCCAACATTTTAAAAATTACATGGATAATTTTATCTGATTGATTTTCAGAGTTTAGTCAAGAAATTTCAGGTTTGTACACATATATTCATTACTAGCTGAACATCCAAGAATGACCTGCATATAATTGCAAGGTAACAATATTATAATCCCATTAGAAACAATAGTACTTATTACATGCTAACTTGTGTTTACCATAAAACCCCATCACCTGATGAATATGCAATTAACCTACTTATTACTCCAGAAAACATCTTAGAAATACACCACATCCACCTAATTTTTAATCTGATCTTTAAAGGCTTTCTGTGAAAGAAAATAATTTTTTCCCAATAAGATATATTATTGGAAACACAACTGTATGTAGCCAATTCACTATGCCATCTGATTTATTTTAATTAGAGGTTAGCTGGTGAATGTGATTACAGTTATAATTATTACAATACCAGTCATCCTCATTTCCATTAGCATTCCACTTGATAGTTGGCAATAAGCAGAAATAAAATATTAGGACTTTTAAGAGAAGAGATTACCAATTAGAACAATTCTCCACTGGCACAAGATAATTATTAATTATGATCATCATAGTAATTATTCGCCAAGCTAAATTTCACTGGCCTACCTGCGTGCAAATTCTCTCTGCACGGCATTCTAACATCAGCAGCCTCCTTATCTGCTCTGAAAATCCTGAAGCAATATTTGTATTAAATACACAGTTGACTGCACACCAAATGGAAAGACAGCTGTGAAGGTACAGGATGGATCTCCATTTCATTAAAGGATCCCTTTCTTTTTGTAGGGCATTGCAAGGAGAGTTCGTAAAAACATATACCCTAAGAAAGGTACTATATTCACATATATATTTTCTGATTACACAGGATAAAACTGAACCAAAACTAGCCTTCTCAGCAACAGCTCTCTCATTCTTCTCCAGAAACCACCATTCATATCCACACTGACACTATTTCTCATAAAGAAAAGAAAATAAACAAATGCAGTTTGAAGATTGTTGATCAGTGAAGGACAGTTACTATGCAGATAAGTTAAAAATATCTACAGGCTTTATGTTGCTGAAATATAAGGCCGTTATTTAGCAATATGCACATTCTTCTACATAAATGCCTATAAATAATTTTATAAAAATAAAACCTCTGTATTCTGCTCCAGGTTTACTATCCAAAGTGTAAGAAGTTTGAGAAGGTTCAAAGGAAAGAAACACCAAAGGCGACTTAGGAAGAAAGATAATTTGCTGGAGTAGGCAGTACTGGCCTGGGATTCAGGTAAGAGCCAATATTGGTCTTGACTCTGAACTTAGGTGGTTACTTTCCTAAAGCCAGTCATTGAATTTATCAGAGGCTCAGGTTCTTTATTTGTACCTGGGGACAATATCCCTTCTGCCTGTTTACAGTAGAGTCAAATGAAATTGTATATGAAATAATACTTATAAGCTATAAAGTATTATGCAAATATAATGCAACTTTAAACAACTTAAAGGAACCACATTAAACTAGGCCGTTTAATGTTTCTTAAAAAAATATCTTGAGTGTTTTATTTCACCAAATTTATGTTTTTACTCAGCAGACTTAGAATTGACAAAAATGGGATTTAGGTAAGAAATTAGTTTCTTCTATCTTGAGATGGGGAAATGTTGCAATAACTTAAAAGGCAAAGTTTCCTTTCCCCATTTTTGGGTATATTTAGAAGGAAAAGGCAGACAAATAATGTTTTGGAAATGAAGAATAGATGGACCACCCAACCGCAAGGCATGTGGGGATAGAGCAAAACAACCCCTGACAATCCCTTTCAGACACAAGACCATGTGCATATGTCATCAGGATGCACTTCCTTGCTTTGGTTGTCTCTGTAGTGACGGCACCAATCAACATATTGCTGATTCTAAATGTGGGGAAAAAGAAAGTAAATTCCAAATGACTTATTTTCATTGCTGTTCATGTTTGCTGCCAGTGTTTGCCTCCATGCTTGAAAACATGAGCAAAGATTTGTCTTTTTGAAGAGCTCTATTTCTCAAGTTTAAATAACTGATGCCCTTAAGGGGATTGAGAAGAGGTAGAGGATGGCCTGGATGCAATCCAGGAAGAGATGCATTTGCTCAACAAAGCAAAAAATGTTTAAAATGAAAAGAAAGCAACTGTAATTTGGCATTTGTTATTGCTTACCTATTTTTCTTGAGTTGGATTAGCCACAAAGACAGACAGATATGTCTCAAGTTGTCTTTGGGCATTTGTCTTTTTAAGTGTTTATAAAGCCCAGCTTTATGTAAATATCAGTGTTATTAAAAATTTTTGGCTCTAATAGTCATTTTCTATGGTAATTTAATTCTGTTATAACTTTAAAAAAATGCATGTATTCTATTCTAGGCCAAATTTCTGAAATATCTGTCAGGAAGAAAATGCTGTAGTATATGATTTTTTTTTTTTTTTGCCCTATGAACTGATTATTTTTAGCAGCTTTTATAAGCATAATAACAGTAATTTTAGCAGCTAATTTACCTAAAATCATTTTGTTCCAAAACCTGAAAGCCCCCAAATCAAAGGGTTCTCTTTGTCTAAAAAAATTAAATCAAAATAAATGTTTCTGGTTTGTTTTAAGAGGAAAAATTAGGGTTTCTTAATGCTCAAATATTTAGTAAGCTCTCAAGGAGGTGTAAGGGGAAGCAATCTGACTGTCATAGGAGAGGAAAAAAATTAAATAGCAGGATTTTTAAATCGTATCTCTTGACACCAATAAATAACAAGAAAGAACTAGCACCATTTTTTAACATGCATGCATACAATACAATAAGCAAATCTGACTCATCTGCCAGCCTGATTGCTTTGTTTAGAATTCTACTGTCAGAAGTAAGGTGGGGAGTGGGGGTATTTATGCAAATTAGACTCTTCCAAACTGGAAGAAAGTTGGATTATTATTATTTTTTTTAAATTCCAAGTTTTAGAAAGTTAGAAGGGTTTTTTTTTTCTTTTTTCTTTTTAACCACATCAGTTTTGAATGAGTGCAAGATCTCAAATCAGGTTAAAAAATATGATCTAGAAACCATGGCTATGAATTTCACAGATTTTTCAAAGCTTTGAAAGCAACTCTGATTTATATTTTGCTATTTTCCTGTATTGCTGTGTGTGTGTGAGGGGGTGGGAAGTAGTACATTTTCGGGTGAGATATTTAGTTCCTGGTTTCTGTATGGGACGACTGTAATCAGTCAGATTAATCTAAGAAATAAACAGCCATTTGTCTGAAGGCTTTGTAAGGTGATGGCTGCTCCAATGTGTTTATATTCAATCAGAATTCATAGGAAGGTACAATATAAATCCTTGACCCCTGGAAACGTCTCTCTAGTATCCTAACCTTGTGGGCATTTGAGGGTTTGTTTTAGAGGGTAGCAGGGGCTGGAAGGATTCAAGGTACTCTAGAACAGTTTTGCAGAGAGGGCATCATTGCAAAATTGACCACAAAATAAGAAGGTGTAAGTTCAAATTCACACCAACAATTAGGAAATTGGAGAGCATGTTCTTCTAGGAAGAATTTGGGGTTTTATGGGCATTGGCTGGAGAATGATTGTGGGGAGATGGTGATCTGTTCATGTGTCATCCAGCCCTCCCTCCCCAACTTGAGTCTTTTTTTTATCTTCTTTTTTTAAAAAATTATTATTATTAAAGTATTGTTGATTTACGATGTTTCATCAAGATCTGATGTACAACAAAGTGATCCAATCACACACATGTCCCTGTGCTGTACAGTATGATCCCATTGCTCATCCATTCCAGATATAACAATTTGTACCCCCAAAACCCCGCAAATGCCCATCCCTCCTATTCCCTCCCCTTCCCACCCTAGGGAAACACAAGTCTGCTCTTCTTGGCTAGGCTTTGCTCCCATTTGTTTGTTTGCTTGTTATTTTTAGAGAGAATCATCTGTTCCATATTTTAGATTCCACAAATAAGTGATAGCGTATGACATTTGTCTTTTTGGCTTACTTCACTTAGTATGAGAGTCTCTAGCTCCATTCATGTTGCTGCAAATGGCATTAGTTTGTCTTTTTTATAGCTGAGTAATATTCCATAGTATATATGTACACATCTTCTTAATCCATTCATCTGTTGATGGACATTTAGGTTATTTCCATGTCTTGGCTGTTGTAAACAGTGCTTCTATGAACATAGGGGTGCATGTATCTTTTTCAGTGAAAGTTTTGTCTGGATATATGCCTAGCAATTGAATTGCTGATCCTATGTTAGTTCTATGTTTAGTTTCCTGAGGTACCTCCATACTGTTTTCCATAATGGTTGTACTGATTTACATCCCCACCAGCAATGGAGAAGGGTACCTTTTTCTCCCCACCCTCTCCAGCATTTATTATTTGTTGACTGTTAATGATGGCCTGTAGGACTGGTGTGAGGTGGCATGTCATTGTAGTTTTGATTTGCATTTCTCTAATAATTAGTGATATTGAGCATTTTTTCATATGCCTGTTGGCCATCCATATATCTTCTTTGGATAAATGTCTGTTTACAAGAGACCCACTTCAGACCCAAGGACACATATGGACTTAAAGTGAGAGGATAGAAGATGATATTACATGCATAAGGAAATCAAAAGAAAGCAGGAGAAGCAATACTCATATCAGACAAAATAGACTTTAAAATAAAGAAAATAACAAGAGACAAAGAAGGACACTACCTGGAGTTCCCGTCATGGAGCAGTGGTTAACGAATCCAACTAGGAACCATGAGGTTGTGGGTTCGATCCCTGGCCTTGTTCAGTGGGTTAAGGATCCGGCATTACCATGAGCTGTGGTATAGGTCACAGATGCAGCTCGGATCCCGCATTGCCGTGGCTCTGGCCTAGCTGGCAGCTATAGCTCCGATTAGACCCTAGCCTGGGAACCTCCATATGCCTCAGGAGCAGCCCAAGAAATGGCAAAAAGACCAAAAAAAAAAAAAAAAAAGAAGGTCACTACCTAATAATTAAAGGATCAATCCAAGAAGAAGAAATAACAATTGTAAAATATATGCACCAAACATAGGAGTACTTCAATATATAAGGCAACTTTTAATAGCCATAGAAGGAGAAATCAACAGCAACACAATAATAGCAAAGGAGCATAACACCCACTTACATCAAAAGACAGATCATCCAGACAGAGAATCAACAAGGAAACACAGGCCTTGATTTAACTTATATTTGTAGAACATTCCATTCCAAAGCAACAGAATATACATGATTCTTAAGTGCACATGGAACATTCTCCAGGATAGATCACATTTGGGTCACAGATCAAGCCTTGGTAAATTTTATTTTTTATTTTATTTTTTACTTTTTTAAATTATTATTATTTTTTTAAGGCTGCACCTGTGGCATATGGAGGGTCCCAGACTAGGGGTCAAATCTGAGTTACAGCTGCCTGCCTATGCCACAGCCACAGCAACACAGGATCTGAGCCACATCTGGGACCTATACCACAGCTCATGGCAACACCAGATCCTTAACCCTCTGAGCAAGACCAGGGATTGAACCTTCAACCTCATGGTTCCTAGTTGAATTTATTTCCACTATGCACTTCAGGAACTCCAAGCCCTGGTAAATTTTAAAAAGTTGAAATTATCCCATGCATTTTCTCAAACGATACTGCTTTGAGACTAAAAATCAACTATAAGAAAAAAACAGAGAAAAACACAAACTCTTGGAAGCTAAACAATATGCTGCTGAACAATCAATGGATGGTTGAAGAAATCAAAGAGGAAATCAAAAGAGACAAAAGAAAACAAAGATACAACAACCCCAAACCTATAGGACACAGCAAAAGCAGTTCCGAGAGGAAAGTTTATAGCAATACATTCTTACCTCAAGAAAGAAAAAAAGCTCAAATAAACACCCTAACCTTGCACTTAAAACAATTGGAGGAGAAAAGACAAAGCCCAAAATTAGCGGAAGGAAAGTAATCATAAAGTTCAGAGCAGAAATAAATGAAATAGAGACAAAGAAAACAATAGAAAAGATCAATGAAACCAAAAGTTGGTTCTTTGAAAAGATCAACAAAATTGATAAACCTTTAGCCAGACTCATAAGAAAAAAAGGGAGAGGGCTCAAATCAATGAAATTAGAAATGAAGAAGGAGAAATTATAACTGACTCCCAGCTGGTCTTGAGCTGAGCAGTTGCTGGGGCTGGGAAGTTCTGTGAGAGTGTTTTGGCTCTTGTAGTGAGGGAGGGAGCGAACAGGGCTGCAGAATTCTGGTCTGTCCCGGGCAGCAACTAGACTAGTCTGGGGCAGTGGAAGAATTCACCAAGTCAAGTCAGAGTAGAGAAAAGCAGATTCACTGAGTACACTGCAAGGGAGCAGCGGGTCGGGCAGCATAATGAGAGTTGTCTGCGCCACAGAGACAGTGGTTTGGTGTTGTTTCATAGAGGAGTTGGCTTTGGGACTGCCTTCTCTGTATTTAACAATATTTGTATAAATGTATTATTTATCATAATCATGTCATATCACTTTTGATAGCAGATTGGGTATAAACCATAAATAACCTGTATAGCAAAGTTGCTCTGCAGTTTATGAAATTCATACTGATGAGGAAAACACTAAAGGAATAAATTTATGAGTGATTTTTCTTTCTTTTTTTTGTAATTAAAATGCCCTATTCCAAGATGATTGAAATACAAGTTCCCAAATTTTATGAGAACATTAAAACACAAATTATCTAGAGATTAATTGATAACTTTCATATTAGGCATATGATAAAGCAATTCAGCATGATGGTTGAAAGAAAGTGAAGTCTTCACTTTAGGGATAAATATCTCGGCTAAGCAGTACACAGAGTACAAATTTTAAGACTTTAAGCTGTGGAGAAAATTCCCACCAGGCTGGATTTCAGGAGATAGAATTAATTATCTGTTGAATTGTTGCCTTCAAACATGCCTTTTGAAGTCCTTGCAGTATCATACTATATTTTGCATGTACCACCCCTAATGTCTTATTTGGTAAATGCTCTAACTTTGCAGTATACCAACTTTTTTCTCAACTTTGTATCTTATCAATTTTATTCCTTGAGAATGCATATTTGAAGATGTGTAAATCTACTGGTACCACATAACAGAAAATAAACAGCATATGCTTATGTTCATCTGGAGATGAACAAATGATAGAACTGGAAAGTGAATGACCAGTGTGAGAAAGATGTCACTTCCTTGAGATTCATGTGTCTTTGTGGGGGAATGCACTGAAGTAGGGCAGGCTCCTCAGGGTCATGCATCTCAGAGAGCTCAGTCAGGACACTGAGCCAGGCCCTGATGGGAAACTGGTTGGTCCTTCCTTTAAACTACTTAACCAATTCCTATCTGAGCTCTAGTTTCATGGTTAAAACTTGACCTCAGGCAAACATTAAACTCATATGCTTCATATCCCCACAATTATTTAAATCATGTCACCTTTATTGGTTGCATTGTGGGAGGGAAAATTCTCTGACAGATTCTCATCTCTTCTTCCTATAAATGTAGCCCCCAATTTTGTGGAACTTCACTGCTGACATGTTCCTCAGCTTTACTGTCTAGACTACTGTTTCTCAATGTTGAATTTGTATGTGAAGTACTTGGATCTTGTTTGGATGGAGATTTTCATTCAGGATGTCTGTATGGGGCCTGGGGTTCTGCATTTCCAGCACGCTCCTAGAGGATGCCAGAGATGCTAGGGACCACATTTCAAGTAGAAATAGTTTAGATTATAGTCTATTAAGTGTTATCTGCAGTCACTTTGAAATTTTCAATATAAATTATTTTGAAGCAGGTCTAAAGCTTACAGTAAATTTAATTCCATGTGATAATGTAATGGTATGAAAATATAAAACATGACTAGCAGTGGAAGTACTTCAGTTTTAATGGAACTCACCTGTGATGTGAGAAGAATGTATAAGAATGAGTAAACTTCAAAATAATTTAAATCTATCACTCTGGCCCATGTGCTATAGACATAAAGATAAATACAATTTCCCCTCCTCCCCAGATTTTAGCTCCTGACTCAATATTAGTCTCCCCAACACTACCTTTGTCATAAATCCTGCTCATTTTCCTAATTCCCCTAAATGATTCTGGCTCCATGTCTTCTCCAGTGATGCTCTTTTCCATTCTACTCCAACCTCATTCCTCCATAATCTGTTTGATCCATCACATGGCATCCTCTAACCACCATATCCCATTTTCCACTCAGCCACAATAGTCCATTGATGCCAAAACTCTTGCAGTCTAGAGGAACCTACAGTGCATTTTCCTATCCCTTGCCTTTTCTTGCTCTCAGTTCTCTCTTTATCAGGTTTAATTCAGTAGTCGCTATCATATAATCACTCCCTTACCCCTCACTCATTCATGTATCAGCTTGGCAAAACCACAGTGCTGCTTATGGTAGGCTATGATCCCCAAAGACAACCCAAGTCCTAATTCCAGAAATATGTGAATGTTATCTTACATTGCAAAAGAGACTTGGCAGATGTGTTTAGGTTAAGGTTCTTGAGATGGGGAGATTATCTGGCATTGTCTGAAAGGGCCCAAAATGCAATTGCATTTGTGTCCCTATAGGACCAAGGCAGAGGGAGATTTGACAGACACAGAAAGCTGAAGACAGTGTAATAATGGAAGCAGAAAGGGATTTGAAGGTGCTATGCTGCTGGGTTAAAACGTAGAGGAAGGAGGGAGCTCCTGTTGTGGCTCAGTGGTTAAGGAGCCTGACTCATATCCATGAGGACAAAGATTCAATCCCTGGCTTCGCTCTACAGGTTAAGGATCTGGTGTTGCAGTGACCTGTGGTGTAGGTAGCAGATGCAACTCAGATCCAACATTGCTGTGGCTGTGGCTGTGGCCAGCAGCTACAGCTCTGATTTGACCCTTAGCCTGGGAACTTCCATATGCTGCCTGTGCGGCTCTAAAAAGAAAAGATAAAAAAAGATGAAGGAGCCATGAGCCAAGGAATGCCCTTGTAGAAGCTGGAAAAAGCAAGGAAACAGATTCTCCACTAGAGGCTCTAGAGGGAGAGTGGCCCCACTGACAACTTGAGGAACTGATTTTGGACTTCTGGCCTCCCAAACTGTAAAAGAATACATTTGTGTTGTTTAAGTCACTAGTTCATGGTAATTTGTTATAACAGCCCTAAGGAAAGAATACACTGCCTACATCAGTTCTCTGCTTACACTGTGCTGACACTCGCACAGCTGAACATGGTGTCAGAGAGTCACACAGCCATGCTGGCCAGACTCACTGTAAATAAAGATCTGCAAGTAAGCCTTGGTTGTGCTCTGAAATCCTATTATATTATAAACTGCTCATACTTTTCTACCATCATAGAATATGTTCCATAACTTCTCAGCTTTCTAGCACTTCTGTTCTTTCAGCTGATGAAATACTGTTTCACCAAAACCAGAAACAAAACCAGAATCAATCAGAAGCAAACTTGAAGAACTTCAGCAAGCCCCCACCATTTTCCGTGTCTCTGGCCTTTGACCAGTTCCCTCCAACCCTGTTACTGTAGTCAACTGTTCTCACCTGAAGCTAAGGCCAACACCTCCACTTTTATGCCATCTGTCATCTCCTCTGCCTACTCAAGGACACATTCTCTTCCTTCTTCTGCACCAGACATTTTTTTCTCTTTTGATTTGCTCATTGCCAAAGCCTAAGAATTCTATTATGCTTCCCACTCCAGGTAGAGCCCTATCTCTCTCCTCCATTTTACCATAAAAGAAAGATATATATGAATATATATATATATATATATATATATTCATCCTGCTACCTTTACTTCTACTCCTCCTGTTGTCTCTTAATTCTCCTAAAATGGACTTTTACCCTATCATCCAATAACAGTGCTCTTGTAAATGTCGCCCATGCTTTTGATATCTTCGCATCCACAGGTAAATCTCTGTCCTTTCTTACTTGTCTACCAGCAGCATTTGCCTCGGTTGACCACTTGGTTCTCTGAAGCACTTTCTTCACTAGGTTTGCAGCAAACACCTTCTGCTGGATTTTCTTCTGTCTTATCAGTCACACTCTCACCCTGATCTCTCACTTAACATGGCACTGCCCCAGAGTGAAGTCCTTGCACCTCACTTCTTCTCTGTCAGTGCTCATCCTTATTTATCACGTCCAATTTCATAGCCTTAGTGCATATCTATTACCGATGAATCCCAAATTTATGTAAATTAGAACTTCTCTCCTAAACCCCAGATGTGTATATGTAACTTCCCACTCAGTGTCTCTCCTCACTTAGACAGTAGACACCTCCAATTTAACATGTCTATTGAAAGATTTGATCTTCCTCACAAAAATAAACTCCTTCTGGGGTCTGTCCAGTCCTAGTAGATGGGCAACAACTCATTCTGCCCAGGTTAGACCAGAAACATGAGATCATCCTTGACAACTCTTTTTTTCCTGTGTTCCGTATTCACTGCGTCAGCAAATCTGTCCACTCAGTCTTCAGATTTTTTTTTCCAGAATCTGACATTTCTCACTACATTCATTTCTACTGTAGTCCTTGCCACCCAGAGATCTCACTCACCTGGATTATGGCTATGAATATTCTTAGCTTCTGCGCACTCGCAAACTTTCTTCTCCACGCATTGATTGGCGTGATGTTTTTAAAGAACCTGATACAGATCATACTACTTTTCTACTTTAAACTCTTGATTCTGACTTTTACATCATTTTAGCCAAACCAGCCTCCTTGCTGTCCCTCAGACACTCTGGGAACACTCCCAGTTTTTAGTGTCTGTGACTGTGCTCTTTCCTCTACATCTTTCTTCAGATACTCCTGTAACTCACTCCCTTGTTTCTTTCAAAAATGTCACTTTCTTAGTGAATCCTTTTCCAACTGTCAGCTGAAATGTATACCCTTCCCCATCTCCCCAAGGTATCGCTCATCACCTTCCATTAGCCTCTAATATTTTTTATTGGTTTATTGTCTCCTTCATGCAGGAGACTAACATGCAGAGCTCTTAAGATCAGGGAATTTTACCTATTTTTCATTACTGCACTGAACACTGCCTGACATATAATAGGTACTCCATGAATAATATTTGAATGAATGAATAAATGAAGAAATGAATAAATGAAGTAAGTTACAGCCACTGCCCTCCAAGAAGCCAGACTAGTAAATAGATGAGTCCCATGAGAATGGACAGAGATGAACCAGAGGTGTGTGCTGAGTGTGCCCTGGGGTGACAGTGGATGATATTTCATAGATGATACAAACACTTAGACTATATTGAAGAGACTGAGCTAGTAGGAGTATGCCATTTGTTCTTTTCCGTATTTTCCTTGATGTTTTCAAACAATGAAACTTCCTTTTTCCTTGAGAAATCCAATTGAGGAGTGAACAAATGATATATTCTGATATTTCATTTTCAAAAATAAGTGGCTCTTATGAACTTCAAATATTAGTGCCATATACTTTCCAGTGTTTTCATTGTGTTTGTGTGTCATGGGGGTTAGAAACGGTGGGAAGTACTTAGAAGGGAAAGCATATAACCTGGCACCTTGAATATTTGCTCTCTTTTCCCCACTTTTTTTATAGTGAACATTTTGAAAACTACAGAAGTTGAAAAATAGTACAGTCATTAGTCACATTCTCTTTATGTAGATTCATCAAGAGTTAATATTTTTCCCCATTTGGTTATATATACATTTATCTCTATATATACGTCTGTATTTCTGGGTGTATTGTTCCATGAACCATATGAAAGTTGTGATAAACGTAACATTTCATGCCAACATATTTCAATATGCATCTGCCAAGAATAAAGACATTAACCACATACTACTTTCATACATATAAATTATTTATTCAATAATATCTAGTATGTAGCCTTGCATAACTTCTATTTGCCTGAAGAAAAATATTGTTTATAGCTACTTATTTCTAATCCAGAAATGGATCCATTTTCCTCCTTTGTGTTGATGTTTTGCCTTTAGTCCATTTTAATCTAGAACACCATTTATCCCACCATTTTTGTTTATTTGTTTTTTATGTCATAAACTTTTTGTGTGTATGTGTCATTAACTTTTTAAAAGAGTCCATGTAGGTTGCACTGTGAAGTGTCCCACGTGATGTATTTGTTTCCCCATGTTTGAATTTATGTAAAATAACCAGTAAGAATACCCTTTGGGTCCCAAATGTACTTCTTATGCTTCACAACAGAGACAGGATTTGTCACTACTGGTGTTGCTAATTTTTATCACTTGGTTAAGGTAGTGATTGCTGTATCTCCTTATTGTTCTGGTATATATTTACCATTGTAATTAATGAGAAATCTTATTAATGAGAGTGTCCTTCTTGAAAAAGAAATATTTTTGGAAAACCTTTTCTATATACTGCTGAAGGCAACTATAAAGTCCCCAAACCTCTAAGTGGTATGATGCTTGTGTCAGTTGAGGAGTTAGGACACTTCCTGATGTTGTGTATGCCATTGTGTACCACTTTATTAGTTTAAGAATCTTCAAAACAGAAACAGACTGGCAGACATAGAGAATAGCCTTGTGGTTGCCAAGGGGGCGGGGGGTGGGAGTGGAATGGCCTGGGAATTTAGGGTTAGTAGATGCAAACTATTATATTTAGAATGCATAAGCAATGAGGTCCTACTGTATAGCACTTGTATAGCACAGGGAACTATGTCCAATCTCTTGAGGTAGAACATTATGGAAGATAGTATAAGAAAGGGAATGTATATGTATATGTATGACTGGGTCACTTTGCTGTACAGCAGAAATTGGCACATTGTAAATCAACTATACTCTAATTTAAAAAAATAATATAATATATATATTTTTAAAAATAATCTTTATATCCTAGTCAATCCTGTGGGAATCCAGTCTCTGGGAAAACAGTTAGGGAAACATGAGAGGGAAGACATGCTGGTGTGCCCCTGACTCTCAGAGGTGTCTATGCTGACCCATTGAGTTTAGAATAGCACCACCCCTCACCCAGGCCCCAGTCATCCTGGGCAATGATGAGTGTTAAAGTTGCTCTTTAACCAATGCCAACAGAGTTTAGTGAACAGAAGAAAATAATTCAGTTTATCATACTCCAATAAAAGATTAGAAAGCTAGATTTTAGAAAATAATATAACATTATAGGAAGCAAAGTAAATCATAATTATATTATCTACTTTCAAAAGCGCTAGTGTTCTCGTGTGCTCAGTGCCCTCACCATTAAGAAGACACATTTGAGGCTGGAAGATCTGACTGTGTGATAGCAAACAATCGCTGGGTTTTTATTATTATTATTATTTTTACCCAGAAAACAGAAATAATGATGGTTATAACACAGGGTTGTTATTAAAATGGAATGAGACAATGTGGGTGACAAGCATAGTGCAGTGCTTGGGTATGTGATAGTAAGTGTTCAATGACTGTTTCACAGTTTATGTAAAATATACCCATTTTTACAAATCTGGAAAAATAGTAAACACTCTGTTTTGAAGAGATTTGAATCTTTTTCCCATTTCAAATATAGGCTTAGGTTTAGTTGTCAGAGAAGTAAATCTGGCATTTTTCTGGCCTTAATTTGGCTTATTGAAGAGATAATGATTATTTTAAGACTGAATTTCAGAACAAACCTGTTTCATAGTGTTTCTAATTTACATGTGTCCACACACATGATTCCACGTTCTCATCTTTACAGTGAGATTAACAATGGCTATTTTTTTAACACCTGTGGAAATATCAAGAGGACTGATTTCTGTTTTTGATAAAAAATAATCTGTGATTAGTTCCTAATTCTCTAAGCAAATAGGAAACTAATACTATTTCCTGGAGCATACAAGAAGGTATCAAAGCAAAGTTGGACTATGTAATTTAGTATCTGTGTTCAAAGAGATTGGCATTTTGGACCCTCTAAATAGTGACTAGCCTTCTAAGCAAATCAGTGTTTAGGGACTTTTGATAGGTTCAGAAATTTGTTTTCTAAATAACTTACAGTAATCAATATGAATTTGGGGTGCATTTTATCTGAATTCCTCTTTTGAAAGTGATTGCATGCTGTGCAGATGAGGGAAAAGATAAAGGCAGAGGCCTGTTGGGGCTGCATTGCTGCAGCTGTGGATTCAGAGATAAGGAAAGCAGGTCTTTCTTCCACTGGACTCATAGGACTGAATGGAACAAAGAAACAAGATTTTTTTTTTTTTTTTTTTACCTCCATGTCCTATTCCATGTTCTCTCTTTCTGACCCAGGATTCAGGATATCAGTGCTTAAGCATATTAAGATACAGACATCAAGACTGATATCTCAACATTCTTATCTCTAGCAGAAAGCAAAACCCAGGTGACGTCAGTGGTGTAGCGGCACCCAGAGCAAGCTCAGCCTTATCTCCTGGTGTCATCAGAAAGTGTCAGAACTCTGCGGTAGTTATTCATTGAAGTAGGTATATTAGGGAAGAAGCAGATGAGTTACTTTTACCATCAGCTTGTGAATTGATGGCTTATGAAAACACTGATGGTGTGATCTGCATGTGTACCTGAATGATGCAGAGAAGGCTGTTGGTGTAAGAGTTCCAGAATCATCCTCTGATTCCTACCGAGATATCAAAATGAGTACGGGTGGTATCTTAACATGATGGATAAGCATGGTGATTTTTTAAAATCAGTGTTTTCCTACCACACATACTTGGGATTAATGGAGGACGTTTCATGTGTGGGAAATGTTACTATTTCAGATTTTATAGCAATCAGGATCACTATTGTGAGTATCTTAGGATATATAGAACTATATATGATAATCACATTCTGAGGTAGCTGCAAAATTATTGAAGGCAGTGATATAGTGACCCCAAGGTGGGGAGTTATGTAGAAATTTGGGGTCTAGCTTTGAAAATCAGGTTTTGCTGGTGCAGGTGATTTGGAACCTTGGTGTATGCAGAAAACTCCCAGCAGACCAACTAGGAAAATCTGTGACATTATATCATGTAGCTTTTGCTAGATAACAGACCACCTCAAAACTTTAACACTTCAGGCAATGCTATCCAAGTATTTGTGGCTCATGATTTGTGGGTCAGCAATTTGTACTGGGCTCTACTGGGCAGTTCTGCTCTTGGGGCTGGGGTTCTCTCATCACATCTAGTGGCCAGCTACTCGGTTAGCTGAGGCTGGCTGCCTGGGATGGCCTTTAGCTATGACACTTCTCTACAGTTTCTGATCTTTTAGTAAAGTAGTTCAGTTTTGTTCACAGTGCATCTGGGCATGTTTCCAAGAAAACAAACAGAAATGTGCAAGGTGTCTTAAGGCCTAGCCTCAGAACTGGCACATCTGTACTTCTGCCACATGTTATTCATGTAGGAAAATCACAAGAGGTGGGGACCTAGACTCCACCTCAAGTCACATTGTAAAAATTGTGATAAAAGTGGAGTTCCCGTCGTGGCGCAGTGGTTAACAAATCCGACTAGGCACCATGAGGTTGCGGGTTTGATCCCTGGCCTTGCTCAGTGGGTTAAGGATCTGGCGTTGCCATGAGCTGTGGTGTAGCTTGCAGGCTAGGCTCGGGTCCCCTGTTGCTGTGGCTCTGGCATAGGCTGGCAGCAACAGCTCCGATTAGACCCTTAGCCTGGGAACCTCCATATGCCTTGGGAGTGGCCCTAGAAAAGGCAAAAAGACAAAAAGACAAAATAAAATAAAATAAAATAAAGAAAAAATTGTGATAAAAGGAGGGGGCTATTGTGCCTAGTCTCGTAAACAGTCTACCAAAGGCTCCTTCAGTAAGTAATGAGTTTGCTTGGTGATACCTGGGCCCTTTTCCAGGTCTATTAGAAAGGCCACTGCTCTTTTGAGCTAACTTTCTTCCATTGAAGAAATGAGGAAGTAACAATGGTCCAATATCGATCTCTTACAAAACCCGTTAGTGGGTATGGAAGTCTAAGGTAGCATGAAACACTTCCATGGGTTAGATATTTGGAACAATCAAGAGTTTTAAGATAGATCAGGAAATGAAAAGGATTAAAAACAAGTAGTTAAATTCCAGCTGAAACTATTGTTCTTAGCCCATGGGAGTGAGTTGGGCCAGTTGGAATATATTTAGGAATGAATTAGGCTGTATATGCCATGCATGATTCTTTCTCGAATCTATACAAAATGCTTCATGCTCAATTTTTTATATTTAATTTTGCCTGTAAGATAACTAAAATAAATAGCAGTGAAGTGTAATGTTTTGAAATAATCCCAGTTTTCAACTGCTCTTAAAGTAGAAAGCAACAGGGCTCTATGTGCTTTTCTCCACTGACTTAACACTTATTGTTTATGCTGCCTAGAATAGTTCTCTTTAATTGATACTTGGCTTGATATCCTTTTAAATTATTAAAGATTGGAGGCACTCATTAAATGAGAGATTAAAAGACATGGTAGACACAGCTAATTACTAAAGGCCCAAGAAGGAACATGAAATGCATTTTATCTAAGGCTTTAGTGGATTGTAAAAGTAAATGAATGGTTTAGTGAGAAACCAGTTGGAGTTAATCAATTGAGCAAAACTATAGGGAAGCTATTTGAGCCTAGATTTGAAGGGTTTATAAGTAATCATAGTTAGAGACTTACAGCTGTTCCCTATTTCTTTACTTTTAGACTCTTGAGCTGTTAATTGGTCAGGAAATTGGGTCCAAGCTCATCATCCAAGCTAATGATGACTAGAGGAAGGCAGCTTATATGTCTGTGGGGAAGGTCTGCATTGCTAAACACTAGCAGGTCAGAAGTCGGCGTGAATTCTTTTGTGGCACGTTGTGATTTAAAGGCTATCATGAATCATTCTGGAGGCAAAGCTCTGAGGAGGTGTATTTTCAGCTTCCTCACTTCCTGAACTTTTCAACCTCTCAACTGCTCCTTTAGCTTCCAAATCATCGGCCATGTGTTATTTTTGCCTGCTTACTAAGAGGGAAGGTGGGTTGTTGACACAGGCACTGCTGGCCAGTGAGCTTAGTAACATGATATGAAGATTTTCACCACTTAAAAGTCATTGGTTCAACACGACTCAGATAGGTAATGACTTAAAGTTATTCTGACCTGACAGCTGTTTAGAGGCCCATTTGAAGTGAACTATTTCTCGGTTTGCCTCCAGACAGGGGACATGTTGCTGCTGGGGATTGCAAAATGTCATCTCTGTTGGAATCTTACATAGCAGCAAGGCTCAGTGTTGAGTCATCATCACGAAGGCTAAAATAGCATGCTCCCTAGAATGAGGAACATTTGGCTGGCTTTTGTGTAAAGGTTTTGAGCCCTGTGGAAAAATAATATCGAGTTAGTTTCTCCCCAGAGTCAAAGTCACTCTACTTACAAGTTTAATGACATTAAGTAGTTAAAGACACCAGGGCAACATTTAACACATTACTAAAAATTGATGAAAGCTTCATATAAAATGTGTTTAATGTCCCTTTCTTGGCCTTCAACAATTAGCCCCTTCTACCATGCTTTCTAATCGCTTATTTAATGAACATCTCCAATTGGAAATAAGTGCCTGCCAGCCACTTAAGGAGAGATTTAGGCACTAGAAAGGATAGGGTTCAGAGGGTTTTAAATCACCGAGGGCTTAGTCATTTCCAGCTTCACAAAATTCCTGTTGAAAAGGCCCATAGTTCAGAGACAACAATCAAAGCAGATAGCAGAAGAAAGTGTGAGAGTAGAATGGGATGGCAGTTAGGGAAATGGAATATGACACGTCGGTTAATAATAAAACTTTGTTTAAAAACTGCATGCACTGAAAGCGGTTGTGACAGGAGGACATACTCTAACTGCAGGGTTTCAAAGTTGTCGAGAGTAGCTCGTCTTCTAATTGTGTGCCTGAATCTACATCAAGGACTCTAATAATACTTTCTCTGACATAACCTTTCTTTTCACTGTTCAGTGATTGTCATTATATCCAATGAGTGCCTATTGTAAGAAATGTAATAACTTATTTCCGATTTTATATTAAACTTTATGCAATGTTAGTGCAGAGTATGCAAAGATTTTAATCTGGGACATCCATTTCTCATGCTTGATCGTGCTAACGGTCAAATCCTGTTATCGTATGGCCTCTTTTATATAGTTGTGTCTTACCTTCACAGTGAATGTACACTTCCTTGGAAAGCAGCACTCATTTCTTTTGTTTCCTTTTACCTCCTCAAATTGTTGAAGGTCATGCTGAGAACTTGGCTGGTGGCTGATGAGTGACTTTTTAAAGTCATTTTTGAGTTCCTTTGAGTATAATATCAAATTGCGTTACTCTTATTGTTGTTTGTCACAGAGTCCAGAGTGTAAGGCAGGTGGAAGAACTATGTTTCTTCTCACTCTCCACCCATCCTGTGGACCTAAGGCCTGAGTATAGGAAGTGCATGCTCAGTGATTCCCAGTGTGCCATGTCTGGGGCAAGTCTGTCTTTCCTGTGATTATGAGATTTACAAACTGACTTGGACATTCCATGTGCTAAGCATTGTGCAAAATGAATGATGGTGAAGCCAAAGGAGCAAGGAGATAGAGGCCTAATTCTACAATCCACCTTACTGTTTCCTAGGGAGCCAAGCAGAGGAAATGAAGCAGAGAATTTCTTTATTTTGTCCCTTCGTTACTCAAAACCTGTTATAGCAGGGATTTTTTTACTTGCCTGATATATGCAGCCTGATACACTTTGAAGCCACCCTGATCTTACCCAGTGTTAGTTGATGTTTTTCTGTGTTTTCTGTATTAACAGAATATGCTTTCAATTTTCCTTTCCCTTGACTTCCATTCATCCTGCAAAACTTTTCTAACATTTTCTCTTTTTTTTCAGTACTTTGCTCTAGCTCTGCTCAACAATTGTTTATTTACAACTGCTCTGATTAGACTTTGGTTTCACCTTTATTATTATTGCACATATGGCATTGATTTGTAAATATGTATTTCTTTATTTCTCCTGCTAGTACAAGAACAATTGAATGGCACAGATGACATCTGCAGTTGTTACATAAATGTTTCCTTCTCTTCCCTATTCCTTCCCAGTGCCAGGATATGTATGTATACCTCGTAAGCATTGTTAAAAGTACTGAATTTGGGAGAAAAATTAGTTTTTATTTAAAAATTTCTGAGGTAATAGGGTTCACTGTTGATATCAGAATTGAAGTTTATTTTCTATTGAAAATAATCTAGCAGTTTTAATGTGTGTCTTGCAGATCAAACTGATATACAAAATACTTCTAAATGTGATAGTACTCTAATAAACTTCACTTGAAAATGATAGCATTAATGTCAGTTTTTAAGATGGTTGAGGAATAACAAAAATTATAATGAACTTGTAATTAGATAATGGTTTAGAAGCTTTTCATATACTGAATCTATCATAATATAGTTTTTGAGGCTGAATAACTAAACCAATTAAGAAAATGCCTAGTAGGATGGACAAGAGACTGATCTTTAGGAAAAAGGGCAAGAAATGGAATATTTTGATTATCATCAAATTCACTCCTAAGTTGATAACTTTATACTTTGTTAGAAGAGAAATGTGTGGAGTTGGCATGCTTGATTCCCTCAAGTCTGAATAACACATCATTCATTAAGTGGCTTTTGTATCTTAATGACTTGTTGCTAAATCAGAGTGTGGGCTCCTGGGACCATCAGCATTTCTATTACCTGGGAGCTTGTTGGAAATGCAGACCCTATGCTTCCACCCAGACCTTTGCAACAGCAACTCCCTTTTAGCAGTAATTCTAGGTAATTCCCATGCACATTAAAACTGAGTTGTACATGTCTTAATGTATGTCATTGAAATATGCATGATGATGAGGGAAGATTAAGTCCATTTGAAAAAATAATCAATTGCTATTTTCTTCCAAGAAAGGAGAAGACATACATATTTAACACAACAGCTTTCTTGATGCCTTGTACAGAGAGAAGTTTTTTATCTGAAAATCAGTTTATATCTTCTGAATTTATTGTGCAACTGACAGAGAAGTAATAATAAAAAAAAGAATGCCAAGCAGTCCAGTTAAAATAACAATTTCTTTCATTTCATTCTGTCAAGAAGTGACTTTTTTCAATCAGAAGTTTAAAAAATAATGTTTATGGAAGTTTGGTAGCATCTTTAAGTAATTTCTCTAAGCAGTATTTACAGAGCAGGCACATTAGTCTTTTAATATTCATAGAAAATCCTGGTTAGGGGTGGGTAGACATCCCATTGTACTGGATCATCTGGGAAGCTAAAGGGGTTTGACACTTGGGGGTTTTTGATTGACCAGTGATGTTGGAACCTGAGTGAATGGTCCATAGTTACATCACACTTTTCTCCAGTTGTGCTAACTGTTTGATTCAGGTTTTATTTGAATCCTTTTGAATCTTAGGTTGGAAGTATCCAAGTTGTTTCCTAGAAACAAACCATGTTAGGTGTAATAAAAACCAAAGAATGGACTCAGTGAGGGAATCTGGTATAGTCCTTCTGCTTTTTTTCTCTCTTTCATTTTGCAATTAAAAAAAAAAAAAAAAAAGATGGGATTCTTGTTTGTTGGCAAAACTACCCATGTGCTTAGTTTGTCCACACTGTGAAGTCGGGAGTGATATTAGGCGGTGTGATTCTAGGGCCTGTTAATGAGGGTTAATACCAATTGCTCAGGCCAAATAGAAAGATATTTGGCTTTAGAATTTTCAAAGAATCAAACCCATGCTGGTAAGCCTGCTTTATTCTGATTGTTGTAAAACTACTTCCATTCCCTGCTGCCAGCTCAAACAGCTTTCTTTAGGAAGTCCTCCCTATAAATAGTTGTTTTTCCCCCCTCCTTCCTCTCTAAGTCAATCAAACACATGAAACTCCTGAGGTTCACCCCCCACTAAGGTCCACATCTAACCCCATTTAATTGCAATAATGGGGATTTACGTTCTAGCTATTCTGAGGAGTGGTTGTATCTACTATGGGAAGCAGAGTCCCTTTCATGTGGCAGCAAAATATAAATATCTCACTATGCCCTTTTCCTTGCCCTTTGCTCCTAGGACCTGGAACATAAGATCAGATCAACTCAAATATCTTGGAAATAGTGCTTTCTATTGGCAGTTATTTTGTTCATTTTTTGAAGTGACCTTAATTTTTTCCCCTTCCCCTTTGTTGTAATAATAGCCTGAGGCACAGAGAAATACAAACCCATCCCAACACACATCCAGCCATTTGCTTCTCATGCCTTATGTTTGTATGTTTGACTATTTGGATATTAATTAAGAGATGTTGATTTCAAAGTTCTTTTTTTTTTTCTCAGTTTCTCAAATATTTAAACAACTTTTACACATTTTTAAAAAATTCCCACTTTCTCTCTGTTTGTAATAAGATTAATTATGTGAGGTGCACTGCTGCTTATCCCCATGAAAGAAAATCTAAAACGAGGGATTTCAGCTTCAAGAAGGCTATTTTGTCCTGTTTCCGATGTTCTAAAGGGATTAATTTACCATATCGTATAGCCCTGGAAGACTGTGATAATTGAAAACATCCATATTCATTGCATGTTCAAAGGGATCTGTCTGACTTTGTAATGTAAAAAGTGCATTTTTAACCTGAACGGAGACCTGCATCTGCTATTGCTTAATCCTATTAGTCCAACAGTTCCAAAGCTTTAGTGTATAATCATTAGCTCGTGTTAATCCTGAGACATGCCTCCAGCTCCAGCCTGTCAGAAGGAATCCCTGCAGGGAAAATGTGGAGGTGCTGATAGCACAACACCAACTAATCTTATCTTAAATGCTAGCAGCAGCCTCTATCTGTGATAGCCAGGGAATTAAAAACAAATTTTCTATGGGTATTGGATAGCAGGGTGTTCCTCATGCCCCTCCCCTTCTCTCCCTCTCTTTCCCCCTCTGTTAGTGCTTCTCCCTTGCCCTACTTTTCATAGATTCTTTGTTAGGGTGATGCTGGTGATGACAGAACAAGGATGAATGGAAAGAGGGTGGTGAAGGAAACATTTCAGATACTTAGTGTTTCAGCAGTGGAAGCTCTTGGCTAAGTGATTTAGGATACTTGCCAAGTCTTGTATCATTTGTATTCCTTGACGTCAGAAAACCAAGCCAATCCTGTGCTTTCTGCTGCCCTGGATTATAATGCAGGATGACAAAATGTGTCTTACAGTATTACTCCCTCCTGTGGCATGGCCTCCTGAGAGTCTGAGATCTGGATCCCCAGGTGCTGACAGAAGCTTGCCTGAGGATAGAAGTAAGCTGCCATAGAGTGCTAGCAGGTGAGGACTCTATAGGTGGGGAGGAAAGTGGAGATGGGAGTTGGGATCTGGAGACAGTGTGATTCTGACTTTGCTATAGAAGTATATTAAAATGTCCCTGAATATGGAGTTCTCTTGTGGTGCAGTGGGTTAAGGATCCAGTGTTGTCACTGCTGTGGCTTGGGTCCTTGGTGTGGTGTGGATTTGGTCCCTGGCCTAGGAACTTCTATGTGCTGCAGGCATGGCCCAAAGGAAAAAAAAAATGTCCCTGAGTAGAGTTGAGAATTACATATTTCAGATCAGAGTAGCACAGGAGTAAAGAGGACAAGCACTTTGGAAGTGGAGATTTTTTTAGAGAATGAAAGAGATATTTAGTTATTTATGTAATAAACATTAATTTAGTCATTACTATGTGCCTATCACTGGGACTCTATGCTGACTGTGGTCTCTGCTTTCACTGAAATACAAAAGTGGTGGTCGTCTAGGAACTGTTGGTAAACCAGAGAATGAAATGAAAATAGTGATGTATATAAATGATTATTATCTGTGATAAAATACTCCTATTCTGATATCTGCCTGGGTATTATAATTCAGTTTGATCATCAGTAAAATGCCTTCAAAGGAGAATGTTGAGAGTTCTCTAGTCCAGCTTTTCAAACAATTTATTAAAATTTAACTTCCTAGAAGTAGGCAGGGGGTTATACTTCTTCTCTACCATCTAAGTTTACTCAGTATTAATTAAAATTTAGAGATGTTTCTAAATTCAGGCATTTTTGCAATGGCATGATTTTGGAATAGGATGCAATTAATACTTAAAAAATGTAATTTTACTTATGCTGGTGTTTCCCATTGTGTGATGGTTGCCATGCTATTAGTGGTATGCAGGATGAACAAGCATTTTAATATTTATATTTCTCCTATTAGATATACCTTCTGTTTATGACAGTGATTTGACCTTTCCCTCTGACATCCATGTAACTAAAAGATAGTTTTCTTCAAAATATTAAATGACTTATAAATAGTATAAAGGCATCTTGAATATGGCAAACATCTTGAATATGGTGCTTGGATAACCTAGCATTCAAATGACTACATTATGAAACTACTGTTGTCTATAATGCAGTGAGAATTGGTAACTCCCCAGCCATAACTCTGTCATTGCCCCTGCTCAGGAATATACAGCTGCCCTCACTGAGGGGCTGGCTCATCAGGTAACAGTGTTCATTTGATTAGAGTTACCAGTTGTAAGCTGTGTTACAAGTAAGTTGCCTAAACAAGATGGAAGATGGTGGCAACAAAGAGCAGATTCTTGGATATGTAAATGAAACATACCTGAGAAGTAAATATTACTTTCATTTTGGTCACTTTTGATCAATTCATTTATTATTTTTAGTTTACGATAGCAAAATATAACTATCTATTAAACACCTTTTTATTATAGCTTCTGAAAGAAAAAAAATGTCTTCATCCAGTTCTGAAATACCCCCTTTCCACTCATTGATATTATTGCTTTTAGGACAACTATAAAGTTATAGCAGAACATGCTATACAGAATGTCTTTGAAGCAAACTATCACATCATTAGTTTCTTTGTCTCCAAGAACATGTCAGAAAAATCACCTGCAGTTAGATTTCAGGTGTTTTCCGGACAAGAATCACCAAATTACTAATCTTAATTTTCACTTTTCATTTCCTCATGGATCATTACTTTGCTAACTCCATTGATAGAGGCTCCCTAGAGTTTATGAAATTAAAAATCTGGAATTAGATTTATGCAGATGATCAGTGTGCTGCTCAATCAACTAATACTTATTCAGCATGGTGCCTGAAATTAGGGGAATATAAGGATGAAATGGAGATGGGATCTCCCCTCCAGGAATTTACTCTTTAAGAGAGGTGAAGGGATATATACGCATTTGCTTTTTAGAAAAGGGAGAAAGTGCAAAAACAGGAAGTTTGGAGAACATAATATTGCTGCTGGCTGGAGAGAGAAAATGCACTCTATGGCAGTGGCTGCCAATCCTGATTACACCTTGGAATCATTGGGGGAGCACTGAAAAATATCAGTGTCTGGGCCTCCCTTCCAGAGACTGACTCAAGTGGATTAGACGGGAGTCAATCAACACTAGTTTTTAAAAGCTCCTTTAGTGATTTTAATGTGCAACCAGGGATAAATTATCAGTAAGAACTAGGTGGTTTTGAACGTTTTTGTGTAAAGGGTCCTATTTCTTTCTTTCTTTCTTTTTTTTTTGTCTTTTTAGGGCCTAACCCAGGACACATGAAAATTCCCAGGCCAGGGATTGAATAGGAGCTGTAGCTGCCAGCCTACGGCATAGCCACAGCAATGCCAGATCTGAGCTTTGTTTGTGACCTACACCACAGCTCAGGGCAACGCCAGAACCTTTAACCCACTGAATGAGGCCAGAGATCAAACCCAAGTCCTCATGGATACTAGTTGGGTTCATTACCACTGAGCCACGATGGGAACTCCAAGCAACCTATTTCTGATTAAAAATAAAATGTCTTAATGGAATAGATTACCTAGATTTTTGTATATTCTCAGTGTTGATATGGATTAATTCTTTTAAAATATTTCTTGAAACTAATGTTTACCTTTGTGAGATTGTTTCAAAGTATATCTTAAGAGGTTATAATAATCAAAGACTTATTCCTACAAGGCACTACATACAAAACATTTATTAGCACATTGACATAAAATTTTTAAAATATATTGCTTATGTACAAGGGATACAGATGTTTGTTACCTTTAAGTAAGAGTTGATAAGAAAACAAAGTTTTACTATTTCTTCAAAACTAAATTTATTGATGTTATTTGAATTTTTTTCAACTCCATTTTTATTTCTATATGGACTTCTCAACCATCACCAAAGATCTTGGGCCTAATTTCCGTGGTGACTTCTACCATGAGGATGTTCTGAAGAGGACTTCTCCTTAAACCTGTTCGTTGTAATGGTAGAATATTTCAAAAACTGTCTTTGAAGTTATCAAATTGGCCTCCTTGGTTTTTGGCCAGCTTACTTCTATGAGGAGAAACTTGACTACTGGGAACAAGTGTTGCCAAATGGGGAGACGATGAAAAAGATCTCTTATTTTTTCCTAAGGGCACCTCATTAAACAGGGAGCTTCCTGAGACCTCCAGCATTCTGGAGAAACTAATGTAATGCTCTTTTCGAAATTGTCTCCTTTATTCTTTGTTTTGCATTTTTTTTCAACTGTGCAAAACCCGGCTCATTTTAAAAAAAAATATATCTTCTAGACCCAATTCTTTGATGGAATTGGAAGAGCTCCCCAGAGACTACCAAATTTAGGTGTGAGTGTGCATAAATCATGCAATGCAAGCCTGCTTTTTAAATTCTAGGAAATAATCTATGAGGAATGAATAAATAATCAATAAATAAATACACATGAAAGGCACTGGGACCACTACATAGTCACCTTTCCCAATAGGATAAATATTTCATTACTAAGCCTATTCTTGGTAGAAATCAACAGTAGCCTCTTACCACCTCTTCTGTGACTCCCCTTCTAAAGGATAAGTGACTGGGGAGGAACTTAAGCCCCCATATACTCAAGGCGGAAAAGTTCTCCTTTTGGGGTGTCCTAGGAAGCCAACCTAGATGATGTGGGCTTAATGATAGGTTTAATTCCTGCTTTTTATGAAAACTTAATAGCACATCCATTAATATTTTTTCCCCTTTCAATTTTGAAACATTTTTACAGTTGACCCTCCATGTCTACTGGTTCTGCGTCCAAGGATTCAACCAGTTATGGATTGAGAATATTCCAAAAAAAAAAAAATCCAGAAAGTTCCAAAAAGCAAAACTTGGACTTTCTGCATGCCAATAACTATCTGCGTAGATTTATATCCTATTAGGTATTATAAGTTATCTAGAAATGATTTCAATTATAGGAGAGGGTATGTGTGGGTTATTTGCAAATACCATCGTATTTTATATAAAGGGACTTGAGCGTCCACAGATTGTGGTTTCTGTGGGGGTCCTGGAACCAATTCCCAGTAGATGCTAAAGGATAAGGGATGGCCACACCTGTATGTCAGTTAAGCAAAGGAGTGAAAAGCCCATGAACAATTTCCAGTCTGTTGCTCTCTTTCCCTAACGTGGCAACTGAGAAGGCTGCACTTTCCAGATGACCAGTCACCAGAAGGTGGCCCTCTGTGTGACAGGATGATTGGAGCAGAGCCCTACTCTGCTCCCTTATCAGCCAACATGGATCACATAAGTTCCCTGAGAAATAATTAAGCTGTTGAGAAGTTTGTGTTGTTGCTACTGCAGTATAGCCTAGTTATCTAGACTGATCCAGTCAACAGTACTATCTATGCTATTAATTTTGACTATCTTGGTTCTTTTCTGTATGAAATAACTAACTCTGCGTAACTTTTTTACTTTTTGGAAACCCTATTAAAAAGAATAGCCACAGCAACAACAGCAACAAAACAGGAGTTCCTGTTATGGTTCAGGGGAAATGAATCCGACTAGTATCCATGAGGATGTTGGTTTGATTCCTGGCCTCAATCAGTGGGTAAAGGATCCAGCATTGCCATGCCTGTGGCTGTGGTGTAGGCCAGCAGCTGTAGCTCCAATTTAACCAACCGCTAGCCTGGGGACTTCCACATGCCAAGGGTGTGGCCCTAAAAAGCAAACAACAACAACAACAACAGCAACAACAAACAAAAAGCAAAATAACAACAAAACCCCCCCAAAAGAAAAACAAAACACCACCACCCCTATTAGTAGTCGCTACCTCACTCTTTCTTGAGCCAAGCTTTGGTTTATGGGGGAGAGACTGCAAGGAGGCTGAGAGGGAAGTCGGCCTGCTCGTGTCCAGGGGAAGCCTGTTGCTAATGCCCTTCCTGGGCCTGGAGGAAATAATTGGACTCATTAAGTTGCTTTTCAGTCTTCTTTTCTTTAGTCTCAATAACCCTTAGGTTAATTAGACACGGTTTCTCGCCTTAGGAAATTTTGTGTGTGGTTAGTAATGGAAAGAATGATCATAAACTCAGTAATTAAATTTTCAGTCTTACAAATGCTAAAGAATGGCAAGCTACCTGTAAGATGTCTTGGAAAATCAATAGCCCTTGTGAAACTAGTATCTTCTATCAATAAGTCTGAAAATCTTAGGCTATAATTGAGATGCCTTTGTTAGAGTGACGAAATGGTAGGTCCTGATTTCTGCATGGACGATCGAGGTAATCGTTAACAGCCAGAATCATGTGGTGGGGTCAGAATCTGAATTTGGGCCTTCTACATTTTGATTAACCTTGTAACTTCAGATGAATCATGCAGTCTCTCTCTCTGGACTTTGGTTTTCTTACCCATATAATAGGGATATTAATATACTCCCTGCTTATTTTAATACTAAAAATTAAATTTTACGTGGAAGTAATTTGTAAATTAGAAAGACTAAAAATATATTCTCATCATCATTATGATTAGGGACTTAAAGATATGACTCAATCCTATTTCTAATCATTTTATTGAAGGAGTAAGAAATAAGTTAATCAATATGTTAATAATAATCCATTTGAGTTTTCCTGCTCAAGAGAAAACCAAAACTCCAAAAAGAATATCTTTGCTGGCTAACAACTTCCCCATTCTACTCAGATGTTCTATGTTTATAGAAAGAAGAATTTCAATATTTGGACAAATTCCAATCCTTTGGCTCCATTCTGGGTGCAGTGAGAGTACTAATATTTTCAGAATTGCTGTTATCTTTGTGAGCTGACTCCTTGCCACTTTGCTGGAGGTCTTTACTTCTTCAGGGACTGTGCACCCAAGTCAGGGTGGCCTGTTGAACCCCACAAAGGGCAGAGGTGGGATAGGGATGTGGTACAGGGCGGATAGTTCCCACTTTGTATTTCCATGACTTGGGTTTGCATCTTGACTCTCCTGTTTGTCAGCTGTGTGAACTTGGATATCTTTGTGACCCACTCGAACTTGTTAATCTTTATGGGGCACCTGCTACTATGAGACACTTAGAGGAGAGAAATGAGTATTGAAAAACCAAAAACCAAACCCACTCTGTCCTTAAAGAGTTTACAGTCAAGACAGGCAAGACTCACAACAAAGGTAAAATAATTTTACCTGCACTGTTGTTTGTAATTAAGCTAGCTCAGTGCCTGGCAGAGAAGCAGTTCAGTAAATGGTAATCATTATTGTCATTATTCACTCTCTTGGGTATGCTAGAGCCAGAAGCCAAGGGACCTGAACTCAGCCCTCCACCTAAGAAGGTCAGGCGGTGGCAGCACGTGGATTATCTACACCTTCCTGCTTCTGGCCAAAGTCTGCCTGGGCTAAAGGAGAGCAGGCAGTGCCTCTGAGGACAAAAAGGCCTCGAAAAGCCTGCCCTTGACCTCAGCTGTCTCTGCTGGCGGAAGATCAGACTCATTCTAAAGCAGATCTGTGGCTTTGGGTTTTCTCCAGGACTGACAGGCAAGAGTCCAGATCACGATTTCAGAACTCATCCTGGCCAGCAGTGAGCTGCCTGGGTTATCCTCAGGAACACCCTGGCCTCCTGAGAGTTGCCCAAACAAAATGCCTGGGAGTTGGGCCAGACTCCCTCAGGCCTTTTCTGGTTTCTGGGGAGTCAGTTTTGAGCCAGAACCTTTTCCAAGATGAGAGGTGAGAAAAAAAGGATCACCCAGACATTAAGCAGCTCTCTCAACCATGGCTTTCTTTAGTGGGTTCTTGGATCAACATTAATGGAATCTTTTTTTTTTTTTTTAATCCCAGAGATTTGTTCATGTAATAAGAAAATCATAGTGTTTGACCATTAATTTTCAAAGGAGGACATAAACATTCTTAGATAAGTGAAATTAATTAATGACATTTTACCCTGTTACCTGAGGACAGAAGATTCTGCCAAACTGGAACTTGAATCTGCTTGTTTTTAAAACCTAATGTATTCATAGTTTAAAGAAAAATAAAAGGGAAAAAAAACTTTCTCTAATAAAAGAGAATATTTGAGACACAGCTTAAAGTAAAAGAAGCATTTTTTTTTGAATATGGTTTTCTTTCCATTTTCAAGTGTGACCTCAAGCATGCCATTCATTTGTCATCTAAAGACAATTAACCACATCACCATCAGCTCAACATTGGTGATCTAGAGGTATATTGATTGGAAAGATTTCCTTTCACTATAGCTATTAAGAATGCATCAAAAATCAAAATCCTGTTGTGGGCTCTAAGCAGTTTAAAGAGAATGGTTGCCATATGGAATCACCTGCCACAAAGTAGCTCCTATTGACCTGCTTCTCCTGGAGATACTTTCTGAAAAATACACCAACTTGAGCCGTTTAGGGCTGTGACATACATGTGGTGAGATCATCTCAATAGTCTGCTTCTATGTCACAGAAGCTGTGAAAGTGTTCAAATCAAAATAGTGGCATTTGGTTGAAGAGGTTTCCCCTTCTCTCCTTGCTCATTTTTCATCTTCCCGGAGGGCTCCTATCTCCCCTCCTCTGCTGTTCTTTGCTCCTCTCGCATGTCTCCCTTCGTGACAAGAAGGAGTGCCTCCTCCGGGCCAATGCATCAAGCAGTGACACTGCCGGAGTCATTCCCTCTGACAGACGTCAATTTAAAAGGCAAGAGAAGATTTCAAGGCAGGGGTGAGGGACGTGAAGGGAATTAGTCATCATTACCCTGCAGCTTCGTGGGCTCGCTGGAGCTGTTCCCTCATCAGGCTCCTCATGACTATGCCCTGAGCATCACCCCCATCACTCTAAATAGTCATGACACAGCTGATGTACGGGTTAAAATGATGAGCAGGAGAGACAGGCCTTTCCCAAAGTAAATAGACTGAATTAGAGGCATTACAACAGTTAATATGTCAGGTCCCTGTTGGGAGGCCATAGATCCTGTGTGGTCTATTTCCCCTGCATATTGAAATTGATTGTGCCTTGGGCTCTGGCGGGGTTGGTGGGGGAGGGGCGCCTAAGGTTCATCCTTTCAGTCACACAGATCAAAGAAAGGGGACAGTGTTAGGTGGAGTGATTTGCTCTGAAGGTGCAGGGAATAGAATTTAATAGAGCAATGGGGCATAATGAAAGAAGCCATGAGTCTTAGCCAATGTCTCCCCAGGCCACCCCATCCGAGGAGTATAAATAAGATCATGCTCTTACCTAAATCATATTTCTTTGGCTCAGCCCTATTTAAAACTGCAGGAATGCCACCCTCTTTTTCTCCTTCCCCACCTGGCTAACTGTTTCTGGGAGACCTCAGGGAATGCTTCCTGTGTATTTGAACACAGTTCTTTTGGCCACCATATCTGAAGGGCTTCTTTTCTTCTGCTCACTGTGGTGATACCTGTCAGCGGAGGCTGCCAGCTTCTGAACCAGTACCCCAGGTCAAATACGAAGGGCATTGTTGCCACTGAGATGCTGACAGCATTGGTCCTCTTGCCAGTAATGCCACATAGAGTCTCAGGTTACTGCTCAAGTGCCTGGCAGTAATGCCCATAATCCACTTGGTTCCTTCGTAAACTCAAAGCAAATTCACTGCCACAGAGACTTCGATGGAACAGATCTTTTTGTTTCAAGTCCCTCATTAGGGCTATTCCCACCTCCAAGTTATTTTAATTTAGTCCTCTCATTTTTACAGGCAAACACATTAAGGCCTAGAGTGATCAAATGACTTGTCCAAGGTCAACAGCTAGTTTTAGTTAAACTGAGATTAGTCCTTCTGATTCTTTCTTCATTCTCCAAATATTTATTGAGCATCTACTCTATGTCAGGCAAAAATACCTGCTTAATAGAACCTACATTCTTTTTGAAAGTAGAATGTTTAAAATGAATTAAAAATTTTAAAAATGAATTATATGGCAAGTTAAAAATCAATACATGTTTTAGAGAAAAATAAATGAAGGATAGAGGGTAGAGAGTGTAAGGAGGTAGGCATCACCAATTTATAAAAGTTGGTGAAGAAAGAACTCATTGAAAAAGTAACATCTGGAAGACTTAAGAAGGTAAAGGGGCCAGCACATAGTTATCGATGAGAAGAGCCTTCCAAACACAGGAGACAACAGCCAAGGCCCTGTATTAGGGGCACAACTAGTCTGTTCAGGGAACAATAAGACAGCCCTGTGGCTTGGGACAGAGTAAAGGCAAAGCAAACAGAGTTTCCTGATGAATGAATGTGGGGTAGATGAGAAAGAGTGGAGTAAAGGATGAGGGTGATGTCAACTGACATGGCAGAAAATGCAGGTGCAGGTTTAGGAATTATGGTCATGAGTTTAAGTTTTGACAGGATAAATTTGAGTTGCCAGTTAGACATCCAGTGGCAGATGTTGAGTAGGGAGCTGTATGTGTGAGTCTTGAGTTTACTGGAAAGGTCTGGGTTGGGATTCTAAACTTGCAGATACACAGTATACAGATGGCATTTTAGGTCATGAGATTAGATCAGGTGATCAAAGAAATGGATGCAATTACAGAAAAGAAGAGGTCTAACGAGTGAGCTCTGCAACATTCTGACTTCAGAACTCAAAGAAATGTTGGAGGACCAGCAAGAGCTACTGTATCCTCTTCTCCCTCTTATGATAAGGCCACACCCAGGGAGCATCTCTTCATGGTGAGTGGCCCCCAAGGCCCTCCACCAGCACTCTCCTCTTTCTCCTTTATTTCTGACTCCTTTATCAAGGCTTACTTTTCCAATTCATTCCTACAAGGTGCTGGGTACTAGATTTAAAAAGTTTGAGTGACTGGGAGTGAAGAATGATTAATTTTATATATCTGAAAATGGCTTTCCTGGTGTCCGTGAACACTTTTTGTTCAAGTGTGCTCCACAACAGAAAGGGAAAAAGGGCACCAGAGTTATTTTCTGTTGACAGAGCCCATTAAACTACGGATGTCATTTGAATTAAGAGAAAAATCAAAAGCAAATTGTACACTAAAGTATGATAGGAAACCCTTCATTTCCAGGCTGGAAGAAACTTTGGTAGGAACATTCAGTCCAGGGGTGGCACTGTGAAAGAAACAGGCAGAGTGGAAGTTGAAATTACATGCGTAACCCTGTTCTATTCCACATCAACAGACCATTTTATGGAACTACCTGCACTGTGTCTTCTTTGAGGAGAAATTAGGGCAAGGACTGTGGCTTTATATGCATCCTATTTTATTTTTTAATTTTTTAAAATGATTTTTATTTTTTAAGTCATAGCTGGTTTACAGTGTTCTGTCAATTTTCTACTGTACAGCAAGGTGACCCAGTCACACATACCTATATACATTCTTTTCCTCACATTATCATGCTCCATCATAAGTGACTAGATATAGTTTCCAGTGCTATACAGCAAGATCTCATTCCTTATCCATTCCAAAGGCAATAGTGTGCATCTATTAACCCCAAATTCCCAGTCCATCCCACTCTCTCCCCCTCCCTCTTGGCAATCTCAGATCTGTCCTCCAAGTCCATGAGTTTCTTTTCTGTGGAAAGGTTCATTTGTGCTGTACATTAGATTCCAGATATAAGTGATATCATATGGTATTTGTCTTTCTCTTTCTGACTTCATTTAGTATGGGAGTCTCTAGTTCCATCATGTTGCTGCAAATGGCATTATTTTGTCCTTTTTAATGGCTGAGTAGTATTCCTTTGTGTATATATGCCACATCTTCTTAGTCCATTCATCTGTCAATGGACATTTAGGTTGTTTCCATGTTTCGGCTATTGTGAATAGTGCTGCAATGAACATTTTGTCTGGATATATGCCCAAGAGTGGGATTGCTTGGTCATATGGTAGTTCTATATTTAGTTTTCTAAGGTACCTCCATACTCTTTTCCATAGTGTTTGTACCAATTTACATTCCCAGCAACAGTGCAAGAAGGTTCCCTTTTCTCTACACCCTCTCCAGCATTTGTTATTTGTGGACTTAATGATGGCCATTCTGACTGGTGTGAGGTGGTATCTCATAGTAGTTTTGATTTCCATTTCTCTAATAATCAGTGATGTTGAACATTTTTTCATATACTTGTTGGCCATCTGTGTATCTTCTTTGGAGAAATGTCTATTCAGGTCCTTTGCCCATTTTTCAATTGGGTTGTTGGCTTTTTTCGCTGTTGAGTTGTATAAGTTGTTTGTATATTTTAGAGATTAGGCCCTTGTCAGTTGCATCATTTGAAACTATTTTCTCCCATTCTGTAAGTTGTCTTTTTTTTTTTTTTCTGGTTTCCTTTGCTGTGCAAAAGCTTGTCAATTTGATTAGGTCCCATTGGTTTATTTTTGCTTTTATTTCTGTTGCCTTGGGAGACTGATCTGAGAAAACATTTGTAAGGTTGATGTCAGAGATTGTTTGGCCTATGTTTTCTTCTAGGATTTTGATGGTGGCTTATCTCACGTTTAAGTCTTTAAGCCATTTTGAGTTTATTTTTGTGCATGGTGTGAGAGTGTGTTACAGTTTCATTGATTTATGTGCAGCTGTCCAGTTTTCCTAGCACCACTTGCTGAAAAGACTATCTTTTCCCCATTTTATATTCTTGCCTCCTTCATTGAAAATTAATTGACCATAGGTGTCTAGGTTTATTTTTGGGGTTCTGTATTCTGTTCCTTTGGTCTGTATGTCTGTTTTGGTACCAGTACCACACTGTCTTGATGACTATGGCTTTGTAGTATTGCCTGAAGTCTGGGAGAGTTATGCCTCCTGCTTGGTTTTTGTTCCTCAGGATTACTTTGGCAATTCTGGGTCTTTTGTGGTTCCAAATAATTTTTTTGGATGGTTTGTTCTAGTTCTGTGAAAAATGTCATAGGTAATTTGATAGGGATTGCATTGAATTTGTAGATTGCTTTGGGTAGTATGGCCATTTTTGTAATATTACTTTTTCCAACACAGGAGCATGGAATATCTTCCCACTTCTTGAATCCTCTTTCATTTCCTTGATTAATATTTTATAGTTCTCAGCATATAAGTCTTTCACCTCCTTGGTCAGGTTTATTTCCAGGTATTTATTTTTTAGGGGTACAATTTTAAAAGGCATTGTATTTTTGTATTCCTTTTCTAATATTTCCTTGTTAGTATACAGAAATGCAACTGATTTCTGAATGTTAATCTTATATCCTGCTACTTTGCTGAATTTGTTGATCAATTCAAGTAGTTTTTGGGTTGAGTCCTTAGGGTTTTCTGTATATAGTATCATGTCATCTGTATACAGTGACAGTTTTACCTCTTCTCTTCCAATTTGGATATCTTTTATTTCTTTTGTTTGTTTGCTGTGTCTAGGACTTCCAGTACTATGTTGGATAAAAGTGGTGAGAGTGGGCATCCTTGTCTTATTCCATATTTTAATGGGAAGGCTTTCAGCTTTTCTCCATTGAGCATTATATTTGCTGTGGGTTTGTCATAAATGGGTTTACTATGTTAAGATATGTTCCCTCTATACCCGCTTTGGTAAGAGTTTTATCATGAATGTATGTTGGACTTTGTCACATGCTTTTTCTGCATCTATTGACATGATCATGTGGTTTTTAACTTTTCTTTTGTTAATGTGGTGTATGACACTGATTGATTGGTGAATGTTGAAACATCCTTGTGGACCCCATGAATCCCACTTGCTCATGGCGTATGATCTTTTTTATATGTTGTTGGATTCGGTTGGCTAAAATTTTGCTGAGAATTTTTGCATCTATATTCATCAAAGATATTGGCCTGTAATTTTTTTGGTGGTATCTTTGTCTGGTTTTGGAATTAGGGTGATGGTGGTGTCATAGAATATCTTTGGGAGTGTTCCTTCTTCTTCAACATTTTGGAAAAGTTTAAGGAGAATGGGTACACTTTCCTCTTGATATGTTTGGTAGAATTCACCTTTGAAGCCATCTGGTCCTGGACTTTTATTTGTAGGGAGTGTTTTATGACATATTCAATTTCATTTCTAGTGATCAGTCTGTTCAGTTGATCTGTTTCTTCTTGGTTCAGTTTTTGTGGGCTCTAAGTCTCTAGAAAGTTGTCCATTTCTTCCAGGTTGTCATATTTGTTGGCATATAATGGTTCATAGTATTCTCTTACATTTTTTTGTGTGTTTTTCAATACCTGTTGTGATTTCTCCTTTTTCATTTCTTATTTTGTTTATTTTGGTTTTTTCTCTTTTCTTCTTGGTGAGTCTGGCCAGAGGTTTGTCAATTTTGTTTACCTTTTCAAAGAACCAGCTCTTGGTTTTATTGATTTTTTTCTATTGTTATTTTAAATCTCTATTTTATTGATTTCCTCTCTATCTTTATGATTTCCTTCCTTCTGCTGACTTCAGGTTTTGTTTGTTCTTCTTTTTCTAATTCATTTAGGTAGTGGGTTAAGTTGTCGATCTGCAATTTTTCTTCTTTTTTAAGGAAGGCCAGTATCGCTGTGAATTTCCCTCTAAGCACTGCTTTTGCAGCATGAATCCTATTTTAAAGAACTGCTAGGCTCAGTTGCAGGGTGAGGGAGTTTAAGTAATTGAGATATGAAACCATAACTAGTAGTGACTCTGGGGTAGGCATGAAATAGTATTTATAACTATTTCAAATACTTTTCAAATGCAGTGAGTGCCAAAACATACATAGACACTCATCCACACACATCTGTGGACTGCAACTCTCACTAGCACACACAGTTTATTGTATAAATAATAAATAATTTTTTAGCTAACAATCAAGATGAGCTGCCAGAGAACTCTATTTTTTGGCAATAAGATTTCCTGCTCAATAACAACAAATAACATAAGGATTATGAAGCAAAATGTAACAAACATTATCTAGCACCATGATGTTCTAATAGTAGAATGTTAAGCATCAACCTACTCATGCAGGAGAAACTTTCTTGGCATAGAAAACTTGTCATTTAACCACCAAGTCATTAGTTACTTCTTTTTCCTCTAAGTGAGACTAGTCTTAAAACTACACTAAAGTGAACATGAAATAAGGTAAAATAGTGATGAAACCCTGAAGGCCTTGAAACAGCGATTCTGGAATATCTTTGTATTCATCTCTGGGTAGATAGTGGGAGGAATTAACCTATGCCAATTTGGCCCTTTGTCAGTTTTCAGGTATTTTGGTAAATATAAAAAAAGATTGGAAGTGTATAAGGTTTCTTCACCAGATGGTATTTTACATTGGAAACTTATCTTAGACCCAACTACAATACCTACTAAGGTGGAGGCATAACCTGTTTTAGTTACACTTAGGAAAAACTTTCTCTGTTTTCAAGCACTCCCACAAGCACCTCCTATGAAGGATACACTCTTAGGTAGAAACCACAATTATGGGGCTTAGTTTTAGCCAATATCTAGTGGGGTCAGTGGTAGCATTTTCTAGAAAGTTACATGTAGATCAAAGGCCTGCATCATTCCTATACTTTTCTTGTGCAGTGGTCTCTGTGGCTGAATAATCCTTCTGACCAAGCACATATTTTGAACATTCATTTCACCAGTGAACAGTGATTTCTTAGGCTAATAAAAGGGATGAGCATTGCATAGTTCTTCAAGTGTTGAGGTCATAGGGTATAGTTTAGAATAAATGTACACGTTAGTACATTATACTGTGAATACTAAAACATAGTACATGCAGAATATAACAGTTGTCCTAATTACCTTCCATCTATAGGCAAAGCATGAATGAATGCCCCCTCATGTTGTATTCCTACCACCTACATGTCTGTAATTCAGGACATTTATGTCACTGAATATCGTGACAATACTGACTTAGAAAATTATCTTTATTACAAAGAAGGAAATAGCTTTTTGCAATTGGTGTAATGTCTTCAAAGCCCTGATTCTTTTCCTTCTTTGGACTACTGTGTTCTTTATGGCTAAATCAGATATATATATATATATATATATACATACACACACACATAAACTATATATACTCATACACATATATAAGCTATACACTTGTATATAATAACTAAATACATATATAAACTATATATAAACTGAATACATTTAGTTATATATGTGTGTATGTGTGTATATATAGTTTACATATGTGTGTGTATATGTCAGATATTTTTGTTAATAATATGCAGATTTAAAAATTACTCTTTACACACTTTTCGGGACATAAAATTATCCCCATTGGCAGTACCTCTGTAGGGAGTTGGAGTCACTACTCCATCCCAACAAGTGAAAAGCTGAACAGAATGAAAATCAATAAAATGTGATAATACAAGAAAAGAAGCAAACATTTCAGATGATGCATAAGGGGAGAAAAGCAGCAACATGAAGACAGCAACATGAAGAATAGAGATTTCTCTAGTGAGAATTCACATTCTGTTGAGACTAGAACGTATAAGAAAATTAGGAATATTTATAGTAGTTTCTGGACCTGATTAAATAAAGAAAATCTGTTAGCTTATGAGGTAATATGAAACAGGATACCAACACAGAACTTGCTTGGCATGACTATAAGGTAGGAGAAACATTGAATTTTTCTAGTATGATCTAATTAGACCTGTGACCTAGTTCTTATTCTTAACTAATAACCATCTGTTTGAAGTTCACCATGTAGCTTAATTTCATGAATCTCATACTCAACTTTTAGAAGCAAGAGTGGTATAAAAATGGAAGGCACTAATTATTTTTCTCTCATAAAAATATGTTGCACATTTTGTTCCCATGAAATCTTTAATTGTAAGCTGAGTAAACCAGAGTAAAAACAATTTGGGGAAAACAATAACTGAAATCTTATTTCTCTGATAGCAAAACTCTTTTCATATTTTCTTCCTGGTTTTATCAACAATGATACATCTTTATGTAGATTGATTATTATACACGATTTTTATTTTGTGTATTTTACTACCTTTTTATTAAAATTTAAATCTATTTCTTTGTAGATTTCATTGTTGCTTTTGGTTTCCATATTATGAAATGATGTAAACATTTAAAATTAAATGAAGTCATAGCTTCTAACTAACATTAGGCCATGGGAATCTGATACTTTAGTTAGTAATATGCAGATTTCAAATTACTCTTTACATACTTTTCAGGACATAAATTATCCCCAAATTATATGAATGTATTCTCAGTATGAAAGAGAATATTATAGAAGAATATAGAGCCATAAAAGAGACATGGAAACATAATAATAGAGTAAGCTACACAGCAGCCCCTCCTTTATTTTACCTGTCTTCAAGGACTGTAGTCATTTGTTTGTGCTTGTTAATTTCTTTTATCAGTATATCTTGTTTTGTTTTCATTGTCTGTAGGTTTTTTTTTTTAATTTTTGATCTTTTTGTGTTTTTAGGACCACAACTCGTGGCATTAGGAGGTTCCCAGGCTAGGGGTCCAATTGGAGCTGTAACCACTGGCCTGCAGCACAGCCACAGCAACTCAGGATCCAAGCTGTGTTTGCGACCTACACCACAGCTCACAGCAATGCCAGATCCTCAACCTACTGAGTGAGGCCAGGGATCGAACCCGCATCCTCATGGGTGCTAGTTGGGTTTGCTAACCACTGAGCCATGATGGGAACTCCCATTGTTTGTAGTTCAAAGTGTACAGGTCTTTCATCTCCTTGGTTAAATTTATTCCTAAATATTTTATTGTTTTGATACTATTATAAATAAATGTGATTGTTTTCATAATTTCTCTAATAGCTCGTTTTTAAAGTATAGAATCAAATTTTTTTTAAAAAAACTGATTTTGTATCTTGCAACTTTACTGAATTTATTATTCTGTTTTTTGATGGGGTTCTTAGAATTTTCTATATATAAGATTATGTCATCTGCAAACAGAGACAATTTTGCTTCTACTTTATGATTTGGATGTTTTTTATTTCTTTTCCTTGCCTATGACTGGGCTAACTAGAGTTTCCAGATTTATTTTGAGTAAAAGTGCCAAGAATGGACATCCTTATCTTGTTCCTGATCTTAGAGAAAAAGCTTTCAGCTTTTCACTGTTGAGTATGTTAGCTGTGAGCTTGTCATACATGGCCGCTATTTCGTTGAGATATATTCCTTCCATACCTAATTTGTTGAGGGTTTTTTAACGTGACATGATGTTTAATTCTGTCAAATGCTTTTTCTGTATCCATTGAGATGATCATATAATTTTTGTCTTTTATTCTCTTGATATGGTACATCATATTTATTGATTTTTATGTATTGAATTATCCTTGCATCCTAGGGATAAATCCCTCTTGACCATGTATGTAATCCTTTTAATGTGCTGTGGGATTCTATTTGCTAATATTTTGTGAAGGATTTTTGTGCATATGTACATCAGGGATGTTGGCCTGTAATTTTCTTTTCTCATAGTGTCCTTATCTAGCTTTGGTATTCTACTTGATTACTCTAATCAGTTGTTGGATTAAATATCACCTTAACACAATGTTTTACTGAAGTATAATCACATGTAATAATATTGTCTTTGGGTGTACAACGTATTGATTTAATATTTGTGTATATTGTAAACTGCAACAATAAGTTGCCATATGTAGTTATATTTTTTTTCTAATGATGAGGACTTTTAAGATCTATTCTTATAGCAACTCTCAAATATACAATACAGTATTACTAACTGTAGTTACCATGCTGTACATTATATTCCCATGACTTTTTTAGTTAATAACTAGTACTTTATATCTCTTAACCACCCTCATTCATTTTGCCCATCCCAATCCCTTGCCTCTGGAAACCAATCTGTTCTCTGCATCTATGGGTTTATTTTTTTGTTTTGTTTTGTTTTTGCTTTTAGATGCCACGTATAAGTGAGATCACATGGTATTTATCTTTCTCTGATTTATTTCTCTTAGAATAATGGCCTCAAAGTCTATTCATGTTTTCAAAAATGGCAGGATTTCCTTCTTTTTATTTATTTCTTTTTAATTTTTTAATTAGGGCTGCAGCTGTGGCAAATGGAAGTTCCCAGGCGAGGGGTCCATTTGGAGCTATAGCTGTCGGCCTACACCATAGCCACAGCAGTGCCAGATCTGAGCAGCATCTGCAAACTACACCATAGCTTGCTGCAACGCCCTACATATCCTTAACCCACTGAGTGGGGCCAGAGATCGAACTTGCCTCCTCATTCCGATGAGCTACAATGGGAACTCCTGGTTTCCTTCTTTTGAAATGACAGAATTATAGTCCATTTTGTATCTATATGTCTGAATCATGTTTTCTCAGATTGTTTCCATGTACCTGCAATTGTAAATAGTACTGCAGTGAACATGGGGGTGCAGATATTTTTTGAGTTATTTTTTTATTTTCTTCAGATAAATGCCCAGAACTGGAATTGTCAGATCATATGGTAATTTTTATTTATTTATTTATTTATTTATTTTTGTCTTTTTAGGTATGCACCTGCAGCATATGGAGGTTGCCAGTGTAGGAGTCGAATTGGATCTGTAGCTGCTGGCCTACACCACAGACACAGCAATGCCAGATCTGAGCTGCATCTGCAACCTACACCACAGCTCACAGCAATGCCGGATTCTTAGCTCACTGAGCGAGGCCAGGGCTTGAATCTGAGTCCCCATGGATGCTAGTGAGATTTGTTTTCGCTGAGACATCATGGAAACTCTGGTAATTTTATTTTTAATTTAATTTAATTTTTTGGCCACGACTGCAGCATACATACATTCCCAGGCCAAAGATCAACCCCAAGCCACAGCAGACACAATACCAAGTCCTGAACCACTGTGCCACCAGGGAATTCCGTATTTTTAACCTCTGTAGTGTTTTCCATAATGGCTTCACCAATTTACATTTCCACCAAAGTACACATGGGTTCCATTTTCTCCACATCCTTGCCTACATTTCTTCACTTTTGCCCTTTTGATAATAGCCATCCTAACAGGCATGCCATGATATCTCATTGGGCTCTGATAAACATTTCCTTTGACTGTTTTGTTTTTTGTTTTGTTTTTTTTTCCCCAGAATTTCACAGACTGTATATGAAAAACTAGAAATAATGTGAGGCTCAGGATGATGTTTTCTTTCTCAAGTGAGTCCTCACTTTGCTTCTGACTGGCTGTTACTCACAAGGGTACTAACAGTCCCTGGTCACCTCAACCATAAATGGTTTAAAATTGTTTGAACCTGGACTTTGTTTCCTGTTAGATCTATGCTGTTTCTGGTTTAATGTTACTTTCTGTGATACCCCAAAGTTTGAGTATTTATAAGGACTCTCCTGCTTGGCAGGCCCTGAGTACCATTTTTGGTTCTTAGCCCTGTGAGTCTATTGAAAGCTCTACTCAGGTTCTCAATTTTAGATTAATTGCCTATGGAATTGATAATCATACTGAGAGAAGCTGTCCCAAGTGCTACTTTCTGTTGCCTTATCAAGTCATATAGTAATATTTCATAGTATTTATTCATCATTACTTATTATTAATACCTTGATGGATAGTGAAGTTACTTATAACTTTTCAAAATAGGTAAAAATCAAATATATTTAAGATGTTTTTTAATTAGAAATTTGCCATTTTTCTTATCTTTAAGAATGCATTGTGGTCAAGGAAAAGCCTGTTAATATGATTCCTTTTCTTTTGTAGGGAAGCTGTTCTTTCTCTTTGGAATATTTTAAGAGTGTTATTTTTTAGTCTTGTCTTGTGGAATTTGGTATATTTAACTGTGGATTTGTACTCATTTTCCAGGTTGATATCTTTGGGCCTTTTCTTCTGCTCAGTAAAAATTTTTATTATTTCATTGATTATGTATTTTTCTCTATTATCTAGCTTTATTTTTCCTGATGATTCTGTTAAATGGATTTGGGGCCTAATAGATCTATTGTTTACAGCTCTATTTATTTCATTGCATCTTCCATCATTTTTTCACACTATGTTCTGTGAAGCCCTTGGGCATTAATTTTCTCTTAAGCTTATTAGTTCACTTGTTATTCATCTCACCTTTTGAATATATTTGTATTTCCAAGTTTTCTAGCTTATTTTTTTCATAAAAGTGTAATTCTAGTTTTATAGACATGATAAAACCCCACATAATCTCATTACAGTCTTAGCTTGCTCCATTAAATAGTTTTCCATATGTTTGTTTTTTTCTTACTGAATTGGGGTTCCTTCTTCAGTAGCTATGGTTTTCCTCAGACATTTTCTGATTCTTAGCATTTCCTGTTTACTTGCTTATGGATGCATGTGTTGACTAAAGAAGCTAGTCTTTGGAGAGATACAAATACCTAAGACTATGGAGTACTGGCAACCTGTTTTTTAGTTTGAAAGCACCCTGTCCATCTCTCTCTGTGCTTCCAACTACCTGGAATTCTCTGGTTTTAGTGCTCTATTCACTGATACCTTTGGGGAGGAAACTCAGTTACTTTATTCTCTCAACATTTTTGTATAAACTTACAGTTCGAGTAGATTATTTCCTAAACTCAGTTGTCATTACTTATATCCTTTGGCCATCAGAATCCTCCCATGCTACTCTAATCTCAACTTCATTTATTTACTCTATTTTTGTGTATTTTCATTAGAATTTTATGTGGTATCAAGTCACTGTTAGGAATTTTAGTCTTCAGTTCCTTTTTTAATTCTATTGATTTTCTGTTCTTCAGAAATTAACCAATATTTTTGTTTCTCAATAGCTTAAAATATTTTAGGTATTTCTTGGTTCATTTCAAAGAATTTGGGGCTAGGGTGAAAGTTGTTGCATGTAATCAGTCCTCTCTGCTTTAATAATGTGGCAATGAAATTCGTATTATTGCAGGGGCATTGAATTGTAGAATAAAAGCCTCAGAAGTAGTTTTTACAGAAACACATGGTGATGGGTCGTGTCTGCTTTGGGGGTTGCTATTATAGTGAGAGGATCATGGTAGGAAGATATGCATGAGATTTCCAAATCTTGATTTGTATTCTAAGTTGAGTAGTGAATTTTTGATCCTTGGTTAGCTAAAAAAAAAGAGAGAGCCAGCTGTATAATAAAGAATGAGCTTGAACACAAATCAGAGAATTGCTTCAGAATGAGTCAAGCAGGGTCTTACACAGAACTTCTAAAAACTTAGGGCATAGGTGAGTAACTGATGGCAGGAAGGAAGTTTGTAGACAATAACCATGTTAAAGAGCAAGATTTTGGTTGATTTCAGGATACTGTTTATTGACAGTAATTGACATTCCATTGGAGCCTTTACTGGAGAAGACTGCACTTACCTCTGAACTAAAGTACTGGTCCAGTAATTTTCTGTGGGATGTAAATAATAATCATTTTATTTCTTAACCTCAATATATTCACTCCCAGCCTAAGTACTCAGAGGACTTCAGAAGCTGCTTAAAATAAAATTCATAATAAAAAAACTAAAATTTCAACAAATTTAAAATCATTTATGTTATTTTTAAGAGGCCATTACAACAAGTGCACACTGGCATTGTACATTGTGAAGGGAAACTATTGAGATCAAGTGAATATTAGGAATTTTAGAAATTTGAATCCATCTCTATGCATTTAAAATTGAAACCGAGTAGTAAGAGTAATGGAGTGTTCTAAGTGGAAGGACCTGGAAACTCATTAGGCTAATATTACCAGCATTTTAATTATCTGGACTTTTTAAACATGGTTTGAATCTTAAGCTATATCTATCTATGGTGATTGTCAAAGATAGCTTCATGGCAGAATCACAGAGAGGAACTTTTTTTTTTTTTTTTTTTTTTTAATGAAGAAGCCTGTGTCTTATTCAGAAATTTCATGTTAAGTTGGTTTTCGGGGCCCCTTGGGAATTTACAGTGTTAAAAAAATCTCCCTAGATGATAGATGACATATACCAGAGTATCAGAATCACTGATTTAGAAAGCTTCCTGGATGCTTCATTGTTCTATCATTTACAGAATATGCACCCTGTATGTTTCTTTTCCTTCCTTCCTCTTTTTTTCTTTCTCTCTTTCTTTCTTCCTTTCTTTCCTTCTTTCATTCTTTCCTTCTTTCTTTCCCTCCTTCCTACCTTCCTTCCTTCCTTCTTTTTCTGAAAGGTGTAGAGTTTTCTTTAAAATACGTCTAGATTGCCAATTATTTCAGGTAAATAGGGCACACAAATTAATATAGCAAGAGATCAGCTTATATTCATGGAATCTAAATGGTTTTAAAGAGTTCATCGCTGTTTTCCTTTCAACAAATATCAGAAACAGCACCCAATAAGGAAAAATAAAACTCCCCTCAAAGAATAGCTTTTGTAACTCTCGTTGCAAGTTTATGAAAACAGGAAACATCTGAGCTCTAGCAAATCCTTTGATGAAAACTTGCCGTACTAACTCCTCCGAAAAAGAGAACGTAAATGAAACCTGTTGTCTTTAACATGATCTTTGACTGAATTCATTGCCATTCTCTATGTAAGTCTAATTAATCACTCCTAGATTTTCTTACTGTCACTTTGGCTGTTATTAGAGTCCCAATTTGCCTTTAGTCTTGATAATCTTTTAAATTTGTTTTAAAATTTACAGCAAACCTGAAATATCTCACCCTTTTTTCTTCCTCTTTCTCTCTCTCTTTACACAGTGAGTATCAGCATGAAAGATGTGCATTTGAATGCTGTTTCACAGAACCTGTAACAAAAAAGGACCCAAACTTTCAATTTCACTACTTTACTCCCTAGATCAAAATTTTTCAAAGGCTTCCCATTTTTCTTAGGATGAAATAAAAAGTCCAGCATGCTGTTTTGTTTTGTTTTGTTTCTGTTTGCCATCTCTTCTTCCCATAGATTCTCTGTCCTTCTCTGCTCTGTTCTGTATCCCAAGGAAGACATTGGATGGGAGGCAGTGGCAGGGCATGAGGGGAGGGGAAGGTTTGGAGGTATTTCTTTCCTCCAGTATCCTAGTTTCCACCTTTCTTCCCTGCCAGCAGCTGTGGATAGTCTTGCCTCCACAGCACCAGCTCCCACCAGACCCCAATACCTCTCTTCTTCCCTCATCTCCTGAGGACGGTAAGATCTTCCTGTTATGTGCCCTCCTAGGACCTTGACCAGTAGGATAAGTTTATAAGGTTCTGCATGATCTAACTTCTGCCTCCCTTACCCACCTTTCACTCTATTCCAACCACAGTTTCTCCTTCCCATGGATGTGTGCTACTTCCTTTTCCTAAGATGTTTCTTTTACCTGGCTAAATTCCCTTCTTCCCATCCTTCAAATATCCATGTATTTGAAATGATATGTAGACCTGGACCAAGACATTCCCAACAAATACTTGACATTTACTAAATGTTTTGTTGTTGAGGATGTAACACTCATGCAAATTAACTCACCAGCAAGTTAGCCCATGGGAATAACTGTTGAAAATGCAGATGGAATTGCTACCTTGTACATCTTTTTCATTATTTGGTTTAGTACATCGGGCACACAAAAATTATTTTAACGTAGTGGAAAATCAAGTGAGTTTGACCCCAAGCCTTTTTTAAACAAGTACCAAATATATGTTGTCCTTTCAGAACTTTATAGGAAGTTTATTGGAGGCTTAGGAAGGAGAATTATTATATATACTGTACAACGAACTTATGTTCTCTTCCTTACCTCAATATATTTCCTATATAAAACTTCAAAAGGATTCAGAGTTTGTGGCTATATGATTATTATACAGTATACATAAGTGAAAGAGATGGAATGGTCTAGAATATTAATTGTTGCTGCAAGTTAGCTTTAAATCTTTTGGTTATGAAGAGAACTTTATGGAATCAGGAACAGAAAAAATTTAAACTTATTGATGATCACCATTTGCCATAGAATGTACATAGTCATGCCTCTTATTTTTTATTTTATTTTTTTTTAGGACAGCACCCACCGCAGATGGAGGTTCCCAGGCTAGGGCTTGAATCAGAGCTGTAGCTGCTGGCTTACACCACAACCACAGCAACTCTGGATACTTAATCCACTGAGAAAGGCCAGGGATTGAACCTATATCCTCATGGATACTAGTCAGATTTGTTTCTGCTGAGCCAGGAAGGGAACTTCATAGTCATGCCTTTTAAACCTAGTAAACTTTCTGTTTGATCTCAATGAGCATTGCCAGTGTTTGTAAGCATTTTAAATATTTCACTTCTGCTGGCCTTCTAATTGAAGTAAAAGTCCTCTGACTTTACAGCTATACAGCATCTCACCTTCCTCTGAGCTTCTTTACATGCAGAGTTTACTCTTGACCCAGGGAAGTGCATAGAGGCTCACAACATTCAATGCCTTGGAGAAGCCCACAGCAATTGAATGGGGAAGAGTTTCATTATAGCCTTGCATTTTCTTTTTTTTTAGGGCTGCACCTATGGCATTTGGATGTTCTCAGGCTAGGGGTCGAATTGGAGCTGCGGCCACCAGCCTATGCCACAGTTACAGCAACACAGGATCTGAGCCGTGTCTTTGATCTACACCACAGCTCACAGCAAAGCCAGATTCTTGACCCAGAGGCCACGGATTGAACCCACATCCTCATGGTTACTGGTAAGGTTCGTTACCGCTGAGCCACAATGGGAACTCCTAACTTTGCATTTTCTATCACAAAGTTTGGCCTTTTCTTTCACTGTTTTTTGTTGCTTCTGAACATATCTTTGTGTTTTTTTTGTTGTTGTTGTTGTTTTTTGCACATATCTTTGATTATCATGATTTGGGCCATCATCTTTTCCTCTGCTGAGGAAGATAGATTTATTTAATAATGAAAAGGAAAAGCTGATATTACAGTTGGTCCAAGACGAAGAAAGATGGATCTTGTCATTTGAAGTTCCAAGCATTAATGTCAGGCATGTAGTAGGTGTTCTACAAACATCATTCTCAGAAGAGAGCTCTGAAAAAATGTTTTTCTGAAAACAAATATACACACAAATAGTTGAGAATATCATGTCATTGTAAAACGTTGTCATTGGTATATGAGCAAAGAGCAAAAGTTGCTAATGCTCTGGATATTTGGTTTGAGTTAAACTGGTCTTGGATCTAACATCTTTCCTGAATTATATGTGAAGAAATTTGACTATTAATTTTAAGGTCATTTCTTTAAAGAGAACCTGGACCATCTTATTTTTGTCATGGAGTATCTGCTGAAGGCCATCAAGCACTTTTTGAAGTTAATTAAGCACAGGAAGTTCATCTGTATGTCCTTGCAATACTTGTCTCTTCCTGGGGTCTGTAGTATCTAGGGACAGAGTGTGCTGCCCGGTGGCTGAGTCCTTTGCCTGTGACCTCTTTGATGGCCAAATCCATAAATTGGTAGACCCTCCATTGTTACTGGTTTGTTTCCCATTTCAAGAGCAATCATTTGCCATAAACTGATAAAATTAGCAGGTCCTGCTCAGGGCCTTTGGTCTACCTGCTGATACAACCACAAGGCAAATGGATGTGCCAGGATACATCTTTGTGATGGCTCAGAGGTTAGCACCTCCCTTCGACAGCAGGATCATTGTGTTTAAAACCCTGCTCCCTCAGTGACTAGTGATCCAAGGAAGAAAGAATTTTTATAAGCGAGGGATTTTTTTTCCCTCCTCTAAAGCCAGCTGAGGCATTTAGCCCATTTGGAGTCTGGAAGAAGTAGAGGGAAAGAATCAGGGGAGAAGGGGGAGGGACAGTCCTCTTGAATAAAAAAGCCAATGACCAGGTGACATCCCTGGCACTAACATTTAGTAACTGATAATTGCTGTAACTAGGGCCGTTGAGCTTTGCAAATATGATCCAGTAAATTTTAATTAGCACCCGGGGGATTGAAGAATTTTAGAATAAGCTCTTGGGAGAAGCTTCCCCAGCCAGTGGCAATGTGTGCTGAGTAATTTTAGATCAGCTGGCCTGTCAGAGTGGATCAGTGTCTTCATACCACTTATCCTGAGGAAGATGCACCTGCTTCTACATGGAAATAAGGGGCATGATCTAGCAATTTGTGCTGCTTATTTCCACCATTCCCCAGGTTTGATGAGTGAGGAGTATAAGGACTCAACCTGGAGGCTTTGGATGAAGGAAAGAGAGTTCCATTGCATTTCAAGGGCACACACTGTCACAGGCCCTGAGCGGCTTTCTCTTCCTCTTTTTTTTTTTTTTGTCTTTTGTCTTTTTGTTGTTGTTGTTGTTGTTGTTGTTGTTGCTATTTCTTGGGCCGCTCCCGCGGCATATGGAGGTTCCCAGGCTAGGGGTTGAATCGGAGCTGTAGCCCCCGGCCTACGCCAGAGCCACAGCAACTCGGGATCCAAGCCGCGTCTGCAACCTACACCACAGCTCGTGGCAACGCCGGATCCTTAACCCACTGAGCAAGGGCAGGGACCGAACCCGCAACCTCATGGTTCCTAGTCGGATTCGTTAACCACTGCGCCACGACGGGAACTCCTTCTTCCTCTTTTGATTGCCTTGGGACCTCTCTTAGAGCTGTAGCAAAATGGGATGCATTTTGCTATGAGAACTGATGATACTATTTGCTAAAAGATATTTATTTTCTTTTTATATGGGGAATTTGTAACTATATTTTAAAGGGTAGGGTGCAAAATTAGGTATGGAGGAGCACTGATCCATGACAGGGAATTTGTCAAAGGCTAAACCAAAATATTTGGCTAGAAATATTTAGAAACAAATATGTACGAAGATAAAATGTAAAACTAATTGATTTTTTAAAATTGCACAGTATATGAAACCACTCATAATTGTAAAGTCAATGAATACAGACATAATGAGCTAGTATTTATAAATCAGCTATCTACAAGCACTATACTAAGCAAATTATATATGCTATTTTTATTGTCCATTCTTATATATAGGAAAAACTAGAGCAGTTAATCAACATGTTCCAAGTCATTCAGGTATTAGGTGGTGGTGCCTGCATTTGACCTCAGGCCATTTACCTTGAGAGATCACATTTTCAGTTTCGAGATATACCTTTACATCTGCATGCACATATGCAAATAAAATATACAAACACACATGTATATGCATACAATCACACACATTCTTATCAGCTTAGTGTAGTTACACCCACTCCCTTCTTCTCACTGATTTTTAGTTGCTTTTTTAAAAAAGGACTTTAGGAGTTCCCGTCGTGGTGCAGTGGTTAATGAATCTGACTAGGAACCATGAGGTGGCGGGTTCGATCCCTGGCCTTGCTCAGTGGGTTAAGAACCCGGCATTGCCGTGAGCTGTGGTGAAGGTTGCAGACTCGGCTTGGATCCTGTGTTGCTGTGGCTCTGGCATAGCTCCAATTAGACCCCAAGCCTGGGAACTTCCATATGCCGTGGGAGCGGCCCAAGAAATGGCAAAAAGACCAAAAAATAAAATAAAAAAATAAAAAAGGATTTTAACATTGAATTGAGTGACTATAACGAATATTTTAAGATGCACTTCAAATCAGGGAAATCCAAATAGAAACCAGAATGAGATACTATTTCACACTTACTAGGATGTGTATCATCAAAAAGTTAGATAATAATAAATGTAGATGAGGATGTAGAGAAATTGGAACTCTCCTTTCTTGCTGGTGGGACTGAAAAATGATTCAGCCACTTTAGAAAACTCTCTGGCAGTTTTCAAAGGCTTAAACGTAGAGTTACCATGGACCCAGAAATTTCACTTTTGGGTATAAACCAAAGAGAAATGAAAATATATGTCCCCACCAAATCTTGTACATTAACAGGCATAATAGCATTCTTCATAATAGCCAGAAGGTGGAAACAGCTCTGTGTCCACCAACTGATGGATAAATGGAGCGGGACGTATTTGTACAATGAAATGTTACCCCGCCATAAAAATAAAAGAGATACTGATACATGCTACAACATGGATGAACCTAAAAAAACCTTACATTGATTGAAGGAAGTAGTCACAAATTTCCACATATTGTATGCTTCCATCGTATGAAATATTCAGAACAGGCAAGTATATGGAGATAGCAGATTAATGGTTGCCTGGAGTTGGAGGGATATAGGAAATGGGAGGTGACAGCCAAGGGGTACAGGGTTTCTTTTTGTGGTGGTGGTGGTATATTTACAAATATACCAAAAGCCACAGAATTATATACTTTAAATGAGTGAATTGTATGGTGTGTGAATTACATCTCAAAAAACTGTTAAAAAAAGAAAGAAAAACCTGGATGCACATTGTGATGGAACATTTTATTTGAATGAGTTTGGTGGGATGAGTTACTTCACTTTTCTAACCTCTCAGAAGCAAACGCTTGTTTGCCCTGGTTAAGTGAGTTTGGGGATGCAAAATCAAATAGTTATCAAAAAACAGACTTTGCAATCACATAAACCTGTGTGATATTCAGCAAATCATTTACTTTGCCTGAACCTATTTATTCAAGGTGTGTTGTGGCTATTTCAAAGGCATGTGATGACTTAGAAAGCTAAAAAATACAAATTGATAACATAGTCCTTGATTCAGAGTAATTTCTTAATCACTTATTTGGTTTAACTTCTTTCTTTAGTGTTTATTACTCTGCACATTCAGGAAAGAACACTTTACCAAACAGAAATAATATAATCTCTGCTTCAGAGCAGGCAAGAATGAAGTGATTGATATAAATCAAGACTAAACCTGGAAGTAAAATAAGTCATTCTGGTTTTGAAAAAAAAAAAGTTACTGTAGTGATACAGCTCCCTGTGTTTGGAAGATACTTGTGTGTATATAAATAATATGCTTTCTTTCCTCCGAAGTGCTGCTACAAAAACAGAAGTACAAAAATACCACATGGTATTTCCACTCTTACCGGAAGCACAGAGAGTCTCAATGTCTCCCATGTCACCTCAGTTGGCTGTGCCCATTTATATTAGCTGTTTATCCAACCTCTATAGTTTTTAAAGAACTCTAGCATTTTCTGTAGAATTTACCAAATCTGCTACAGAAATGAATTTACCCTGAGGGTTCTCAGCCCAGGTTTGTGTCACACTTGGATTTGAATGAAGGGAAATGAATACATTAATTGTCACCTGTGGACCTAATCATCTATTGTGCATTTCAAGGGCCACAGAAGAAGTAGAAAAATGAGGCTTCATCTCAAATTTTTAATTTTAATTGGACAGACACAAAACCAAATGCATGAAATAGCTGGAAAACTGTAAGTTACATATATGGCAGTTTTAGCATTTCAGAAAGAAAACATTTTAGATATGCTAGATGACAAGATTTGAATAGATGTTTGAGAAACAAACATACTGGTAATCATATGCCTTGAGAAGGGGGTTTTCTGTGGCTAAGATGAACATTTTATAGTGCTGTTATATATTTTCTTTAATAATTTTTCTCCTTCCTTTCTTCCTCTTCCTTCTTTTTCCTCTTCCTCCTTCATCTTGTGTGTCAATTTTAAAACATTGTAGAGTCATCTAAGTGTTCAGGTTGAAGGTTTGGGGATGTGGTGCTATTTATATGCTTTAGAGAGTGTTCAGGTGTGTATCTTTATCTGTATTACCTACTGGTAGATGGTTTGTAGGCCTGAATTACTTTAAAACCTGCTTTTGATTTCCACTAAACTCAGGTTATATTTAACCCATTAATCTTTGAATGGCACTAAAAATTTACCTAGATTTCTCACATACTATCTCATTTAATCTCATAATTATCATGTCAGGTAGTTTCTCATTAGGTCATTTTACATATAATATACTGAGACTTAGAATAAGTATTTTCTGGAGATTGCTCAATGATAAAATTAGTTATTCTAAGGTCCCATGTATCTTTTAAGCATTAAAAGAAAAATGTGCAGGAGAAAAGATTGTGAAATGTAGTCAAATAAATAAAAAGAGTACTTTTTTGTTATCCTGGAGTTTCAGCAAAGGTTCAAAAATTGTGAAGGATATAAGGGGTGGAAAAGTTTTCCACCATAATAAAGAAAAGGTCAGAATGTAACCCCACAGGATTTGGTGGATGTAGAGACCCAGTTCAGCCACCATCACTCCAGCAGACTAGGTAAGAGAAGATCAGGCATTCAGAAATAGCTTTGGTGAAGCACACTTCCTTTGAGGGAAACTGACAGCTCTCTTTTCTCTTCCTTTGTATTTGTGTGTTGGGGCAGGGTGGTGGGGTAAATTTCTTCTTCTCTGCCAAGTGATTGGGGTCCCGCCACTAAATATTATGGCATCTGCAAGAGACAGACTGTCATCTCCCTCTGGCTTTTAGGTGCCCCCATATACAAATCTTCTTCACTTTTTTTTTTTTTTGGTCTTTTTAGGGCTGATCCCATGGCATATGGAGGTTCCTATGAATCGAGCTTCTGGCGTGTGCCACAACTATGGCAACTCGGGATCTTAGCCACGTCTGTGACCTAAAGCACAGCTCATGCCAATGCTGGACCCTTTACCCACTAAGGAAGGCCAGGGATAAAACCCTCATTCTCATGGTTACTAGTTGGGTTGGTTAACCACTGAGCCATAATGGAAACTTTGTATAACACGGTTATTCTTAAGAGAGGTTTGTGTCCCTTGAAACTTAAAGGGGGGCACAGGTCCTGGTATCTGCTTCTCACTTGGAAAAGTCTAAAGTCCCAAAACTGGATTGAAGGGACTGCAGAGAGAGAGAGAGGACAAATCAGTAGTGGCTGAATGATTTGTAAGAGCCGATGCATGTATTTTCCCATATGATACTATGAAAGGTAGCCAGGCTTCAGACATCTTGAAAGGATCTTAACTAAGAAGGGCGTATACGTGGACATCTCCAAAAGCCAGTTCATATTCAACTCAGCTGAGCCATCATTTGGATATTTACTCTTGCAGGCAGAAGACATCTACTATCTAAGAAGGTACTAAAAACTCTGGCCAGAAGCAGTGGAGGAGTTGGGTGACAAGGAGAGTGAAAAACCCAGGTGTGATATTCAAATTCTTTCACCATGGCTGGGGCATGCATGCTGACCAACCAGCAAGGATGCCTGTAAGGGTTAGTGAATGCTGGTAGAATACCAGCCTGCAAAAATTCAGTTTCGTTTCTTGTTTTTCACTCTTCAAACTTGGGGAACAGGGAAGACTTGAAATTTGGGGGGCAGGGAAGAAGTTCTACATTGGATATGATATTAAAATTTAGGTTTAGACTGAAGTACATAGATGTTTTAATACAGAAAATGAACCTTTCCAGATCTTTTGGAGGTGCTGTCTAGAGGAGGAAGAGTTCTAAAATACTGTGTTTCAAAGCATTAGTGGGAGAAAATGAAAGTGAATGCTGATTGTACCCTACCAAGTTCAGCAAGTTAACTAAATTAATTACATTTAGTGACTGTATTTTAATAAAGTAATCAAAACTATAGAGGGAAAAAGTTTGACATGACCTTGGCTAGCATTTTACGAGTGAGATGTAGACCTGGGGTCCCGACGGGTGAAGTTGTTTGGACAAAGTTGTGCACACAGCTCAATAGGTAAAACATTCATGAAAACACTGACTCCGAATGCCAGCTTTCTGGAGTGAGGGCAGATGCTCCCTTTACTAGTAGAATGACATGTTGAACTGTTTAAAATTACACAATACATATATGTGATTTCTCCTGTAAACAACCGGGAAGGGATAATTTGTTGTAGCCCCCGGGAGTAAACAAGATTTTTTGGTAAGACTCTAAAGAAAGTAAAGATAAAAGGAGGAAAAGCTTTATCTTATATTGTTACAAGTTCACTTAGTTTTGGAGGAAATGCTGAAGGCTAGCAAACAGCCGGCAGAATCCAATTATTAAGAGAGGATCCAGAGCCGTGCCAGGGAGTTAGAAACCAGTCAGAGAAAGAGCAATCTCCACAAGGGATGGCCAGAGAAAAATGTTTTGAAGGATCCAGCAGAACTGGAAACAAGCATTTTAATCAAACTAAGCCAAAATACGAGAACGAATGTCTCGTGTGGAAAATGCTATCATCGAGGAAAGCACTATTAAAAAAATTTTTAAACTTCCGATTCAAAGTACTTGGCTTTCCTCTATTTTGTGTTTTTCCTACGATGCTGTACTTTGATGCATGCCATAATCTCTTTTTTATTAAAAAAAAAGTCCTTGCCTTAGAGGTAGGTCTCTTGTATTGGAGAAATTTAGGAAGAAAATTCTACAGTGTAAGAGCTAACGGGGATGTTACAGCTTCTCTTATGAAGTCGAGGTTCTACTGAAAGTGTATAGTAAAAAGAAAAATCAGTAAACTGTTGTAAAACAACAACAACAACAACAACAACAAAAAAAACAGAGAACAAGTAAAGAGATGTTGAGAATTCCAAGTGAGGCCGGGAGGAAGGACAGGAAGTCCTTTCAAAGAGTAGTCATCCTTGACTTGTAAAGAAATATGCCTGATTAGGCTCGATTCTGACTTGGAGCAACAGATACCCCAAGGCATGCTTGTTTTTTTATATGTATTTTCTGCTTTTAAAATACAGATTCCTTTCCTCCTACTCCCCTTCTCACACTGTTCTTAAAATTTTACTTTCACCAGCCACACAGCTAGAGGCTGCCAAGGTGCTGGTAGCATCCCAGCAGGTTAGAAAAGCCACTTCTTATTTCTTGTATCAAAAATGTACAAGATGCACGTACACCACCACAAACAAATTTGTTTGCTTGTTGATCTTTACAATTTCATTGGTGTTTTATCAACAAAAAAGTCGGTGTTTTTAACAGCCAGCTGGAAGATATGATAGGCCCTTGTCCAGAGTTAGCCTGGGATTCTTTAGCCACACATGAAAATCATCCAGGGAGCTTTGACAAATGCAGATGCTAAGGCCCAGAGCCAGACATGTTGATTCAGTTGGCCTCGGCGGGGCCAGGTATTGGTATTTTTAAATGTTGTTCAGTAATGGTGAATGCAGCCAGGTTGGGGCTCAAAGGTATGCTGTGGCATTTAATCTCACAACCCTATAACAAAGGTGTTGGGGATTCTCACTTTACAGAGGAGAATATATTTCTGAGAGATGCCATGATTTTCCCAGAGCTACATCACTAGGTTGTAGAAGGATGTATTTCACTTTTTACATTGTATTTGTAAATTGTGGTTCGGAAGAGCTAAATTGAGTCACAGTCAAAATTATTTACTCGTGAAACATTTTTCCACCATCTGTGCCTCTGAAAGTAGAGTGGCAAGTTCTATTATGGAACTGTAGAAAGTTTGACCTCAAATGAACAATGGATAAAAAGTGAAATTAAATAACATACCTGATTTCAGAGAGGGGATCCCTAAATAGGTATCTGAAAATTATTTCTATTGTTTGCTTTTATATTTACACATTTCAAAGCAGAGATTCAGCAAAGCTTTTTTATTTTTTAGTGTTTGAAACACAATTTTTTTCTTTATTCCTGAGCAAGATAAACCCAGGCAGCACTAGCACTTTCATGCAATAGGTTTTTCTTCCTGATGATAATACTTGAGTAGTGTAAAATAAAACAAAAACTCACTTTTGTTAAGTGATTTTGAATTATTGCTTTAGTTATAAATAAATTCCAAATATAGAGGGTATTTTTACAGTGGCTTAGACAAACGTGTGCTTCCTGTATTATGACCATGTTACACTCTTATCTGTATGTGAATTTTAGTATACAAATGACTTTTTTTTTCAATCAAAAGATTATTTTTGCATTTGATAAAAAATATAGAAGACTGAAAAAAAGGAACTAATAGTGAAAAGACTACACCTGGCAGCCTAGAACCATTTTTGTATTACTCCTCGGAATGACCATTTTTACAGGTTTTCCTTTGTTTTTGTAGCTATCTTTTTAGCAATACTTCATACCTCTCCAAATGTGTTATGTATTATATATATATATATGTATATATATGTATATATATATCTTTTTATATGAATTAGAGCATACCAAGAACTTGCACCATTCTGCATCTTATTTCACTGCATAGTATTTCTTCGAGATCATTCTCTATCAGCACACATAGACCTACCTCACTATTTTTAGTGACTATGTAGTGTTAGATAGTATGAATCATTATAGTTTGTTTCATCAGTACCTACTGATGGACATTGATGAGTTTGGAGTTTTTAAGATTATAAAAAATATTACCACAGGCTCTATCAAGTGTTTGAACCATTTTCTACTTCAGCCAACAATGTATGTCTTCTCTCCTAAACTTTGGTCAACTCATTTTAATTTTTTTAAATGATTTTTATTTTTTAAGTCATAGCTGGTTTACAGTGTTCTCTCAATTTTCTACTGTACAGCAAGGTGACCCAGTCACACATACCTATATACATTCTTTTCCTCACATTATCATACCCCATCATAAGTGACTAGATATAGTTTCCAGTACTATACAGCAAGATCTCATTCCTTATCCATTCCAAAGGCAATAGTGTGCATCTATTAACCCCAAATTCCCAGTCCATCCCACTCTCTCCCCCTCCCTCTTGGCAATCTCAGATCTGTCCTCCAAGTCCATGAGTTTCTTTTCTGTGGAAAGGTTCATTTGTGCCATACATTAGATTCCAGATATAAGTGATATCATATGGTATTTGTCTTTCTCTTTCTGACTTCATTTAGTATGGGAGTCTCTAGTTCCATCCATGTTGCTGCAAATGGCATTATTTTGTCCTTTTTTATGGCTGAGTAGTATTCCTTTGTGTATATATACCACATCTTCTTAGTCCATTCATCTGTCAATGGACATTTAGGTTGTTTCCATGTCTCGGCTATTGTGAATAGTGCTGAAATGAACATGTAGGTGGATGTGTCTTTTTCAAAGAAAGTTTTGTCTGGATATATGCCCAAGAGTGGGATTGCTTGGTCATATGGTAGTTCTATATTTGGTTTTCTCCCATTCCTCCATACTCTTTTCCATAGTGTTTGTACCAATTTACATTCCCAGCAACAGTGCAGGAGAGTCCCCTTTTCTCCATACCCCTCTCCAGCATTTGTTGTTTGTGGACTTATTAATGATAACCTTTCTGACTTGTATGAGGTGATACCTCATAGTAGTTTTGATTTGCACATTTTAATTTTTTTAAATCTAAATCTAATAGGTGCAAATGCTTGGTTATGGTTTTAATTTATATTTTGTATGTTAAGTAATACTTACTATGCATTCACATTTAAAAAAGCAACTTCTTTTTCCTTTTCTGTGAACTACCTGAACCTACTCTTAATCTGAGAAAGATATACATAACAATGCAATTATCCATGTTCCCACAACCTAGCTTCACTTGAGGAGCCTTAAAAAACCTAAAAAACCTTGGGCATTGTGCCAGTCTCTTGTCTCATCACTTGAAGGCAGTGACCATCCTGAATCACATCTACTCTTCTCTAGCTTTTCTCAACAGTTTTATAATCTCTGAATTCCTAAACATTAGATCATCTAGTTTTGTATGCTTTTAAAGTTTATAAATTCCATGAAATAAAACTATATGTACTTATTTGTGATTTTTTATTCTTTTCTTTGGTGTGTTTTAAGTGTTCCTAAGAATTCTCAGGTATTATCCCTTCAAAAGTTACAGTCCCCATAATACTATCCCTGATTCTGTCTCCATGTCTTTTCATTTTTGTTAACACTTTTATCACTTTATTTCTTTTTTTAACACTTTTATCACTTTATTTCTTTACGTTACATTGTAAGAAGAGTTATATCCCTCGTCTAATACATTAAATCTCTCTTCAGTTATTTAACCTTCTCTTTATCTTAGAAATTTTTATATCCATTTATAAATTTCTAGAACACACATTTGTTTCTATTTCACATCTCCTTAGTCTTTTTGTCCTTGCTTGTACTTTGACTTTTTTATTCTCTTAAATATAGAAATAGTTATTTTATAGTCTTCATTTGATAATTCTGGTATCTGAAGTTCTGTTAAATCTTATTCTTGTCTCTGTTATTTATTCTTGCTGTCACGCATGGTACCTTGAACTCTTTGCTATTATATACACTATCATTTTTACAATTCATCGTCTAGTTGTTAGTCACTCATATATAGATGTATAATTGCTATAATAAAACTGATTTTTATCTCAGATTCTTGCTAAATTATGAATTCTGAATCTTTAGCTATACTTGGGAGTTTATATATATCCAAAAATACACAACAATTTGTAAGTAATGACAGCTTTCCAATCCTCCTTCACTTATACCATTAGTTACATATTTTATTTCTTTTTTTTTTTTTAGTTTCATTAGATACAATCTATACAGCAATATTAATAGAAATTAATGCTGTGCATCTTCATCTCATTCCTAATCTCAGGTGCTTAGTTTTTAATATTCACCATTAGGTGCCATGTTTGCTGCAAGATATTTGTAGATAACCTTTCATGAATTAAGGAAACTTTCTTCTGTTACTGGTTTGCCAAGAGCTCTTTCTTCCTTTATCATGAAAAAAAGTTACATTTTATTAATTTTTTTGCATCCTCAGAAACATGAAATGATTTTAAGTTTTTACTCAACCTAAGTCCATCTAGATTGTGATGTATCATCACTTTCTATAATGTTGAAGTCGATTTGCCAATTTTTGTTTTAGGAATTTTGTGTTGATGTTCGTGAAAAAAAATTGATGTGTAATTTTCCCTTCTTATTATTCCACTTTCAGTTTTGGTACAAAAGTTCTGCTGGCCTATAAAAATTATTTGAGAATTTTTTTCTACCTTTCTGTTCTTTGAAAGAGTTTTTATACTATTGGTGATATTTCTTTCTCAAATTAATGGTATAATTCACAGGGAAGCCATCTGGGCCTGCAGTTTTCTTTGCGGAATATTTTTTTAAACAGCTTTATTGAAGCGTAATTTATATACCATAAAATTCACTCATTTTAAGTGTAAACCTCAGTAATTTTTAATAAATTTACAGAGTTTTATAGCTATCATCAAAATCCAATTTTAGAATATTTTCATCACCTCAAAAGCATTTCTTATGCCAATTTGTAGTTGTTTTTACTCCCCCCCCCCAGTTCTATGCAACCACTAATCTACTTTCTGTCCATATGGATTTGCCTTTTCTGGAATTTTTGTATGAATGTAATTATACAATATATCACCCTTGTCCCTAGCTTCTTGTACTTAATAAAATATTTTTGTGTTTCATCTACATTTATAGCTATATGGTCAGTAGTTTGCTGAATAGTATTCCATAATATGAATATACTTTATTTTGTTAAGCCAGTCACCAAATAATGGACATTGGGTGTTTCCACATTTTGACTATTTCTAATGATACTGTCAAGAACACTTATATGAAAGTTTTCATTTCTAGGAGTGGAATTTCTGGGTTGTATGGTATAATGATGTTTAATAATTTAAAAATCTGCCAAAATGTTTTTCAAAGTGGTCGCACCATTTTACCTTCCTACAAGCAGTGTTAGAATTTCTCCACATCCTCAACAATAATTGTCATTATTTTTCTTTTTGACTCTAGCCATCTAGTGGATCTGAGTGGCATGTCATTGTTTTGATTTGCATTTCTCCCGTGACAAATGACGTTGAGCATCTTTTCTTGTGCTTGTTTGGCATTTGTATCTCTTCTTTGGAGAAATATCTATGAAAATTCATTGCCAATTTTAAAATTGGGGCCCTTGTCTTCTTATTACTGAATTGCCTTTGTTTATTATTACTCTAGCTATAAGTCCTTTATCAGATGTGTGATATTCAAATATTTTCTCCAAATATGTGGCTGTCCATTAATTTACTTAGTGATATCTGTTGAAGTATAAATGTTTTTGACTTTGATGAAATCCAATTTATTATTTTTTATTTTATAAATCATGTTTTTGATATTCTATCTAAGAAAGCTTTGCCTAACTCAAGGTTACAACAGTTTTCTCTTATAGTTTATTTTAAAAGTTTTCTAGTTTTAGCTCCAAAGTTGAGGTCTGTGATCCTTTTGAGTTTATTTGTCTAGTGTGAAATTATTTGTCTAGTCTAAATTAATCTTTTGTGTATGCAGATGTCTAATTTTAAGCTTAAAAAATTGACAATATCAAACTTTGGTGAGGATATGAAGCAAGTGGAACCAGCATACATTATTGGTGGGAATGTAGAATAGAAGAATCAATTTGGAAAAAGTATCTGTCAGTTTCTTACAAAATTTAGCATTTTACCCAAGCAATTCCATTTTGATCCAAGACATGTGAACACATATGTCCACAGAATTAGTTATGCATGGATGTTCATAGCAGTATTTTTCATAATAGCCCCAAACTGGAAATGATTGAGATGTTTGTCAATAGAAGAATTGGGAGTTGGGAGTTCCACCTGTGACACAGTGGAAACCAGTCTGACTAGTAACCATGAGGTTGTGGGTTTGATCCCTGGCCTCGCTCAGTGGGTTAAGGATCCAGCGTTGCCATGAGCTGTGGTGTAGGTCGTAAACACTGCTCTGATCCTGTGTAGCTGTAGCATAGGCTGGCAGCTGCAGCTCTGATTCATCCCCTAGCCTGGGAACTTCCAACTTCCATATGTCATGAGTGTAGCCCTCAAAAAGCAAGAAAAAAAAAAAAGAAGGTAAGAAAATTCTCTGGATGATATAATGTTTTCTATCTTGATTGGGGTGTAAAATACTCCAATGTATGCCTTTGTCAAAACTCAGCGGATATACACTTATAATCTTTCCTTTCAACTATGCGAAAATTTTATCTCAAAAGGTGGAAAACTATTGAAAGATTAATTAAACTCTTATTAAAGTTATGCATGCTGAACTTTGAGTTGCATTAAACTATAAGATAGATTTATGGATTGATAGAGGCATGTCTGGATAGATAGATATGTAGTAAAAGGTGTAGTAAAAATTTAATGATAGAATGTGGGTGGTAGATATATAGATAGTCACCATAAAAATTTTTAATTTTGCTCTAGATTTGAAAATTTATATAATAATGTACTCCATGGTTTCCTCAATCATGAAACTATTTTACTGCTACAGAAAGAAGAAGGTATTTTGGATTCACTTTAAGATATGCCCTAGAAGGAGCTAGCCCTTCTTCTTCCTTAGACAATTAAATATATTGCATGATGAGAAAATATGAACCTTTAGACCATATTTTGTTTAAATTAGTTCATCTCTAATGATGCCTTTGTTTAATTACAACAAAAATTAGGGGGCTTCAAAGAGTATCATAATTAATCCCAGTCAAAAACTTTTTTTTTTTTTGGTCTTTTTTAGGGCTGCTGCTGCAGCATATGGAGGTTCCAAGGCTAGGGATCTAATCAGAGCTGTAGCCGCTGACCTATGCCAGAGCCACAGCAACACAGGATCTGAGCCGCGTCTGCGACCTACACCGCAGCTCACGGCAACGCCAGATCCTTAACCCATTGAGCAAGGGCAGGGACCGAACCCGCAACCTCATGGTTCCTAGTTGGATTCGTTAACCACTGAGCCATGACAGGAACTCCAAAGGCTTTTTTTTTTTAAAGGAACTTAATGACTTTATTTCAAAATTTTTTTGGGCATTGAGTTACCATGCAGAACACACAATGAGTGTTCATAATCCAAAGGGGATGAACTTATTGTCTCTTTTTACTTTATTTCTGAGCATTCAAATGATTTTACTCTTTCCTTGTTTCATCATTCACAAAATTTTTTTGAGAACTTCTATAAGCCACAAAATCAAACAATTGGTCATATCCATGATAAATTAAAAATTACGGAAGAGTTCTTATAAATTCTTGAAGCACAAGGCTTCTTATGATTTCCCTTTAATTTATTGTTAATATATTAAATCTTTAAATGAAAGATACTCTCTACAAAACTTCCATGCTAATGCTACAACTGTTTCCATTTTACATTGTAATTTGTCATTATTTATATTCATTTTTAAATAATTTCTAAATTTTTTGACCTGATTTTATATCAGTAAAGCATTTATTTTATTTATTTATTTATATCAGCATTTTATTTTTGCATCCTTTCTTTTTTTTTCTTTTGGTTTTTAGGGCTGTACCCACAGCATGTGGTGGTTTCCAGGCTAGGGGTCAAATCAGAGCTGTAGCCGCTGGCCGACATTACAACCATAGCAATGCCAGATCAGAGCCGAGTCTACGACCTATACCACAGTTCACAGAAAGGCCGGATGCTTAACCCACTGAATGAGGCCAGAAATCGAACCTGCATCCTCATGGTTTCTAGTCAGTTTTGTTTCCGCTGTGCCGTGATAGGAACTCCCTATTTTTGCAAATTTTCTTGAATGGCCTCTTGATTTATGGTGTAAGAAAGACTGAAAAACAAGGAAATAAAAATGAACAAAAGTAAGTGTCTTTCCAAGAAAACAATAAGCAAGGTAGCTGTGTGGGCTTCACTTTCTGGGAACTAACAGCATCCTCTCTCTTCTCCGTGGGAGATCTAGGAATGCTTGTCTTTCTTCTATTTTTCTACGTTTCCTTGAAGGGCTACGGAGATACAAGAGTTCATAACTATAAGCCCCATGAATATGTAGCAAATGTAAGCCTTGTTTTAAATATGTTGATATATTTAAATAAGTTATTTTTTGGCTACTAAAACTAAAAGGAATAAATAAAATAGTTTCCCATTTTAATATAGACCAATTATAGGTGTCCTTCAATAAAAGGATAGTAAAAGGATTTGTTGATTCTCTAAGAGAGGGAAAGTTGAAGATACTGATCAGAATTTGTGAGTCTAGAAGGAACAAAAAAGGCTTGGGAATTGCGAGTTTGTCTTGGATTTAAACACTTACAATAAATTCTTAATTACTTAGCTTCTTGTCTGTGTTTGCTTTTTCTCAAAAACAGATGTTATTTATTCCAGAGATGGACAGCTTGGTTTGTGGAATATGTGTGAAGCATTTCTTGGGTTGGAAATATTTCAGATCAAATAATAATGTCACAATATCTGTTGAACCAGTAGTCCCCTGAAATGGAGCAAGAGCTATGAATAACTTTGTCTTCATAATTTCTGAAAAAATATAATAGTCATATCTTAAAATAGGCCTTTTTATTATTAACTTATACTATTAGATATTATTAGTTGAAGACAAAACTAAATCTGAAAGCATTTTAGTATTAGGCTTGATGAGAAGAAAAGCTTAACAAAGTATTTTCCCTACCAGCAGAAAGAATTCCAAACAAGCAAACAAAAAAGAGTGAAGGCAATGTATTATAAAGGTGGACACAGCAGGGATTAGAAGTAGGGATAAGGTTAGGCATGGTATTGATGAATGTGTCTTGGAAGCCCTCAGTTGAGTTGGAACCCATGTTTCAAACCACCTGAGGAATTGTAAGTTTGGGTCCAGTGAAGAATAGAACCAGAAAAAGCTGAAGGGCAAAGAAAGGAGGAAAACAGATTCCACTTCATTTATTCATATAACCCCCCCACCTTTTTTTTGCTGAGAGTTGGTTGCAGTTGGCACTGCATATTCAATGATGTGAAATAAAGGCATCATCTTTGTAGCTGTCAGAGTCCTTGCAAAACTTGGAGAGAGTTTAGTAAATGAATTACATAAGTTTGATTAGGATTTTAAGGAAAGCAGCAAGGGACAGTGCTGGACTCCAAGGCTAGTAACCATTGGGAAACCATTACCACCTCCAGGGGAGGGGTTGGCTGACCGGAGAGGGCTCTTTGATAGGAAGAGTGGCTTTGTGCACTCAAACTATGACAGCGTCCTGTAAACAAAACAAAGTCTCCATCTCACTACCTTTCTATTCTTCAATCTCCAGGGAGTGCCTGTTATTGGCCATACCCAAGTAGAAATGAGAAGACAAAGGGGCCTAATGATACAGTCCATATGGGTCAGCTTCTCGGGGCAGGAAGAAGAGTGAAAAAGGATGGACAGAAGATATGAGTGGATGGCAAGTGAAAGATAACTAGCAGAGTTCCTCTCCTCGTGGAAACTTTCATTTTAGGGTAGTTGTTCTCAATTGGGGATATTTTGTTCCTTTAGGGGACATTTAGCAATGTTTGATGAATTTTTTAAATTGTTACAACCAAGAGGAGAAATGTTACTGGCATCTTATGAGTGGATGCCAGGCATGCTGCTGAACATCATTCAGTGCACAGGAGAGCTCGTGCACACACACACACACACACACACACACACACACACACACACACTTAACATGCTGAGGCTGAAAAATTCCGTGTTAGAGAAGGAAAAAAAATTGTGCAATGATAACATGAGTAAAGATAAAAGTATAAACTATGAAGTGTCCCATGAAAGAAAATCACATGCTTCTCTAAGAACACAGGGTCAGAGAAGGCTTCCATGAGGACAAATGATTAAGTTAATTATCTGCTCAATAACACAAACTTGAAGCCTGGTGCCTAGAGGGTTAAATCCTAATGTACATATGTACACAGAAGTCCAGATATTCATAAAAACCGTCAAGACTGCAAATTAAGACAGCAATTCCAAGAAGCCCTTCAAAATGGAGACAAAACTTAGCTTCTGTCAGAGAGATTTACATACTTCCAGGAAAAATCTCCGAAAATAACTCGCTTGAAGCCATGAGCTTGGAGAATATAAATGGAGTTATTTGTCTGGATTTTGGTACACACTTGCACACATATGTGTGTATGTGTGTGATACACATAAGCATACACACAGAAAGCAGTACAGATTCTAATATCTCCTTTGAACTGTGAAAAAGATGATGACATTCAAATTTTCTCATTTCTGAGGGGAAATCACATACATAGTGCTCTGTGCAGAGAAGAAATTCATTTGAACTAGTCAAATAGAGGAGAATGAATCTTCCCATTGCTGCTTCCCTGTTGTGCCTATTGATGATAATTTGTGTAGAGGTTTATCCCACATGCTGCTTAGAAATGCCGTTAACACTTGCTTGCAGTTTACATTTCCAGGACCAGGAAACCTTGGTAACAGATTTCTGCAGAGCTGATGATGAGGGTGATTAATTTTCTGAACTTATGCCTTATTTCTGTCTTGTCACTCTGATAAACCTTTCCAAGCTATTGTTGAGATGATGGGTCTCTAGATCTCAGTCATGTGAACAAGCATTTTGGTCAAGTGCAACTAATCAATGATGCCAAGATCTGTTTATCCTGCAGTTCAATAGGCACAACGAGAAGATACAGAGGCTTTAACACTCTCTCGACGTACTTGGAGGTGAAATAGCACCCACATCAGTGCAGAGAAGAGTCGTGCAAATTAATAAGCTACTGAATATAGAGACAGACTGAGTTTAGGAAAAGAAATCAGACAATAGGAGTTCACTTTTTAATATTTGCAATGGTTTTTATTTTAAACAACAAACATTTATGGCGAAAAGGCAACTTGGGACTAAGATGTACATCAAATTTGCTAAGCAGTAGTGAGATACCTGTTATAGTCATGAATCACGTACATTTTCCCTAAGTAGCAATGAAAGATTGTTGTGGAGTTCCCGTCATGGCGCAGTGGTTAACGAATCCGACTAGGAACCATGAGGTTGCGGGTTCGGTCCCTGCCCTTGCTCAGTGGGTTAACGATCCGGCGTTGCCGTGAGCTGTGGTGTAGGTTGCAGACGCGGCTCGGATCCCGCGTTGCTGTGGCTCTGGCGTAGGCCGGTGGCTACAGCTCCGATTCAACCCCTAGCCTGGGAACCTCCATATGCCGCGGGGAGCGGCCCAAGAAATAGCAACAACAACAAAAGACAAAAAAAAAAAAGAAAGGTTGTTGTGTATTCCACTACTGATTTTGCAAGCTCTAATTGGCTTTGGCATTTCATTGACTGAAGTTATGTTCTCTTTTGGTGTTGGAATCTCCTCATATTATGTGTTTTCTATTTAGATACTTTTAAAAAGTTGAATTATAGCACAGGCTGAAGTGTTACTCTACATCAGAGGCAAAACCATGAACCTCCAGGGGCTTCTGATTCCATCACGTTGTCAGAGGTGAGAAGAAAGCTGCAAGACAACTTGTTAAGATGCAATAAGCATTAACTACTCGTTAAGATCCAACACTACTATATATAAAGTAGATAACCAACAAGGACCTACTGCATAGCACAGAGAACTACACTCAATATTATGTAATAACCTATAGCGGAAAAGAATCTGAAAAGCAATATATATGTTTGAGTGTGTGTGTGTATGGCATATATATACGCACACACACAATTTACATATATATAACTGAATCCCTGTGCTGTATACATGAAATTAACACATCATTGCAAACTATACTTTGATTTAAAAAATACATACAAAATCAGGTTCAGATTTGAATAAAAATACATCAAGCAACTTAAGCCTTAAAATGAGCTTTGAGAGAGGCTGCCTCGTATCTTCTACATTGCAGGCCCTGTTGATTCTACCAGATCTCCATAATTAGGTGCACTGCAAAAATTTTGCAGGTGGCTGCTACTTTTCCGTCTAGAAGGAATCCAATGGAAACACATTTCTCATTTCACACTGCAGAGAATTAATAATATCAAAAATAAGAACTAACCTTTGTTTACATTACAGATAAAAATAATTACAATCTAACGTTTCAAAATTAAAAAACCCTCTAAAATGCATTTATTCTTTTTTTTTTGCCTTTTTTGCCTTTTTTGTCTTTTTAGGGCTGCACCTGTGGCATATGGAAGTTCACAGGGGTGGATTTGGAGCTGTAGCCACTGGCCTATGCCACAGCCACAGCCGCGCAGGATCCGAGCTGCGTCTGCAGCCTATAGCACAGCTCACAGCAATGCCAGATCCTTAACCCACTGAACAAGGCCAGGGATCGAACCTGTATCCTCATGGATACTAGTTGGGTTTATTAACCACTGAGCCACTATGGGAACTCCTAAAATGTATTTATTCTTGAAAGACAACTAAGACTTTGTTTTATGTTTGTAATTATGTAAAATAATTTAGTCATTCATTTCTCTGTATTTTGAGAAAAAGCAGTGAAACACTTATCCAGGGGGAAAAAATTTTTAAATGTCACTACCTAAACATTTTTTTTCAGGCCAAAATATCCTCAATACAAAACCAAAAAAAAAAAAAGAGAAAAAAATTATAACACATATAATTGTATTTAGGTTGAATTTTTTTAATCATTTAAAAATTATTTGAGTCAATAAGCCAAAAATAAATAAACCCATAGAAAAAAAGGGAAAGGATATGAGTAAATAATTTGATAAATAAATAAATAGCTTAGGAACATATGAATAGGCATTCAGTTTCACTTGTGATTTAATAAAAAAGTTTAAGACAACTGTGAAATAGCATTTTAACATTTATATTGCCAAAAAAATGGTAGTACACATCGTTGACAAAAATGTGGGGAAATGAACAATTCAAACAATATTAATTAGTACATACCTTGGCACTGTCTCTTTGAAGAACAATTTAGAAATGTCTTTCAAAAATTTATTTATTTATTTTTAAAAAATTGTATTTATTTATTTATCTTTTTCTATTTCTTTGGGCCGCTCCCGTGGCATATGGAGGTTCCCAGGCTAGGTGTCGAATCAGAGCTGTAGTCACCAGCCTACGCCAGAGCCACAGCAACTCGGGATCCGAGCGTCTGCAACCTACACCACAGCTCACGGCAACACCGGATAGTTAACCCACTGAGCAAGGGCAGGGACCGAACCCGCAACCTCATGGTTCCTAGTCGGATTTGTTAACCACTGCGCCACGACGGGAACTCCCAAAAATTTAAATTCAATGTTATTTAACCTGGCAATCCATTTCTGAGAGTCTACCCTATGGATATTACTCACATATGTATGAAACATATGTGTTCATTGCTATTTGTAATGAGTCTAGAAATATTCTAAAATGCCCATTCATAGGAAACCAGTTAACTATATCATGGTAATTTATATAATGGATTAACTTGCAGTCATTTTTTTTTTAATGAGGCACCTCTCTAGGTACTGATATACTGACATAGAAACTCTTAGATATATTAAGAGAAAAACAGAAATCTGTAGATGGGGCTAACAGTACACCACAATCTCCATAGAAAATTCCACAAAATATACTTAAGAACTTTTAAATAGTACCTCCCTGTGGGATGATGTGGGTTGGGAGGGATAATGATTTTTACTGTTTACCTGTTTTGCTGTTTTGCATGTACATTTCCTGTTTTAATTATAATACTAAAATCTAGTTAAGAATGAATAAAATATACCATGCCAGCATGAATCGTCTGAATTCTACAGGCTTTCTAAGTTACTATCCCTTGAAGAAAGGTAGGGAAAAACAAAACAAAACAAAACAAAACAAAACAAAATGCTTAGCTTAAATATGTCAAAAGGAAATTCGTGAAAGATGAATGGAGAGATAAACATTTATTTTTATTTATTTATTTATTTATTTATTTTTTGTCTTTTCGCCTTTTTCTAGGGCTGCTCCTGTGGCATATGGAAGTTCCCAGGCTAGGGGTCCAATCGGAGCTGTAGCTGCCGGCCTACGCCAGAGCCAAGCAACGCAGGATCCGAGCCGTGTCTTCCACCTACACCACAGCTCACGGCAACGGTGGATCCTTAACCCACTGAGCGAGGCCAGGGGTTGAAATCGCAACCTCATGGTTCCTAGTCAGATTCGTTAACCATTGAGCCACGTCGGGAACTCTGAGGTAAGCATTTAGAATGTGCATCTCTTTCAAATCCAGCCATATAGAGCATTTCACAATTATTTTCAGGCAGGCAATGGGTTTACCAGTCCCACTAGCTAGTTTACTTTTCATGTGAGTCATACCAACTTCTCACACTGTGTTAAAAGAACACAGTTATGGCTTCAGAATTAAGAGAAATACTCCTAAAAATATTGTGACTCTAAAAGGAAAGTGGATGGAATTCTCTCTTATATTGCCAAATTGCTTTTTGGGGCATGGTTTATATAGGTGTTGAATAATTTGCCCAACTGCCTTCCATTGCGATGTGTTTTCTTTTCTTCACTGTTATAATAACACATAGCTATTTGTTAACATGTTCATAACTCGGGCTTTCGCAAATGGTGGGTGCTTCATTTACTTGACATTTTGCTTGAGCTGTTTGAAGGTTGGTGGTTGTTTTTCTGAAGTAGCACTAATTCGTGGGGGTTGTAACATCCCTGTGGCTTTGTGGTTTCTTCTTTCCTCCCCACTGTGGTTTCCACTGAGTTCATAAGAACCAGCTGCTTTTTGAGAGTTCATGACTATATACAAAAATATTCATTGCTGGTGAACTTCTGAAGAGTCCTCTTTTAAGTGAGATGTATTTTAAATGCATCCAGATAAATATATGCAGGTTGCACACCTCCCACTTGTTTCCGTATTAGTGTCCACTTGTAAATGAACTTGAGATGGTTCCAGTCTAGAACCTGAAAATGTGCTCAGTCCAAATTCTGTTTTCTTTGCTGTTTTCAGTGAGGACAATAAAAGCCAGTGTGTTTGGATTTTATACTTGTAGGTCCTCTTGTCTTATTGAATAAAAGTCAAATTGAATATTCCTAGGTCACTCCCTTTCATTCTAACTGGAAGTTACACACCCAAGATGAGATTCATGAATAGAAAATCATATACATAGTAAATATTTGAAAAACTCTTTCTTGCCAAAACAGGGCATTTTGATGTTATGGTTGTGTTCATATTCTCTCTTCCTTTTGGAATTCAATACCAGAATCAATAAGGGATCTTAGCTATTTAACATTTTTTGTCAGAAACCTAACACACATAATTTAGTACTGATTTTCAAAAAAAAAAAAATAAAGAAAAACCTTGTCCTTGTGAAAGGCAACTAAAAAGTTATGTACTAACTTTTAAAAATTTATGGAAGTATAGTTGATTTACAATGTTGTGTAAATTTCTGTTGTACAAAAAAATGACTCAGTTATACATACATATTCTTTTTTTTCATATTCTTTTCCATTATGGTTTAACAGGTATTGAATATAATTCCCTGTTCTATGCAGTAGGACCTTGTTGTTTATCCATCCTATATGTGTATATCACTAATTTGCATCTACGAATCCCAAACTCCTTATCCTTCCTTCTTGCCCCTTTTCCTTGGCAACCACAAGTCTGTTCTTTATATATATGAGTCTATTTTTGTTTTGTAGATATGTTGATTTGTGTCATATTTTAGGTTCCACATAGAAGTGATATGTTATGGTATTAGTCTTTCTCTTTGACTTACTTCACTTGGTATGATTATCTCTAGATTCATACCTGTTGCTGCAAATGGCATTATTTTGTTCTCTTTTATTGCTGAGTGGTGTTTTAGTATATATATGCACTACATCTTCTTTATCCATTCATCTGTCAGTGGACATGTAGGTTATTTCCATGTCATGGCTATTATGAATAGTGCTGCTATGAACACAGGGATGCATGTATTTTTTCGAATTATAGTTTTGTCTGGGTATATCTCCAGGAGCGGGATTGCTGGATCATATGGGAACTCTATTTTTAGTTTTTTGAGGAACCTCCATACTGTTTTCCATAGTGGATGCACCAATATACATTTCTACCAGTAGAGTAAGAGATTTCCCTTTTCTCCACACTCTCGCTCACATTTATCATTTGTAAACTTATTAATGGTAACTATTCTGACTGGTGTGAGGTGTTACCTCAATGTAGTTTCCACTTGCATTTCTCTAATAATTAGTGATGAAAAGCATCTTTTCATATGCCTGATGGCTGTCTTTATTTCTTCTTTGGGTAAATGTCTATTTAGGTGTTCTGCCCATTTTTCTATTGGGTTGTTTGCTTTCTTTGTTATTGAGTTGTATAAGCTATTTGTATATTTTAGAGAATAAGCCCTTGCCAGTGAAATCATTTATAAATATTTTCTCTTTGTCCATATGTTGTCTTTTTGGATTATTTTAAATGGTTTCCTTTGCTGTACAAAAGTTTATAAGTTTGATTAGGTCCATTTGTTTAATTTTTCTTTTATTTCTATTACCTTGGGAGACTGACCTAAGAAAACATTTCTATAATTTATGTCAGAGAATGGTTTGCCTATTTTTTTTCCATAGGAGTTTATGGTGTCTTCTCTTATATTTAAGTCTTCAGGCCATTTTGACTTTATATTTGTGTGTGGTTTGAGGGTGTGTTCTAACTCCATTGATTTACATGCGAATGTCCTACTTTCCCATTACCACTTTCTGAAGAGCCTGTCTTTTCCCCATTGTATATTCTTGCCTCCTTTGTTGAAGATTTATTGCCCATAGGTGCATGGGTTTGTTTCTGGGCTCTCTCTTCTGTTTCATTGATCTGTATATCTGTTTTGGGGCCAGTACCCATGTGGTTATTATAACTTTATAGTATTGTCTGAAGTCTGGGAGGGTTATGTCTTCTGCTTTTTTTTTTTCTTTTTCCTTAGGATTGCTTTAGCAATTCATATAAATTTTAGAATTACTTGTTCTAGTTCTGTGAAAAATGCCACGAATAATTTCTAAGGATCACATTAAATATGTAGATTGCTTTGGTTAGTAGGGTCATTTTAACAATGCTAAAATTCTTCCAGTCCAAGAGCATGCATGTGTTTCCATTTCTTTGTATCATCTTCAGTTTTCTTTACTAATGTTTTGTAGTTACCAGCATATAGTCTTTCGCCTTTTTGGTGAGGCTTATTCTTAACTATTTTATTTTATTATATGTTATTTTAAAAGGGATTGTTCACAAGGGATATTTCCTTGTAAGTGTAATGAAATGAATCCGATTTCTTTATGTTAGTCTTGTATCCTGCTACTTAGCTGAATTTGTTTATCAGTTCTAGTAGTTTTTGTGTGGAGTCTTTAGAGCTTTCTATATATATAGTGTCACAGCATCTGTATACAATGACAGTTTTACCTCTTCCCTACCAATTTAAATACCATTTATTTCTTTTTCTTGTCTGACTGCTGTGGCTAGGACTTCCAGTACTGTATTGAAGAGAAGTGGTGAGAGTGGGCATCCTTGTTTTATTCCAGATTTTAGAGGAAGGCTTTCAGATTTTTACCATTGAGTAATATATTGGTTGCGGGTTTGTCATAAATAGCTTTATTTATTTTTGTCCACACGCATGGCATGCGAAAGTTCCTGGGCCAGGGATAATGAAAGTTCCTGGGCCAGGGATAAACCCATGTGCTACAGCAGTGACCCAAGCTACTGCAGTGACAATGCCAGATCCTTAACTCACTGCAGCACACAAGAGAACTCCTGTCATAAATGGCTTTCATTATGTTGAGGTATGTTTCCTCTATACCCACTTTCATAAGGTTTTTTTTTAGTTATTATGAATGGATGTTGAATTTTATCAAATGCTTTTTCTGTATCTCTTGAGATGATCATACAGTTTTTGTCTTCTTTTGTTGTTGATATGATGTATCACATTGATTTGTGTATGTTGAGCCATCTTTGTCAACTTGGGATGAATCCCATTTGGTCGTGGTATATAATCTTTTTTATGTTTTGTTCATTTTTTTTTTTTCAGGGCTGCACCTGTGGTATATGGAAGTTCCCAGGCAAGGGGCCAAATCGGAGCTGCAGCTGCCAGCCTACACCACAGCTCATGGCAGCACCGGATCCCTGACCCACTGAGTGAGGCCAGGGATCGAACCCACATCCTCAAGGATACTAATCATATTCATTTCCACTGTGCCACAATGGGAACTTCTTTTTTATGTCTTGTTTGCTTAGGTTTGCTAATATTTCCCTGAAAATTTTTTCATCTATAATATGCTGATTTTAAATAGAGTTCTTGTTCCAACCCCTCGTATGAAAAGTAAAGTAATACATTGAAAGCAAAAAAGGCCTCATTATTAGAATACACCTTGGAAGATATGAGACTATATTTTTTACTCTCTCTTTTTTTTTAAGTGGCTATTTTTAAGAGTGGGTATGATCCACACATAGTTTTGTGATTACAGTAAAATGAATGTGAAATAAGGTGTTGGGGTTTGCAGTGAGCCTGGGTCAAATAAACGGCATTTGTTTTTTCACAATTAGGTCCTTTGCTGGCAGTCTCAGCAAAGAGACCAAATACTGAATGTTCTTTGGATAAATATGTCTCTCATAATAAGAAGTAGCCATGTAAACATCCACAAGGCACTGTCCTACCAGCATCAGAGAGGCTGCATGGTCAATGTCCCCAGTGTTCTTAGTTTTGCTATTGTTTCATTGGTACACAAACAGAAAAGTAAAATAAAGTTAAATTAAATTAAAATTGAAATAACATGAAATAACCCAAACAAGATCTGCAATGGGAAAAAAATGTTTGAATGTGTGGGCCATACAATAAGAATTATTTATTTAAACAGAGGAAGTTTTCAAAATCACTTTCTTTAGGCTTAAAAATACCTGAATTTTACTTTTTCACATTCCTAATCACTTTTCTAAAATTAATTTAGTCAATTGAGTTTTGAAATTCAGATTTTTTTTCAGATTTTATAGACGTAATACAGTGCATATGTACATGTAATATGTAATGATTCTCCATGGTTGTCTCGGGCACCTCCTTTTAATCAAACACATTAAGATTTCTACAGTGAAAAGCAGAAATACTCATATTAAGTGAGATAAATAGACTCTAAATAGGGTCATATTGGTTCAAGTCAGGTTTTGCCACTAAATAAATAAATGCTGCTAATTTTTTAAAAAACTTGATATTCAGAATTTCTATATTTAATAATTGTGGATGAGGAATAGTGAATTGTATTAAACTGGCACTGCATAGCATGCAAGATTATGTAAAAGGCTTTTCCACTGTTACCAACAAAATTACAAACCTAGTCTTATTTTCTCTTAACGTGGAAAAACATAGTTGGTAATGAGTTAAAGTTCAGGAAGAACACACACAGTGAGTCAGAGGCGCTGGCACCAAAATTTAAGCACACCACTCAAGCAGGATTCTCTGTTCTAGAAGCTGGGAAAACACATGGGGTTGGAAAAGCTGCATTGGCGTATTTGAACTGGGTGCCATATCTCTTAAAAAGTTAAGCCTTATGCTGCTCATTTAATTTGTGAGCTCTAATTGATGTAATTGAACTTTAACCTTGAGGGTAAAGTGTGGCCAAGACCCAGAGAGTTATGCTGCTATTAGGGATTGTTATCCCAGTTAACACCCATTTGACATTTATAGAAACTATCAGTGGTTTATAATGATGACTGTTTTGATGAAGAGTGTTAGAGTCAGTGTTTCTGATGACTTCATTGATTAAATGGAATCAGTTACATGACAGGAACTCATTATTAATTAGCTAAAATTTTTAAAAAGAAATACTGGCTTAAGAAACTTGGAATATAATAAAAGTTCTATGTTAATAAAGGCTGCTTGAAGATAGGTGAAAGAAGAAGACCTCAGATATCCAGACAGTTCTTTAAATAAACCTGCTTATTTTCTCTTTGATGGTTTGCATGTGTCGATTGTTTCCTTCTGATAGTAAAGCAGAAATATTGGACCAGAGTGGAAAGACATGTTCAAAACACAGGGTATGTTGAAGACTCAGCAGAAGTGGAAAACTTCCCAGGTAAATGTGTTTGGGAAGTCCCCACATGCTCACATGACAGAGATTCAGTGAACCTTGCTAATGAAACCCACCTTCTCTCCCACGCCAACCTTCAGCCCTTATGTACCTGCACCTGACATGCAAAGCTATTGTCCGAAGACCTTCTTTTAGACTTTCCTAATAAGCAACCATCACTTCCTGATATTAAACCCTCTGCTTTGTTTCTGTATGAATGTCCAACTCCTGTCTTCCCCATCCTTCTCACCCACATGAGCTTGATCTGATTACAGGGTATTTAAGTTTGAATATACTCGAACTTATTTCTCCTTAAGCCAAAGTTTTCATCCCTGCTAGTCATCAAAATCTCCCCCAACCTTTCCCAGTGTCTGTTATTAAAGCAAAACAAACTAGACCATCAAGTAGATTATATTACTATCTGCATCCACTTCTAAAAGGGACAGTTGAGAGAATAGTAGAATTCTTAACAGAAAGCACAATCTTTTGGTGCAAAGCTTGGCTTTCTCACTTAGTCATCTAATCCTCAGCAGGCCACCTTGCTTCTCAGACTTGAAATTTCTCTTGGTTAAAATGCAAGATTACTGCTTTAAGTGACCACTGGTCTTCCTTCAGCTTGAGAGGTTTATTATACTTGGATTCTTCTATTTTTGACAGACCTGCCATCCTATCCTCATTGGCCTCTTTTACTATGAAGTAATAAAGTAGAATTTCCTGAATTGATTCCAGTCCTCCCATATCAAGTCATTATCCAGTTTCTCTTCCATGCTAGCTACCAACCCTTCCTTCCTTGGCCTCTCCCCTACACTAATTAAGTGAAGACCATTTGTACATGTGCTCAACCCGGAATGAGAAAAGACATGAGATTTTAAGTATGTTTGCAACTTGAACAATAGTGTTTACTTGCTTCAGGCTTACGCTTGAGAATTGGTCAAAAGAGTCATTTACCTGGCAAAATCATAACTTGATAGGAAACTCTATTCATTTAAGTGTTTTCTAAAAAAAAATATTTCTCGCTTCTCAGCTCTTAATAGCACAATTTTGTTTCTCTGATTCTTCCTACAAGAGTAATTACTGGCACTTTGTGGGCTTACCTTTTAAAAAAAGAAAGGATAAGAGAGAAAGAAACATTTGTAAAAAATATATTTTGTTCTCTTGTATTTTCATTATAAAACAGTGTAGCAACTGACAGTTTAGTATTTGATGTTTATGATTTTTTTTCTCCCGGCCTGCACCTACCTCCTACATTTGACTTGGAAGGAAAAGAGATGTCAATGAAAAACAAAAACATTTATATTTTAACAATATTTACTAATATAAATTGAAGCAAAATGGATAGATTTATGTAAATGAACCCCTCCTTAGCTCTAGCATCTGTGATTTTGTTATAAAATTTATTTGTTATAAAATATGTTATCTATATTATAAAATCTCTTTAACATATTACAAATAAACATTTATTATGCTGTTTAAGAAGAGCAGCAGTTGTGGTGTTTCATACACTATATTTTTTTAATGTGTCTGAAGCTCTAAATTGAATAGTTTTTTTTTTTTGGAGGCTGCCCTGTGGCATATGGGAGTCCCCAGCCTCGGGGTCAAATTGAAGCTGCAACTGCCCACCTACACCACAGTCACAGTAACATGGGATCCTAGCTATGTCTGTGACCTACACCATAGCTCACAGCAATGCTGGATCCTTAACCCCCTGAGCAGGGTCTGGGATCGAACTCGCATCCTCATGTATGCTAAGTTTTGTTCATTACTGCTGAGCTACAATGGGAACTCCACTAAGTATTATTTTAAAATATATAATCTCCCCAGAAGAAAATATTCAACTAAGATGATTTTTAATATAAGTGAATTGTTAGGAGATTTTAAAGTCATTTTTGAATTTTTCACAGCACAATATGTAGAAAGTTGCAAACTTCCTGTACAGGGCAGTGTAATCTCTATTCAAATAACGTGTTCAATAACATGTTGGTAATCTTCCATATCTATATTTAAAATATTTAAATACTTTAATACCCCTATAGTATTTGTTGAACAAAAAAATGTCCCCAGTCAGAGAATTTAAGAAAAGAGAGATCCCATTAAAGGGAGTGGGAGGGACTGGGAGCTTGGAGTAAATAGATGCAGAATGTTGCCTTTAGGATGGATTAGCAATGGGATCCTGCTGTGTAGCACTGGGAACTCTGTCTAGTCAATTATGATGGAACACATAATGTGAGAAAGAATGTATACATACATGTGTAAGTGGGTCATCATGCTGTGCAGTAGAAAAAATACATACATAAAAAATTTAAAAAAATAAAAAAATTATAAAATAAATATAAGTCCTCAAGGAAGAACCAACTGAGCACAGGTGTAGAGAAGCCTTGAGGCAGAAGAAAGGCAAATAATCACTTTCAACTGCATTTTAACTGAAATTATGCCAGATGCCATTTTTAATATCTGAATAATTGTCCAAAATCAGCTGGTACAGCATTTACCAATTTAAAATCCAGGACAAAAGCAGAAATGATAATTTGGCAGTTGCTTGAACATGTTGAGATAGAGATTTGTGCTTAGGGAAAAATTACCCATGGGATTGAGTGGTTAAAATTTTGACCTTTAGAAAATTAATCTCTCTAGTACACCATTTTTCAGTCAATGAAATGGGATATTTGCCACCTACCCCTACATGAGATTTATAATATGAATGTAAGCAAATCATGTAGAAATAAAGAGAAAAACATGTAAGTGCAAAAATCCCAGTCACTTTTATTTTTTCCATCATAGCTGGTTTACAGTGTTCTCTCAATTTTCTACTGTACAGCAAGGTGACCCAGTCATACACACATTCTTTTTTCTCACATTATCATGCTCCATCATAAGTGACTAGATATAGTTTCCAGTGCTATACAGCAAGATCTCATTCCTTATCCATTCCAAAGGCAATAGTGTGTATCTATTAACCCCAAATTCCCAGTCCATCCCACTCTCTCCCCCTCCCTCTTGGCAATCTCAGATCTGTCCTCCAAGTCCATGAGTTTCTTTTCTGTGGAAAGGTTCATTTGTGCTGTATATTAGATTCCAGATATAAGTAATATCATATGGTATTTGTCTTTCTTTTTCTTACTTACTTTACGTAGTATGAAAGTCTCTAGTTCCATCTATGTTGCTGCAGACGGCATTATTTCATTCTTTTTGATGACTGAGTAGTATTCCATTGTGTATATATGCCACATCTTCTTAGTCTATTCATCTGTCAATGGACATTTAGGTTGTTTCCATGTCTCAGCTATTGTGAATAGTGCTGAAATGAACATGTAGGTGGATGTGTCTTTTTCAAAGAAAGTTTTGTCTGGATATATGCCCAAGAATGGGATTGCTTAGTCATATGGTAGTTATATATTTAGTTTTCTAAGGTTCCTCCATACTCTTTTCCATAGTGGTTGTACCAATTTACATTCCTACCAACAGTGCAGGAGGGTCCCCTTTTCTCCACACCCTCTCCAGCATTTGTTTTTTGTGGAATTTTTAAAGATGGCCATTCAGACTGATGTGAGGTGGTATCTCATAGTAGTTTAGATTTGCATTTCTCTAATAATCAGTGATGTTGAATGTTTTTTCATGTGCTTGCTGGCCATCTGTATATTTTCTTTTGAGAAATGTCTATTCAGGTCTTTTGCCCATTTTTTCATTGGGTTGTTGCCTTTTTGGCTGTTGAGTTGTATAAGTTTTTTTTATATTTTGGAGATTAAGCCCTTGTCCATTACCTCATTTGAAACTACTTTCCCCCATTTTTAAGTTGTCTTTTTGTGTTTTTGTTTTTTTTTTTTCTGGTTTCCTTTGCTGTGCAAAAGCTTGTCAATTTGATTAGGTCCCATTGGTTTATTTTTGCTTTAAGTTTCATTTCCTTTTAATGTCTTTTCTTTGTTCATTAAAAAAAATACAAGTGGATCATGCTTTTTAAAGACAATTTAGAAAATGAATGTGGTAGCTCTATCTTAGGACTTTCTTAAAGATGCTCATGTATTTCAAGTCTAAATTGGCCTGGGTGTTTTATCCTTTTGATGAAAGGAAATCCAGTTTTCCTCTGGACTCTTAAAGAATTCCCTCTCAGAATCTCTGATGCAGATAGAGGGGTAGAAAGAGAATTTTATTCTACCACGCCCAATCCCCTCCACTCTGGGAGCTGGTGATCCAGTTTTGCTCCAGGACTGCCAGTGCTCAGCTTCTCACAGCCTCTGTGATCTGCTTCCTGCCTTCATCCATCATTGAAATGACAGATTCTCACTTGGAGAACCCAGGGTATTGCAGGATTAAGACTTGGGGGGAGGAGGGGAGGGGATGGTAGTTTCAAGTTTGGCAACCTCACTTGATGACATCATTTCTCTCCAGAATATCATTGTCTTTCCTTCCAAGGCAGCCTCTCAGATGCCCATCCAACAGGGACATGGGTGCTTTGATGGTCATGGCAAGCTCCTGACCTGTGACAGGTCTGAGAAGATAGTAGCCATAAGTTCAAGGTTTCCCATCTATCTTCTGAGAATAGAGCCAGACTGGTAAGGTTCTGACTCTTTCTGTTCTTTCTGGAGTCATAGATGGGGTGGAAACCCTTTCTGTGGATGAGACTCAAATCCTCTCTCACAGTGATCCTAGGCCCAAGTACCATTTGTATGACCAGAAATTTCTGGAACAAACTGTGGAAGGCTTAAGTACATGTTCCCCACTGTGAACATACCCAGCTTTGCCTCCAGTGCTAATCTATCATGGTCTCATCTCTAACAAAGCAGCACTTTCCTTCTGTCTTAGTTCCCACTTTATATATCTGAACTCTCAGAGTTAAAGTTCCTTGCAGCTTTTTCTTGGTTTATATTCTTTTCTCTCTCCTTATTCTCTCTCTTGGTGTTTCATCCATCCTTACGTCTTTCAAATATATCCATTTGCTGGTGATTTCCTAATATGTAGCTCTAGTCAGACTTCTCTTCTGACCTCCAAGGTGATGATGGTTTGAAGGAGCAAGAGTAATCTAAGTGCTCAGGTGAGTCTGGACTCTTGATCTTCTCCTTTTTTTGTTGTTGTTCCATGGTTGCACCCATGGTATATGGAAATTCCCAGGCCAGGGATTGAATCTGAAATGTAGCTTTGAACTGGGTTGCAACTGTGGAAATGCTGGATCCTTTAACCCACTGTGCCGGGCCTGGGATTGAACTTGTACCTCTGCTGAAGGGGCCCTCGCTGCTGCAGTCAGCTTCTTAACCCATTGCACTGTAGTGGGAATTCCAGGATTCTTGATCTATTTTGAAGACTAGAGAATTTCTTGGTTGCTGTGAGAAAAAGAGACTTTGGGCTTGGTTGAATGGAGATGCCATATGAGATGAGGAAGATTGTGGGAAGAACAAGTTTGATAGAGAACATCGACAGTTCAGTTTTGAGATGTATATCAGATATATTATTAGCGCAAGAGATGTCGAGAAGGCAGATCTCTATTGGAATGAAGAGTTAGAAAAGAGATCTGGAGGTTGTCAGCATAGAATTCATATAATAGGACAAAGCCTTATTCTATATTATATAAAAATATTATAAAATATTATATAGAATATATAGAAAATATAAAATATTTGCATATATGTAGCACATATTTGCATTATATTTGTACATTTAAAATGTTTATAGTATTTATAATATTCATATAAATATGTATAGAAACATAAATGGATATAATGTTATTAATATTTGCAAGTCTTTTGATCACTATGCACCATTATCTTTCAAAATGGCTGTACAATTTACACTCCCTTCATCTGTCTGCAAATGTATCCATTTCCCTCTAGTATGTTGTTTACTTAGGCATCACATTCCAACTGGGTATAAATAACTAGGAACTGGTGAAGAGCTCTATTTATCCACAGGCTAAAAGATGGCACTTCTCCAAGATTATGAGCAGTTCAGAGACTTTATTCTTGTATACATGGGATGAGTAAGGGGATTTTGGCTCTCAGTTTAAAAGATTAACTCCAAGGGAGCTGTCCTGGTTCAAATAGCTAGCCACTGTGAAAATCTGATGGCGATCAAGATGACTGATACTTCCTGAGGAATAAAGAGAAGAACCAGTCTCCCTTATGTTGTCGCGTGCCAAATGGGGTTAGGTCCTTGCAATACCAGAAAATGAAACAAACTTCTTTAAGAAGATGGTATTGCACTTACAAACAGATAATTGAATTGTTGCAAGCTCGGGTTTTTGCTGTTATTACCCCAATTATTGGTTAGCTGTATTTATAACTGATATGGAATTGAAAAATAGATTATTGCCACTTTTGTTAGGTATTTTCCCTGTCCTTTCCCCCAACGACCCCATTCCTTCACTTTCACCATGCCTGGGAGTTAGGTCGGTTTCCTACTAGCTTAGGAAATGAGCCAATGACTGCTAAGTGATCTTTCTCACCAGGACAGCATTTTCAGGCTGGGGAAGTGGTTGAAATTTATAGTAATACTATATCTTTAGAGAGCATCTTTCTCTTAGGAGCTTGTTGTATTTTATAGACATTCAGCTTGATTCTCCCCAGGACCCAGGAGAAACCAGTAATGGTAATGACATACACAAATACCTATAAACCTTAATAATAGATGCCCATATTGTCCTAGGAAGGAAATGTGTACCTTGACTGTAGCCTTTCTACTTAGTGGAAAACTCTGCTGGGAGAAACTGCACCTCCAAATGCCTGACTGCCACCCCACTCCCCTCCACCCCCAAGCCCAAAAGGTTGAGCTGCATCATGGGCCTGAGTGGATTTCCCCTTTCATTCTAGTAGAGGAAAAATTGTGCTGATCATTATTCTAATGAAGAAAATACCACTCTAGAGACTTATGGTTCAACAATTCAGTTCAATAGCAATTTTGGAGTGGCTACTATGTGCCAGATCTTTTGTGACAAATGGGGTCCTGACTAAATGCTGAGAGTCTTCAAGATGTGGCTCCCAGCCATGTGCCAACAAAGCCGTGCCAGTCAGGCTGCATCAGAACTGACTGCAGAGGTGTTTTAACAGAGATTCCAGAATCCTGCTGGACAGCTAGTAGGTCTCCGGTGAGTTCTAGGTTTCCACCTTTTTAGATAAAATATGTTTTGACAAAAAAAGGTGATTTTATTGAGCTATCAAATCTAGGAGTCATTATTTTATAGATTAGCTACACTGTGATAGCATTGTATTTTAAACAATTTGGGAAACGCAAAGTGCAGAAAGAACATTCTTGACTGGCATGAGGCAGTAGTGGTGTGTGGTGATAAAAGTTGGAGCTTGGACTCAGACTGACTCTCCTTTTTCTGCTCTGTGTGATATCAGCAACCTCTCAAGAGCTTTAACATTCTGTTTTGGCACACAGATATCTTCTGTAAAATAGAAGTAATACTCCCTTATTTTATAGGTTGTTTGACTGATTAAATGAGATGTTGCATGCAAATTGCGATTCCATAGTTACTCTGTTAGTGGTGGTTATTGCTGCTGTGATCATTGGTAAAACTAAGGAAAAAGTCAGACGATCTGTATTCACCCTCTTTATTAGAATACTGGGCCTCTCTGACATCAGCTCTATAGGGACAGATGTCAAACACACACCCACGCACACAGACACACAGTTTACATGTAAAGTGTGCATAAATGGAAGGTATGGCCAGTAGTGTGTCTCAAATAACATTCCACTTTGTCTTAATCTAATTATTTGTTTTAAGAAGCAAGTTAAAAGAACACAGTGTTGTTCTCATGTAGGTTCCTGAATTATTTTCCCTTCAAGCCAATGTTGGCATCACTAGTTTTGAGTTCTTCCAACGAGGGCCTCTGCCATCTTGTGTATTTATGAACCCAATCCATACGTATATTCAGTGTTGACATGGAAGGGCTGACCAGATCATACATTCTGTGCTAGCATTCATCCAAAAGGAGACAGAAAAAATGCTGGGTACTTTCTGGAAAAAAAAAAAAAATCAATGGACATCACATAGAAACTGTAGGAGAAAAATCCCTTAAAGTTTTATATGTGGCTTCTGCCTTGCAGGTTTAGTCATCATCAGTTAAGACATTACCCCTAGGGGAGAAGAGGGATGTAAGTTCCAGGAAAAGACGAGGGCAGAGCAGAGCCACTGCCAAGCCAGGAAGGAGAGGGTTAACAGAGCCTAGGATAGTCACCAGTTAGCACTTGTGAGGATGTTTTATAGACAGGGCAAGTAAAACAGGCCAGATTCCAGATGTCACAGCTGAGGTTACTAGTCTCAGGAGGGATCTCCAAATAATCCCTCTTAATTCCACTTTCTTTACAAGGTGGAAAGAAGAGGGAAAGAGTATTGGAGAAAGCAATCAGGGAAGCAGGGGTGGGCAGGGAATATGTGAATGTCAATAATGAGAAAGATGCACTTATCATTTATCAACGTGTTTCCAAAAGTGGTTCTACAAGTGTTTGATTAAAGGTATGCAACAGGCATTTTCTCGTGTTCTTGTTATCATGTCATTGAGGTATAATGATTTTAGTGTTTGTTGATGTCTAAGGTATTTTTCCTCAAGATATTTAGTATTTCATTGGTTCATTCATTCTTTCATGCAAGCATTCACTGATTTATTTACCAAAAATTCCTTGAACTGTTTGGCAGTTTCTATAAACCAAACAAAGAGATATTAAGGATATTTATGCCCTTAAAGCTCATGGAGACAGAGACACAGGGAAGTGGGAAGTTAATTGTGATGAGATAAGGTTAGAGTGATGGGCAAGGTCTCTGGGAGTGTGGAGGTGGGACCAAAGGCTCTGATGGAGGCGTGGGAAGAATTCAGAGAAGGCATATTATATGTTGCTATATCTTAAAAGAAGACTGTGATACTTGTAGCTGCACATAAGGAGACACCCAACCCAGGTAGGGAGTAGGAACTGCTGGGCCTGGAAACTGAAGTAACATGAAATTAGTCAAGAAAAATGAAGCCTATTTCCATGTGGATAGTCCGCTGCACACTTCGGGTGGGTAGAGAGGGATAGCTGATTGGAATCAGGCTGGGGAGACTACCCTTTATCTCGTGAAAATAGGGAAATGATTCATGTTGTTTGGCAGGAAAAATGGTATGCTCATTCAGTATTTTGTGCAAATGTACCTTGTTTTATTGCGCTTTGCTTTATTATGTTTTTTTTTTTACAAATAGGTTTGTGACAACCTTGCCTGGAGTAAGTCTGTTGGGCCATTTTTCCAACAACGTTTGCTCAGTTTGTCTCTCTGTGTCACTCTTTTGTAATTCTTGCAATATTTGAAGCTTTTCATTATTAGTAAATTTGTCATGGTGATCTGTGGTTGGTGATCTTTGATGTTAACTATTATAATTATTTTGGGGACACCATGAACCACACCCATATAAGATGGCAAATGTAATAGATAAATACCGTGTGTGTTCTGACTGCTCCACTGACCATTCCCTGTCTCTCTCTCTTCAGGCCTTCCTATTCCCTGAGACACAACAATATTGAAATTAGCTCAATTAGTAATCTTACAATGGTCCCTAAGCATGCAAGTGAAAAAAACTTGTCAATGTGGCAAAAACTTCATTGTTGTAGTTAAAAAAATTGTCGCAGCCACCCCAACCTTTTGTAACCACCACACTGATCAGTCAGCAGCCTTTATTTAACATGGAAGCAAGATCCTCCACCAGCAAAAAGATCATGACTTGCTGAAGGTTCAGACGATGATTAGCATTTTTGGCAATAAAGTACTTTTTAATTAAGGTCTATGTAGTTTTAAAAAATGTTTTACTATTACACAATTAATAGATTATAGAATAATGTAAACAAAGCTTTTATATGTTCTGGGAAACCAAAAAAAAAAAGATGTGACTTGCTTTACTGCAACGTTTGCTTTTTTTTACAAATGGAACCTGCAGTATCTCCAAAGTATGTATGTATATGTTTAACAGAGTAGAGAAGGGAATAGAGATGATGGAGACAGGAAGGAAGAATGAATTCATTAAGAGGACATGAACATTAACTAAAACCCTGCCATCCTCTGGGCATAGTGCTGGAGTGCTTCCATAAAATATTTCCTTGTAGAATCCATGCATCCACACACAGAACCTGTGTGGTAGCAACATTCACTTCCAGGGAATTAGGCTTATCCAGATGATATAAGCTGCCCAAGCTACCAAGTTCATCAGTGGCTGATAAAGATTACAAACCCAAGGGTCTTGAAGGTGAAAGACCATGCTCTCCCCTCTCTAGACCTTGAGATGCCCCAGGCAAATGGTATTCTACCTCAGGATTTTGCCTGGACTTGAGGGGATGCTGATGAGAGTCTGTTGCTAACTTAAAAGAAGGCTTGAAACAACCAAGTGAAATAGAGTCTAGCTGCAACAACTGAATAAGACCTCGAATCTTAATCTTCCTGTCACAAAAGACAAAGAAGGATGATCAGGATTAACACAGTTGGCAATCTCAGCAGCCCATCATCAGCAGTGCACTCTGAGCACACACTGAACAGCACTTAGCCCTACCCGAGCCATTGTGACTGACAAGAGAAGTGCTCTGTCTTCTGAACATGCACAACACGGACAATTCTTCCAAATGAATTATTCATTCAAAGCTTCCAACAAAAAGCACGTTGCTTTTCATTCAGCGAGGGGGCTGTGAGGAGGGGGATTAGAAGTGCTGAGGTGACAGGAAGGATGTTGACGTTATTAAACAGATGGAGGTGCTCTAATAATAAGCTTTAAGGTAACAGTTGCTAAATAAAGGCAAGCCTAGTGAAATATGCAATTAAAAAAAGAATAGAAATTGATTGGAGAAAACTAGTCAGGGATCACAAATGCAAGTTGGTTTGGTACCTAAGGTGTGAGAAGAATTTAAAGATGAACACATTTTCTGAAAACAGTTGTGGTTTCTTTCTTTTCTTTCTTTTTTTTTTTCCTCAGATGTCATTTCTTAAAAAGTCAACTAGTTATTAGAGATTCAAATGAACTCTGATGAATACTGAAAAATGCATGCTAATATCATTAGGAAATTTACTAGCCACAAAAAAATCTCAGGCAGATGGTATTTTAGAACTGATTTTTTCCTCCAAAGACAGACACAATTTGGGAATTGTCTCTCAAGGATATTCTTAGGTCACATAAATGAAAGACAAAGAAATAAATGAATCAGAAAAATTTAGGACATAAAAGACAAAGGTTTATTTTTTTGGAATTGTTTTAAATCAGTGAGAAAATTCTAAATATCTCATTAAAATGAATAAAGATATAAGCAATTCACAAAAAGGAAGTTGAATGGTCAACGGTCAATATAATTTCACACAAAAACTATCCAAAAGTCAATCATCACAAAAATTCAAATGAGAGAACAATTTCAGACAGTATTTATTTAGCCAGTCCACTGGCAATCTTTATTTATTTATTTTTTGTCTTTTTAGAGCTGCACCTGTGGCATATGGAGGTTCCCAGGTGACTGGTTGAATTGGAGCTATAGCTGCCAGCCTACACCATACTCACAGCACTGTGGATCTGAGCTGCATCTGTGACCTACACCACAGCTCATGGCAATGCTGGATCCTTAACCCACTGAGCAAGGCCAGGGATTGAACCCACATCCTCGTGGATACTAGTCAGGTTTGTTAACCATTGAGCCATGAGAGGAACTCCTCAACTGGCAATCTTTAAATGATAAGGAGTCTTGGCAAGTTTCCTAAGGAAATGGGTATCATCAGACACTGTATTGATATGTATTTCTGTAGGCCATTTTGGTAATAGTCATATATAAAAAATGAAAATTTGTAAACATCCAGTCAGCCTTTCATGTGTAGGGATTTATTCAAAGAAGTAATGGAAACAATATGCAAATATTTGTCATTGACAAAATAGTTACCTCAAAACCTTTACCTGCAAAACCTGTTTAACCTCTGTGTCTTGAAGTAGGTGTCATCTTAACCTTCATTAACAGTGGAAGAAACAGGACTGACTTCTTAGACATTAATTAATTTTTGTCAATGTCACTCAACTTGTAAGGTATGAATGAGATGGGATTGGAACTCGAGTCTGCCTGCAGAACCTGTATTCTATTGTTTGTAGGACAGTAGAAGCTTTCTTAAAATTTTTCAATGCAACTGGTTTATCAGGTGAATGGACAGCCCATTCCATCTACAAATCACAGGGATGAATGTTCATTGCATGCTGTATGCCTCTCTTGAGCCCAAATACTTGGGCTTCTCCAGCTGAGTTATATATTTATCCACAGTCAGTTATTTCCTCCCCATGCATTTATCCTAGGTATAATTATCACTCTCATTATGTAATTTAATTATTGTATAAATTTCAAGCCCCATATGAGGGTGAAAATAGATTTTGTTTCTGTGAATCCTAAGTTAATATTTTGAACAAACTTCATACATTAAAGCTGCTAAAAACTGTTGCCGTTGAATTAGGAGGGAGCAAGACAGTTATGAAATATTAGGAAGATTTCATTAACTCACTATTAATCACTTTATAACTAACGGCTTCATGTTTCCTTAAGTTCTTGCTCCACTTGAAATACTAATAAATAACTAATATTTCTGTAATATTGTGGTAGGCAGAATAATACATTTCTTCACCCCCCCCCATAAAAAAGAAAGATGTCTACATCCTAATCTCCAGAATCTGTATGTTAGATTACTTGGCAAAAGAGAATTATGATTGCTAATATTTTAGTGTAAAATAGGGAGATTATCCTGGATTATCTGGGTGGGTCCACTGTAATCAGAATGATCCTTAAACTTGGAAGACTGAGATAGAAGAGGAGAGGCAAAGAAAGATGTGATGAAAGGTGTAATTTCAACACGATGCCATGTGACAAGGACCCTACCTGCCTTTGCTGGCTCTAAATGTGGAAGCACAGAGCCACAAGCCAAGGAGCTAAGGACACCCTTTAGTAGCTGGAATAAGGCAAGGAACTTAGGTCTCCCCTGAAGCCTCCAGAAAAGAACACAGTCCTGCTGACACCTCAGTTTTAGCCCAGTGAGACCTGTGTTGGACTCCTGACCTATAGTACAGTAAAATTATTAATCGTACTCGGTTTGTACTCATTTGTTCACGTTAGCAGCAAAACACTGTTATAAGTATATAGTTTTAATTGTATGATCTACTCAAACATGCCTCTTTAAATAACTGACTTTGTAGTAGGAGCTCAGAAAAGGGAGAAAGAATGGAATTCAACATGCCCATAATAGTTAGTATTATTGTTAAAAAGAGAGAAGGGGTTGTTGTAAAGCCCTGTTGAGGGAATTGATACAGAGTACAGTGGTTACAAGATAGAGATGTAGAATCAGATTCCCTGTTGGAGACTGGCCTTAGCAGCTTATACTTTATACTAGAAAAGAGCCTGGTACCTGATCAGTACTCAGTAAATATTAACTGTTATGATGACATGACAGTCCATCAGAAGTGCAAGTCACTCTGAAATATAAAGTGACTAAAGCAAAAGTGTTATTATAGTTCTAGGTTAACTCTATAGACCTGTCCAGACCCTTCCCCTATTTGCATCTCCTGCTTGGCCCAGTTTGGTGGGCTTGCTATTCAGTCCTTGAGGTTTTTTTCCTCTTCCTGGTAATTTTCATTTCTTTGCCACTTTTCTCTTCTTGCCAAGTCCTATTTATCTCTTAAATTTTAGCTTGACTTTGTTTTCTATGAAATCTTCCCAGATATTTGCTGCCTGCTGCCTATAAGTAGTAACCTTTCCTTTAACTCTTCTAGAATGGGGCCTGCATGATTATGAGATTGGAGTTCATGCTTCCAATGACTGGTGTTGAAAAGTCTCTCTGGAATAAATAAAAGAATGGGCCCAGGGGGAAGGGGTGACTTCTCAGAAAGATAGGAAAATACATAGCTGAAAAATCTATAGGAATGTTGAAGTCTCTGAAGGCAGGAAGTATAACTTTAAGGGGATGAAACTTTAAGGAAAGAGAAATGAGCACTGACTTTGGGACTAGGGAGACAAAGACAAGGACAATGGGATGGCTTCCTAAAAAATGCTGTTGTTCTGTGTTAATGAAAATCCTGAAATGAGGTGTTTGGGCCTGTCTTCCCTGCCATCATTATGACCATAGATTTCTTGAGGACAGAAATGAAAGAGTACACATGCATTATTTCAGTACCTACCACAATACAGTGCCTTGAACACAGTCAGCTCTCAAAGAAAATTTATTTCAATTGTTATTCCTTGGATTCTGAATACTCTACACATTAACATGCTCCACAAGGGAACATTACCTATTGGGAATTCAGGAACTTACTTTAATAACTGTAAAAATATAACAAGGACAATAAGAAGATAAGACACAGACTGGGAGGAAATAATTGCAAATGACTTATCTAATAGAGCACTGCTATCTAAAATATACAAAGAACTCTTAAAGCTCAAAAATGAGATGACCAACCAAGTTTAAAGAATGGATGCGTGTACCTATATAACTGAGATGTTTTGTTACACAGCAGCAACTATCACAACATTGTAAATCAACTATGCTTCAAGAAAACTTTAAAAAATGAAAAAAATGAGCAAGGCTTAGATACCTCATCAAAGAAGATGGCCAATAAGCAGATGAAAAGATGCTCAACATTTTATGTCATTAGGGACTTTTCAATTAAAACTAAAATGAAATACCACTACATACCCACTACAGTGGCCAAAGTCCAGAGCACTGACAACATGAGATGTTGGTGAGGATGTGGAGCAACCAGAATGCTTTTTCTTTGGAGGTGGGAATATAAGACGTTATAGCTGCCTTGGGAGATGACAGTTTCTTACAAAACTAAACATACTCTAACATAACATCTAGTAATTATGCTTCTTGGTATTCACCCAAATGAGTTGAAACCTTATGTTCACAAAAAAACCTGCACATGTATGTTTATAACAGCTTTGTTCAGAATTCCCAGAACTTGAAAGCAACCAAAATGTCCTTTAGTAGGTGAATGGATAAATAAACTGTGGTGCACTCAGACAATGAAATATTTTTTGGCACTAAAAAGAAAAGAGCTCTCAAGCCGGGAAAAGACATGGAGGAAACGTAAATGAAGACTACAGTGTAAAGAAAGCCAATCTGAAAAGGTTGCACATTGTCTGATTCCAACTATTTGACATTCTGTGAAAGGCGAAAACTAAAGATACAGTAAAAAGGTTACCAAGGGTTAGTGGAGAGGGTAGGGTGAATAGGTGGAGCACAGAGGACTTTAAGGGCTCTGAATCTACTCTGTGTGATGCTGTAATGTAAACTATGGGCTTTGGGTGATAATGATGTGTCAGTGTAGATTCATCAGTTGTAACAATGTACCACTCTGGTACCTGATGTTGATGGTAGGGGAGGTTGTGTGTGGGTGGAGGCAGGGCATATATGGGAACTTTCTATACTATTTTTCTATGAATTTAAAATTTCTTTAAAAAATAAATCCTATTAATTACATATACACTGTTTATTTATTTGTTTATATAAAACAAGTCTCATCCTCTAAATTTCTTACTTATACAGGGTGCCCTGGAGTACCTGACCTTTTAATGCATAAGTAAAAAGATCAGTTTGCCATTACTCTTCCTTCCTTATCCGTACCTCCCATGCATTGGACAAAAGTTTATGACCTTTAGTTGCTAAGGTCAGCTTTGCCCATTAGTGACTGAGAATTAAGTAAATAAATGAACTGGGTTTTCATACCCCATTGCTTAAAACATTCTTGTTTTGTCCTTAGTATACATTTTTAAGTCTTTAAGAGGACCTATACAACCCACTCTAATCTAGCACCTATCTGCCTTTCAAGTCACACCTCTTGCTCCTCCTCACTTTTATTGTTTGTTGCTCTAATTTAAAAAAAAAACAAAAAAACAACTTCCTTTTTATTTGTGAATGACATTTCACTTTGCTGATTTTCCCACCAGGGCCATTACACTTGCTGTTCTCTTTTTCTAAATAATTCTCTGTCTCATACATTCATCTCCTTTTGTTTTCTCGATTACATCTGCCCTATGTTTTTCTCAGGCTCTTGAGTAGATTAAAAATCAAATACATAATTGCAGGCTTTCTAAAAAAAGTGTTTTATATTTGTAGAACCTAGTCCTGGAAATCCAAGTTGCTCTGTAGGATCAGAAAAGGCACTTCTGAAGAAGTGATTATACACCTAAAACAGGAAAAGACCACTGGGATGAATCATGTATGTGAAAGAGAAAACCTAGCCTGGACAGCCTGGGGGTAGGGATTAAAAAGAGACTCTGGTTAGAGGGACTTAGGTCCAAATCATAGTTCCTTAGAACCATAGGACTTGACAGTTAACCTCTTCAAGCTCACCTGTAAAATCAGAAATACCAGAGTCTCCAACCTGATAGGGTTTTTTTTTTCTTCTTTTTTAAAGAATATAAGTGTAATCATTAAAACCATATTAAATATAACTGGCGTTATTATAGATTCCATTTTGAATATATTGAATTTAAGTGCCACTGGGATACCCAGTGTCCTAGAAAGCAGTTGTGTTTATGCTTCTGAATTTCAGGAGTGAGATCTAGGTAGATGATTTTGATTTGGGAGTTATCAACACACTCATACATACAACTTGAAGCCTTGGGATGGAAGGAGGTGACCTAGGCTGAGTGTGACAAATGAGAAGTTAATAGCCTGGGACTTCAACATTTACAAGTTAGGAATAAAAAGAGAACCAGAAATAAGTACTGAGAAAACATCAGGGAAGTTAAGGTGTTTTGTATTTGAAGAAGACACATGGTCACTTTTGTGGAATCCATGATTTGGTGACTTACCTCTGCAGTCCAGATGCACCATGCATGTGAAGAAAATTGTGCTTTAGGAAAATGAAAAATGATGACATATCACAGACCTCCAAGAGTTTCTGACAAAGTCAAGTCTCTGAATAGTACATCTGCAGAAATGAACTTTTGGGAGCCTTATATGATTGCCATGTCTCTTAAGACACAAAATTTAGTCATCTTTATAGGGCAGTACTGTTCATGACATCACTGGCAATAAAACTATCCAAGCTTTAAAAATAAATTTAAAATATAGAATTTTCTTGACTACTGGTTCCTGCAGCAGTAAAATATATACTTTGAGTTACATAGAATTGTGGATGGTTTAATTAAAAGCCAGCATTCCATGAATATTATGGAGATAAGAGACCTGCAGCCAAGGGTGAGGTGCCTTATCTGAAAACGCCAACGTAACAAGTGGTAATGTTCTCTTCTGGATTAGATTTTTAAATAGAGTAGCTATAATGCCCCACACAGCAACACTGTTAATTTGTAAAGTCAAGTTGAATCCCTTCTCTGTGTCCCTTTGCTGGATTTTAGTTCTGGCTGAGAAAAGGGAATGTGAAACTTAAAATCTATGCATAACAAACACATATAATTCATAACCTGACATGCAGAAAATGGCTATCTGCTAACAAGCGTCCATGAGTGGCCTGGCCATTTGTTGAAATCTTCTGAGTCAACCTGGATTTAATTCTAAGTAGAGGAGCAATGAGTTTCTGTTCTCTTAAGGAAAAGCTTATCTCCACGGGCTAATGTGGATCCTGATGGCAATAATGCACTTAAAGATACTGGCCATTTGCAGAGCTTTGGCTAGGTGGGCTCCTTCACTTAGGATGGCCATGCTGCCTCAATTTCACCTGGTTGGAATGAAAAGGTAATTTAGCTTGAAGTGAAATGAGTGAGATGAGAAGCAGAAAGCCAAAATCTCAGCCCTCTTGGGTTACTAACCCTACTTTCCTAAGCTTGCAGTGTTTTGAAAGCTGCTCTGTCTGGCCTTTGAAATTGCATTCAAATCCTCTTCTGAAAGTCCTCTGACAGTAACCAATCTCGTATGGTGAGGGCAGCTTGAGACTGAAAAAGGAACATATAACTGTGATGGGTCTATTGAATATACTAGAAGGCATCTTAAAGTGGAATAATACAATTGGTTTCAAAAGCTACACTTCCCCCCAGAAGTCACCAGCAAGGGTAAATTGGATGGGAATGCGTAAAAATTGAGTTCCTTGGGCTTTTTTCCCCATGACTTGGTACTAGTAAATTTTCTTCCATCTCCTTTTATTTCCTGGCTTACTCGCCTCTCATTCATGTACTAGAGCAGAATATAAACAGCTGGTTCATTTGCAATCCATTATGACATTTATAATACTGCCATCCTCATAAAGACAAGGTTTATTGTTAAGAATATGCTATTTCCAGAGTCTAACAACTTGTTATCTGACAGATTGTATATCCGGATTTCGAATTTATAATTCATCACAATTTAGTCCACTTGAAACTGACCCCCAAATTGCAAAACACGGGGATTTTTTTTTTCCTTTGCTTCTAAGAATAACAATTTAAACATGACCGATTACTCAAAATGAACCTGCTCCCTTTGTCTCTTTGGGGTGAAAATATTATTTTTAGCCAGTTCCTAGGTTTACAAGAGCTGTACATTTTGACTCTGACACTTCCCTCCTGGTATTTATACTTTTATTCATAGACTTGGAAATTGACAAGGTATTGTAAATCATGTTCCTATTTTAGGAACAGTGCACCAAAGAAGGAAAGATCAGTTGCTTCCACCTTAAAAGGTTTAAACCTCAGCCGGGGGGTGGGGGGTGGAAATAAAAGTATGTCTTTTTAAGTAATATCATGTCATCTTCTTAATGATGCTGATTCTGAATAATTCAGCCTCCATGGAAGTTGCAGGGCCAGAATCTATAGCTCTGTCTCTCTTGGGAATGGTGGTGGGGAGAGGAGTTTATTATTACTGAGCCTGACAGGAGAGTTTTCTGGCAGGTTAATTGCTACAGCAGGACTAGCTGGGAGTTTGCTGGTGATATATAGCGACTAAAGGAAGTGAAGGGGATCAACTATGCCTGTTACAGCACAAATATCTTCATGCGCCTCAGGTTCCTCTGAAAGATATGAGAAATAAATGTTCGCTGTTCATTTTCTGTCTGCACAATACAAATAGCCTCCGGCTGAACATGGCGTCTGCAGCACAGAGACTTAAAAAAAAAAAAAAAAAGCAGCAGAAGAAGAGGAAATTTGCAAATTAACGTTATTAGAAACATTCCTGCCTGAAAGTGCTGAAAATCAATTTCAATATATTTTGCATTTTAATGAATTGCCAAAGAGATAAATCAGCTGTGTTTGAGGAAAGCTTGCCTGGCAATGATGTTTTCTTATCGCATCTTGTCTTAACTGATAGCATTTAAAATGAAACCAGTGTTAATTGAAGGCGTGGGAAATGTAACTGCTAGTTAATGAAGTAAATGCATGCTAGTTAGGCAGAATTAGAAATTTGCTTTAATGTACTAACTCTAACATTGTCTTCCTGCTCTTACAGCCCTTAATTCCAAAGTAGTAATGCTTAGTGTTATAAATGGTTGAAAGGCAAAGCAACATTGTTTCCCGACCCTATAGCTAAAGGCCACTGTGTTTTAATCCCTAGTGGAAACAGAATGCAAATTGTCTTATTGTTTTTATTTTACACGGTAAACAACAAATTTCAACTCCTGAGCCCTCCGGGAGCCTTGGAAGAAGGCAGAATCTCCCACTTCTTTTCTATCAAGAAAATTAGCAGTCTAACTTTTCAATCTATCAGCTATTTCGCACTGTTTAAAATTGCCTAGCTGAAAGAGGAAGTGGGTTTGTTAATATTTCTCAGGTTCTAGCTTCTTTATATCCTGTCAGTGCTTCCCTCAGCACTAAATATGTGCTCATTCAAATACTATTGAAATGAGTGGGTGGAAGGATATTTGCCCTGCTTTGATCTATGTCTTTGAACAACAAAGAAACCATCACATTTTCCACTATGTATGTATATATGTTTAACAAATATAATATGCGTTATATACCAACACCTTACACTGGTATATACAGAATATACAAGCATTTTTTTCCTGATTTCTGCAAGAATATCATCCACTTTGACTTCATATTGTTCTTACTAATTGCATTTCACTGTCCTATAGGTCATGAGCTTTCTTTCTTTTTTGTTTTTTAAATTCTACAAAACAAAATAAGGCAATCTATTTCTTGGGAAATAATTTCTTGAAAAGTAACAAATGACATCATTTGGCAAACTTAAATTAGATAGCAACAAAGGAGGTAATTTATATGATACACCACAGAGCATTCTGAGTTTGGAGGTTGCTTAGTTGTCCTTTACTTTCTGTCAGTGAAATGGAAAACCTTGCCTTATGAAATCATTTGGCTAATGCAAGATTTATTCTCTGTAATGCTGGGAGGTTTTCTCTCTTAAATTTTTAATCTCATCACTGGTGTGCCAACTAACTAAACATCAAATTTTTAATTGTGAGCAATTCGTAATTCAAAAACTTTATATACAATTAATGAGAAACATATTTCCTAATGGATAGAAAATATACACATTAGATATTAACCATGGAAACCTTGAAAGATCTGATATAGTGTGCTGAATAAACTGGACCTTGCAGGTAAATTATCATGGATAACATGGCTCTTAGTCTCTATAATTGAGAATAAAGTGAGAAACAATTTTGATGCCTAATTGTTAATGTGAAACGTATAACTGCTTTTATTTCTGAGGACTTTTAAAGTCACTTATCCCCCTAAAGCCCATTTCAAGCCAGAAAATACCTTTCTGTTTTTACAAGTATCTTTGATACCCTCCCAACCCTTAGCATTATTGATCACCCCACGAGCAAAGAGCTCTCTGTGGAGTAGATAGAGAGTAAAGAGCCATGTCCCACTATATGGTTTCTGGTCCCTTGCTAAATGATGGGGGAAGCAGCTAATTGCTGAGGCCATAGAACTTGAGCCATTTAGAAGGCGAATGTCAAAGACAATGATGCTGTGTACTTCAGAAGATGCATTTTATATCCTGCTGGATAGTTCTTGGTGCTTGCTTTACCCATTGTTACATCCACAACATCAGAGAAAGTGCCCACTGATCTATTGTGCTGGCCGTCTATGCTCCTGCTCAATTCACTAACATCTTCTAGTGCCAACTTAGTGCAATTCGGTGAGGATACTACCAGCAGTATAAGCCCTGGACTTAAATTTTAAGGCTTCATATCCCACCTCTACCCATTCATTCTTTGTTTCCTCACTAAGCATTGATATGTTCTGAGCCCCAGTCTCCTTTTCCGTAAAATGGGTATACTAATATCTGCTTTATAGCTCTCATAGGATTGCTTGAGGGTTATGATGGATAGAAATGTACATTACTGTGATATAAGAAAAATACCAAAGGCAGCTGTAGTACAAATGTTAATAGTCATGATTTTATAAAGAGTGGGGCTTTTAAGTTAAAGAATCAGGAAATGTTTTTTGGGGGTCAGATGGATATTGAGCTGTAATGTTATCCTCTGAAAATTTATCTCATGTTTATGTAGAAATTCTCTGTGATGACAGCTTGTAAAATTAAATGCCTTTTTTTTTCAATTTTCAAACATTTGGACAAAATTATATATAGTATAGAATTAAATCTCTCTTACTATTAAGATCAGGGCCCCATTTACTAATTTGGTAACATCGCCCAATCCTGGTTGTCTCATGCAGCCACGGGGAGAGTCAAATATACATCTCTCACATAAACAAATTTTATAAACATCATATATAAAACATGGAGTTACTTAATAAACATGAGGTGTTAAAATGATGAATTCTTCCAGTAAACCCAAGGGTAAAGAGCCTTTACAAAATCATCTAATTCCTCCTGACACACTTTTCTAGAGAGATCTTGACATAGTGTGCAGCCAAGCTGGCTCTGAAAAACCATTCCTAGCAGCTATTTTTTCTGATCATTTAAAATGCCCACTGCAAATGTCAGAGATATAATTGGCCTAAGCCTGTATTGAAAACCATATTGCATAAAAGGCTTGGGACCTTTTCCTTTTATTGATTTCATTCAATTTCTTATAAGCAGTATTGTAAAGTGAGTACTGAAAAATAATTAACCAAACTTTATAGTTATCCAGCATCTTACATTTGTCTAATTAAAACCGTGTGCATTATATTTTCTAGACAGTGTTATTGAGGTACAATTGATAATGAAAAAACTGAATACAATTGATGAGTTTGGAGATATGCACACATCCATGAAAGCAGTGCCATCATCAAGGCAATAAACATACCCATCACCTCCAAAAGTTTCTTTGTGCCCCTTTGGGTTTTTGTTTGTTTGCTTTTGTTTCTGTGGTAATATGGTAACATTTAACATGATATCCATCCTTTTAACAAAATGCTGTTTACAGTACTGAATTGTTTGCTATAGGCACTGTGATCTCTAGAACTTACTCATGTCCCATAAATGAAACTTGATGCCTCTTGAAAAACTCCCTGTTTCCTTTGCCCCCATCCCCAGAAACCACCATTCTACTCTCTGTTTCTAAAACTTTGACTGTTTTAGACACCAAATGTAAGTGGTATCCAGTGTTTATTCATTTGTGACTGGCTTACTTCACTTAGCATAATGTCTTCCAGGTTCATCCATGTTATGAATGAGAACATTTCCTTCTTAAGAACAAATACTATTCCATTGTATGTATATATCACATTTTATCTGTCTGAGCATCTGTCAACAGACATTTAGTTTGTTTCCATATCTTAGCTATTGTGAATAATGCTGTCATGATCATGGATAGGATTGCAAATACAGTAGTTCCCCCTTATCTGTAGGGATACATTCCAAGACTCCCTGTGAGTGCCTGAAACCCTGGGTAATACCAAACCTTATATATACCACGTTTTTATTTCCATGCATACATGTTTGTTATAAAATTTAATTTATAATTTAGGCACAGTAAGATTCATAATAATAAACTAGAACAATTATGACAATATACTATAATAAAAGCTATGTGAATGTGATCTCTTTCTTTCAGAATATCTTATTGTACAAATTTAATGCCTTTTCAATCTGACTTAAGCACTTAACATATACTGTGGCCTAACTTTTGCAGTTTGATATCCAACAGCCATGCTAACACAATTCTTTTCCCTTCTTTTTAATGTCACAAATAGAAAAATTGTAGCAATCTCAGCATACATTTTTTTTTCCTTCCTTAAGATGAGAATTTTCACTTTTTCACTTAAAGGAAGCGCTTTACAGCTTTTCTTTGGCATATTCAGATTGCCAGCATTGCTACTCTTATGCTTTGGGGCCATTATTAAGTATAGTAAGAGTTACTTGAGCACAGCACTGCAATACCAAGACAATCAACCTGATAACTAAGACAGCTACCAAGCGACAAAGGGGTGGAGTACACTGGACAAAAGGATGCTCACATCCCAGGCTGGACAGAGCAGTTTGGTGGGAGAATTCATCCCACAATTTAGAATGGCCTGAAAGTAAAACTTATAAATTATTTATTTCTGGAATTTTCCATTTAATAATTTCAGACTGAAGTTGACCACATGTAACAGAAATCAAAACCATGGATAAAGGGGTCTACTGTATCTCTTTGACATCCTGATTTCAGTTCTTTTGGCTATCTACCTGAAAGTGGGATTATTGAATCATATAGTTGTTCTATTTTTAATTTTTTGAGGAATTGCTATACTTTTTTCCCACAGGTGGTGTGCCATTTTACATCCCCACCAACAATGATTAAGGGTTCCAATTTCCCACATTCTTACCAATGCTCATTACCTTTTTTTTCCCCCCATAATGACCATCTTAACAGGCATGAGATGCTATCTCGTTGTGGCTTTGATTTGCATTTCCTTGATGATTAGTGATGTTGAGCACCTTTTCATATACCTATTGGCCATTTATGTGTCTTCTTTGAATAAATGTCTATTCAAGTCTTTTGCCATTTTTTTTTTTGAAGGACTGCACCTTTGGCTACTCCCAGGCTGAGTCGAATGGGAGCTGTAGCTGCCAGCCTATACCACAGCCACAGCAATGCCAGATCCAAGCTGTGTTAGTAACCTACGCCACTGGTCATTGCAATGCCAGAGCCAGATCCTTAATCCACTGAGTGGGACTGGGGATTGATGGGACCTCATAGATACTAGTTGGGTTCGTTATGGCTGAGCCACAACGGGAACTCCATTGTTCATTTTTAATCGAGTCATTTGGTTCATTTTGTTACTAAGTTGAAGGAATTCCTTATATGTTTTTATTATTAATTCCTTATCAGATATATGGTTTTCAGATATTTTTGCTATTGAACCATGTTAATTTTGCCCAATGTGCGGCTAGTCAAAACACTGAGACACTAGGTTTGCAGCAAAGAGAGGGTTTATTCACAGGCAGCCATGTGAAGAGAGAAGAGAACAAGCCTCAGATTTTCTTCCCTGAAGGCACAGGGATTGAACATTTATGGGACAGAAGAAGAGGGGTGAATGCCTTTTGCATCATGGCTTAGTTGGTTAAAGCATCTATCTAGTAAACAGAAGTGGGGTGACCTGAGGCATGAGGAATGTGGGGAACTTGGGATAAGGTGATTATGAAAAGTTATGGTAATTCACTCTACACAAGTGTAACCAAGCAACAAGCCTCTTCATGGAATGCCATTTGTTAAAACAAAAGGACGCACTGACCATTATCTGAGGATGGAATTTTCAACCCTCAGAAATCATAAGGTCACTTAGTGGACACTCACACACTCAATCGAAGAATCATTAGTCCTATCCAGTCACAACCAGCTTAGGTTGAAATAGACACAACTGACTCCAAGTTCCTAGAAAATGACTCAGGTGAGCACCTTATTGTTTAGTCCAAAAGCAAGTTTGGACCTGCAAGTTTTTCATAGCAACAATTAAAACAGCCTTGATTAGTGAAGATAGGTTACAGGCACAATGGATTTAACTAATGATTACCTTCAGTTTCATTTTCTTCCATTCTGTTGATGGCTTCTTTGGCTGTGTGGAAGCTTGTTAATTTGATGTAATCTAATTGTCTATTTTCGCTTTTGTTGCCTGTGTTTTTGATGTTCTAGCCAAGAAGCCACTATTTTTTTTTTTGTCTTTTTGCCATTTCTTGGGCCGCTCCCAAGAGGAGGTTCCCAGGCTAGGTGTTGAATCGGAGCTGTAGCCGCCTGCCTACGCCAGAGGCACAGCAACGCAGGATCCGAGCTGCGTCTGCAACCTACACCACAGCTCATGGCAATGCCGGATCATTAACCCACGGAACAAGGGCAGGGATCGAACCCAAAACCTCATGGTTCCTAGCTGGATTCGTTAACCACTGTGCCACAACGGGAACTCCAAGAAGCAACTATCAAGACAAATATCACGAAGTTTTCTTCTATATTTTCCTCTAGGAGTTTTAGATATTACATTTAAGTATTTTAGAAATTTTTAGTTGATTGTTGTATACAGTGTAAGATAAAGGTCCGATTTTATTCTTTTGCATGTGGATATCCAGTTTTCAACAGTACTTGTTGAAGAGAATACCCTTTCCCCATTGCATATTCTTTACACCCTTGTTGAAATGAGTTTGACTGTCTTTATGTCTGTATGACAGTAACATGCTGTTTTAGTTATTATGACTTTGTAATATATTTTGATATCAGGAAATGTGATGCCTCCAACTTTGTTTTTCTTTCTCAAGATTACTCTGGCTATCTGTAGTCTTTCAAATTTTGTATTTTTTTCTGAACTATTTCTGAAAAGAATGCCATTGGGATTTTGATGGGGAAAGCGTTAACTATGGATCAGTTTGAGTAGTATGATCCCATGTTCATAGACTGAAAGACTTAATATTAAAATGGCGATGCAAATAGTATTTTAAACATAAAAGTGAAAATATGAAGCAATGCAATGCTTACTTTTAAAATGAAACAAAATTTAAGTTCATGTTGCAGTTTTAGTTTTGTTTAAGAATATTTCCAGAGTAGCTGCTTCTCTTTATTCACTCTCCAGTCTTCTTCCTCAAACCATACCCTGTACCTTACTGTTGTAGCATACTTTTAAAAACTTGGTTAGATAAGGGCTACCTAATGTTTATTATTGTATTTAAAGGATGATAAAAGAGGAAAGAAATGACTTTTTTCAAAGAAAATCTGTATTAATATAATTATTATTTCCTTGGAGTCAAACTCATTCTTGTCCTCACCCCCTCTTTATAATGTTATTAGTGTTTTTGTTTGTTTGGTTAATTTGTTTTTAACTTTTAGTTTAAGAGTCAAAGCTAACAGAATTTCCAAAAGGAAGGGCATGAAATTTTGCATCTTTAGTGTAGCTATGCTTTTAATGCTGGTTTTGAAAATGGGTGGTGGCTTACTAAAAAAGCATGGACATAATATTAAATGGTAAGGAGCTATCTGTTCAGGATCCTCTGGGTGATGGCCATTTTGCAGGCAAGCCAACAGTGAGTCAATTGTAATTGAAAACCATATCTAATAAAATGACAAAGTCATTAGATTCCCCATGAGGCACAACATATCTGGGCAGAGAAACTAGAAATAAGAACTTTCTTCTGGTCCCAAGAATTAGGACAAGACAGCATCACATGGCCTGGCTTCACAAACCAGTGAAGAGAAAGTTCTCTTTGATTTCTGGGAGCATGCTGTCCCATGCTAGGACATCAACTTGGTGATGCAGCACAGATGTTTCTTGGGTCATCTAGTGACAATGTGCCAATACTGAGCTTAGGTCTTAAGAGGTTCTGTTTATCTGAATCCTTAACCTTTGACTTTGCTATGAGAAGAAGCAATTCTGCTTTGCTTGCAAGTCTAGGATATATGAGACACATACATTGCAGACCTGGACCACGGCACCACCTATCCTATCAACCCATGAGAATCAATGATTGATGTGTAAGCCACTGAAATTTTTTTATTGCTTATTACAATAACAATGTTACTGTAACAATTGTTGACCAGTATGAGGTCTTTGATTGACCAGAGCCTGTTTTGAAATGGCTATCTAGCAAAAGTTGGACTTAGGTTTAATATGTTGTCATTGTTTTACTATTAATTATATATTCTGAGCTGTATAGTATTTTTAGTTCTATATAACTCAGATGATTACAAGTTTTGTCTTTTGTTCCAGTTTTCATTGTTTATTAATGAGAAGAGAAGTATAGAGCTCCAAGTGAAAGAGAACTTTGTTTCATTAACAATGGCTGTCATAGGCATACATAACTATTTTCATATACTTATCAAAATACTAATACTGGTTCTGATTTTTCTCTTGGTTCTTAGGATTCAGAGCTCTATTTTATCAGTGGTATAGGCTGGACATATAAGCCATGGATCAAAGATCAAGATATAACCTGTTAATTCTGTTTTGAAACAGCATAATACAGAGCTTCAGACTAGGAGTCGAAAGGTCCAGGACCCGCCATTTGTTATGCCACCAATTACCTATTCTACTTAGGAGAAAAATCTTAATAACTACTTGATCCACAGATCCCATAAGACTATAAAATTCTACAATTTTCTGATTCTGGACCTTTCACTTAGTTGTGTCAATTCATAATAATGACAGAAAATGAAATTCTGACAAGACTGTCATTAATATTATAAGTGTGAAAGAAACCGAGAAGGTGTCTACAGAGACTTTTGTGACTGCTCAAGTACCTCTTCAGTAAGATTGATTTAAGAAAGAACATGTATGAAAGCTAAAAATAGAGCCATGTGACCAAAGGGAAGTGATACTAATAAAGCTCAAACTCAGAATGAGATTAAAACTTAAGAGAAATGATGAATTTAAAAGTCAGGAAGAGAAAGACAAATACCATATGATATCACTCATATCTGGTATCTAATATACAGCACAAATGAACCTTTCCACAGAAAATAAAATTATGGACTTGGAGAATAGACTTGTGGTTGCCTGGGGGAAGGGCAGGGAGTGGAAGGGATTGGGAGCTTGGGGTTAATGGATGCAACCTATTGCTTTTGGAATGGACTAACAATGAGATCCTGCTGTGTAGCACTGAGAACTATGTCTAGATACTTACAAGACAGCACGACAATGGGAGAAAAAATTATGTATACATATATGTGTAACTGGGTCCCCATGCTGTACAGTGGGAAAAAAAATGTGTTTGGGGAAATAACAATAAAAAATAAATTAAAAAAATAAATAAAAATTTTACAAAATGAGTTATGATGAGAATGGGAATAACAAAGATAGTATTGGCAGATTGATTGGAGCACCTAAGACCCTGGCAAGTGTAGTCCCTGCCATGGACCTTGTGCTTTTCAAGGGTCACTCTCTGGTCTGCCTTTTGGAAGAAAAAGATCATGGGATTTAGGGAATACACTCAAATGGAATGGACCCCTTGTTCTTAGACCATAGTCCCCATGACTTGGGACTCTGAAATACCCTTCCCTAATGCCTTAAGCCTGCTTTCAGTGCCTGATAAACCTCTTCTTTGGATTTGTCCTCACAAGGATAGATGGCCAACACATAGCTGTTTGCAGGGGATAGGGCATAGCTCAAATGGACTGATGTGTGAAGGTATACAGAATGGAACAAAGGAAGGGAAAAAGAAGTGAGGTTAGCCTGGGACTGGCTTTCCATGCATGCAGTCTGTGCAGTTACAGGGACATGCATGAAGAAGCACCCTGAACTTAGTTTAAGGCTCTGCTATTGATGTTTTGATATTCTTAATAATTTTGTCATTGACTTTGCTTTTCACAGATGAAGTCTAATAGGACTAATGGAAAATGCATGTAAGCAGAGAAGATATACACAATATGCATACTCGCCACTGTTCCTTGTCACCCTGTTTGCATGCTAGCATTCTGTGCCCCATGAGAACAGAATTCCAGTGAATACATAATGCATCGGAGTTCAGCGAGACTCAAAGCAAGTATAGATAACATGTTAGGTCTATTTCTAAGGGTGGGCACTGACAGTCTTGAGAGGCTATGCTTTCCATTTTAATCAGAACTTGCTTTGAATGCAGAAAGAAAGCATTGGTGTTCTAAGAAACATGAATGACCAAAGAACCATATCACATTCTTTTTTATTTGTGTTTTTTTCTCTTTAATAGCTAAGCATTTGCACTGAAAACAGTGACAGAAAAAAAGTGAAAGATAGGGTGGTCAGTGGTTTCTTTCCTGGTCAGCCCTTTCTTACTAATCAATAAGCTGAAGGTAGAGATTTCTGGCAAGTGTGAATATATGAAAAAATGAACTTAAAAAAGTTGAATTAATTTTGTGCAGTGTTTCCAGTGCTGTCATAACAAATATGTGTCTGTATGTATGTATGAGTTACAAAATGTGAGTCATGTAATTTAGGTGATTCTGCATACAGGTTAAATGCTCTCATATTTGTATTTAAAACTGACATTGCACAATATAAAAAGGTGCAGTAGAAAGATTTTAAAACATAAAGATGTTTGCATTTAAAATTGGGATCACATACTAAAAGGATATAAAATTCATGCTAATAATTTAAAATTTCAAGTTTTCTTTACTTAAATAGAAAATACAAAACACCCTTGACACCTTGAGAAAGAATTAGGGACTGAGGAAGAGAGGGAAAAACTTCATATTTTAATGTATTTAATGATTTTTTTTTGTACTTCGTTAGCAAGGGGCCTAAACATTTTTATTGTGCACTATGCCATGCAAATTATATAGCCTATCTTTGGTGGGCCATGGGTAGAAGGCCCTTGATGGGAACTAGCTCCTAGGGTATCTAAATTGTAACCAGTCCTTCCAAGTTCTCCTTATAGCCTATTTGTCAAGGTAAGAGGATATGGAACATACTTAATTGATTTGGGAAGAAACTTAATTCTAAATATTTAGATATGTGATATGTGGGCACCCATATTTTCTCTTGCACCTGGCTCTGAGTTATTATCTGTGGGCTTGCTGTTGTCATCAGGACTATGACAATAGAAGAGAGGACTTTGGGGTTTGGAGCATTGGCATAGGCTGCTGGTTGCCTCCAGCAAATCCAACTCTGACTATGTCAGGGAAAAAGTAGCAAAATGTATATAGATCTGGAAAATGAATGTTAGCTCCTATGGAAACTCTTGGGGAAATAGAGGTGGTTGTGACTTGGCATGGGATGGAAAAAAAAGCCAAAGCAGGTGTAGCACCAGGAGCCCCCATCAAAAGATTTGTCAAGGGAGAACTCTGGAGTGGGGCTGCTTTAAAAAAGAAAAAAGCAGCAGCCACCTAACACAGCTTGGTTGGTAGGTAACTCCATGGAAGTATTAAAGTCTGGCTGATGTGTCTTTAAGCCGTCTTATAAGCGGTACCTGCTACTTTTCTCCTAGATTCTACATGTTGTATGGTTGGAGGTGAAAAGCACTTGAAGGAAAGCCACATCCAGAAAAGTCAGACAAGGAATTTGGAAGGTAGAGTTGCAAACATACTTGGGAGTTGGCAGCAAATAGGTAAATTCTCGCCAAGATTTTCGCTCTGGGACCCATCCACTCCAGACAGATCCCTCTTCTTTAGGTCACTGAGGAAGTCATAAAACAGCCTGGGCTTTGGCCCCCTCCCCAAGTACACACTGACAGTTTACCCAGGTGCAGTAGTCATGTCCAAGGCTACTTACAGGGAACCTACAAGTAGGATGATCACTTAATCTATCATTCAAATTGAAACAATTTTGATAGTGAAAGGGGAGCAATTAATAGCTACCTTAGCTCAATGGGTATAAATTGCAAATGTCCCAGGCCAACCAGGATACATGGTAACCCTGCCCTAAGTCTTTATTTGTGTAAATTAGAAAAAAAAGAAAAAAAAACAACACCACTTTTCTGGATGAAGAAATTAGAAAAACATACTCACCACAAGGTGGATAAATTGTTAAAAACAATTTTAGAGGCACAACATATCTGGACAGAAAAACTAGAAATAAATACTTTACTCTGGTCCCAAGAATTAGGAAAAGATAGCATCACATGGCCTGTCTTCACAAGCCAGTGAAGGGAAAGCTCACTTTGATTTCTGGGAGCATGCAGTCCCGTGCTAGGGCATCAATTTAGTGATGCAGCACAGATGTTTGTTGGTTCCCCTAGTCCCCTCAGCAGGCATATTTATGCAGTGTTTGGTCAGCAGAGTCATGTATGGTGGCCATGCTTGTGACCACAGGAGAATATAAGCTTCAGGGAATATATCAAGACTTCTGAGGAGCACAAATACTGTTTTAAAAAGTGTACTGAAATAGTAAATTTATATTTAATTAAAAATAAACAATGCCAGATTTGAAAATCAGCATGCTAAATACTTAAAAATCTATATGGGAGACTATTTATAATCTGAAGCAGGAATAAGCATGTTTAAAGAAAAAAACATTTGTAAATACCATGAAAGGCTTCTGGATTAAAACCATGAAGTATCCCAAACAGGATAGGAAAGAGGGAAAAAAAATCCACTTTAGTACATTTATAAGAAAAATTAAGAACACCACAAAGAAAAATTCAAAAAGTCCAGAAAAAAAAATAGATGAATATAAATTAAAAATGATGAACTATATATAGATAAGAGATAAATCAGGTTTCTTGGTCACAAAGACAGGCCAAAAAATAGTGAAGTAATAATATCAGACTTTTGAAGGAAAGTAAGTGTGAACCTAGAATTTTACATCCTGCTAAATTACCATTTAAACATGAAATCACAGTGAAGATAATTCTCAAACACACAAAGCATCAGAAGGGTTACCATATAAACACCTCCTGTGAAAACACTTGTGATGAAAATATGTCATTCATAACTAAGTAAATTCTGTAATACAGTAGGTAAAGTAATTATAATTTATTTTATTCAAAATCACATTTTCATACCAATTCAGAACCAAAATTATTTTATTTATTTTTATTAAAGTATAGTTGGTTTACAGTGTTTCTTTAATCTGTGTTGTACAGCAAAGTGACCCAGTCATACATAGTTCCCTGTGCTGTATAGTAGCATTCCATTGCCCACCCATTCCAAATTTCACAGTTTGCATCCACCAACCGCAAACTCCATGTCCATCCCACTCCCTCCCCCCTCCCCCCTTCCCCTGGCAACCACAGTTCTGTTCTCTGTGGCTGTGATCTGTCTCTGTTTTGTAGGTAGGATCGTTTTTGTCATATTTTAGATTCCACATGTAACTGATGTAATATGATATTTATCTTTTTCTTTCTGACTTCACTTGGTATGAGAATCTCTAGTTGCATCCATGTTGCTGCAAATGGCATTGTTTTGTCCTTTTTTATGGTTGAGTAGTATTCATATATATATATATACACACACACACCACATCTTCTTAATCCATTCACCTGTCAGTGGACATTTTGATTGCTTTCTGTTATAAATAGTGCTGTGATTAACATAGAGGTACATGTATCTTTTGACCTATATATAGAAATATCATATGATCCAGTATTCCCACTCCTGGGCATATATCCAGACAAAAAAGAGCCAAAATTCTTAATGAGAAGTATGGGTCCATGGATAGGTAAGGAGAACCCAGAGGAAGAAAAAAATCATGTCAGCTCACTTTTCTTGTCTAAAAAACATTGTAGACTGATGTTTAAAATATTCATAGGAAGAAATGAATGTAGGCATAGGTCTTTATAAATCACATTTAACCACCTGAAGAAAAAAAACAGAATGTATAACTTTCAAATAAAACAATCTTTTCCAATGAAAGGCCACATGGAAGGGGACATAAAGCAGAAAGAAAGCCTAGGAAATAGAAAATATAAAGTTAAATAGCCAAAATAAGTCCTAATGGAAGATTAATTACAGTAAATATAAATAAATTGAATTCAAATACCAGAAGACTGGAATAAAAATACAAAATTGAACAACATATTGTCTACCTTATTCATTCTTTAGTATATAGGACAAATCAAGATGAATTGTAAGAAATCCAGTGTAGTGATTTAAAACTAGATAAAATAAGAGTTCCCTGGTGGCTCAGCAGGTTAAGGATCTGGCATTGGCACTGCTATGGCTCAGGTCACTGCTGTGGCACAGGTTAGATCCCTGGCCCAGGAACTTCTGCTTGCTGTGGGTGTGGCCCAAAAAATAATACAATAAAAGGAAATAAAATGAACCTAGATAAAATAGAATTTATGGTAAAATATGTTATAAAACATAAAGAGATTATATATACTGGTAAAACAAACAATAGATCAAGAGTATGTAACAATTATGAATATATATGTAACTAAAATAGACTAAAATATGTGATAAAACAACTGCTAGAAGCAAAAGGTAGACTTGAAAACTAAAAAAATGGAAAATAAAAAAGTCAGTATTTTAATGCATTTCTTAAAACTAGATATGTAGAGCAAAAAAAGGTAAAAATAAAAGTTTGAAAAATGCTATTAAGAAGTTCAAAGTAAGTGATTCAGAATGAACTTTACATTGAACAACAAAACTTTTTTCAAGTTATATGAGAACTTCAAAAGGTTACCATAAAGGAAGAGCAAAAACATTGTTTTGTGTGGCCCTAAAAAGACAAAAAGACACACCCAAAAAAGAAACAATAACATCATATAAAATATAGTCTCCTACAATAATATCATGGGCATAAAATTAAGAGCAAGAGTAGATATAAATTAACTTCCTATATATGATTGTTAAAAATCATTTAATGTTTTAAATTTATAAAAAATAAATTAAGAAATAATATATTATGACATGAGTTAAAGAGGAAATCAAGAAAAATGTGTAAATACTTTAAAACTAAATGGCAATGAAAACACTATTGGTAATGAAATCACCCACAGCATACCAATAGCAAAACATTATTCGTAATGAAAACACCCACAGCGTCCAGAAATTCCTGGGCCAGGGGTTGAATTGGAGCTGCAGTTGCATCAACACCAGATAGTTAACTCACTTTGCAGAGCTGGGGATTGAACCCACACCTCCATAGCAACCCAAACCCCTTCGGAGACAATGTCGGATCTTTAACCCACTGTGCCACAGCAGAACTCCAAAACACTTTAAGTTACAGTGGGTATTTTTGCAATGCTCCCTCCAGTAAGTTATTAAACCAAAAAGCTATGGTGTGTAAAATTCAAGATGTATACAAGGGTATTTGAATTTTTTCAATTCTCTATCAAGGGAGGAAAGAAATTAGGTTTCATTGGTGGCAAATTAACTGCAGATATTTCACCTTTATGGTACTCAGAAGATGACCTTAAAAGAAGGAAGCTAAAAGTTAGAAGTTAAAAAGTTAAAATTTATTTCGAATGAGTTATATTTGATGATATTAAGTAAGAGCAATATTTGCAAAGCCATATAAAGACATACCTCAGAGATACTGCAGTTTTGGTTCCATAGCACCACCAGAAAAGAATTATCACAGTGAAGTGAGTCACACCCATGTTTTGCTTTTCCAGTGCATATTAAAGTTATGTTTACCCTATACTGTAGTCTATTAAGTGTGTAATAGCATTATATCTAAAAAAAACAATGTGCATACCTTAATTTAAGAGTAATTTATTGCTAAAAAATGCTAACAACCATCACCTGAGTCTTCAGTAAGTCATAATCTTTTTGCAGCAATAATATCAAAGATTACTGATCACAGATCACCATAATGAATACAATAATAATGATAAAGTTTGAAATACTTCCAGAACTACTGAAATATGACATAGAGGCACAAAGTGAGCAAATGCTGTTAGAAAAATAGTGCTGATAGACTTGTCCGACACAGGGCTGCCACAGATCTTCAATTTGTAAAAAATACAGTGTTTGTGAAAGTGCCCTAAAGTGAAGCACGATAAAGTGAAACGTGCCTATATTGTGAATGTGTGTGTGTGTATGTATCGGACAAAAGGTTGGTTATAAAATGTCAATGGCTAGAGTAAGGGGCTTTTACATTTGGTTTCTGTTTGTTTAGCCTAAAACTAGTTGTATATCAGAATCACCTGCAGAAGCAAAAAAAAAAAAAAAATTAACAAAATCTGGATGCCTTGGTCCCATCTCTGAAGATTCTTGTTCAGTGGGGTCTGGATTTCTTCTATGTTTAAAAACCTCTACAGGTGATTCTGATACGATGCATAGCCACAATGTAAAGCTTCTGATTTATAGGAAATAATACCTGATTATTTTATTATTTTATAGTTATATCAAAGTTGCACTTTTGATGGATCAGTCTGATGTCAAAATGTGCTCCCCACTTGGGGAAAAAAGGGAACTAGTACTCTCTACTGCCACTTGGTGGCAGCATACATATATTGCAAGGGCAATTATTGTAGGAGGCCAATTTGCTAGAACATTTTAGAATTGGAAGACTATAGAGATCATCTAGTCAAGCTTCCAACTTTTGTAGTTGTGAAAACTCAGGCCCATATAAGTGAAATGATTTATCTCCGAGAATATTAGTGAAAGAGTATGAAATAAAAAATATCTCTGAACTTTTAATTTAGTGCTATTTCTATTAATCTCAAGTATTAACTCAAACTTCAGTATGACAGATTTGGAATTGAATTCTTGCTTGAATTTATCGGTTGTGTGCCTTTTAGTAAGTTACTCAAATACTTTGAACCTTGCTTTTCACATATGTAAAATAGTGAGCCTTGACTGATATAGAGTATGAGCTAGGCTAGCACTGTTCTTAACACACATAAGTACTTAAAATTGCTTGGCTCTCTATCCTCTTAAAAAAAAACAACAAACCTCTGTTCACTTAACAATAAAAGTTTCTTTTAGTTAGCATGCCACGCTAGAATTGACAATGTTTTGGCAGGAGATATAGTGTTCTTTTTCTTACTGGGGTTTTTTATATCGGATATTTGAATTGCATTTAAACATCAACATCTCTTATTTATACTGTATTAATGAATTTGATGAATTTTTAAAAGAAATATGCAAGAATTAAGCTGCCTTACTCTCAAAAAATATAATTTGATAGTGATGGGTAGAATCATAAACAGTATTTTGACAAGGTGTCCATATTAGGTGTGAACAATCTGTGCTCTTATTTTCTATTAAAAATAACTAGAATCTGGCATTCCCTGGTGGCTCAGTGAGTTGTCATTGCTGGGGTCTGTTGTTACAGCGGTAGCACAGGTACGATCCCTGGCCCAGGAACTTCTACATGCTGTGGGTGTGGCAAAAAATTTAAAAAAAGAATAACTAAAATCCTTTCAAAATTTGTTTTAGGAGTTTTCGTCATGGTTAAGGGGAAATGAATCTGACTAGTATCCATGAGGTTCCAGGTTTGATGGATTAAGTGTCAGGAGATATGTTTCTATAGTATTTTCTTAGCCTCTTTGCTTCTATTTTCTATGCTGAAAATTCCATCTTGTCCTGCTTTACTTTACCCCATATTTCTGCTTGAAAAATAGTCTCAGTGCTGGTAAATAACTTAAGCTTAAGAACAAAGACCTAAAGGCATAGGTTATCCATATGGTCAGCTGAATGAGGACATAATGTATTGGTCTAGGCATGCTGGACCTGTGCAGATTGGCATGCTGTTTGCACAGCATGATATGTCCTGTTAAAAGAAGAGAAAGAGGAACCTCATGGCCCCAAGTGGTTTACGAGTGGTCGAGTGGTCGTTAGCAGAATATGCATCAGCAAGGAGAACAAGGTGCAAACCTAGGCATGCCAGGTTAGATATGCCATTTGCAAGAAGCACAATAATGATTCTCTAGATGCTATGCGTAGACAGCTAACACCAAGTTTCCTCAAGTGCTAATGATTGTTAAATGCCTAAAGGTCAGAATAAAAGCTTAACCATCTACCAGCTATGTGACTTTTAAAATAATAATTAAAAAAACCCTATATCCTGCACCTACAACCCCCTCCTCACTTGACATAATCCTCAAGAGCACAATAAAAGCAGTGTGGTTTCTTGAGGCAGTGCACTTGGTCCCTGAGACCTTGAGTCCCCAGTTCCCACCTTTAATTAAGATAAATGTCTCTGTGTCTTATTTATGTTAACTTTTTCTTAAGTTCCACAGCACCTGTTCTTCAGCCTTCACATGCAGAGCTGGCCTAGGCAGTTAAGGATCTGGTGTTATGGTGAGCTGTGGTGTAGGTCAAAGATGTGGCTGGGATCTGGCATTGCTGTGGCTGTGGCATAGTGGGAACCTCCGTATGCCATGGGTGCGGCCCTAAAAAGCAAATAAAAAAACAATTGTTTTAAAGGACTGTTATTTTCTTCTGACTCAAATATTTGTTACCTTAAAAAAAAAAAAAAAAGACAATCTCCTGAATCCTTATTTAAAAGTCTTTTAATATAAAGCAAATATTTTTTTGCACCATTTCCCAAATTTTTCATCATCACATTATGTGAGGTTTCCTGGTGATTATCATTTTACAATAGTATCTCCATTTTCACCTTCCTTAAATGTGTTGCCTAACAGATGTGCAATTAAAACACAGCTTCACTCTTAACACATTTTTGATTTTGTATGCAAACAGTATGAAGAAAAATGGATCAAGGAATTCAGTCATAAAAGTGAGTGGATTACTGATACATGATATGTCATGGATGAAACTAAGTGAAAAGTCAGATGCAAAGGCCACTTGTTGTATTGTGGCATTTATACAAGATATCCAATATAGGGAAATCCATAGAAACTGAAAGTGTCTTAGTGGTTTACTAGGGTTTGGGAGAGGGGGAAATAGGGAATTACTACTCAAAATAGGTGTTAGGTGTCTTTTGGGGTGACTGTTTTACAACATTATGAATGTACTAAATTACACTGAATTGTGCAGTGAATTGTAAAATGATAAAAATAGTGAATTTTATGTTATGTTCATTTTACTACAATAAAAGGAGAAAGCATTAGGGGAAGGACTTTGTGTTTAGGAAAGTAAGGTGAACTGGCCAAGAAAAAGAGAGCTTTACTATTGAATTTTCCCCCAGCTTTCCAATTGAATTGGTCCTTAGCAAAAAAAATAGCCTGAACCTATAGATGATATTCTTTCATCACATTCCAGGGAAGAGTAAAGATAAATAAAATCCAGCCATTCTGACTGGCCAGTGGGAACCTGCTATACAGCACAGGGGACTCTACCCAATATTCTGTGATAATCTTTATGGGAAAATAATCTGGAAGAGAATTACCTAACTTAATTTCTTCCTTGTACAGCAGAAATTATCACAACATTGTAAATCAACTATATTTCAAAGAAAAAACTTTAAAAAATGAAATAAAAATCCAACCATTCCTCTTTAGCATGTCTATGACACCCCTTTGGTTAATGTTCTGCCCAAATTATGAGGACATTTAAATTTAGGTTTCCTCTACTCTAGTACTTTACTTACAGCTCATTCAGACATGTAGACAAGAACTCTGATTCAATGGACCCTGTGGTGCTGGTTGTGATCAGTCTCATGTAAAGAAAAGGAAATGTGTTTAATCAGGGCATATTTTCACACTTTGGTGTTAGCAGCAGATTCTGCTCAGTTTATGGGACAGTGGGAGACAGGGTCCAGGGCATTTTGGAAAGAACCATGTGAGGAAGGGACTCACTGAATGAGATGCTTTATTTCTCTGGAAGGATAGGGCAGGCACCATGCTGCTCAGTAGATACTGATAAGATTTTAGTTTGCTTGTCCAGAGTTCCTACCACCTTCCACTGCACCAAATCCTCATCCCGCAGGTGGTGCTCCCTAAGCACATAATCAAAACAACCAAGAGGAGTGCTACCATCTCCACAGAAGCCTTCCATAGCCTCAGTGGAAGCCTGACTCCCACCTTTTTGAAAGCAAGATCTGTGTTGTCTGCACTGGAACAGGCGACCCATCCTTTGAACTTATCCTTGGCTTCCTTCTGGAGGCCCTGGACGAGATATTCCAGGGACCTGTGGAAAGTGGCCCATCTCTCCTCCAATTGGGTTCCCAGGTCTTCCACAATTGGAGGATGGATCTCAGCCTCCACATACAATTTATGAGACAGGGACAACACCTCAAATGGAACACCCCCTCAAAAAAATCGATCACACTCCATGATCCTGTGGGCCAATCCCTGAACTACAGCCAGATCCTCACTGAGGTCCTTTTGATCCAGCTTCCTGGTGGCACATTTCTTCTGCATGATTCTGGGGGAGCTTGCTTTCTTCAATAAATTCAGGTGAAAGAGGGAAGGGAGCCAGACAGCCAAGTTCATGGAAGTCATTTGATCTGTCCACCACGTTGACCATGTTGTTGACAAAACACAGGAGTGTCTGCAGCCCTTGCTGCTCTCATGGGCCAGCCGCAGGACGGTGGCCTGCACTCCTGCAGCCACTGCTCTTTGGGGGCATATTGATAAATGTGGAGGATGGTCTCACAGAGCTTGTTGGTGGAAAGAGGCTCAGGGAGGTCCTGAAAGAACTGTTTTACTGTTTCTACCACATTGTAAGCAGACTGGTCCTTGTGGCTGACGTCTCAGGAAAGCTCTTATTCACTTGACATAAGGCATGGATTTGAGATTTCACACCTGATTTGCAAAAAAGACCTACCTGATGGAGACAGTTGCTGCCTGGATACCTCAGTGCTTGCTAGATACTCTGCAACAGGGCCTGACCAGTTCAGAACATGAACAGTAAGAGGAATGACAAAGACAGCCTTGTCTCTGTAATCAGGAACTTTTATCCTCTTCATGAACTTGGTGGTGCCCAAGTCCAGTTGCATTTGCTAGACATGGGTGCTTTTCCATGATGGCCATGAGGCGATGTAGCAAGAAGCAGTGGCCACAGGTTCAGCTGGCAGGCTGGCGATTGCTGATGGGCATCAACACATGGACTACTGAGGCAGGCGTGAGAGCTGGAAGCTGTTCCCTGGAGTAACCTATTGAGCCTTGTCAGAGAGGCCCCTGCTACAGAGTCCCTTGTTTCTCTGACCCCAGTGGCCTCTGGCTCATTAAAAGATGCTCCATCTCTTTGCATATCACTGGGTATTGTCTGACCCTCTGAAACAGAGTTGCTTTGTAAATCTAAGGCGATCTGATTAGGAGAGAGGAAGCTGCAGAAGCCAGCTTCTCCAGTCAATGCATTGTGGCTCCGCAGTTCAGGTCACACTCTAACTGGATATTTTCCTTTTCCTTTTATCTTTCCTATCAGGTCATCTGCCTATACCCCCTCCCCCCGCCTTTTAGGTGGGGAAGACGCTGATTAGCAGCTGTTTTTTTTGTTTTGTTTTTTTTGTTTTCTGTTTTTTTTTTTTGTAGAAAAACTATTGTTTTAGATTTCTTGTTGGTGAATGTTATTGATTTACTGCCAAATGAGCTTTGGTGGTTGATGTAGAGGGTCTCTTGGGAACTTAACTTTTTCAATTTTAAGTGTAATAGCTTTTTTGTTTGAATTGGCTTTTACTGGGTGCTTCAAGCTTTGCTCTTGGCTTTTTGACAGGGGACTGAATAGTACCACATTTCATTTGGGATTCCAATAAATAAAGGATCCCATGTCCTCCTGGAGACTTTTTCATAATTTTCCTGTGTGCCCTGTAATAGCCAGATGAGGATTCCAGGAAAAAGACATAGACATGAATATCAGTAACCTGACATTGTTAGAATTTGCTTTGGCCATGCTCCTGGTCTCATTCTACTTCTTGCATCAGATGGCTTTAGACAGCAGTAGCTATATGTATTATATATGAAATATAATATAAATATTAAATAGTATATTAATATATAAATGTAACATTAATATTTATGATAACATATAAAATTATGTATTATATTAATATACATTTATATATAACATATAGCATATATAAAATATATAATGTATAAATATATTAATGCAATATATTTATGTTATGTATATTAATATATTCATAATGTTATTATCATATATAATATTGATTACAGATTAATTATATAATGATATGATGTATAAATATGTAATTATTACAATCTTATATATTTAATATACTATATAACACAAAATATATTAATTATAATACAGTTACAGTATATAAATATAGTACATATATTTATATATAATACAAAATATATTAATTATAATACAGTTACATTATATATTTATATATTTTAACTATATATTACACATATAAGTATGAATAGATATCTAGTGATAAATATATAAACTAGAAGTTAAACAAGGGACAAAGATCCTTTAAAAGGCCGGGTAGAGTCTTGAAACATTTTAAAAAATACATATCATTGATTAAGCTAAAAAACTCAATGGTTATATGAAACAACAGATTAATTATGGAGGAGAAGAATAAAATGATGATATTTTTAAAAATATGGCAGAAGAGATTTTCTGCCTACTTATATAAATAGATTGATTCTGAAAAAATATACCTTATATTATTGACCCAATAATGGTAAAGGGTATTTTAAAGGGCTTCTCTCAAAAAAAAAAAAAAAAAAAAAAAAGGGAAATAGCAAAAGATAGGTCATCTAGGGGGAAAAAATATCAATATTTTCATTGTTTTGGGGTGAAATAAGCCTTAGGTTAGCAACAATGTGGAGGAGCTGACCCTTAGTTACTTACACTAAGCTGGAATCTTTAAGAAGATTTAAATATTTATAAATAAAAATTTTATTAAAATTAATGACCAAGTGTTTTAATTGACATGAGCAGAGCAAAACAATAAACCCTGAGAACATAGAAAATATAGATAATAAAGATATGAACAGGACTTAGTAGAACAGAAAAAAGTATAATTAAGTGATTTAGTAGGTCAAAATGATATTCTTTGAAAATACTTAAAAATCACTTTGATTAAGAAAAAACAAAAAAATAAATAATATACAGAAAGTATCAGGATAATATTATAGCAGAGAGTACAAACAGAGAATATAAGAAATGCCAGTAAATTTGAACATTTTTGTAAAATGGACAGTTTCCTAACTCCTACAGTTTACCAAAACTGACACAAGAGGAAATACATAACTGGAGTTCTTTAACCAGTAATTAAGTCAATAGTTTACAATCATCCTCCAAGAAAGTACCAGACCAAGAGCATTTGGAAGATAAATTCTACCAAACTTCTATAAACAGATAACATCAGTATTAATAAAGAAAATTTCCTAGAGAATAGCAAAAGAAAGACTGTTCCTTTTTTTAATCTTATAAGGTCTATATAATCTTGATGCTGAAAATAGATAAGAACTATAAGAAAAAAGAAACTTACAAGTTAAATTTACTTCTGAATATAGAAGCAATTTTTTTTGTCGTTGTTGTCTTTTTTGCCTTTTCTAGGGCCGTTCCTATGGCACATGGAGGTTCCCAGGCTAGGGGTCTAATTGGAGTGGTAGCTGCCGACCTACGCCTCAGCCACAGCAACATGGGATCTGAGCTGTGTCTGCGGCCCGCACCAGAGCTCATGGCAACACCAGATCCTTAACTCACTGAGCAAGAGCAGGGATTGAACCTGCAACCTCAGGGTTCCTCAGGGTTGGATTTGTCAACCATTGCACCACAACGGGAACTCCTAAAAGTAAATTTTTGTTTTTTAAAATTTTGTATTATAGTTGATTTACAATTATCTGTCAATTTCTGCTGCACAGCAAAGTGACATAATGTTTTATATATATATATATATTCTTTTTCTTATATTCTATTATGTTCTATCACAAGTGATTGGATATAGTTCCCTCTGCTATGCAGCAGCACCGCATTGCTAATCCATTCTAAATGTAATAGTTTTCATCTACTAACCTCAAACTCCCAGTCGACCCACTCCCTCCTCCTTTCCCTTGGCTACCACAGATCTGCTCTCCATGCCTGTAAGTCTGTTTCTGTTCTTTAGATAGGTTCAACTGTGCCATATTTTAGATTCTACATATGAGTGATACATGATTTTTGTCTTTCTCCTTCTGACTTACTTCACTTAAATGAGAATCTCTAGTTGCATCCATGTTGCTGCAAATGGCATTTTGTTGTTCTTTTTATGGCTGAGTAGTATTCTATTGTGTATATGTCCTGGTCCCATTACTGACCATCCTCACAAACTTAAAAAAATGTTAACTTTACTTTTCTGAATGTTGGGGTCTTTCCTAGGACATGGAAGCAAAATGGAACCTTCTCCCGGGAATAGTAGGAGGTTTAAAGGAGTAAATATGTAAACTTCTTAGGATAGTGCCTAGTATAAGAGAGATCAATGAAAGACAAATGAAAGAAATAAAAGGTGGTGAGTTCAATCTATATATTTCTTACATTAAACTACCTCTGCATTCATAGGATGACTCCAACTAGGTCATGCTTTTTCTCACTCCAGTGAACTTAGGTAGCTAATAGTTTTAAAAATTTGCTTTTGATGTAGTACCTCATAATATGACTGTATTTTGGAGATAAAGCCCTTAAATAGGTAGCTAAGGTAAAATGAGGTCATATGAATGGGCCCTAATCCAATATTGTTGTTGTCCTTATAGAAAGAGACTGTTAAGACACTGACTTGCATTGAGAGAAGACTAGGGGAAGACAAAAGTAAAAGATGGTATCTAGAAGCCAAGAAGAGAAGCCTCTTATCTCAGACTTCTCACCTCTAGAACCGTATGTAAATTAATTTCTGTTAACTTACTAAATCTGTGTTACTTTGTCATAGAAGTTCTAGGAAACTAATACATCTTTTTAATGACCTCCTTGTCTTAGGTTGAAAATTCAGTATTTGACATCATACCTAGAAAACAAAAATAACATATAAAATTTCTTGTTGTAGTCTTTCTTCCCCATTCTCATTGCTGATAATTTCCATATTTGGGTCTCTTTTCTGTATCTTATAAGTAGAGTGTAATGCTCATTCCTAGCTCTACTTCTTCTTCTTCTTCTTTTTTTTTTGTCTTTTTTTGGGCTGTACCTGTAGCATAAGGAAGTTTCCAGGCTAGGGGTCCAGACGGAGCTGTAGCTGCCAGCCTATGCCACAGTCACAGCAACACTAGATCTGAGCCACATTTGCAACCTACACTGCAGCTGATGGCAACACTGGATCCTTAACTCACTGAGCAAGGCCAGGGATTGAACCTGTGTCCTCATGAATACTAGCTGGGTTAGTTACCACTGAGTCACAATGGGAACTCCCTAGTCCTACTCCTAATATACAATAAATGTGCAGGTACTGAATAGATTTTGGAGAAGTGCCACACGTAGTTGGGATGTGTGTGCATGTGCGTTTGTATGTGTATATTTCTTTTTTTGGTGTAATCTACAACTCTCTAGTTTTGTGTCTAGTGCACTTGAATACTAATCACTGAATTTAATTCACCAAAAATTGTCAAAAAATAATGAGGAAAGAGTGATAAAAGTGATGGAGAAGAAAAATCATTCAGGGAAGTGTAATACTGTGAAGTATAGGATCTTATTAATAAGGTTATGCTAGTCTAGAGGAAATGACAGTAAATATCATTAAGGAGCCCAACTGGTATTTACTGACCACTAGATACATCCCTGAGTTCTATTCTTAGACTCTGCCTGTATGATTACTCATGTCTGGAAGTATTATTTGAACAACTACAGTCATTTAATGGAAAATGAATATATCTTTAGAGAATCAACAGTAATTTTTCTGTTTGATTAAAAAGCAATATTGACTATCTCTTTGAAAAACTCAGTTGTATTTGTAAGCAGGAAAGCATTGGCTGTTAAAAGTAGATGATGTAAAGAGATGAGTATAAGCTTTGGTAATAATTATAACTGAATTTAATTCTCCCTTCTACCACTCATCAGCTGGATAACGTTAGGCAAGTTTTATACCTCCCTGGAAAGTCACTCAATTCACTGCCTAAAATAGCATAATAGCCATTATAGCATCTTTTTAGGAGTTTTAAATCAGTTATTGAAATAAAAGTACACAATATTTAGAAAACTATGGGTTCCTTAATAAGTGTTTTGACTTTTAATTTTTCTAGTACCCTGACCCTCATCACATAAAGAAAAACACTTTTTATGTCCACAACAAATACTTCAGTGTTTTAAAGTTCAAGGATTAAAAATAAAATAATCAAATGGCTTACTACCATATAATTAGAAGGAAAAATTAGGTGTTCACAAGAGTTCCAAATTAGAACACACAGTTTTATTAGACATTTATTTATGTTTGCTGCTATGTTGTTGACAGTAAAGAATTAAATTTAAAAGATTTAATTCTTTCACTTTTATCACTTTATACTATTAGTTTAAAAATGATACACTGACCCATACTGAATTTTCAGAATTGGAGATTTTTTTTTTTTTTTTTTTTTTTTTGCTTTTCTAGGGCTGCTCCCGCGGCATATGGAGGGTCCCAGGCTAGGGGTCCAATTGGAGCTGCAGCTGCCGGCCTACACCAGAGCCACAGCAACGAGGGATCCGAGTCGCATCTGCAATCTACACCACAGCTAATGGCAATGCCAGATCCTTAACCCACTGAGCAAGGCCAGGGACCGAACCTGTAACCTCATGGTTTCCAGTTGGATTCGTTAACCACTGTGCCACGACAGGAACTTCCAGAATTGGAGATTTTGCCTTTTGAATATTTTCATTCAAATTCCCACAGGCAATGGAGCAATGAGTTCAGTACAGAAAAGAAAAAACAGTGCATTTAAGCAAATTCTCTCTCTCTCTCTCTATAAATATACTATATATTTCTATGGTACTATATATAAACATATAATGTCCTACCATGTTCCAGAAAGCATTGTGATAGCTTATTGGAATACATACACACAACCCAATATAATAATGAAAATATTTAATATAAACAGGGTTAGGCATACATAGGTGGAATGTGAAGAAAAGACAGGGAAATATGAACAGGAAGTGTAGTTAATTGAGTAATATCACTATTTTGATTTTAAGATTCTCTGTGGATAAGACAACATGGTAAATGATTGGTTACAAAGCCTCATTATTTGAAGGTGCCAGACTGCACATTAACAGTCTGACAACAAGGGACAGCACAGGAAAACTATTCAAAGGTAAAGATTTTAAAATCTTTTTAGCTTGAAACCCCCTAGAGCAAGTATAATGAGCCAGACACACACTTCAACACTGGACATGTTAATCACATATTCAAGTTATATCTTAAAGTCATTGGAAATAGTTGGTGTTTATGACCCTAACACCTAAAACTGATCTGTGATGTGTAAAACTGCAGAGGTATTTATATCCACTTTTCAGAATCTGAACAGGAAAACCAAGTTTTTTGCTTTGTTAATAAAGAGTGAAGTAAATGGAAAAGGATACAAAAGACAAACCACTGAGGGAATGTATTAACAAAACAAATCAAACTAAATTCTGGTGCCCTGATGGCTATGATTGCACACACTCCATGGAAATAGCCCAGCTTAAATATTGGCCCAGGAGGAAGGGTGCTACCAGGGCCATCACAATGTAATCCTTTTAAATCTTCCTTTCAAGGTTGGCTCCACTCAACACTTAGTATAGGAAATCTTCCCATCAGGCAGAACCACAGGCTGCCCAATGATTGACTAAGAAACTCACACACTAATGAATAAATGATACACATGAATTAGCATCATTTCCCTTCCTATCCCTGACTACAGGAAAAAATCATACACTCTGTGTTAATGGTATGTCCTCTTTCACACCTTTCTAAATGATAAATTATGTTTTTCTTTTCATTGTTTTTTATCATGTGTGGCAGGCATGATGGGAAATGGCTACCAATGGTTCTGTTATTGATTTCTACTTTCATTTCACTGTGGATAAAAAAGATACTTTGTATGATTTCAATTTCTTAAAAATATTTTATTTCTTGTATTGTGACCTAACAGATAGTCTATTCTGGAGAATGGTCCATGTATGTTTGAGGAAAATGTGTATTTTGATGTTGTTGAATGGATTGGTCTGTATATGTCTGTCAGGTTTAGTTTGTTAATTATGTTACTCAGTCCCCCATATCTCTACTGATTTTCTGATTAGATGTTTTAAACCATTATTCAAAGCAATATATTGATCTCTAATTCTTATTTTAGAACTATCTGTTTCTTCCTTCAGTTGTGTCAATGTTTGCTTCATATGTTTTGGGGTTGTTTGGTACATATATGTTTATAGTTGTTACATCTTTTTGGTAGATTGAACTTGATGTCAATATATAGTTCTCTCTTTTGCCTCTTAGTAAAGTTTTTTTGCTTTTTTGTTTGTTTGTTTGTTTTTGTATTAATGTAGCCACCCCAGATCTTATTTTGGTTACTATTTGGATGGGCTATTTTATTCCATGCTTTAACTTTCAAATGACTTGTGTCTTTTGATCTCAAGTGAGTTTTTTAATAGAGAGCATATAATTAAATTATTTTAAAAAACTCTACCAACGTTTACCTTTTAATTGGAGAGCTTAATCTGCTAACTTTTTGAAAAATTACTGATGAGGAAGAACTTAATACTGTCAGTTTACTGTTTGTCTTATACATTCTTTTCCCTTCATTTACTCCATTATTGCCTTCTTCTGTGCTTAGTTGATTTTTTATTATAGTGAACTCTTTTGAAGTTCCTTTTTATTTCCTTTTTAAAAAAAATCTATTGATATTTTATTTGTTGTTATTAAGATGACATTTACTATTCTAAAATTAACACAATATAATTTGAATTGAAACCAACTTAACTTCAATAGCATACAAAAACTATTCATATACAGTTCCACTCCTCTTTTCATTAGTATTATTGGGGGGGCTGGAGTTCCTGGGAAATGGATAAGGGATAAGGGATAAGGTCCAAGCCACATTTTCAGCCTAATGCTGCTGCTGTGGCAACTCCGGACCCCTAACCTACTGTGCTGGCCCAGGGAGTGAATCTGCATCTCAGCACTCCAGAGATACTGCTGAATCCCATTGTGCCATAGTGAGAACTCCCCTCATCTTTACATTATTGTTGTCAAAGATTGTATCTTTATACATTGCGTGCCCAATGACATTGATTTATAATTATCATATGCAGTTGTCTTTTAAATTATATAAGAAATAGGAAGTGAAGTTACAAACCAATAACATAATACTGGATATAATATTTGCCCATGTAATATATCCAGACATAACTACAATTCAAAAAGATATATGCATCTGTATGTTCATGGCAGCACTATTTACAATAGCCAAATTTGCAAACAACCTAAATGTCCATTGATGGATGAATTAAGATGATGTGATACATATACACAATGGAATATTACTCAGCCAAAAGAACAACATATTGCCATTTGCAGCAACTTAGATACAACTAGAGAATATCCTAAGTGAAGAAAGTCAGAAAAAGAAAGACAAATACAGTATGCTATCACTTATATGTGGAATCTAAAATATGGCACAGATGAACTTATTTAAGAGAAACAGACTACAGATAAAACAGTCAGACATGTGGTTGCCAAGAGGGAGGGAGTGGCATGGTCTGGAAGTTTGGGATTAATAGATGCAAACAACTACATTTAGAGTGGATAAGCAATGAGGTCCTGCCGTATAGCACAGGGAACTATATCCAATCACTTGTAATAAAACATAATAGAAGATAGGGGAGCTTCCATATATATATATATATATATATATATGAGAAGAATATACATATATATATATTTTTTGTCTTTTTAGGGCAGCACCCATGGCATATATGTGTATATGTGTGTGTGTATATACATATATAAAAATAACTGGGTCACTTTCCTCTATAGCAGAAATTGCAGAATATTCTAAATCATCTATAACAAAAAAAATTGGCATTCCCATTGTGGCACAGTGGTAATGAATCCAACTAGGAACCATGAGGTTACAGGTTTGATCCCTGGCCTCACTCAGTGGGTTAAGGATCCAGCGTTGCCATGAGCTGTGGTATATGTTGCAGACACGGCTTGGATCTGGTGTTGCTGTGGCTGTGGCATAGGCCAGCAGCTATAGCTCCAATTAGACCCCTAGCCTGGAAACCTCCATATGCCCTGGGTGAGGCCCTAAAAGGACAAAAGACAAAAAAAAAAAAAAAAAGAAAAAAAATTGCCTGTGTATTTATCTTTACTTGAGGTCTCTATGTCTTCATACAGCTTTGAGTTACTGTCTAGTGTTCTTTCATTTCAACTTGAAGGAGAACCTGATTTCACATTATAATATTTGAATCTCAAATTTTCAAAAAAAAAAAAAAGAATGACAAGGTATACAAAGACATGGGAAAGCATGGTCCATTTAGAAATAAAACTGACAGAAACCATCCATAAAGAAGCCCAGAATTTTCCCCACTTTATATTCTTGCCTTTGTTATAGGTTAATTAACTATAAGTACATGTGTTTATTTCTGGGCCCTCTGTTATGATACATTGTGTCTGTCTTTTTGCCAGTATCACAATTTTTAATTACTGCAGCTTTGTAGTGTATAGCCTGAGCCAGGAAGTGTGGTTTCTCCAGTTCTGTTCCTCTTTCTCAAGACTGTTTTGGCTATTTAGGGTCTTTGGTTTTTCCATGCAAACTTTAAAATTATTTGTTCTTGATCTGTAAAAAGTGCCCTTGTTATTTTGCTAAAGAGTTTGTTGAATCTGTAGATTACCTTCAATAGAATGGTCATTTTTTTTTTCTTTTTTGTCTTTTTGCTATTTCTTTGGGCCGCTCCGCAGCATATGGAGGTTCCCAGGCTAGGGGTCGAATCGGAGCTGCAGCTGCCAGCCTACACCAGAGCCACAGCAACACAGGATATGAGCCACGTCTGCGACCTACACCACAGCTCACGGCAACGCTGGATCGTCAACCCACTGAGCAAGGGCAGGGACCGAACCCGCAACCTCATGGTTCCTAGTCGGATTCGTTAACCACTGCGCCACGACGGGAACTCCTAGAATGGTCATTTTTATAATATTAATTCTTCCAATCCATGAACACAGCGATCTTTGTATATGTTTATGTCATCTTTAGTTTCTTTCATCAGTGCCTTATTGTTTCCTGAGTACAGATTTTTTACCTCCTTAGGTAGGTTTATTCCTTAGTATTTTATTCTTTTTTAAAAATTATTTATTTACTAAAATAATTTATTACAATTGATTTATAATGTCCTGTCAATTTTTGCTGTACAAGAAATTGACCCAGTCATATATATATATATATATATATATGTGTATATATATATTCTTTTTCTCATATTATCTTCTATCATGTTTCATAACAAGAGTTTAGATACAGTTACCTGTGCTATAGAGCAGGATCTCATTGCTTATCCACTCTAAATGGAGTAGTTTACCTTTACTATCCCCACACTCCCCATCCATCCCTTTCCCTCTTCCTCCCCCTTGGCAATCACAAGTCTGTTCTCTATGTCCATGAGTTCATTTCTTTTCTTTAGATGGGTTCATTTGTGTCATATTTTAGATTCCAGATATAAGTGATGTCATATGGTATTTGTCTTTCTCTTTCTGACTTACTTCATTTAGTATGAGAATCTCTAGTTCCAGCCAGGTTGCTGCAAATGGCATTATTTTTTTCTTTTATATGGCTGAGTAGTATTCCATTGTGTATATGTTTGTAGGGAGTGTTTTTTTTTTATTACATATTCAATTTCATTCTAGTGAACAGTCTGTTCAATTGATCTGTTTCTTCTTGATTCAGTTTTGGTGGGCTGTATGTCTCTAGAAAGTTGTCCATTTCTTTTAGCTTGTTGAATTTGTTGGGATATAATTGTTCATAATATTCTCTTATGGTTTTTGTATTTCTGCAGTATGTTGAGATTACTCCTTTTTAATTTATTCTATTTATTTGAGTTCTTTCTCTCCTCTTCTTAGTGAGTCTGGCCAGAGATCTGGCAATTTTGTTTGCCCTTTCAAAAAACTAGTATTGGTTTTATTGATTTTTTTCTATTGTTTTTTGAATTTCTATTTTGTTGATTCCTTTTTGATCTTTATGATTTCCTTCCCTCTCTTGACTTTAGGTTTTGCTTATTCTTCTTTTTCTAATTCTTTTAGGTGGTAAGTTAAGTTGTTGATTTGAGATTTTTCTTCTTTTTTGAGAAAGGCCTGTATCGCTATGAACTTGCATCTGAGAACTGCTTTTGTGGTATCCCAAGGATGTTGAATCATTGTGTTTTCATTATCATTTGTTTCAAGGTGTTTTTTAACTTCCCTTTTGATTTCCTCATTGACTCATTGGCTTTTTAGTAGCATGTTCCATGTAGTCAGTTTCTTTTTCTCATTTCTTTTCCTGTGGTTGATTTCCAGTTTCATGCCATTGTGGCCAGAGAAGATACTTGAAATAATTTCTGTACTCTTAAATTTGTTGAGGTTAGTTTTGTGCCCCAGTATGTAGTTAGTCCTTGAGAATGTTTAGTGTGCACTTGAAAAGAATGTGTATTCTGATTTTTTTTTGGATATAATATCCTGAAAATGTCAATTAAGTCTAACTTTTCTACTGTGTCATTTAAGATCTCTGTTGCCTTACTGTTTTTCTGTCTAGAGGATCTGTCCATTGATGTGAGTGGGGTGTTAAAGTGTCCTGCTCTTATTGTTTTCCCATAAATTTCTCATTTTGTGTCTGGTAGTGTTTGTTGTATGTATTTGGGTGCTCCTATATTAGGGGCGTATATATTGACAATTGTAATATCCTCTTCTTGAATGGATCCTTTTATCATTAAATAGTGTTCTTCTTTGTCTTTCTTATAGCCTTATTTTAAAGACTATTTTGTCTGATATGAGTATTACAACTCCTGCTTTCCTGTGTTTTCCATTTGCATGAAGTACTTTTTCCATCCCCTCACTTTCAACATATGTGTCATGTGTCTCCTTTGTCCTAAGGTGAGTCTCCTTTTTTTTTTTTTTTTGTCTTTTTGCCATTTCTTGGCCGCTCCTGCAGCATATGGAGGTTCCCAGGCTAGGGGTCTAATCCGAGCTATAGCCTCTGGCCTACACCAGAGCCAAAGCAACATGGGATCCAAGCCGCTTCTGCAACCTACACCACAGCTCACAGCAATACTGGGTCCTTAACCCACTGAGCAAGGCCAGGGATCAAACCCGCAACCTCATGGTTCCTAGTCGGATTCGTTAGCCACTGCGTCACGACGGGAACTCCAAGGTGAGTCTCTTGTAGACAGCATATTGTACGCTCTTGCTTTTTTATCCAATCTGCCACTCTGTGTTTTTCTATTGGAGCATTCAGTCCATTGACATTTAATGTAATTATTGATAAATACGTGTTCATTGCCATTTTTAACCTTGTTTGCCAGTTGATTCTATATTTCTCCTTCATTTCTTTTTTTTGGTTGGATGCTTTCCTTTTATTTTATGCTTGTGTCCTCTCCTTTTTAGTTTTTGTGAATGAATTATTTGGTTTTGACGTGTGGTTGCACTGTTTTTTTAATTATGTTAATGCCTTCCTGTTTCTGCTTGCTTTAGCCTGATAGTCATATAGGCTCCAACACATTATTAAAAGGAAAAAAAAGAGTTTAGATTTTCTTACTTTCCTTCCCCACATTTTATGATTTTGATGTACTTTTTTTAACATCTTCATGTTTATCCTTTTGCTGTTCATTGTGTTTATTGCCACTTTTACAATATTTTTTTTTTCCTTTTAGATCTGTAGACTGGCTTAAGTGATTTCTTTCCAGTTATGATTTCCTCCATCATATTTATTCTTACTTTTTTTTTATTTAGAGAAGCCCTTTCAGTATTTCCTTTAAAATGGGTTTAGTATTTCTGTGCTCTTCCACTTTTTGTTTGTTGGAGAAATTATTTCCCCTTCTATTTTAAATGATATTTTTGCTGGGTAGAGTATTCTGGCTGCAAATTTTTCCCTTCTAGAACCTTGGATATATTTTGCCCCTCTCTTCTGGCCTGTAATGTTTCTGTAGAGAAATCAGCTAATAGCCTTATGGGGGTTCCCTTATAATTAACTCTTTGTTTTTGTCCTGCTGCCTTTAGAATCCTCTCTTTATCTTTACCTTTTCCATTTTTATTATAATATGTTTTGATGTGAGCCTATTTGGGTTCAACTTGTTTGGGGCTCTCTGTGCTTCCCATGTCTTGATATCTGTTTCCTTTAGTTTTGGAAAGTTTTCAGCCATAATTTCTTCAAATATATTTTCAATCCCCTTTTCTTTTTCATTTCCTTCTGGAGGTGTAGATAGGCCTGCTTTATAATATCCCATAAATCTCATATATATTACTTTTATGTTTTTTCATTTGGTTTTCTGTCTACTGTCCTGACTGGATGATTTTCACTATTCTCTCTTCCAAGTCAATCATTCATTCCTCTGCATTATTCATTCTGTTCTTTTGTGCCTTTAACTCAGTTTGCATCTCTGTGAATGAATTTTCTAATTTTTCTTGGCTCCACCTTATATTTTCTAGTTCCTTTCTAAACTAATCTGCATTACTATTTATATCTGCCCTTAATTCCTTCATATTCATTCTTAATTCCTTCAGTTTTTTCAATGTATCCTTTTTGAACCTGGTGTATGTTAGACTGCAGAGGTCTCTTTCATTGTTTCATTTGCTTCGTCAGGGGAATTCTGTTCTTTCAACTTGGACTGATTCCTGAGAATCTTCTTTTTGTTTATATTTTCTTATTCTATGAGTTTAGCAAAACCAACTACTGTAGTCTTGGAGGGATATTTATATGTGAGAGCACCCCTGGGTATTTTGTGAGGTCTTACTACTATTCATTTTTTGCATGAGGGTTGCTTTTTTGGATGCTTGCTGTCTCTTTCTTCAATGTATGCAGGTTGTTATCTCCTTAGTATGGTCCTGCATGTGCTTCCAGGGAGATGGAAGCTATGGGCAGGGCTAGTAGCCAGTGCCTGGTTGCTGGGCTCTTGAAAGTGGCAAGGAATCACAGGAAGGTGGCACAGGTTCCTCCTAGTTTCAGGGTCCTTGGAAGTGGCAATGACCCTCAGGCATGTGTAAATAGTGACCAGAATATTTGGCAGTGGCAGTGACAGGGTATGTATATTCCCAGGGAAGTGAGAGCAACAACAGTGTGGTTGCAGTGCCCTCCTCTGTGCTGACCTCTGAGGGGACTAGGGCCACAAGTAGTGCCTATTCACGGATCCCTAGTGGTGGCGGGTCACACCCACCTCTGGAGCCTGAAATGACTGCATAGGCGTTCTGCTCCCCAGCCCTTGGCACACTGCCCTCTAGCCCCCTAGGTTCTCTCCACACAACCAACCCTAGTCCTTGCCAAAGAACTGACTTCCAGAGCCTTAGTTTTGATATGTGACCCCTTCCAAATATCTCAGGCAGTGGGGTCCCAGGAGGTGGCACTGATGGTCCCTTTGGCTCTCTCTCTGCTTTTCCCTCCTTAATCCAGCTGCTGTACTCTTCTCTGAGGCCCTGAGGTCACTCCATTTCAGCTGATCTTTCCATCAGTTAGGTGCCCTTCCAGGATGCAGTTCTTTCCTCTTTCACAGCTTCCTCTCCAGAATACTAGTCCCGTCCTGATTCCTTTTCTACTCTCTCTCTTTTTTTTCCTTTTCTTCCACCCAATTATGTGGAGAGTTTCCTGCCCTCTTTAGAGAATCATGGTCTTCTGCCAGTGCTCAGTAGATGTTTTGTGCAAATCGTTCTACATGTAGATTTTTTTTAAGTGTTTGTGGGAGAAGGTGTTATCATTTAAATAAGCCAACATATAGATCTAAAAGAGGAAAAAATAACTTACTGTGAAAGTGATGATAAACACAAGGAACAGCAAAAGGACACACATGAAGATGTTAAAAAAGGACTACAAAATCATAGAATGTGGGGAAGGAAAGTAAGAAAATATAGAGTCATTTTTATTTTTATTTCTTCTTTCTTTTAATAATGTGTTGGAGCCTATATGACTATCAGGCTAAAGCAAGCAGAAACAGGAAGGCATTAACATAATTAAAAAAACAGTGCAACCACACGTCAAAACCAAATAATTCATTCACAAAAACTAAAAAGGAGAGGACACAAGCATAAAATAAAAGGAAAGCATCCAACCAAAAAAAGAAATGAAGGAGAAATATAGAATCAACTGGCAAACAAGGTTAAAAATGGCAATGAACACGTATTTATCAATAATTACATTAAATGTCAATGGACTGAATGCTCCAATAGAAAAACACAGAGTGGCAGATTGGATAAAAAAGCAAGAGTGTACAATATGCTGTTTACAAGAGACTCACCTTAGGACAAAGGAGACACATACGTTGAAAGTGAGGGGATGGAAAAAGTTACTTCATGCAAATGGGAAACACAGGGAAGCAGGAGTTGCAATATTCATATCAGACAAAACAGACTTTAAAATGAAGGCTAAAAACACAAAAGTAGGCCAAAAAGAGGACCAAGACTTTTGCAAAATATCTTGCCCTTTGTTGTGTAATGCCATAAAAATCAAGTTGCTCATGAAAGGTCTTAATAGCTAACCAAGGATATTCAATAACTGAAGTTCTCTCATGCTTATTTAACTGTATCTTGAGACACTTTTATACCTCTGAGGGATTTAATTTTAAAAATATATTTATAAATGAGATCCATGAATCTCTAAATATTTAAATCTTCATCTTTACATTGTTTTTTTCTATTTTGGCATCTTCCCAAATTAAAAAAATATATAGAATAATTAAGGGAGTTCCCATTGTGGTGCAGTGGAAATGAAACTGACTAGCATCTGAGAATGTGGATTCAGTCCTTGGCCTCACTTAGTGGATCAGGGATCCCACATTGGTGTGAGCTGTGGTGTAGGTCTCAGACACGGTTCAGATCCTGCCTTGCTGTGGCTGTGGTGTAGCCTGGCAGCCCTAGCTCCACTTTGATCCCTAAGCTGGGAACTGCCATGTGCCACAGGTGCATCCCTAAAAAGAAAAAAAAATTAAAAATTAGATATTATCTTTCTTACTTTTACGTTTTTTATGGTGAACAACTTTTCTTTTTTCCATAGTGCTGCACATTTTCCACAGGTACAGTTCTTAAGTGAGTTTTGCTTTGGATGGTGGGATATATAAGTTGTAAGTGAATTGTTTGTGTATGTTTAGAATGCTTCAAAATGTCCCGGCTATGGAAATGCATTGAATATTACTTAAATAACTAAAGTAACTTTCTAGGAATTACTCCGTTCTGGTTAGGATACTATCTACTCTGGCTTGTTAAAATTTCTGGTTTTAATTTTCTGATGAGGTCCTACGATAGCAATATCTATTCTGTAGCTCATTTTCTTTGAATTACTCACCTTGCAGTTTCTGATCCATACCGGGCATTACAGGTTAGTGACAACCAGGGCATCACAACTCTGGGAAGGACAGTTCTACTTTTCAGAAATGTTAATGTTTTCTCTACCCGAATGTTTTAAACAAATGTCAATCTTCCTTACCACTTCCCTTGGCCCTTTTAATAGACTGAGTAGTTTCTCATGAACTTTGCATAGGATATATGTACCAGCTTCTCAATATTCTTCCATTCTGAATCTAAATCTCTGGCCTTGAGGTAATGTTAGTTTTCTAGCTCCAGCTCCTCTTAGTGTACTATACTGTACTATACTCTACTATATTATAGAACAGAACCCATGGACATCAGTCTTCTTTTCTCCTTCTTGGTTTAATTTCTCCATTACTTTCTGAAACCTACAGGTGTTCATTTCTTTTAATTTCAACTATGTGCTTTAACTTTTTCAAAATTCACTCAGAATTTACTGTGTTTCTAGTAGGAGAATTACATTAAATTGATATTACTCTGCTATTCTACTGGCATATTTGAGATCCAAATAATTTGCTACTTGCTGGATTCAATTACCTGTATATTTCAGGCACCTAAATGTTACCATATTCCAAATTTCCCTCTTTATTGTTAATAATTTTCTTGGAATCTGGATGACATTAAATGGATTAAAGTTAATGAGTAGTCCAGGCATGCCTGACAGTTTGTTTGTCAGAGTGGCCAGGGAAAGTTTAAGCAAGGAAGAACACCAAATGAAAAACAGAATCACATTATTATGGCAGAGTTTATTGCCAGGATTCCATGAAGAGCTCTCCACAAAGCCGGGCTGGGGTATGACTTTTGCCAGAGTTCTACATGGGGCTGACACCATCTCATGCCAAGCTTTTAATTGTGGGCTAATGTCGTCTCTGGTCTGCTGTGTGAAGTGGAAACTTTAGAGAAATGGCTAATGTGTTCCAGAGTGCATGAAGAGGAAGATTGTGAGCATGATCTTCTAAACTGTGGAGGAACTACCCACTGGTAATGTGACTTGAACTATGTTATTTAATTTGACTATCAGTTTAATGATTTTCCCCTTAAACGAGATGCTGCTTTGTATGCGTCGAAAAACAAAGCTGGTATAAGGAGTTGGAGACATTGGGAGTTTTATTTCTCACTGATTAGCTCTTCCTCTATGACCTTCTCCTAGACCATGGGGATGATGGGAATTCCTTGGGTTAGGTAATGGCAATCCCATCTTCACTAGAATCTCTGAAGTTAACTTTGATTTCCCCCGCTCTTTCTCTCCATCCCGTGCATGCAATCAGATTAGACTTTTACTGACAGAACGTATCTTGAATATGACCATTTCTTTTTACTCCCACTGCTATGGCTATTTTCACTGCCTTAACTAGGGCTTAACTTCTCTCTGTAAACATAAAAATATAAATATATAAAAATAAAATATATAAATAAATAAAATGTGATATTCATTCTGATTATTTTGTTTGTTTGTTTTCTTTTTAGGGCCGCACCCACAGCATATGGAAGTTGCCAGGCTAGGGGTCGAATTGGAGCTACAGTTGCCGGCCTATGCCACAGCCACAGCAGCACAGGATCTGAGCCACGTCTGCGACCTACATACACTGCAGCTCACGGCAACGCTGGCTCCTTGACCCACTGAATGAGGCCAGAGATCAAGCCTTCATCCTCACGGATACTAGTTGGGGTCGTTACCACTGAGCCACGATGGGTACTTCCAATTCTGATGATTTTAAAGTCTTTTCTTGATAAAGATACACAAATATCTTATATAAATATTTTTGTATTATCTCTTCTCTTAGAATTTTAGTGATATAATTTTCTCTTTTAAGTTGCCTAGAAATTTTTAGTTGTGTGCTGGATACTTAATTTGGCTTTTTAAATTTTTTCTCAGTGGAAACTTCATTTTGCTTCAAAATATTTCATTCTACGTGGAAGTGGCAATTTTCAAATTACAGTTTTTATAATGCTATCAAATATTATAGGTATCACAAATTATAGAAAAATAACATTAAAAATTAACTAGTGCAAGATATATCTCTATAGAGCTTTTCCATCACACTTTTAACTACATATTCTTTAATTGCCTCTTCATATGCCAATTTTTGTATTTTAGAAATAAAATCTAAGAAATAAACTTTGTAGCTTATAGACATGGATTTCTTATAGACCATGGTTGATTAGAATTTACTTGTCGTTATTAAGAGTTTAGAAATGTTTATTTCAACTTCACAATTTATTATTTATAATGTCATATTAAATTTCATTAATTTGAGAAAAACTTTTCAGATTTCTTCCTCTAAATACTATTACAAATGCATTACTGATTTCACTACTATTATAGGTTTGTGCATCATAGAAATTCTGATAAAATACTCTTTGACACAAATCCATTTTATGCACACATTATAATTGATGGGAGTATATTCTTGACAAAATAAAACTTCTGTTTTGACTAGGCATTGTTGAGAACTGAATCTTTGACTTACATTTTACATGCCCTATGATTGAAATGATTTTCCACAGAATAACTTCTGGCTTTACACTTCGCAATTTTTTTTTTTCTTCTTCAAATATACATACTTTCACAGCTGTGAACTGTGACACGACCATGTTGTAAGGACACGACCATGTTGTAAGATGACTTTTGCTCTGCTTCTGTATCTTGTGATAGTTAAGTCAGTAGAGTAGGTAGTAGGAATATTTATGGAAGTCATTCCTATAATGGGACAGTATATAGTCAATTAGTATCTAAAAATCACATAATATCCTCAACTGAAACTTCTCCTTGGCCAGATTTTAAAAAAGCCTGTGGCCATTCCAATATGATCCAACATAAGGGGAATATGATAGAAAATTGGAAAAGAAAGAGACAGTGGTCTTATCTGATTGAAGGTAAAATATCTCACTTTTGAAAATTTTTAAAAATCATATTATGATTACATGAACTAATTCCTAGGGCTCTTCCTTGAACCCAAAAAAGAAACCCATAGAGTTGTGGGACCATGAAGTTAAGCTTCATCAGCTTCCAAGTAAATATGCCTTGTATATATGGTGGTTGAGAGGTGATAAGAAAGAAAGTTTATAAAAGGAATGATGAATCATTAGAAATAGGCTAAAGGTAGTTTATTTTTATTTTTATTTAAACAACTTTTTAAAATTAAAGTATGGTTGATTTACAGTCTTATGTCAATTTCTGTTGTACATCATAGAGATCCAGTCATACATATACCTATATTCACATTTTTTTCCTCATACTATCTTCCATTATGTTCTGTTCCAAGAGATTGGATATAGTTCCCTGTACTGTAGAGTAGAAACTCATTTCTTATCCATTTTGAAGGTAGTTTTTTTTAACAGGAAAATAAAAGGAACTAAATGTAAGGACATAGGTGACATCGAAAAAGAAGGATATTAAAGGAAGCAAAAAATTGCAAAAAGAAGTCTATTGGGAAGTATATAATTGTGTCAAGCAACACTTTTTTTGTTACTTACTATATGATTGGCCCTATACTAAGGAATTTGAATTTATTCTCTTATTTAACTCATAATATGTATGTGAGCCTGGTGATTATTATGGGAACTACTCTATTGAGGAAATGAAGGCATAGATTGGTTAAATAACTTGTCCAAGGTCACATAGGCAGTGAGTGTTGGTCATGAACTTGAACCTGGGTCTTAGATTTATTGTCTGTGCATGTAACCACCTCATTAGAGTGGAAACATGAAAAGTTAAAGGCTAGTGAAACTGAAGATATTAATTATATTTTAAAATGACCAAAACATATATGACATTTCTTTTATTTATTTTACACATTTAATTATTACCATAGTTAGCACACAAAAATCTTCTCCCATCCTATTTTGCTAAATCCAAAATAAGCCTTCTTTTTATCGATAGTATGACTTTATTGTAGCAGTGAGAATTAGCAAACATTTATTCATTGATAAATATTAAGGTATTTAATAATATCCAGTTTTGAGGCATGAGAAATATGATGATGTTAGTTAATGTTTTCAGAACTCTTTAAATTTCAAAAAAGTCTCTAAGATTTTAGCACTATACACAATATTAGTTAATTATTTGTGGTTTGGGAAGATCAGTTTGAAAATTTCTTATCTTACTGAATTTAAATTCACAACACTAATGTTTTCCACATTGACACTATGAATGACGACGGAAACTCAGTCATGTATTTCATTTCCTGCTGGAGGGAAAACAAAATTTAAAAAAAATGTTTGGACTGCTAAATTTTAATTTCTTCTAAGGCAAACGTATAGGTAATTTTTATTCTCGTGATAGGATAAAAGTGATGGAAAAGTGCAGGGCTAAGAATTAAGCAGCTATTCTCTTGCTTCCACATCAGACAAATTATTCTTACATTTCTTGTCAATATTGTTAGCAGAGACTGTTATTTTGTTAATCCTTATGATCCAGTGAGTCTTTTTTTCATGTTTCAGGGCACAGCAGGTGAGAGAGTGGATTTGTTAAGCTGGGTGGGTTTATCCTTCTTTTATGTGTTCATGCAATTTTATGTTCATTTACTTATTGTACACATATGGCAATAGAAGCTGCTAAAGCAATCATTACTATTCTGCAAAACAACAAGGCACAGAAGCAGATGTCTTATTTCCGAGATTCCTCCTGCCCCAGGATTATTATGATTAAAGGTCCTTTCTTCCACCCCCTGGAGAGGACCAGGGGCTGCTTGCTTGAGGTTTTTTAATGACTTGGGGAAAAGCTCAAATATCCTCTCATTATGGTAATCTATCCCAGGGGCAAACCACACATGAATATTATAGATTTATTTCATTTTTCTATCTTTGCAAAGGTATTTGGCTTACTGGAATATAACAAAATATACTGTCAAATTTCAAAACTACATGGATAAAGAAAATCAAAGTGCTCTCATATCATGTGTGTTATAACTGTATTAACTATATTGACTATAGTAACTATATTGCATTAAAAATATGTTGTATAATTATATATTAGAAAGACAAAACACTGCGACTTATTTTGGTGGCAAATAATAATGATGTTGGCAAACCCAAAATTGTACATTGAAGGCGGGTCCTAGGAAAAGAAGACTGAGTTGATATTAGGCAAGAGGGTAGCTTCTGTTTTCAGTCATGTGCTATTTCAAGAATTAAACACCATGAATAACATAGGAAATCAGAGGAATGGTCTAAAAATGGGAAAGCACATTTTGATTAGGAAAGGGAATTTAAGGTTTAAGATTTTTTAATTTTAAAGGAAGGTTGCCTTATTACAAAGAGATAAGAAGTTATCTTTCCTGTCTTCCTTTCTTATTTTGGATAACCATTTTTATTTTGAATGTTTGACATCTAAGCTGAGACTGAAAATGCCGCCTTTGGGCATCACCCTTTTTGAAAGGCTCCCCCCCACCACCCCACAAGGACTGTTTGTCTCTTGGAGGCATTGTCTACATTACTCACCAAGGGCCAAGCATTTGTCCTTGCACTAAATGCTGACATCTTCTGATAAGAGGGAAGCTGAAAAGGAGAAGAATTGAAGGTCAGTATGTTTATTTTGCTCTCCATCACATTGATGTACATTTGTGTATTGGTCAACTGGAGTGGAGCTTGAGAGTGGGCCAATGGGGAGGAGTAAATGCTTAGTGATTCTGTCTACCTATGGGCTTATAAAGTTTACAGCTGCATTAGCAGGACAAACATTACCATTAGCATGAAGAGTAGAGCGATTTCAATTGCAAAAGCTTCTAGCTATGCACCTAGGGCAGTACATAAATGATATACATTATTGCAGTCACCCCTTCTCCCTCCTCTGTTCATGCTAATTGGAAATTTCAATCCATTTCAGAGAAGTAACACAACTGTCAATCATTTTCCCTGTAACAAATCTTCTAGGAGGAAGAAAATGGAATACACCTAGCAACAGAGCTCAGGCAATAGCCCATGTGTCTTGGATTTAATATCTGATCACCAGCTGGGTTGAAGCCAAGAGGCAGCTCACAAATTTGCTGCTCATTAGAATCACCTGGGGAACTCTGAGAGCTCCCCTGCCCAGGCTCCTCCCTGGACCTATTAAATCCAAATCTCTGGGGCTGGGACCCAGACACCAGTGTTTTTTTTAAAGCTCTTTAGGCAATTCAAATGAGCAGCAGATTTTGAGAACCAGCCCAATATGGGGACAAACTTAGTTCATACAGATAAAGTGGGAGCAATTCATATATTAAAAGACACGTGTGTCTGTGTGTATGTATGTGTATATATATATATATCTTCTGCTTGTGTTTCATATAAGCTTTTTTTTGTTCCTTTTTTAACAGAAAGCTTTATTGTTTCCATTTGCTCCAAGGCTTGGGAGAGGGCCCCAGGGTGGTTAAAAGCTGCCTAGTGGCTGCAGAGAGGTGCTCCTCAAGGGCCTCTGGGCTTCAGAAGCCTGTAGTTAGGCTTAAGGGTGAACCTTTCTAAGAGATACTCACCTAGCCCAGCCTGGGGACCAGCTCCCTGTAGAGACTAGTCAGGTGCCCATCTTCTTGATGAGTTTAACCTGCTAATCCAGGAAGTGGCTCTCCGGGAAGTCAGAGAGCTGGGAGTCTGCACAGACAGAACCCAGGACAGGCAGATCCAAAAGGGCCTGGTTCATGTTCTTCTCCATGAGAATGGCGACTTCAGCAGTGTCCTGGATTTTACCTTTCTCATCTTGAGATGGCTTCTGCATGTCCTGGAAGAGGGAGTGGCTGCCACACTAGTTTTGCATTTTCAAAAAATGCTGAATGCCCGTGGACTTCTCCTCAGCCGATTTGAGAAAAAAAATGACCCACATCCTCCAGAGCCATATCATTGTGATCGAAATAGAAGCCCAGCGAGGGGTAAGTGTCGAAGGCCTGCATGTTGACCAGGCAGTTGACAATGGCCTCCACCTTGGTGGAATAATTCTGACCAATCTGGGAGCTCATTGTTGATCAGTAATAAGAAGCTAAGCTCAAAAAATGGTGTTGGCTGGGTCTGGAGGCTACATATAGCTGAGTGGTTGATGTGGAAGGTTGCAACTGGAAAAAAGGTTGGAGGGTGGTCAGAGGCTGGAGCGAGGGGTGTCCCAGGGTCTGTTCTGTTCAAAGGCTGTTGAAGCAAGATCTGCAGGAACCCTGAGTGCACTGCTTCAAATAAGCTTTGATATAAATAAACAAGAAGTTCAACCAAGGACAAATCTAACCCCCCACCCCCCAAAAAAAAAGAGTTGGCAATATTAGAATCTAGATCTAGGAAGGGATTCTTCCATTACTTTCTTAACATGCCAAGCCCCTAGAATAGTGGTTCTTAGAGTATGGTCTCCTTGTAACCAAGCAGGACCCTATGGGGCCTTCCCAGGAAAGACCTCTCCCCCATTCTTCTGCTGTAGCTTCTCTGTAAAGTACCCAGGTAATAGTATCCTGCATATTTCCTGGGTTTTTCAGATGGTAAAACCCACCCCCACAAATGAAAGAAATTAACTGCTTGACAATCATGAGCATACAGCCCCCCCACAGACCTTCTGGTGCCTAATGATTGATAATGTTAACCTCCCTGTTAACTTCAACATCAGCCATTCAGAGAATTGTGCACGAGCTGATGATATGCCCTGGGACTCCCCTCCCTCAACTAGCCTTTAGAAATGCTTTACCTAAAAGCTTAGGGGAGTTGGAGGTTTGGGGGTCAGGAGCCACCGCTTTCCTTGCATGGCCCTGCTATAAACCTTTCTCTGCTCCCAACTTCGTTTCGGTTTGTTTGGCCTCACTGTGAGCAGGGTGCAGGAGCTTGTATGGGGTAACCAGCTTTATCAGCAGCCCCTGATATTAATGTTTTAGGGCCCTGCCCCAGACCTATAGAATCAGCAGCTCTGGTGAGGAATCAGGAATCTGTTATAACAGGCCTTCCAGATGATTTTCATTCACCTTAAAGTTTGCAAATACCTGCACTGTAAGAGGGCCAAAGCATCCACCACTAGGTGGAGAGGAGTAAGTGGAGTGGCTCCTGGAAAAGATTTGGACAAGTAGAGCAGCATCTGCTGTGGCAGCAGTGAAGAATATCTTTTCTTCACCAGTTGGCAGAGACTAGTACCTGGGAACAGTAGCAAGATTATTTAGAAAGCTTTACATTTCAACTTAGAGTGACCGCGCCCCTGGGTTTCCCAGGGACTTCCCCTGTGTGAGTGCTTAAAATCTTATCGTGGGAAACTCCTTTGCCCTGATTTGAAAAGCTTAGAGAATGATCTGATATTTAGGGGAAACATGATCTAATTTGGGACAAGTCACAAGTCCTAATTAAAATTTAGCAATTTGGACAACATCCAGCCTTCTTTACCCATTTTGAGAGAGGTAAGTCTGATTGGGTGAAAAGCTATATTATTAAGAGGTCTTTGTAGAAATATCCCCTTCTGTTAATCTGCTGGTTCTCTATTTGGGCTAGACATTGGCATCGTGTGAGGAGCTTTAAGATGACTGATATTTGAACTCAGACTCGCAGAATCAGAGATTTTATTTTAGTTTGCATCCTGGGTGTGAAGGTTTTTTAAGAGCTCCTCAGATGATTCTCATACGCAACCAAATTTAGGAACCACTGCTTAAGCTTTTAAATTGCTGCTACTTATTTTGGTCTCCCTATAAGATCTAACTGTAGCTGAGGTTTATGTTTTATATATATATGTATATATAACATATATATGTATTATACCCACACACACTGTCTTATAAGATTTACTGTCTTAAACAAGATTGAATGTACTGAAAATCCTGCTAGTCCATTTGGTATATAGCTGGATACACAGAATAATTTGGTTAAGACATGTACCAAATTAATTATTGAGACTGGCCTTTTTTAAAACTGACATACACAGTGAATCAGTATGATCTCTTTTAAAGCTGTCATTTTGGGAAGCTGGACCTCTAATCTGCTGCTATTGAGGAATATCTGGACACCTCTTTTTAGGAATTGTTTTAAAAAGTCTTCAGTAATTAAAACCAAAATTGCAACTTTATTCATAGTGGGACCACAAAAACCTCACCAAGTTCCTCCCTTGCACTTTCTACCCTCATCTTTATCCCTTGGCAACATCTAATCTGCTTTCCATCTCCACAGTTTTGTTATTTTAAGAATAGTATGCAAACATAATCATGTATTACTTTAACTTTGGAGACTTTAACATTTTTTACTTAGCATCATTTCCTTTGAAGTTCATTTCAATTTTTGCATTTATTAATTTGTTCTTTTTTTTGCTAAGTAGTATGCTGTCATAAAAAGTTTATCACAATTTGTTTAAACATTCACCCATTGAAAGGCATTTGGGTAGTTGCCAGTTTGGGGCTATTACAAATAAAACTGCTATTAACATTTATGTGTAAGTTTCTGCAGGAGCTTAATTAAGTTTTTCTTTGGGTTTAATGTTCAAGAATTCAATTGCTGGATTGTAGGGTGATTCCACTTTTAGGTTTAAGAAAGACTGTCAAGCTATGTCTTGGAATGGCTAAACCATTTTATATTCCCATCGGTGATATGATCCAGTTTTCCCATATAGTTGCCAATATTTGATGTTGTTACTATATTTTGGTTACTCTCTCATATCTCATTATGGTCTTAATTTGCATTTCTCTAACAGCTAATGGTGAGCAGCTTTTATCATGTGTACATTCTCTTCCATGAAATATCTTTTGCTGTTTTCTGCTTATTTTCTAATTGTATTTTTTAAGTTGAGTTTTGAGAGTTCTTTGTATGTTATAGATACAAGTCATTTGTCTCCTATGGGATTTTCCAATACGTATTCCCAGTGTGTAATTTGTTTTCACCCACTTAAAGGTGTCTTCTATGATGCATTTTTAACTCATTTTTGATGAGATCCAATTTATCAAATTTTGTTTTTATTGATCATGCTTTTGGTGTCAAGTCTAAGAATGATTCACCTTATTCTAGAAACCAGACATTTTCTATTTTTTTTTCTAAAAATTTTCTGCTTTTGCATTTAAGGTTATGATCCACTTTGAACTATTATGTAAAAGGTTTGGAGGTTTAAGTTAAGGTTCTTTTTTTTTTTGCCTAGGGATGTCCAATTACTTCAGTGCCTTTTTTTTTTTTTTTAAATTCTCTTCTTTGAAAGCTTTTGCACTGCTGTCAAAAATAAGTTAAATGTATTTATGTGGGTTTATTTCTGGGTTCTCTATTCTGTGTTTTATATGTATATATATGGATATATATACACATATATATATATATGTGTATATATATCCTCCATTACTGCAATATCTTGAAATTGGATAGATTATTTCCTCCTGTTTAAATTTTCTTTTACAAAATTGTTTTTGCTATTCTTGAGCCTCTTTTTATCATATAGGTCTTGGAATAAGCTTATTTATAGCCATAAAAACATTGAAGGTATTTTAAGGGTAATTGCATTTAGCCTATTAATTTGGGGAGAATTGATGTCTTTTTATGTCATCTTTGTATTATCTTCTAATCCGTGAACAAAGTATGTCTGTCCATTTGTTGGGACTTCTAAAATTTCCTTCATCAGCATTTTGTAACTTTCAGCATAGAGATCCTGTAAATGTCGTATTAAGCCTAGATTTAAGTATTTTTAAAATTTATATCCGTTGTAAATGGCATGATATATTTTTATTTAGGCTCTACATGTTATTAATATATAATAACAAAATTGATAAATTGTGTTGCTGTTTTACTTAAAACATTTATAAACTAACGGGTTATTTCTGTAAGTTTTTTGTGGATTCTTTGGTCTTTTATCCATTTACATTATCATCTCATCTGCGGATACAATTTTATGTTTTCTTTAGTAAATATAGTAGGATGTATTGTTATTCAACATTCAGTAGGATATATTCCTTCTTTTTTTTTTTTTTTTTTTTTTTAGGGCCACACCTGCGGCATGGAGGTTCCCAGCCTAGGGGTGGAATTGGAGCTGTAGCCGCTGGCCCACGCCACAGCCACAGCAGATCCTAGCTGTGTCCACAACCTATACCACAGCTCGCAGCAATACCAGATCCTTAACCCACTGAATGAAACCATGGATGGAACCTGTGTCCTCATGGATACTAGTCAGATTTGTTTCCGCTGAGCCATGATGGGAACTCTAGGATATACTCCTTCTTACGCAATGTAGTAGGAATAGTCCTTTTGTCTTTTAAAGAAAAAATTATTAAAGTTAACTTTTAAATTTATGTATTTATTTTTGCTTTTTTTTGGCTAGAACTTCCAGTAATATGTTTAATAAAAGTGGTGAAAGCAGATATCACTGCCTAGTTTCTTATTTTTATAGAGAAAACACTCAATCTTTTGCAATTACGAGTTTCTGTATGTTTCTTTTCCTAGTTTGCTTGTAGGTTTTTTTTTTTTCTTCTTTAAAAAAAAATCATGAATGAGATTGGATTTTTCAAATGGTTTCTTCACATTGATGGATATGATCACATGATTTTCCCCTCTTAATCTATTGGCTATGGGGGATTACATTGTTTGATTTTCAAGTATTTCACCAACTTTGCATAACTGGAACAAATCCCACTTGGTCATGGTATACGCTTCTTTTTATGTATTTCTGGATTTAATTTGCTAATATTTGGTGAAGGATTTTTATAGCTAATTTCATAAAAAATATTGGTCTGTAGTTTTCTACTTTCTATACTCTGTCTGGCTTTGGTGTCAGTGTAATACTGGCCTTATACAAGTTCATACAAGAACTTCTAGTTCTTGTAAAATCGTGTAAGTTCATTCTTTAACTTCTGGATAAAAGTTTAACATCTAAGTCTGAATATTTCTTTTGGAAATTTTTAAATGAAAAATTCAGTGTTTATAATTGTTATAGAAAAAGTAAGATTATTTATTTCATCTTGGCTGAGTTTTGGTAGTTTTGGGTTTAGAAGCATTGGTTCATTTCATCTACATTTTTGAATTTAGAGTGTAGATTTGTTCATAAATAGATTTCCCTTATTATCCTGCAGGATAGGTCATGATATCCCTGGTTGCATTTATGATATTTGTGATTTGTGCCCTCTTTCTTTTTATCTTTCTAACTCTTGTTAGATCATCATTGTTTAGATTGTTTATTTCAAAGTACCAGTCTTTTGCATTATTGATTTTTCCCTATTTTTCTGTTTTCAGTTTCATGGATTTGCTTTTCTTTATTATTTCCTTCTTTCTACTTGTTTAATGTTCTTTTCCTCTTCCTGTTTTAGTATTTTAATGTAGAAAGTTAGATTGTTACTTTGAAATAGTTTCTTTTTCCCAATTTTGTGCTATAAACTTCCTGTCAGAATTCCTTAGCTTCATTCCACAAATTTTGATCCTTTTGATATCTTAATTTTGTTTTATTATATGCATTTAAAATATTTTCCCTGAACTTCCTTTTTGACTGATGGATTATTTTGGATTATGTTGTTTAGTTTTTATGTGTTTGAAGATTTTTCTGTTGTCTTCCTGTTATTGACTCATAGTATGACTCCATTTTGGCTAGAGAATATATTCTATGCAAATTTAATTCTTTTAAACTTGATAATGTATTTTTATCACCCAATATATGGTCTATTGGTGAATGTTCCATGGACATTTAAATGTGTATTCTGCTCTTACTGAATGTGTTCTTTAAATGTCAGTTATTGGTTGATGCTGTTGTTCATTTCTTCTCTATCCTTTTCTGGTGTTGTTAAGTTCTGCCATATCCTTGCTGATTTTCTCTCTGGTAGTTCTATAAATTTCTGTGTTGAAGTCTCAAATAATAATTGTGGATTTTAAATTTTCTCCTTTTAGCTTTTTCAGGATTTGTCTTACGTATTTTGAAGTTCTGTTATTTGGTGCGTACACATTTAGTATCACTAGATATTCTGAGTGGATTATTCCTGTTATCTTTATATAATGACCCTCTCTGCCCCAGAAATTTACATTGCTCTAAATTCTACTTTACTTGATATTTACATAGCCACTCTTGGTTTTTCTGATTAATGTTCACGTGATATATCTTCTCCATTCTTCTACCTTGAACTACCTATAGCATAATGTTGAAAGTAAGTTTCTTATAGATAGTATATAGTTGGATCATGGTTGCTGTTTTTTCAGTCTACTCTTCCAATCTCTGTATTTGAATTGGTTATTTACATCATTTAAATTTAATGTAATTATTGCTATGTTAAAGGTTAGATCTGCCACTTTATTTTTTGTTTTCTGTTTTTTACCATTGTTTCTCAATCCTGTTTCTCTTATTTGTCTTCCTGTGGGTTACTTAAACATATTTTAATAATTCCACTTTAATTTAGAAAACTATAGAATATTGATTTTATAGTTTTCTTTATGATTGCTTTTGGTATTACACTGTACATATATAATTTATATCATTGTCAACTAGAATCAGTGTTTTATTATTTCATGTGAAATTTTCAAAAATATATTTCCATTTAGGTCTATTTTCCCCACTCAAAGTATGATTTTATTTAGTATTTCCTTCATATTTGCTGAGAACTACATCAGACAGTGTCATAATTTTTGCTTTAACCATTATACAGAATTTATGATACTCATGAAGTGAATGATAGTCTGTTATATTTATCCACATTTTTTCACCATTCAGTTATTCCTCTTTCTAAATTTCCCATTCTTCTGTTACTATTATTTTTAGTTTTGCAGAAGAATAGGTGCTATCTGCACTTACCAGTGCCATTGGGTTTAAGTTTCATGAAACATCCAGCCTGGATCACTTAATGTACTGATTTGGAGGGTTAGTGTATGTTGGGCTTATTGGCACAGCAGATGCTTGCAGATTAGACTAGTGTTTATGGGTGTGGGACAGAAGAATGGGTTCCCATTTAGGCTACACTGCTGCTACAGTAAATCAAATTGCCTTCTATCCCAGGTGTTAGACACTGATTTGCTGCTGTCACTGCTTTGTATTAGGCTTCTTTTGCCCCAAATGTGTGGTGGGACCCCATTAAAGTGGCTACTGCTGTCAATCATGAGGTTAAAGTGCATTTTAGAAATGCTTAAGTAAAAATATATAGATTTGCTCTTGTAGGACCTCTGTATTTGTTTTTATTGCTTTTATACAAATCACCAGAAATTTAGTGACTCAAAACAACATCAATTTTTTATCTTGCAAGTCTGATGTCCGTCTCAATTGGTTAAAGTAAAGCTGTCCACAGGGCTACATTATTTTCTGGAGGGTCTTAGGGATGAATCTGTTTCTTGGACTGTATCAGCTTCCAGAGGTCACTTTGTGGTCTTTGACTCAGAGTTCCCTCACTCTACGTTCAAAATCAGCAAAGTTGCATCTCTCTGATCCTGTTTCTACTAGAACATCTGTCTCTTTCTACAGTTGGGAATGGTTTTCTGTTTCTAAGGACTCATGCAATTAGATTTGTTCCATGAGATAATCCAGGATAATTTTTCTATCTCATTGTCTATAACTTTAGTCATATCTACAAAGCCTTTTTTGCCACATAAGGTAACTTATTAATAAGTTCTAGGGATTAGGGTGAGGGCATCTTTAGGAGCCATTATTCTGCCTTTAATAAAATTAATGAACTTTTTTAGGCCTTATTTTCATCAAATGTAAAATGAAAAGAAAGGTAACTAGTTTATATCATGAAAGTGAAACAATATATATGAAAGCAATACAGAAAATAAGATTTATTTTTCTTTATAATTTATGTAATTCTCAGAGTTCATTTACTTGAACAGTTACTTTTTTTTAAAAACAGAACTAAGGCATTTCAGGGTTCAGGTGCCATGATATTGTCTGAATCATATGAGTAAAAATTAGCTAAGCACAAGTGTAAAACATTTGATTTACTCTCTGGTGATCTTTATCTTCTCACCTCACTAAATCCAGAGCCCATGTCTCCAGCCAGTAGAGTCAGAGCTTGTTTTGCTTTTGGAAGTTTGATTTAACTTCTCACTACATCTCCATTATGTGTGTAGAATTGGATACATAGGTGGTTCTCAATCTGGTTACCTATTATAATTACCTGGGGAAATTTCAGAAACTACTGATGCCAAATTTCTATCTATCCTAGATGTTTGAGGATGAACCTGGAATGAAAGGCTCTGGTTTATGCTTTTTGGAGCTATATCATCATCTACACTGAGTCAAATTATTTGAGAGATCACCTCTAAAAAAGGAATTTGTCTGTGATGACTAATTCTCTTCCTTTGCCAGAATAGTTGATTCGTTTCTATTTGGAGGAACAAAAGGAAAAAAAATACATAGCAGTTTGGCTTCCAAAATTATGAACTTATGCTGTGGAATTAGTGTTGACTCAAAGCACGCATCTTCAGAAATCCATGCTCTCTCCTACTCCCAGCTTCATGAACTTATATCTGTGGGAAGTTCTTCACCCACCACATTCTTTTTCTCCTAAACTTAGCAAGTAAAATCTCCCTTTCATGAAAGAGCATTCCATGGGACTCACTGGTAACATAGGTCAGTTCCAGATCTAACATGTTAGCTAAAGCAGATATGAGTGGTGTACTTTTGAAATTCTTCCTAGTGGATTAGAGAGAAAAGACAGAATTTTATCATTTTAGGTGTCATTTGACCAGGCAGATGGGCTCTTTTCACCTGCTGCCTACCAGGTGAAAAATTAAGGGTAGAATGTTCTCTCTAGAAGGCATCAAAATAGTTCAAACTGAATTTCTCACAAAAAGATGATGAAACCATGGCTGAGATAGTTCATTTTATATATCAACATGTCTAGGCCGCTATGCCCAGGTATTTGATCAAATATTATTTTGAGTATTTCTGTGATTGTGTCTTGGGATGAGATTAACATTTAAATTGGTGAACTTTGAGTAAAGCAGATTACCCTCCATCATATGCAAGGTCCTCATCTAGTAAGTTGAAGCTCTTAATAAAACAAAGACTGACCTTCCTATAGCCAGAAGGAATTTGGCCAGAAAACTGACAGAACTTTAACTGCAACTCTTCCCAGGGTCTTCAGTCTGCCTAACTTGCAGATTTTGAATTTACCAAGCCTTTATAATTGTGTGAACAAATTTTTTTATGTATAAATTATATAGAGAGGGAAAGAGAGAGAGAGCCATATTATGTACACATGCTGTTGGTTCTCTTTCTCTGGAGAACCTTGAGCCATGTAGTAGACCATATAAATAAAAGGATGGAGCCGAGTTCACCCAGGTAGAAAGTAGTACACTGAGAACTAGAAATTAATGTTTCATGATTCATTCACCTGTGAACAGTGACCCAGAACTGGGGTCAGCAAACTATGGCTCACTGATAAAATCTTGCTTGACTCTAGATTTATGAATAAGGTTTTACTCGAACACAGCCACACCCATTCATTAATGTATTGCATATGGCTATTTCTGTATGATGACAGCAGAGTTGAATAGTTGCAACAGAGATGTATGGTCCGCAAAAAACTCAAAATAACACTGTCTGACCCTTTGCAAAAAAATGGCAGACCCTTGCTATAGTATGCCATCTGATTTCTGAACGCACAGAAGATAATAATTCATGCATTTTGGGTTAAATTATTAATCTCATGTCCCGTTTAGGTCAGAGATCTCCTAAATGCTCACCTTTACAATAGTCAACTTGGGAAGGATTGTCTGAGGATACAGAAATCTTGTCAGGTCTTTCCAATTCACACTACTTCCTGACTAAGGTTCTTGAAACCTGTCCATTCTAACCATCTACCACCCATTCATTACTGGCTCTGGTTTCATATATTTGATAATAAATCTATTTCTTGTTCTTTCCTGGATGACCTGTTCCATGGACTGAGATAATATCTTATTTCTACATAGTTTGTTCTTGATCTTTTCTATCTTGGAGCCTTCATCTACATCTAGCCAGTCACACCTTATCTTCTAATACTGCAAATAACCCCATTTTATTGGGTGAATTTGACGCAGTGCACTGAAATATCCCGTTAGAAGCTGTTTGTGACCTGTCTCTGGGTTTTAGCACAAGGGTATGACTCAGATTAGTGTTCATATTTAAACCAAAGTACTTGGCCAGAAACTTTTTGTTTTACCATTTACTTTATTACACAAGTAACCTCTGTCTTTGCACCTATGCTATACATATTTTTAATTGCCTAGACTATCTGAAAAATTATTTAGAGCCTCCATTTCAGTGGGCATTGGAAATACTGTGTTACGACTATTTTATTATTTTACTTTGAAGTGTGAATTAGCCTTCGAGCTTTGGCCAAAAGTAGACAGAGTAGGGATCAGAAAAATCAAGAGTGGGGGGAGTTCCCGTTGTGGCGCAGTGGTTAACGAATCTGACTAGGAACCATGAAGTTTCGGGTTCGGTCCCTGTGCTTGCTCAGTGGGTTAAGGATCTGGCGTTGCCATGAGCTGTGGTGTAGGTTGCAGACGCAGATTGGATCCTGTGTTGCTGTGGCTCTGGTGTAGGCCAGCGGCTATGGCTCCGACTAGACCCCTAGCCTGGTAACCTCCATATGCCGCAGGAGTGGCCCAAGAAATAGCAAAAAGACAAAAAAAAAAAAAGACTTCTGATGCAATGAAGACTTAATAAAGATTTGATTTTGAATCAGTAATTTATGTCATTGCAAAACAACTACTTGGTAGAATTCTTTTCTTTGGCAATAATTTTCCTAAGAGCAGAAATTAACAATCAAAATATGTAGTACTCTTCATTTTCTAAAAACAAATCTATGTCTAGATGAGAGAAGAATTCATTGTATAACTAGAGCTCTGGACTTAAAACTCCAAATCCTGTCTTTTCAACCATGCCTACTAAGTTTCTATGTAACTTTTTGAACATTGGGTAGTAGCTTCAGCTTTCATCCCCTTATTGAGTATATAGCTTGGCAACTAAGAGAGAGAAATCTAAAATTTGACAGCCTGGGTTCAAATCTTGACTCTAAATTGATTTGCTGAGTACCCTAAGCAGGTTATCTGTTTTCACCTTGGTTTTCTCACTTATAACATAGAAATAATATTACTTCTTTCAGGGAGCTGCTGTGAGGGTTAAAAAAAATCATACAAAGTAAGAATTTGTCAGTTCTATAACATAATAAATTCTTGGAAAATGTTAGCTATTTCATGGGCCCCTCATTTTATGGGTAATATGGATTAGTTTATATGGGTATAATATTTATATATACATATATTTTGTATCTATATGTGTGTATATGTACTTAAATTGAGCAGTCAACATTTACATTTAAAACTATGCTCTGTGAAATGTAGATCTCTGTACAGACACAGTGCTATAGTTATTTATTGCTACCTAATAAAGAACTGCAAACTTAGTATAAACAAAAATTTTAATATGTGCACAGATATTCAAACAGTGCACAGAGGAGATGGTTTGCCTCTACTCCATGACTGATGTTGGAAGTCTCAGTTCATAATGATTCAAATGGCTTGGCTTGGAGTTGTCTAGATCATTTTAATTCACATGTCTGATACCTGAGAAGGGATGACTTGAAGACTGGGCCCAACTAGGGCTCTTGACTGGAGTGCCTACAGATGCCTACCCACCTGGACTTCTCATAACATGGTAGTTAGGTTTCACGACGGAGTGTCCTGAGAATGAGTGTCCAGGGATCAAGCTGCAAAAGCTGCATGACCTCTCATGTCCTAGGCTTAGATATTACATAGCAACACTTTCATCATGTTATATTACAATGTTGGAGATCTTTTTCTATAAAGTGTCAGTCAATAGTTTGGGTTTTGCAAGCCATACAGTCTCTGTTGCAGCTATTCAGCTCTGCTGCTGTGATGTGAAAACAGCCAAGACAAGACGTATACTCGTGAATATGGCTGTGTCCTAATACAGCTTTATTTACAAAAGCAGATAGAGGCCTAGATTTGGTCCACCAGCTATAATTTACTTCTGATCTATTGTTTGAAGCCATGGAAAGCGTGCCCAAATTCAAAGGGAAATGCTCACATCTGGATAGGAAGAGTGGCAGAGAATTTGGGACCCTGTTTTAAAACCATCACATATGGGATATTTATATTAGTATCTGTCTGCATATCTTGTTTCTCACATGTACAATGTATGTAAGTTTTGGGACATCTTACATCTCTGTAATCCTGGGTCAAGGTCAAAGTTGGAATCTGAACTTAATGACCATGATTCCTGAAATAATTAGTAACTATGATTTCCTTCAATTCCTTATCACAATAAATATATCATAAAAGATAGATTTCAAGAAAGTAATTGCTTTATGTAATTTGGTACAGGGCAGACTTTTATTAAGTCTCCATTGGCTGAGTTATTTCATTTTGGTTAGAAAGCGTAATTCGTGTTTTCTCTCTTTCCTGTAGAGATTTTCAACTTTTCAGATAAGGTATTTCATTCTGTTGAAAGGATGATACAGGTTTTTTAATAGATGGAAAAATCAGGGAAGGATGGATTCACTCAGATCACACTAATGCTTACAGGAATAACAGAAATTGGAACACAGGCTTCCAGATTTTCCTGTCCTGTGCTCTTTCTGGTAGCTGCTATTGTCCGCTGGGCTTGGCAATAATCATTTTTGACCTTTACCTCTCTAGGCTATTGTGAAGTAGTTTTGGTCTTTGTTAGCTTTCTTATGAGTTCATACTAAATTGTGTCTATAAAGTAGGCTGAATTTCTCAGGGAAGGATGATCGCTGTATTACTGTGTCATTACTTACAAATGTTGTGTTGGTTACCCTTATTTTTCCCCCTTTTGTCCAGCTGTATCCTGAACTTATAAAAATATATTATCCAAAATAAAAGATGTGCATCTGATGGAAAACACTAATTTAAGGGATGAAACTTCCTGATGATTGCTTCAGTCAACCCTTAATACACACTGAGCTTCGTTAGTAAATAGATAACTCTCAGATCTTTCCCTGGGAAGAGATGGCACAATCAGCTTTGCGTTGATTTCACATTCTGTTCTTTTAGAGACAGAACAAATTAGAATAATTGGCGGGTACAGGGCAAGCACAAAGAACTTTCTTATATTTTTGTGATGCATGCCTTAATAAGGATTGAAAATGAGACTAAAGGCGCAAATGTGAAACTCAGAAGGCAGTGGGGAGAGAGTATTGTTTCTTTGAAAATACTCTTTCAGTGTTGGCCCAGAGAAATATGAAGGTGAGGAAATATTTTTTTAAAAATAATGTTTTTTTTTGTGTGTGTGTGTTAACCATGGGAGTGTGGAATTAGTAAGAATTCAGGAACAATTCTTTTCCACCAAGGACTTGGGAGCAAATGAAACCATAAATACTCCCTGCTCTTGGAAATCCTTTTGGAGTAGTAATCATAGAAGGGTAAAGGCAATGCATCAGGACAGAGGTGTTCAGAGCAAAGGGATGGGAGGAGAACAAAAGGGGAGTAGATATTTTTAGAGCTGTCACTTTGAAATTTACCTGCTTCTGCTTCAGTGCTGCTCTGCCACTGTGTTGGTCCAGTAGAAATCCTCAAAGCAGGAACAGCCATATTTTAAAATAATAGGATTAGAGCAAGTGACTTTAATCAAGGTCTCTTTAGTTCAAGAGCACAGAGGAGAGTGTGACGAAAGAGTGAGGCCACAAGGAATTGTTCACTGGATAAATTTTCCCCAAACCTCACTAAGTGGGAGAAATTGATCACTGGGTTATGTTCTTCGAAGGAAATCAAAATATTGAAAGCAAGTGACAAAGAGTTTGGAGCCTGTTTAGAAAGAGCCCTGTATCATTTGGTCACCTGCTGATGATAATAGCATTGGCTGAGACCTGATCATTTACAGTGAAAGCACTTCTCTGTGCAATAAGTTCCAGGAGGGCCAGAACTGTGGATGTGGATTGTTTGGATTGTTTTAACATCTTAGAGCTCAGTACATTATTGGCATGTATTGGACTTAAAAATGAATGTTTGTTGATTGTCCAAATGACTGGATATGTGTGCTTGGTATCCTGTGCCCTACAGTAGATTTTCAGCATCAGATTGTGAAAGTTTTCATGGTGGGGAATGGCATTGTTCCCATCTTATGGATAAAGATGATACATCAGAGGACTTTATATTGACATCCCAAAGGACTTATAGGAATTACTTAGCAAAAAATTATTTTCTGTATAATTTCTAATTTATAACCTGGCCAGAACACTCGTATCTTGGCCAGTCCTGTGGTGGTTTTCACCGATGGCTCCATGATCACCCAGGCATAATCAGAATGGCTTAAGATTTGGGAGTCAAAATATTGCTCAATATTTATTTCTTTGCTATGAAATGGGCTCTTGAAAAAAATAGCTTCAGATGCTGTATGGCTTTTTATGATTTATCATGAAATCTGAGAAATAATAGAGGTTATCTGAAGCCTGCAGTGGTAAAGTTCCCTCTGCTATTGAAGTTATTGTCTTTAAACAAAGATTCTACATCAGTAATGTTATTTATTTATTTATTTTTTCATGATATTCAAGGTAATTTCCTGTTCTCTCTAGGAAAGCAATGGGGTGTAAGATATGAGAGATTGTGTGGCTTCTAAAGGTGAAATGTATTATTTTGTTGTAATTTCCAACTACCTAAGGATGGGAGAGGCTTGGAACCTTACAGTCAGTATATTTATGATGTGTGGCAAGTTATATTGTGATTTATTTATTAACGTTTACATGTTTATTTTATATGCAAGTTTGTATGCTGTTTTTGAGTTTTTGTAGATAAGTGTTGTATAACTTTGGAATAATTAGTGTTACATACTTTGGTATATAGTCAAGTGTCTTAGGATAGAGATAGCTCAACATAGTTCTTGTCACTGTAAAGTACTGTTATATTCAAAGTCTTTGCCTGTGTCCTAACCTATGACATGATATCTGCTGAGGACAAGGAGAAGAATAGTTTAAAAATTGCAGTGTAAAATAGAAGATGGTATGATTTAATGCATTTACTATATAATTATAAAATAACAAATGACTATTTTAGAAAATTTGAAAAATTCCTAGACAAAACAAAGATCGAGAAAATTTGAGGTAAATTTCTGAGTGGTAAAGTCGTCCATGAATGTTAGTGCTTCCACATTTTCCATGACTTTGAATGGACTTTGCTTCTTAAGAGTCTATCCATGATATTTTATTTAATTATGTTTTCATCATGTGGGCACATACATATGTGGATATGTAAAAATAATACAGACATAGATATTGCTAATGTTTCAGATAGCCACATGAAATAAAATGGAAAAAGTCAACAAGCCAAAAGAGCATACTTTATCTTTTTAGATAAAGTAATTAATGGAGAAACTAGTTCAGGAAAAATGCATGAATTTCAAGGTTTCTTGAAGCCAAATATTTCTTTCCACAAAAGGTAAACTGTCCATGGCCTTGCTTCCTTATTATCTGACAAGGAAAGTATATTGTATGGTAAAGGGTCTTCCCGAAAGACAGTGCTTCCACACTGTCATAAATGACTTTGGAATTACTGCTGCTGTATTACCATCATCTTAAACCAATATTTTTTTGGGCTTCACCCATGGCATATGGAAGTTCCTGGGCCAGGGATTGAATCTGGGCTGTAGCTGTGACCTATGCCATAGCTGCAGCAACACCAGATGCATAGCCCACTGTGCCACAGCAGGAACTCCTTAATCCAGTACATTTTGACAGATACTGTACATTAGCTAATTTTTAGAGCTACTAACTTTCAGATGGCCCTGAAATAATAATTGTTTGGCTATTCTTCATGGCAATTAAAATATGGTAATTGCCTAGTGGTATCTCTAAAAAGCAGGAAGGTGTGATTCCTTAATGGACTTTAACCCCAAGTCCAGCAAGCAGGCCAGAGATGTCTCTCACATGTGTTCTGTCCTCAGCTCTCTCAAGCAGGTCCCCCCTGGTGCACTGAAGAGCCACCCTGTGGAAACACTACATCTTCAATATCTTACTCCTACTCAGTGAAGCTCTTCACAGTAATTGGATTAATTTTGTTGAGTTCTTTTGGACCAAACCTTTTGCCTTTAGAGTTGATCATTGTTTGTGATTGCATGTTTCCTTCAACTGTGTTCTCCCTGGCTTTCAGAGAGGAGCGGAGGCGCCCGGGGAAGGGAGGGAGGCCTCCCAAGAGCAGCCTCAACCTCTGCTTTTGTGCATAGGATTATACTGAGAATAAATTTCTGTTTAAAACTATTTTAAAAAATCACACACACACACAAAAAAGTGACTGCAGCTGTGATTTGTGGATGGACACATAGCTCTATTGTTTATTGTTTGACTTTCCTCTAAGATTTTAGATCTATATAGCCTATGAGTACAAAGAGAATTTGAAGCCATCTAGTTAAATTCCATTTTATGGATGAATAAACTGAAGTCAAGTGTCTTTTGTAAAAGTGGCAGAGATGGTACTGAAACCTAGCTCTTCCGATTCCTTGAAATTTGTTTTCTCAAAAAATATGTAGTCTGCAATGAAATGGGTGTTGGAGTTGGGGAAGAGGCCCACAACCAAAGGAGTGAGAAGGGAATATGAGGTCATTTGTGAAGAGCCAGGTTTAAGTTAAGGTGAAAAGTCATGAAGAAATAATCAACTGTTATATTATTAAAAAGCTCATCAAGAGGCATATCCTCTGGTGAATGTGGTTTGTACTGCAGTGTGCTGAAAGTAATGACTTTTCTGTTAGAAATAACCATGAGGTTGGGGAAAACAATCCATTGGGAGTTACAGGATTATTTAAGGGAAAGGATATATTGATTATGATAATCCTTGACTACAGATACCATGAAGATTCCCTTCCAAGCTCTGTTGTAGTAAGTGCAAGCTCAATGACAGTCTGAATTGCATACTAAGCACCAGAACTTATTACTAATTTAGTCACTCAACAAGCATTTATTTGTCACTTTTTCTTGACAAGCACTGTTCCAGGCACTGAAGATACATCAGAAAAACAAAATGAACAAAACAAAGACAGATAAATATCCTGTCCTTCATGGAGATTATATTCTATTGATCCTGATAATAGATTGTTGAAAAGAGCCTCCTATTCATTATAACCATGCAAATGCAGCAAGATAATACTTTTTATTTATATATATTTCTCATTCCTACTCACTTTTACAACTACCCTTTCTCTCTTGGGAGAAAAGAAAACTGCAGGGAGAAATGTCAAATCTCAGCTATTCATTTTCAAAATAATTTTTCCAAATTCTGGTGGAGATGGTAGTTTAACTGTTAAGCTTTGTAAACCTCAAAAAGCTAGACTTTTACAAAATGTAGCCAAATTTTATTCCATAAATTACAGCTTTAGAAAGAATATGTGATGATGAAATGATGGAGAAAGCTGGTTTTCCGTCCATAAACTTGTCCTCACTGTGTTGGGAAAAGAGACAGAGAGGAAATCAAAGTAATTAAACATGGAGTGAGATTTTTCTGATAGGGAACTCTAGATAATCATGGGGATATCTGAGGGTAGAAAAGACCAGTGTCTCATTTCCAATCTGGTAGCCTGGGAGAAAACTGTATTTGCTTTGAAGTCTTGAGAGGTTTTCATTTTGCTTTGCTTTGTTTTTTGTTCATTTTAAAAATCAACCTTATTAAGGTATCATTTATACACAATAAAATGCATATATTTTTAGTCAGTAGTTCATTGAGTTTTAATTAATGTATAGGTTTGGACCACCATAAAGACAGAAAACGATTCTAAAACTCTAGAAAGTATCCTTTTGCAAAAATCTCTCTATCTGTCACCCCAAGGCTATCATTGATCTGTTTTCTATCTGTATAGAGTAATTTTGCCTGTTCTAGAATTTCATATAAGTTGAATAATAAAGTAGGCGCTTTTTTTTTTCTGGCTTTATTTGCTCAGCATGTGTTTTTTGAGGTTCATTCATGTTGGGATATTTTAAACCAGTACTTTAGCCTGGGTGATTTTGTCTGAAGGCATCTATAGGTACCTCTGAGTTTCTGACATTGCCACTGTCTGTTCTTGGCTCAATATTTTAAACTTTTCTAAGAAGCACAAGATTTAAGTAAGGAAGATATTGTAATTATAATGGAGTTGAAGTGGTTTTAATTATATAATTTTCTCAGCATAAATTGACCTACTTAGAATTATTGTGTTGATAATCCAGAAGGATATTCCTATAAAAACCTTGATAGTATAAAACTTCTAAAGGAAGCTGTCCTAGTACACTTTTAGTTTTCATTTTTTGGGGGAAATATTTCTGGAACATTCAATTGCTCAAAACCTGAAAAAAGCAGTTATTTACCTGAAAGCTAGTTCTGCTAAAGTTGAGTGATCCAACCTTTACAGATCTTTACATGCTTTGTGATAGAACCCAAAGAGACTTGAAAGATAGTGTGCTCTCACTCTCTCTCTCTTTTTTTCTGCTTTTTATGGTCATACCTGGAACATATGGATGTTGCCATATTAGGTGTCAAATTGGAGCTGCAGCTGCCAGCCTACACCACAGCTCATAGCAACGCTGGGTCCTTAACCCACTGAGCAAGGCCAGGAATAGAACTCCCATCCTCATGGCTATTAGTCGGGTTAGTTTCTGCTGAGCCACAATGGGAACTCTGAAAGACAGTGCTCTTTTATTGGATAAGAACATATAAATTACTTAAGGTGGACGTGTATATGCAGTAAAGCGAAAAACAAATAATCTTTCTGAGTTTCCCTTGCTGGTTTTCTTCATTTAAATTTCTATAGCACATGCTAATAGTTTAGGGTAAACTCAGGTTTGTTTTTGGGTCCACTCTATATAAATTTTGAAATACTCTATACTCACCTTTTTTCTACCTTCCTTTCTTCCTTCTTTTCTTTCTAACTTAAGTATCTACCATACTTAACCTTGCGTTTGTTGAGATAGCAGTTAGTGTAGGAAAATTGGAAGTATTGCAAAAAAGGTCTGTAAAAATTTTGTTGTTCAGAATGCATGTTGACCAAATTCTGCCTTGGCGTGAGGTCTGAATTTACCTTCAGTAATACCTATTCAGAGTCTGAATAAAGGCTGTAGAAACTGGGCCATAGTATCCTGACAGGCATGTAGAATTCATAGCAATTGCCCTCAAAGAGCTTACCTATGGAAGATGCATGTGAATGCATGTAATTATTGCTTTATTGGCAGCTATACCAACATGCACAGTCTATTTTGTTTCATATTATTATCATTGCCTGCTGTTTACCCCTGTATACCTTGCTAATGGTGTGGTTTCTATGGCTTGTTAATTTCATGGCCAAATAATGTTGTAATTTATCGCACACTTTAGTGTGGAAGACGGAGACTCCATAAATTTTTGTGTATTTTTCTTCACTTTGGAATGTATTAAACTGAGATCAGGCGAAGTGATAAATTTATTTCAAATGCACTTGATAGCTAAACATCAATTAGGACTGACAGGCAGTATTTCTTTTTCCAGCCACAGTAACAGTTTTTAAATACTCAACCAGTGAATGTGGAGATACTGAACATGGGACTCAGTCCCCTGGGATTACTTCCTAGAAAAAATGAAGGAAAACTTGAAATGGATATATGTAGCTTATTCAAGTATTGACTGATCAGCTACACCTTGCCTAACTCAATTTGTCAGAATCATTTTGTATTTTATTAACTCTCTTCCTCTTCCTTCCCTGAACTCTCATGACAATGTACCCTTACTATCATAAAACTTAGGAAGTCATCTTCCATACCCGTAAATCTAACTATAAAAGCACACTTTACTTATCCAAGGTAACTTACTATCTTTTTAGAGTCATTGTGGTTTTAATTCTCTACAAAATTAAAACCAGCAAAGTGCAGCGTTTTCAAGGAGATACCACATTTTAGAGCTTGAGAAAGAAGATTTCAGATTTTAGAGCTTGAGAAAGAAGACTTTAGAATTAAGAACAAATACATCATTTTACAGCTAAAACAACTGAGGCCTCAAGTAGGAAGGTGACCATGCAGTCAGGCAAAAGGGTCGAAGATCAGGTTTCAAGCTGAGAAACAGTCTACTGGGACTCCATCTGAGAGTTCAAAAACTGAAGCATAGGCCACTAATGTGCTAGGAAGGCTGGCATCTGACCTGAATGTGGAATTTCAGACTGAGAGTGGGCCCAGTGGGGCCTGAGCTTCTGCACTGGGCAGTGAAAGCCACCCACTCTTTGGAAAGTACAACTGACCTTGGGGTTGGGGGAGGTCATGAGCAATGAGTTTCGGTCAGCCTGAGGAAGCAGGCCAATCTGAACAACCCTGAATTTAGGTTTACTTCAGATGCGTCTTGAGAAGGAACTTGGACAAGGCAGGTCCATTGCAGCCTCTTTCAATCCATGCCTAGTACTTAAACCCTCCAAGGGACTCCGGTAGTTTAATTTTCCTCCATATTTAATTCCATCAATCCTATTAATCATTTATTAAATAACGAGGATCACAAAGAGTGTGAATATATTAGAGGATGAGGATGGTTGGACTGGAGCAGTCTGGAATAGTGTACCAATAAGAAAGTATCTTGGTAAATAAGAATACGTATTAGAAATGGAGAGAAATTCAGGAGTTCCTGTCATGGCTCAGTGGAAATGAATCTGATTAGCATCCATGAAGACACAGGTTCGATCCCTGGCCTCACTTGTTGGGTGAAAGATCCAGTGTTGCTGTGAGCTGTAGTGTAGCTCCAGACATGGCTCAGATTTGGCGTTGCTGTGGTTGTGGCATGGGCCTGTGGCTACGTCTCCAATTTGACCCCTAGCCTGGGAACCTTCATATGCTGTGGTGTGGCCCTAAAAAGAAAAAAAACAAAAAAACAAAAAAACAAAAAACAAAAAACAGAAATGGAGAGAAATTCAGAAGTAAATTAGTGCCTGACACCTCACCTTACTGTCTCCCTGTTTAGATGCTAGTTACTAATTTTATTTTCACAACAGATCTCCCTGTGATGAATTGTATTTTATCTTCACAATTTTATCTCATGAACATATTATGAAGTTAGTGTGAGAGAAAGTAAGTATTAAAATTTGTCTTGGAATCAGTTGTAAATATTTCCTGGAATAGTCAAAGATAGAAGAAAAAGGAAGACAGATGGAAACAAGGCAGAAAGACAGCTAACAGGGAGTTCCCACTGTGGCACAGTGAGTTAAGAAGCTGACTGCAGTTGTTTGGGGCACTACAGAGGCATAAATTCAATCCCAGGCAGACATAGTGGGTTAAAGGACCTAGCATTGCTGAGGCTGCAGCATGGGTTGTAGCTGCAGCTCGGATTAAGTCCCTGGCCTGGAAACTGCCATATGCTCCTGGTGTGGACATTAAAAAAAAAGAAAAGGAAAGAAAGACAGCTAATAATGCTGGAATGTCTCTCTGGGACTTATAGTATCTCATTTTGAAACTAAATATAGAAAGTCTGAACTTGACTGATTGTTTTCGAACACAGTTTATTTTAATTCGGGTTTTTTTCTTTGCTCTCCCGTCAGTTATTACTTCCAGTATTATATCATCTTCAGTTTCAAAGCATGTCTGACTTGTTTCCATTTGCATTATTCATACAAATGTTGATTGAACTGATGACCCCAGAGTTATCAAGGAGGCATTATGTACGCTAATGGATACATTTCTTAATTTTAGAAAAAAGTACTAAGTGAAGGTTAAAATAACCCTTCTTAAATTTGTCGTTTTTTATAAAAAATTCTTCTACCATACAGTAACTCAATGCCCAACAATGTCAGATAAATGAAAAATTCCTATATATTGGTGAATGCAGGCTAGTTTGTATATTTTTCAATAGATGTGACAATTACTGAGGGTAATGGCCCACTTTGCTGGCCATATCATTTCCAAGAAAGCTGTAGTTTCTCTTTTGTTTCAGTTGGTTTACTGGATATCAGAGGTGAATTGATAAAACTTTACTTCCATTTATAAAGGGAAACATATACTTTGTTTTTTGTTAAAGTATTGATTTGATTTTATAATGTTTTGTTAGTTTCATATGTATAGGAAAGTGATATGGTTGTGTGTATATATATATATATATTTTTTTTTTTTATGTTCTTTTCCATTATAGGTTATTCCAAGGTATTGAATATAGTTCCTTTGTGCTATACAGTAGGATTTTGTTGTTTATTTGTTTTATATATAATATACACTTACTTTGAATGCATGATCCAGGCTGGTGAGAATACATGATTACTTTTCACTTCTGTTACAATCTTTTTTAGGTACAACCTCAAAGACTTTGATAAGGAGATATTTTAAAATAAGTTTAGCATGTGTATATTCTAAATCCACCAGTAGTTATTAGAGAGATGGTTTTGCATTAAGTATTTCTCTCTTTTTTTGTTGTTGGCAGAACAAAAAAAATTTGCTTTTATTTTCTGATTGATTTGCTAAATGTTTGTGACTATAACAAAAATGTTAAATTTTGTCTCATATCTTAAAACACAATCTGATTTAGCAATGAATATCGTGTGATGCATAGGGGCTGTGATATAAATAGTTTATAACTTCAAAAACATAAAACCTAGAAGGGAATATAGACACATATGTAGCAATTATGGCAACTGTATTTGTTTACTAAGTGAAATATTAGTGAGATGGATCAAGTGTTAGCAAGCCTTGAACAGCCAAATCAGCTTCAAGAATAGATGTGCAGTTTTTAAAAATATTTTTAACATTTTTCAGCTACATGTAGAAAATAACTTAGTATAAAAAAAGGCATGGGTTTTATGTTAGGCAATTTAGCTTTTTGACATTCTGAGCATCCTCATAATGAAATTAAATCCAGAAGGAGGTTTCCCTCCATGATATCTTGAAATGGTTTGTTCATCCACAGTATTTCCAATAATCACAAAGGTGGTACTAAGGGCAGGAAACTTCAACATTATTAAAGTTTCATAAAGAAAAGCTAATTTTAAGAATATAATGTTTCCAAACTGACAAAGGTCGTAAAAATAATTTCAAGGGAAGCATAAATTATTTTCTGCTTGTCAAAGGGTAAAAATATTTAGGTTTTAGAGTGGAGAATGTCTTTAAATATTGTTTTTCTGTACTGTCAATAGATGTTAGCCACATAGAATAATTACATTTAAATGAATTTAAAAATAAAATTAAAAATTCAGTTCCTCAGTTGCATTTGCCATATTTCATGGATTTTATTAACCACATGTGGCTAGTGAATACTGCATTGGTTAGTACAGATATAGATTATTTCATTATCACAGAAAACTTCATCAAGCAGTACTAAAAATATACACAGATATTCCCAGAGAATGCAGCCAGGTCTTAAGGACATAATATAACTTCCCCAAGGTCATAAGTTGTGTTTTTAAAGAAACACAGAATGACACAAAGGAAATAGTAACAGAGGCATTAAAGAAATCCAGTAGTTTCTGGAACAGCCAAAGTAAGGTCTAAAAGTGCATGCTTAGCTGTTAGCAGGGTGGAAGCTCCTGATCATTGGAAAGACCTACCTGCCTGAATGTGAACATATAAAATTTTATGCAATGAATTTAATAGCCCAAACCATCTCAGTGAAAGGCTGCCAGCTCCATATGTTTAGCCACTGCTGTGCTTCCAGATTATTTTTATCACTTTCATATACAGGGCACTACTCTGAAATGTGATGGTTTATCTGACCCCAGAGAAATCAAGAAATCTTGTGGGGGGTTGTGGCTATATTTGAAAAGGTTGATTTTTAAATGCATCATGCAAGCTGGCCCTATTTTAAAAAGAATTCCTGCCATCACACAATCAAAATGTGAACTCTTTTCTCACCTTGCCAAAGTCAGAGATAGTCTCTGCATTTTCATTATTTTGTTGAAATCCAAATATTATTTTTCCTTCCTCTAACTTGTTTTCATCACAGTGTGATCAACTATTGCCAAGGAAAGAAAGGTTAGATTTCTCAATCAAAGTTTGCTAAAGGCCTTCAAAATAATTGAACCCTCGGGAGAAACAATCCTCATGCATTCTTTTTCTGTTGTTTCAATATCTTCATAAAAAGTCATTTCAATATGTTTGGTCCTGTAGCAGAGGTTTTGTAAAGTGCTTATCTTCCTCAGAGGTCCAGAAAGCCTGTGAATCAGTGGATCAAGTTGAGTAAGGGGAGAGAGTGAAGGAGGATGAGAAAGATTAAGTGCTGAGATAAGGACCATGTTCTAAAACCTCCTTGGGTGGGGGGTGGCAGTGCACAAATATCCATGACTAATAAAAAAATACTGAACATCAAGGAGATGAACATTGGGAGGTAATATATTCTACTTTCCTTCTAGAAATAAAAATTGCTCTCATTAATTCTCCTCTTCCTTCTGCCTCAGAAAAAGATGAGGACGTCTGGAGAGCGGATTATTGGCATAAGTGGAAAAGGCAGGTTGAAGAGATGAGCCTGGAGCAGCGACTTAGAAACCAAAAGCAGTAGATGGAATCAGACTTTTTATTGAACTCCTCAAGCCTGAGTCAAGTACTGAGAACACCAAGTACAGGTCAAAGGGAGTCCACTTAACCCTCTTTGGTCCACATGGAAGTAGAGGAGGGCTGGGCAGAGAGGGAAAAGGGGCCATTGAAGGTATAGTATTTACCATGGGATTGAACTCCCAAAAGGCAACCCAGCAGCTTCAATCTGCTCAGGAATCCTTCATGTCCTTTGGTTCCCAGTGAGGAGCTCACAGCTCCAGGGTCTCTTCTGCACTTTTGTGAACATCCTGCCTTTCTATTGTGCTGTGGTAACCCAAGCAGGAAACTTAACCTCATTTCCAGGTTCTAAAGAGAAAAATTCTGGGAGTTCCCATCATGGCTCAGTGGTTAAGAAATCTGACTAGGAACCATGAGGTTGCGGGTCTGATCCCTGGCCTTGCTCAGTGGGTTAAGGATCTGGTGTTGTGGTGAGCTGTGGTGTAGGTCGCAGGCACAGCTCGGATCCCGTGTTGCTGTGGCTCTGGTGTAGGTCAGCAGCTATAGCTCCGATTAGATGACTAGCCTGGGAACCTCCAAATGCCATGGGTGCGGCCCTAGAAAAAAACAAAACAAACAAACAAACAAACAAAAAAAACGAAAAAAAGAAAAATTCTAAGTACCTAAAAGACTTAGCAACACAGTGGCTTTTGTTTAATATTTGGAGGTGGAGGGCGTATCTTGACTTTAGTCTGCAGCAACACCAAACTGCACTAGTATTTCCCTTTATTTTCTCCCCTTCCCTTCTCTCCAATCTCTATTTCTCCTTCTCTCTCTTCTGGATTACCCACAGGGACTCTTAAATTTGTCATTATGTGGTCCTGTTACCAACATGCTTCTGGGAATTATAAAGATGTTCACCTTCTACTTTAAGCACTTCTTATTTTCCCCAGCAATGTAAGTTGTCCTTAAGAGGAATTATGGTGCCAGCTTTTAAATATAGTTTGGTTTCTCCATCCTTTTATACTTTGAACACTCTTCCTTGGAGACTGATGTTGATGTTCACCTTGCTCTCAGCTGGTGTCAATTGGAACTTGCTCATCTGTACTAGCCTCCTGCAATTTTTAGGTCTGCTCTGCCTCCACCAGGAGGTACCATTCAGTAGTTGCCTATTTCCTGGAGATAGATTATTTTCTAGAAGCTTTACCACTTTACTGCTTACATTTATAGATACATAATTTTAATACGCAAATTTCTCTGTGACCACGGTTTTATTTGCAACCCAGGTTTGTTATGGCATATTTTTTTGAATTTTATTACATTTATAATTATACAACGATCATCACAACCCCATTTTATAGCATTTCCATCCCAAATCCCCAGAGCATCCCCCCACCCCCAAGCCATCTCATTTAGAAACTGTAAGTTTTCAGTCTGTGAGTCAGTATCTGTTCTGCAAAGAAGTTCATTGTGTCCTTTTTTTTAGATTCCACATATAAGTGATAGCATATGATGATGGTGTCTCATCATTTGTGCAACTTCACTTAGCATGATAATTTCTAGGTCCATTCATGTTGCTGCAAATGCTGTTATTTCTTTTCTTTTAATGGTGGAGTAATATTCCATTGTGTATATGTACCACATCTTCTTTAGCTACTCCTCTGTCGATAGACATTTAGGTTGTTTCCATGTCTTGGATATTGTATATATTGCTGCAATGAACACTGGAGTACATGTATCTTTTCAAGTCATAGTTTTCTCTGAATAGATGCCCAGGAGTGGGATTGCTGGATCAAATGGTAATTCTATTTTTAGTTTTCTGAGGCATCTCCATTCTGCTTTCCACAGTGGTTGCACCAATTTACATTTCCACCAAAAGTGTGAGAGGGTTCTCTTTTCTCCACACCCTCTCCAGCATTTATTGTTTGTAGACTTTTTGATGATGGCCATTCTGGACAGTGTAAGGTGGTACCACAAAGTGGTTTTTATTTGCATTTCTCTAAAAATGAATGATGCTGAACATTTTTTCATGTATTTTTTGGCCCTCTGTATGTCTTCTTTGGAGAAATGTCTGTTTAGATCTTCTGCCCAATTTTTTTTTTTGTCGTTTTGCTATTTCTTTGGGCTGCACCTGCGGCATATGGAGGTTCCCAGGCTAGGGGTCAAATCGGAGCTGTAGCTGCCAGCCTATGCCAGAGCCACAGCAACGCAGGATCCGAGTGGCGTCTGCAACCTACACCACAGCTCATGGCAATGCCGGATAGTTAACTCACTGAGCAAGGGCAGGGACCGAACCTGCAACCTCATGGTTCCTAGTCGGATTCGTTAACCACTGCGCCATGACGGGAACTCCCCTGCCCACTTTTTGATGGGGTTATTTGTTTTTATTTTGGTGTTGAGTTGAAGAAGGTGTTTATAAATTTTGGAGATTAATTCCTTGTCAGTTGCTTCATTTGCAAATATTTTCTCCCATTCTGTGGGTTGTCTTTTTGCTTTAAGATTTCCTTTGCTGTGCAGAAACTTTTAAGTTTAATTAAGTCCCATTTATTTATTTTTGTCTTTATTGTCATTACTCTAAGAGGCAGATCTGGGAGGATATTGCTGTGGTTTATGCCGGAGAGTGTTTGCCTTTTGTTTTCCTCTAAGTTTTATAGTATCCGGTCTTATATCTAGGTATTTAATCCGTTTTGAGTTTATTTTTGTATACAGTGTTAGGAAGTTTCTAACTGCATTTTTTTTTTTTTTTTACATGTGGCTGTCCAGTTTTCCCAGCACCACTTATTGAAGGGGCTGTTTTTTTCTCCATTGTATATTCTTGCCTTCTTTGTCATAGATTAGTTTACTGTAGGTGCATGGGCTTAATTCTGGACTTTCTATCATGTTCCATTTATCTATATTTCTGTCTTTGTGACAGTACTACACGGTTTTGATGAGTGTAGCTTTGTAGTATAGTCTGAAGTCTGGGAGCCTGATTCCTCCAGGTCCATTTTTCTTTCTCAGGATGTCTTTGGCTATTATGAGTCTTCTATGCTTTCAAACAAACTTTAAAATATTTTGCTTGAGTTCTGTGAAAAATTTCCTTGGTAAATTTGATAGGGATTGCATTGAATCTGTAAACTTCCTTGGATAGTATGCTCATTTTGATAATACTGACTCCTGCAATCAAAGAGCATGGTATGTCTTTCCATCTGTTTGTGTCATTTTTTTTTTTTTGTCTTTCTAGGGCTGCCATCACAGCATATGGAGGTTCCTGAGTTTGGGGTTGAATTGGAGCTGTAGCCTCGAGCCTATGCCAGAGCCACAGCAATGCCAGATCCTAGCCACATCTGCAACCTACACCACAGCTCACGACAATGCCAGATCCTTAACCCACTGAGCAAGACCTGGGATCGAACCCGCAACCTCATGGTTCCTAGTCGGATTCATTTCCACTGTGCCACAACGGAAACTCCCATTTTTGTCATCTTTGATCTCTTTCATCAGCATCTTACAGTTTTCAGAATACAGATCTTTTGTCTCTTTAGGTAGGTTTATTCCTAAGTATTTTATTCTTTTTGATGTGATGGTAAATGGGATTCTTTGCCTAATTTCTCTTTCTGGTCTTTCATTGTTAGTATATAGAAATACAGTCAATTTTTGTGTATTAATATTGTGTCCAGAAACTTTGCCAAGTTCATTGATGAACTCCTATATTTTTCTGGTAGTGTCTTTAGGATTTTCTAGGTATAGTAGCATGTCATCTACAAATAGTGTTAGTTTTACTTCTTCCTTTCCAATTTGGATTCCTTTTATTTCTTTGCCTTCTCTGATTGCCATGGCTAGGACTTCCAAAACTATGTTGAATAGTAGTGGTGAGAGCAGATACCCTTGTCTTCTTCCTGATCTCAGCAGGAATTCTTTCAGCTTTTCACCATTGAGAAGGATGTTAGCTCTGGGTTTGTCATAGACGGCCTTTATTATGTTGAGGTATGTTCCCTCTCTGCCCACTTTCTGAAGGGTTTTTATCAGAAATGGGTGTTGGATTTTGTCAAAGGCTTTTTCCGCGTCTATTGAAAGGATCATATGGTTTTGATTCTTCAGTTTGTTAATGTGGTGTATCACACTGATTGATTTGTGTAGATTAAAGAATCCTTGCATCCCTGGGATAAATCCCGCTTGATTATGATGAACAATCCTTTTAATGTATTGTTGGATGCGGTTTGCTAGTATTTTGTTGAGAATTTCTGCATCTATGTTCATCAGTGAAATTGGCCTGTAATTTTCTTTTTTCTTTTTGGGGTATCTTTGTCTGGTTTTTGTGTCAGGGTAATGGTGGCCTCATAGAATGAATTTGGGAGTGTTCCTTCCTCTGCAATTTTTTGGAATAGTTCCATAAGGAGAGGGGTTAGCTCTTCTCTAAATGTTTGATAGAATTCTCCTGTGAAACCATCTGGTCCTAGACTTCTGTTTGTTGGAAGTTTTTAAATCACAGTTTCAATTTCAGTACTTGTGATTGGACCATTCATTTTTTTCTATTTCATCTTGGTTTAGTCTTCAAAGACTGTACTTCTCCAAGGATTTGTCCATTTCTTCTGGGTTGTCCATTTCATTGGCCTATAGTTGCATCTAGTGGTCTCTTCTGATCCTTTGTATTTCTGTGATGTCTATTGTAACTTCTTTTCATTTCTGGCATATTTGCATTATTATTCAATTAATAAATTCTGATTGTCATTGTGACTTTATCTTCAACCTATATATTGATTAGAGGTATATTTTTAATATTGAAATATTTGGTGAAATATTGATTATATATTTTTAAATTTCTTTCTTATTCTGAGTCTTGTTTTATATCCAGCATATAGCTAATTTTTATAAATGTGCCTTGTGCACCTAAAAATTTATATATAATGTATGTTTTCCATCCTTGTTGGTGCAGTGTTTTATGTAACCTTAGCCCATATTTTTCATGATGGTATTCAGATAATCTATAATTTCCTGACTTGCTGTTCTGTGTTACTGGTAGAAGTAATTTAGATTTTTCTATTTCCACTTACTTTTTGAATTTCCCTTTGTATATTGCATTGAAGTTTAGATTTATAATGTATTCTTTGCAAAGTAACAGTTGGTTTTATTATCCTGTCTTACCTCCAGTGATACTTGTTGCTTTAAAATCTACTTTAACATTAGAAAACTTCACTTTATAGTTCATATGACATATTCTTTATGTCCTTTAATTTTCAGTTTTACTGTTTGCTCATACTGAATCTCATTTCTTATAAATGGCATGGGATTTGTTTGTGGGGTTTTTTTTGTTTGTTTCAATAATCTTTGTTCTTTAATTTGAGTATTTACAGTTAGTGTATCTTCTTATAGACCATTTACTCCTTGTTTCCTTTTTATGTTCCTTTTGCTCTTCCTTCCTCCTTTGTATTAATCAAATTCCATTTCCACTTATATTAGCTTGTTATTTTTCTATAAGTAGCAAATGCACATGAACCATGACTAATTAGCACTTTCACTGCTTTTCAAGCAATGCTGCCAACTTAAATTTCTTTTACTAATTTTCCTTCCTCCATTTGTTTTAATGCACTTAATTTTTAGTACATTTTAATTTATTATTACTCTTTTTGTAGTTAAATTTTACTTAGATTTATCCACTTCTTCATCCTTTCTATTGTGCATAATTCCTTTATAAAAGTCTTTATTTTCATGTGTGATAATTTTCCTTCTGCCTGCAGGTCTCCCTTTGTAATTTAATTTACTCAGTTCTGATGAGAACACATTATCTAAATTTTGTTTGTCTGCAAATTTATTTCCTTATTGCATCTTTCCTTCAAAACAACATTTTCTCTACCTCTAGAATTCTAGATGGACACATTTTATTTAGCACTTAAAAATGTTATTCCATTATTTTCTAATACCCATTATTTTTGTTGAGAAGTAAACTGCAACCTTTATCTTATTATTGTCCCTTTGAAAGTAATATCTCTCTTTTTCCTCTGGCTACTTTTAAGAATTTCTGTTTTTCTTTGCTATGCATGAATTGTACTATGGTGATCTTAGGCATGATTTGTTTTTGTATTTGTTCTTATTGCTATTTTTAATGCTTACTGAATTTATGGCTTGATATATTCTTTTCAGTTTTGGAGTATTATCAGCTGTTATTTGTAAAATACTGCTTTTTCATCAATCTCTCTCCTTTTTCCCTTGGATTCCAGTTTAAACATATGACTAAATCATTAATTATGCCCAATATGTCTCAAGCACTCTTTTCTCTACTTTTTGTTCTTTTTGTTTTCCATGCTTTAGTTTTAATATTTTTACTGATGTCTCTTCCAGTTCACTAATCTCTCTTTACTTGTGTCCAATCCATTACTGAGTTTTTAATTTTGATAAGATTTTTAATTCTTTCCGTTCAACATCAATCAGTTTATACTTTATAGTTTTCTAGTTACATTCTCCACGTACTTTCATTTATTTTCTTCAATTTGATAATATTTACCAAAATATGTTTGAATTTTAATATTGAGATGATCTATGATTATTATTCTGTTTTGTTTTAAATCCTAATTCTCCTTTTTTTGGGGGGTGGTGGTGTTGCCTTGGTGGTTCTTCATTGAATGCCAGACTTGGGATATGATAAGTTGTAGAGAATCTGAATGATATTATAGATGATCTTTGAACAACATGGGTTTGAATTATGCAGATACACTTATAAATGGATTTTTTTCAATAAATACTGCAGTACTGCATGATCCATAGTAGCTGAATTCTCATAGGCAGAACCAGAGAGAGGAAGGTTCAACTATAAAGTTATATGTGGATTTTTGACTGCACAGGGAATCAACATTCCTAAGCCCTTGTTCAAGGGTCAGCTGTGTTTTCTTCAGCAGAGAATTTCATAGAGAGCAGAAGGGTATCTCTTCTCAAACATTGGACAAACATCATACTCGTTTTCTTTCTTTATAAGATTCAACTTAGATGTTTCATCAATCTTCCTAACACATTCTCTATCTCTCTCTCTCACACACCCACACACCCACACACCCACACACCCAGACAGGCAGGCTGAGACTCTCCATATCCTAATTCATATCCTTAGTTTTCCATTGGGCCACTCTTCCTTGGTGGGATTTGAACCTCAATTTTATTTCTCTAGCATTATAAGCCTGCTAAGTCTTTGCTTTGACTTGACTTAGATTTTATGAGAGTTCTTAGCATCTTGCCTCTTCCCTCTACATGAAAAATGCCTCAAAAGAATTGTTGCTGAATCTAGCTCAATTCTCTGAACTTTTTCTCTCTCTGGGATTTTGGTCCTTAAAATTCTACCTGCCTTTTTATTTCTAAATTCTAAGTCTGGTCTCCTTAGTCCTACAATATTGCTATAAGATCTACTTGTTTTTCTACCTTTTGGGAGCCACATTTTGTTTCTCAGAATTGTGTTCTTCGTCAGTAGTTTCCAAATGCCTGGACTAGAAAAGCATGTGTAGAATATTATTCTAACTTCACTGAGTTTCTTTCTATATTTTACTTTTCTAGGTCATGGCTACCTTAGTAACTTTCTAATGCCCACAATTAAATGTTACTTATGAATTATATGGCCTTTCTAATGTGTTTATCTAAGGAAAGCTGGTAGAGTTGGAAACTGAAGCCCTTACCCACCATTTAAAACATTCTGTTTTGTCTTGCTATGAATTCTGGGATTTTTTTGTCCCTTCTTCCATCCCTTTTTCCCAATAAAAAGATGCCATTCTCACAGACAGATGATTTTTAGATTAAAAATTATAATTAAGCTAATATGTTACTTTTGAAAAGAATTAATCTTGCTTTGAAAAAGAACACAGTTCAGTGATTAGAATATGGAAAATTTCTAAAGACCTTTTTCGTAACTAAGAGTAATATCCAACCATCTGTGCCATGATAAACTGATTGGCTGTGGAGGAAAGTACTTTTTATAAAATCATCATTATTCAATAACATTGTCAAAAATTGCTCAACTTTCCTGTCACCAAATTCCAAATATTCACTAGGAACAGAGAGTCATGAGATGGACATGGAGAATAGCTGTCATAGTAACTGTAAATATTGGAAGAACGAAATTGTAAATAAAGGGGGTCTTCTATGAATATTTTTAAAGTATTTGTTCCTAAAGAACTTCTAGAATAAGACTCAAACATTTAGCATAGTAACACCTCTTTATAAGTAAGAAATTGTGTAAAATTTATCTCGTAATAGTTTCTATTATGTGCTTCTCAGATTGACACAAAATTATTTTTATCTGGACTTCACAGATCTTCTTATTTTTACTATGCGACCAGTGACCCTACATTTTTGAAACATTTGGCAAAATAATTGAAATTGGAACAATTCCCCAAAACCCAGGACATATGCCTTACATATCTATAGAAGGCAATATTATATTTCTGTCTAGTTCTGGGGTAAACTTTTTCATACCTGCCAATCTAATTTGACTAATGTATTGTTTCTGCAGTGTGTTAGTGGAAATTAAATGGTAAATCCAGTCAAACAGTCATTTCATACATCAAAAAGAAAAATCAGTCAACACAACTGTCTGACTGAAATGAAGAAAACAATTCAAGGCAAACAATTGTCCCAGTAGACTTGTATAAATACAGTAGTGGTGTCATGTACAGAATTAATCTTTCCCAACCCTTAACTGGAGAATACTCTGCCAGCCAATTCAGTCACTCAAATCATACTGAATTTTAATATTCCAGTTTCATTTACTCTCAGTTAATGGTGACTGCCCTTCCTTCTCCTTCATCTGTCAATCAATGGAGAATGTCAGAGCAGGAGAATAGTAATATTGGCATATTGTAATGTACTTCCCTGAATTCTACAGCTTCAAAATTCTTAGACTAACTCAATGATCTTAAAGAGTCTGGTGCAGAAAGAGTATGTGAATTGAATCACAGACCATTGGCAGTCCCTTCCAGCCTTAACATCCCTTATTTCTGGCTCTATTATGGCATAAAATACTCAAGAGGAGATTTTTGAGTGGTCAGCGGAAATATGGCTCCAAATCAGGCAAATTGAGAAGAAGCATTGTCATCTATGATCAACTTTGTTGACTTTTTTACTCATATGAGTCTTTTACTCATAAACTGGATTCAGTGTGAATTCTGTTCTGCTAAACATTAGTGAATCTGTTAGCAAAGTGTGCCCAATTCTTGCGAAAAATTTTTTTACACCTTTATTTATTATTATTATTTTATTATTTTTATTTTTTCCATTATATCTGGTTTACAGTGTTCTGTCAATTTGCTACTGTACAGCATGATGATGCAGTTACACATACATGTATACATTCTTTTTTCTCACATTATCATGCTCCATCCAAAGTGACCAGGCATAGTTTCCAGTGCTACACAGCAGGATCTCATCGCCACTCTAACTTTTAAAGCAGGATTGTTTTTCAAATGGTTTAAGGGTTGTTTGAATAGCATAAGGCTTGTTTGTATTTTTGAGTTGCCAATTTTCTAGAACAAATTTGTGTCCTTGGAGTGCTTAACTGTAGTATATAGATTGCATATGGAAAGTCAATGAAATAGATAGCTTTTCTCTTTTGAAAGAACTCCACTTGTCTGTGTAAGTAACAGGACACACTCCTCATGAAATAATGTGACAGGAAGGAAAGGGTTTTCTTTCTTTCTTTCTTTCGTTCTTTCGTTCTTTCTTTCTTTCGTTCTTTCTCTCTCTCTCTCTCTCTCTCTCTCTCTCTCTCTCTCTCTCTTTCTTTCTTTCTTTCTTTCTTTCTTTCTTTTCTTCTGCCTTTTAGAGAATTGCTGGTATGAGATTGCATCATATGGAGGTTCCCAGCCTAGGGGTTGTATCAGAGCTGCAGCTGATGGCATACACTGCAGCAGCCACAGAAGTGCAGGATTTGAGCCATGCCTGCAACTTATACCACAGCTCATGGCAACGCCAGATCCTTAACCCACTGAGTGAGGTCAGGGATTGAACCTGCAACCTAGTGGTTCCTAGTTGGATTCATTTCTGCTGTGCCACAATGGGAACTCCCCTTAGTGTAAGTTTATGACACCAAAGAGCTTTATAAAGAGGATCTGCGTAAAACAGAAGTAATTCTAGAAAGAATAGAACCAAGTCTTGGCTAATATTATGTATTTTCTGATGGGCTCTTATTTTTGTGATGTTGGAAAGAGGATACGGCAAAAAGTAGCAATAATAATACTGACATGTTATATCAAGCTGTTTAGTAGGGTGCAAGGAGACGTGGGATAATAAAAGCACTTGACAAAGAGAGCCAGCTCTCAATCACCCATCACACTTCACTTAGTTCATGGATTATTCTTGTTCTTTTATGCCTTCTTCTTGCCTTTTGGCCATTTTAGGTTTCTCAGCCTATGTGAAAGAAGGCAAGGTGAAAAAGAGTAGGTTTACTGTCAGATCAGTCTGATTTTCCATTTTGTAGTACCTCTTACAGTATGAGTATAGATAGAGAGCTTAAGAATAATGGAAAAGAAGAGTCTCTTGGATCAGTAATAGGCTCTTGATATTTGGGCAATCCTGTGCATAGTTAGGGAGCTAAATAACAATTGAATACTGTAAATAATTAGAAGTGTGTAAACTTATAATTCAGTGATTAATTAAATGCTCATTCAGATATTATACCTGAGCAAAAATAAATTATTTTTTCTCCCAGAGTTGCCATTGTGGCATAATGGGTTAAGAACACTGAATGAGGATGTGGGTTTGATCCCTGGCCTCACTGAGTGGATTAAGGATCCGGCATTGCCACAAGCTGCAGCATAGGTTGCAGATGGGGCTTGGATCCAGTATTGCTGTGGCTATGGCCTAGCCCCAGCTGCAGCTCTCTTAGACTCCTATACCAGGAACTTCCTTATACTGCAGGTGTGGCCTTAAAAAAAAGAAACCCTTCCTCCACCCCCATGGACATAACATTGATGGACACTGGAGGGGAATCATGTAATCTAGCTATGTACCTATTCATCCACATATAGATACATATTTTAGATTTTATAGATCTATTAGTCCTGTACCTGTTTTCCCTCAGAAGTTTCTTTTCCTTTTCTTGGTGTACTGACCCCTAGAAGCTACATCTACAAGGGCACACTGTTAACCAGCTCATGGTTAGGTTTAATGAGAATTGCTGGTGTTGAGATTGAGAAGCTGGAGGAAGGGAGAAACCAGAATATTTTTGTTTCCCTCTCTGTTTTGATGGCATCTCTGACAGGAATGTCTTCAACTCTGGGGCTCCAGGTCCTGAAAATCCTGTCAACCATGTGAACCTGGATGCCGAATGGACTTCTGTGACATCACCTGCTCCCTTTGGCCCGCCAGCCTGTTGGTGATAATCTCTGGAGTGTCTCATGTCCCTTGTTTGATCTCAAACAAGGCTCTTCCATGACCTGTATAACCAATTCTCTATCCTAAATTCCCTTTATTTTTGCTTGTAAAATGTGTTTGTTTTCCTTGTTAGACCCTGGGATACAGTAGATAGGGCAGTTTTTCTCATGGCTCACTCACTAATCATCAAGTATCAACAAATTCCCAATTGCATTAATATCCTGATTTTAGCAGCTTTTAGCTGCCTTGACTCTCTGTACTGTCTCAGTTATCTTTAGCATATCTCTGAGGGAGCATGATTTGGGAGATCTTGAGAAGGGTCATTTACTCCCTCCACCAATTTCATAAATTCTCCTCCCAATGTCACATGTAAAATCATTTTAATAATCTCCTAAAATCTGAGAGATGAAGGAGGGGTTGTAACCATGGAACATAGTTTCTAGAATCACATACCTTTAAGACATCAATCACACCTCTCTTTGTTCTATGACAATATAAATGTTTCAAATATTTGGTCTATATGAAAGCCAGTGACAAATATAATTTATAATCAATATCCCTATGAAATATGCTCCTACCACATTCAGTTTTTACTAACAAGCCATTTTTTTACCATGATACAATAAGTAGAAATCATTACACAGTTCTAGGTGTCCAAGTAAGGTAATAGATTTCACGGTTCTTCTTTTCATATAAATAAATTTTATTTTGGATCCAGTTAAAAACCAAGTTTGATAAATGTACAGTAACATCCAATAGTGGGGGAGACCTTCTATTATTTTGTAGGAGAAATTTGAGTCTTCTACCACACCAGAGAAAGAGGAAAGAGACTTAATTCTCATTTGCAGAGATCATTTCTGCCAATACTCTTTGATCAGACAGAAGTGATCCCCTCAAAGGTGGGAGGGATTCTAAAACATGATTTAGAATCCACTCCCCAGGAACACAGTGCAATTAGAAATCCTGCAACACAAGGTACCACACTCAAGTTTAACCACTTTCCTCTTCTTCATCTTCGGTAACCTCACCATAACTTAGGATCCTATCATCTTTATTGCACCTTGATATTCACAGTGTCAAACTACTATTATGCCAGTAAATGTTTTGCAACTGGCTTACTGTAAAAAGAAGGCACAGTTGGGGTTTGCCAATTTCTGTAGTGTGAATGCTCTCACCACAGCCAATTTCAAGTACTAACTTGATGTCATTGATGGCAGAATTGGCAACACATTTTTTTATGTTATTTCCACCATACAAATTCAAGACGGGTAAATAATCTGAAGAAAAAACATAGATAATAAAAAATGTGCTAAAATAATTAGGAAGTAGTGAGTTGTGAATATTAACATTGTTTTCAATAAAATTCATTTCAAAGAAAGTTTATATAATTTAAATTTTAATAGTGGCTGTGTTTAACAACACAACACTTGTGAAAAAAATAAACTATCTCTTGCAAGAGTTTGAGCCATCTGCAGCACCCTATTGTTTGTCCTCCTCCTCTTAGATTCTCTGAGTGGCCTCAACCTCCAAACACAAAGAGCCACTTAAGGATGGTCATTGCAATGGCCCATGGTCCAGAGATTTCTTCTTTCAAAAAAAAAAAAAAAAAGCTTGTTTACACTATCCCTTGTTATATGGAGAACTTAGAACTATAAATGTGGGGTTGACTGTGTCTCTGGAGGAAAGGAGCATTGTAGGGAAATTCATTTTTATATGTTTTTATGAGTCTAGAGCAGTAAAACACAAAATGAAAATTAATTTATCAATAGATTGTTTGACTACAATAAATCAGCCCACTGTGAAAAATGCTCCTGCTCCCCC